>NC_143057.1:102527500-103152500 GCF_052426305.1 Pelodiscus sinensis
ACTTTCAAGTGACATTGTAAACAAGAAGCAGGCAGCATTATTTCCTGCAAATGTAAACTAATCTAAGTAATTGACTGTACAATAAGCCTAGATTTTATAACTTTTCCCATGCTGAGTACTAACTTATTTCCATTCATTTAAATGAAATTATTCCTAGGGTTAAGCAGTACTCAGTTGTTTAGTAAAATATAATCCTGGATCAAGCACCTTTGTATCCTACCATACTCCAAGAGTGAAACAACTCTGTGTTGTCAGTATTTATAGACTTTTGATTAGACCTTAGGAAACATCTCAGGTACTTAACAGAGTCTTTTAGCCACTAGGTGACCTGGCAGAGTTCATGCTACTACAAGTAGCTCAACAAGGCCCAGTGATGCTAGATGCAACAGAGCTCCCAAAAGAATCATTCACCTCATCAAATCCAGTGAAGAGGTATGCTAAACCTGTCTTGGCTGAAAGTTGCCCTTTTTGCATGTCACATACCATGGTACAAGTTTGACATGTGAGCCAAGAATTGCACGACATGTAAATCAGGAAAGAGTATTTCCTATTAAAAAAACAACCGTAAAGTATTTAAAGTAATTCTCAATAAGAAAGGGTGGTTATTCTCAAAATAATAGAATGGTTAGCATGGAAAAGTGAATTTCAGATAATGCTGATGTGTATAAAGTGATCATCTTTGTTTTGATACCGCTTCAATTAAAAAGTTATCCTGTTGAACTTTCATTGTAGAAAATTAAGTTCAGGGGCTAGTCATGAACAAAAATCATTTTAATAGGTACATGAAATAACTTTGAAAAAGGCTTTACAATACATGCTTTTTTCCAGTGTATGCAGTCCCCCCTCACCTCACCCATACACAGGTCTTTCCCATTCACCAGACATTTCACCTAAAATATTAGTGATGGGAATGCCACTAAAATTAAACTCAGCAGCATGTATGGAAATGAAAAAAAAACTCAATTGTTTGAAAAATATGGACTCTTCCCCAAAATGTAGTAACTACTTTTTCTATCAGGCATGACAGTTTATTGGAACATTCTCATCAACTCTATATAAAACAGCAGTGTTTTTTGAGTGTTGAAACAATGTAACATTCAGATAATTCCTACATTCATTCCAACAGGCACCACTCACCAAAATTCTGATAACTAAATATGGAAAAATGGTTTTTTTTGGGGGGGGGGATTAAAAATAGGATGTAATTGGAGCCTCAAGATTCTCTACCATGTTGCTTCTTTATGAAATTGCAGCAGGAAAGCATAAAGTAGCCTACACATAAATTTTTAATAAATCAATTTTTCATCCAGAGCCACATGTTCACACAACACACTTCTTTCATTTCATATGGACCCTGATCAACATTTTATATGGACCTTGACTTTAGATCGCACTCTTCATTTATCTCAAATGGTGACAGAGTTTGGTCACTGTGTTTTAATTTAGCAAGATTAACATCAGGAACAGGAATAAATAATAGAAACATGAATTATAATCTGAAAATCTCAGGGGGGAAGCTTTGTTAGTCTGTAACTTTAAAAGCAAGTAGTCCTGTGGCACCTTAGAGACTAACAAATATATATATGAGCTCATCTGAGGAAGTGAGTTTTGCCCACAAAATCTCATGATACTATATACATTTGTTAGTCTCAAAGGTGCCACAGGACTACTTATTACCTGAAAGGAAATTTTAGGAAATGAAAATTACACTATTGGTCCAAAACCCTCTTTCAGATTAGTATTTGGGACCAAGCAGTAAAATGCTGTGATGGGTTTTTAATGAGAACATGGAGAGAATATTTTAACTTACTTTTTAAAGGGTAGTTTTAGATAAAGTCTTTTATTTGCTAAAGACCAAATCTAGGAGAAGGAAAAGGCCCAGTTAATCCTTGATCTCTCTCCTCAATTTTTGCCAGAGACCATTTTGCCAGAAATGGTCCAAACCAAAGCCAAACCTAGTAGCAGTGGTTTGTGTAAGGTGAACTGAAATGACCAAATTGATTTCAGTAACAGAATTAATATCTCCAACAGCAGCAACAGAATTAATATCTCCATTCTACAACTGTGTCTAGCCATAGTGGACAGGAAGAAAAAAGTGGGGCAAGGACTGCAGTGTACAATCTGGATGTGAGAGGTAACGTTCTGAAAAAGAGGAGTGTTTCTCAGGCATTCTGGTTTATGAGAGAGCCAGTGTCCTTTAGAAGAGATTCATGGCTGACAAATGAAAAAGCTGTGATTTTTGTGAGCATTCTATTTGAGTGTGGCAGAGCGTGGAACAGGTTAAGACTGGGTAAAATGGATATTTGTACTGTAATCTCCTCAGTATCTCATGACTAGATCCGATTAATCTCTGCTGTAACGCCACTGACATCAAAGAAGTTACACTAGGAATTAATTTATCATTTCTATCACTAATTTAGCCCAGTAATTCTAAGAACAGTGGCTGAGATTATTATTCATGGGTATTTACAGAAGCACCTCAAGGACCCAACTGAGATTGGAACCAATGTACTCTGTGTGCTTGTGCGACCACTCAGAGATTCAAATACCAACCAGCTGATTAGCAAAGTACCCGCAGCTAAGTTTGTTGTTTCTAGTGGTGATGTACGTCGGTTCACATAAAAAATTATTCTGTGCATGGGTGGAAAAAATCCACACATGGATGGAAAAGATTAGAGCCTACAGGTCGGATCTGGCCTGCTATGCCACCAGATCTGGCCCACAGAGGCAGCAGGGAGCCTTAAACAGGCTCCCCTGCTTGCCCTGCAGCCCCACACACTGCTCAGAAACGTGGCTGCTGGACTCCATTTCTGTTTTAAAACTGGAAGGGAGAGGAGAAAGCTTCAGGAGGTGCCCCCGCCCCCAGCACTATCCCATTGGCCAGTTTCTGGCTAGAAACTGCCCAATGGGAGCTGCGTGTTTGAATAGCAGGCAGCAAAGAAGAACCACGCCCCCTCTCCTCAGCTCAGTTAGTCACACAAGCACAGGGCCAGGTAAGCTGGCAGGCAAATGTTTTAAGCTCTGCAAGCCTTAGTTCTGCAAGTGCCAGACTGGGCGGGGGAGGCACCACTAGGACCCAGAGTGTAGAAAATTGTGTCTGCTGCTAGTTCAGCAAGGAGGCATGGGTGCATCATTTGAGCTCCCCGCCTCAGGTGCCAAAATGTTGTGGGCCAGCCCTACAGGCTGGTTGGGCTGCTGGCTGATAAGTCTCCTGGCCGGAGCCTGCCTTGGGCACCCCAGCACCTCCCTTCTCCAACCCCCCCCCCCCCCCATCAACATACCCAAATCCTCTGCCTCCCTCTTGCACCCATACCCCCTCCCAGATCTGGTACCCCAATATCCTGCCTCAGATCACACTCCCCTCCTACCCTAGGTCATATCCCAAGCCCCTGCACTCCAGTCCTCTGCTTTATGTTACAACTGCCTCCTTCACCCAAATTCCCTCCCAGACTCCTTTCTCGTTCCTGCATCCCAAACCCTTACCCCAAGCTCCCTTCTGCACCCAACCTCTGTAGCACTGGAATTGGAATTTTGTAACTAAGAAGTCAGTTATAATAAATATATGTTATAGCAAAAGGTTTGGATTAAACTTAAATACAAGATGTAGGTCTCAGATAGGCCAGGCAGCTTTGTTAACGTAGTTCCAGCTCTGTTTGATGTTAGCATATTGAAGTAAAGAGACGGAATATTGTAATACATAGCGATGTTAATATTAGGCAAGGCCTTGTAGTAGATACAAAGAAGTTTGAGGTCGAAAGACTTTGTAACTTTGTTAAAGTAACTAGAAGTACCCCTTTGTTCCATGTTGCAATTCTGTAAATGTATTGTTTGTGTGAATGAGAAAGAGAATGTTTTAGGAGAGATAAGTGTGAAGGCCACTGCATGCTCAAATGGTCAGAGGAGGGGCTGGAGACTCAGAAGCACCAAATAATTATCAACTAAGTGAAAGCACACTGAAGACGCAGACTACCGGGGGTAGATTGATGAACCCTGAAGTTAGTGGCAAGCACACCTTGCTAGGGAATCGATAACTTTTGCCAGAAAAACAACACCCCCAAGGGGTCGTCAGCATATGTATATCAAGTGACTGTGAGAACAACTTCTTCGCGATAAGCATATGTTGAAGAAAGATTGATTGTGATGCCGAGTGACTGATCAAGGCCTGACAGGGCAACATGCATAGACATGCATGGAAGAAAAACCCTATAAAGGATGGGGTGTCTTGTATGGTTCTTCGGATTCTGACCTGCTAAGACCAAGTGGAGCATCAGTCTGGACTGACAAGAACCCGGCTCCTTCCTCGTATCCAACCTAACTGGCCAATAGGTCGGGCCAAGCAACAGACTGGTAACTATTCCATCAGCAGGATATGTGTGTGTGTGTGTGTGTGTAAATGCATATGCTACTTTGTTATATTATCAATAAATGTGGCGTGTTGCCTTATCCCCCTGAAAAAGATCCCATGTGCTTCTTTTAAGCATAACACCTCCATCCTAGACCCCGCATCTCCTCCATTAATATCATGGAAGACTGCAGCTCTTGACCACTTTCCAAAATCTTGGAGTGCCCCCTCCCATCAAAAGTTATTAGGGAACATTAGGGAACATTGATTTGGACCCCATTCTGATAAAAACTGTGCAAATACATTAGTCCTTTATCCTTAAGGGCAAAATTATCTCTTCAGAAACCTCATGGAATTGAACTACCATGTTTGTGTAGTTTTGGGACCAAAAGATTAATATAAGGTGAGCTGGGAGTCAAACTGTGTTCTTTGCTTCAGATGCTACCTCTAGTCATAAAATCCTGTCACTTCTTTCCCACCTCTGACATTGTGGAAATCCAGTAGTGAGGACATCCTTCAAAGACAAATATATTTGTCACTATTTAAGAAGTTCTACATATCCATTGACATCAAAGAAATAAAATGAGTGTGTGTGCACACTTTTCTAAATCCTAGCATAACAACGTTCAGCTTGTAATATAAGTACTTTGGGAGAGGAAGGTACAACTAGCTAGGTATGATTATGGATATTATAGCATCATGTAGGTTGGAGCTCTCTGGTCCAGCACTCGAGACCAGTCCTACTCCCTCTCCTGCATCATGCCAGGCTCCAGGACTCTCTGATCCTGGAACATCCCTGACCCTGCTGGACCAGAGAGTCCAAATTTATAGAAGGACCACCTGTAGAAGCATAGGACAAGAAGGGAACTCAATAGCTCACCTAGGCCAGTCCCCTGCACTCAGGTATGTACATCTGTTATGTACATCATTGCTAACAAGTGTTTAAAAACCATGTTAGATAAAATGTTCAGGGATAGATTCCAGTCTTCCTAGGCAATTCTTTCCGTGATTGCCTACTCTGACAGTGAGGAAGTTTTTCCTAATGTCCAGTCTAAACCACCCTTGCTGCAATTTATGCCCTTTGTTTTTTGTCCTATCAACAGATGTTAATAAGAACAAATTTTCTCTTGCCTCCTTGAAATAGCACTTTAATTCAGCAATAGGCAACCAAAGCTGGTGAGTGGGCTACCACAAGAATGGCCCTCCATCTCAGTGGGCCACAAGATTGAAATTGGGCCTGTGTACTAACTGTGACGCCAAGGCTATGTCTAGACTACATCCCTCTTTCAAAAAATGGATATAAATTAGACATATTGAAATTTCAAATGAAGCCAGGATTTGAATTTCCCACACTTCATTTGCATAATTGCATCACAGCATTTTTTCAAAAAACGCTATTTTGAACGTGAAACCACGGTCTAGATGTGGTTCCTTCGAAAAGGAAAGCCTTTTTCGAAAGATCTTGTAAACCTCATTTTTTGAGGAGTGCAGGATCTTTCGAAAAAGGCTTTTCTTTTTGAAAGAATAGCATCTAGACCGCGGTTTCACTTTCGAAATAGCATTTTTCAAAAAAAACGTGATGCAATTATGCAAATGAAGCGTGGGAAATTCAAATCCCAGCTTCATTTGCAATTTCAATATGTCTAATTTACATCCCTCTTTCGAAAGAGGGATGTAGTTTAGATGTACCCCAAGAGTAAGATTAAAAACATTGTATTTGATCCTCCTTTATCATCCCTTTTTCTAACACAAAGTGATCTATTATTAGGGGCAAATTTAATTGCTGGCAAAAGTAACAAAGAAACAGAAGGGAGCACACAGCTCTCACAATGTTGTGTGCAATCAGCATGCATCTCACAAGTGCCTTTGCTTTAAATAGGTATCATGTCTCCTGGAGCTGCTGACTCCTCCCCTCCTCTGCAGGCTCCCACCTGGCCTCTTCCCTTCCTCCTCCCCTGAGCACGCCCTGTCCCTTCTCCACCCTCTCAGCATTTCCAGAGCTCTGTGAATCAGCTGATTTGCAAGGTGTCCCTGCTCCTCCTGTCCCTCCCAGAGCTTCAATGCTGCAGAAGTGCTGGGAAGGAGAGGAAGCAGTAGGTAAAGCCTTCAGTACATAGGAAGGGGAGCGGGGGAGGAGCTGAGTAGGGTGCACAGCAGCACAGGTTCACAGGTGATTAATCAGCCCCGTCCAGTCTGTCAGCTCCATGCACAGAGCCCAGAGCATCTGACTGGGTGGGAATGATTAATCACCCATGAAGCTGTGCTTCATAGTTTAGAGGGAGCTGGTTGCCCACCACCATTTTAACTATAGTTGAAGATTGTTCTATCCTTTCCCTCTCAGTCTTTCTCTCCAGACTAAAAGAAACAATTTCTTCTTCCCTAATGAATCTTGACCTTTAATCATTTGTGTTACTCTTCTCTGGACTCTCCAGTTTGTTTACATCTTTCCTGAAACATAGCTACCAGAACTGAACACAACACTCCTGGTGAGGTCTCATCAGCACGGAAGCATGGAGTAGAGCAGAAGAATTACTTCTCATGTCTTGCTTGCCACATTCCCACTAATAATCCCAGAAGGATGTTTGCTTTCTCCCTCCCCCTCCCCCACAGAATCACACTGTTTCAAATTATCATTAACTCTGTGATCCCCAGATTCCTTTCCGCAGTATTCCTTTCTAGTCAGTCATTTTCCATTTTGTATGTGCACAATTGTTCCTGCCTATGAGGCATATTTTGCATTTTTCCTTATCACATTTCATTCTATTTACTTCAGATCATTTTGAATTTTGATCCTGACAAACTGGAGACATTTTCTGATTATCCAAAGCAATTGCAACCCCTCCCAGTTTGGTATCATCTGCAAACTTGATAAGTATACTCTCTATGTCATTATCTACAGCATGGGTGGCCAACCCGAGCCACATGCAGCTCTTCCCCCCAAAAGTGCAGCTCGTGAAGCCACCCCTGCACCCCCCCAAACAGCCCCTGGCTGCCCTGTGCTCACCAGCACTGCCCCTCACCCCCAAGATGAATGCCATGCTGATTCTACCTCCAGGGTCAATGGAGGTAGTGCGGGTTTTCTGTGGGGTGAGGGGCATTCTGCAGCTGTGCACCAGGTCCCAGAAGTACACGGGCTGCTCTCCCCACCCCCAACAGCAAATGCTGTACCTAAAACACCAGTCTGTTTCATGCTGCAGACTTTGTTCCCCTGCGGCCTTCCTGCGCACAGGAGTGGGGGATGGTGTCCGGGACTGCACCAGCTCCGGCTGCTCCGGTGGCATGCACTGCCATGGGGAGTGGAGAAGCAAGGCACCTACTGCCTGAGCGTTTTGGGCTGGTGCGGTCTGGGACTCCCCCTACCCCCCGCACAGGAAGGCAGTGGGGAATAAAGTCCCCAGAGCGTCAGCTCCAGCTGCTCTGGGGGCATGTGCTGCAATGGGGAGAGGAGGAGCAAAGTAAGCACTGCCTGAGCATTTGTTGCTAGCACTGTCCGGGACTCCCCCTCCCTCCCGCGTGGGAAGGCAGCAGGGGAATGAAGTCCCCAGCGCGCCGGCTCCAGCTACTTGGTCAGTACATGCTGCCATGGGGAGCAGAGGGGCAAGGTGCACGCTGCCCAAGTATTTGTTGCTGGCGCAGTCCAGAACTCCCCCTCCCTCCATGCAGGAAGGCATCAGGCATATGACGGACTAGTGTTTCAGGTACTGCGCTGCTATTTGGGGGACGGGGGAGCAGCCAGTGCACTTCCTGGGCCTTGGTGCACAGCTGCAGGATCCCCAGGTATCGGTCCCTGTCCCCTCCTCCCCACCCAGACCCACACAAGTACCCTGCACCAGCACCAACTGGCACCCATTGGCACCCTGTCCCATGCCCCAGCACCCACCTGCACCTTATCCCAGCACCTACCGGCACCCTGTCCCTCTTCCCAAGGCCCCGGCACCCTCCAGCACCCTGCCACCTACCCCAGTACCCACCAGCACCCTGACCTCTGCCCCCCACCAGCACAGTTGGGGCCACATTAGTGAGGCTTGGAGGATTTTGGAGGGATTGGTTTTTTGCATCTTACTTGAGTGGCCCCAACTGACTTTTCTGTGGGTCAGTGACCCCTGACTCAAAACAGGTTCCCCACCCCTCTCATGAATAAAGACAATGCTGAAACATTTTGGCTACGTCTACACCGGCAGCTTCTTGTGCAAGAACTCTTTTGCGGAAGAGTTCTTGTGCAAAAACTCTTCCAGAAGAGAGCATCTACACTGGCATGTGCTTTTGCGCAAGAGTATCCATGCCAGTGTAGACGCTCTCTTGTGCAAGAAAGCTCTAATGGCCATTTTAACCATAGGGGCTTCTTGCACAAGAAATTCATGTTGCCTGTCTACACTGACCTCTTGCGCAAGAACAGTTGCACAAAAGTGCTTATTCCTGAGTGGGAGTATCAGAGTTCTGGTGCAAGAAGCCCTGATTTAATACATTAGAACATCAGTTTACTTGTGCAAGAACACGTGGCTGCTTTTGCACAAGATCGCGCCAGTGCAGACACAGCCTTTTGTGTTTGACATAATTTTTATTTAAAAATGAAGCCTGGCCAATTGGGGCCAAGCCCCCATCTGGTGGCAGCATCATAACACTCCTGCAGTCCCCCCCCTCAGAACCTGAGCCTATCATACACTGGAACCCCCTGTCCTGAGCCTCTCACATCCCCAAACTCCTGCACCCCCACATCCCCGGTGTTCTGCCACAACACTCCTGCACCATCCACACACTGCAAATCTGTGTTCTGAGCTCATCATATTCTCAGCCTCCCTGCCCTGAACCCCTTATGCACCACAGACTCCTGCACCCAGCCACTCCTGCACTCTCACAGCCACAAGCCTTCAGCTTGCTCAGCACCCCAACCCTCCCCCTACCCCAATGCTCTCCAGACTGGAGCCCCCTCCCTGAGCCAGCATCCTTTTCTCTACTTCCTCCTGCACCCGAATTCCCTCCCAGATCTTCTCACCCCTTCCCAGTGTTTTGGGGGGGGGGGGGATGGTATGCCCCGGGATGGTGTGCCGGCACCTATTTTCCCCCAGTGTGGCTTTTTTTTCCCCCTCAACAACTCTCCCTTGCCTCTCCTACCCCACCCCGGTTTTGTGGCTCTTCGCACTCTATCCACCACTATTTTGGCTCTTCGTCTCTACTGGGTTGGCCACCCCGATGAAGATATTGAACAGAACTAGAGAGAAAACTGATCCCTGCAGAAACCCTCTCAGATGCTCTTCCAGCTTGACAGTGAGCCATTGAATACCTCTCTGGGGAAATTGTTTTCCAACCATCTTACAGTAGCTCCATCTTGGTTGTATTTCCCTAGTTTGTATATGAGAAGGCCATGTGACACAGTATCAAATGCAAATTATAATTAGCTGTGTCCAAAGTGCTCTATATTATCATTGATACAAAACTGAAAAAATGGACAAGTTACAGAAAGTTCTGAGGATCCTCCTCAGTTTTCCTCATCCCATCTCCAAGAGGATGCATCACAGTCACACTAAGAATGACTAGCTAAGTCTTCAAAGCCCACTGGTTACATTCACTGCCTAGCTGCCTGGGAATGGCTGCGAGGCACCCTGTTCCTGTACAAGCTAACCATGATACTTCCACTGCATTCCCAACTAATACTGCCCTAGGGAGCAACAAGAGTTGAAGCACAAGACGTAAACTGCATTGTGCCATGTAACAAAGGATTTTATCCCGGGGGCACTGAGCTGTCTCCATAATTACATATTTGACTGTAAACTAGACAAGAAAAGCTAAACATCTTACTCCTAAGGCCTCAGGGTCATCAGAGGGCTAGAAGCATGAGCAATGGCAACAAGTGCTGCAAGCTGTTTTTTTTCCAGCTGACTTCCTTGAAACATGGAGTAAATACCTCATTAATATGATAGATCTTGAGACAGAACATCCAGATGTATAGAGTCATATGAGGACAGTCTGTATTAAAGAATGCAATAGCTCACACATCATTAGGACCAGACCATGCATGTAAGCACTAAGTACCTAAATAGGTGGATGGAATAACACAAAGGGATCACAGGAATATTAACTAATCCATATGCAAGGCAGCATTTTTTCCAGCTGTGCCTGGACTTTCTTGCATTCTTGTAGCCTACAAAGACTACTTTTGTTCAATAGGAAATGTGTGTAAAGATCATCATGACTTATCTACTGCTGTAACCTATTCAGCTGAAGGTAATCTCATGGTGCCATTGAAATCCTTTCACTATTAAAAATAAATGAGCTTTGCTTATATTCATAACACATGCTATTGTACTAATATTACTAGTAATGTACTAATGGGGTACAGCCTCAAGGGACAATGAAGTATAAATATTGTATAAGCAATTACATATATTGCAATATGTAAAAACAGTCTACAGACCTTGGCACCTAACACGACCAAAAAGAAGATGAAGACTTGCCATAAATTTAGATCAAAGACAATCCAGCTCCTTGTGGAAGTCAAAGTTAAGAAATAAAGTCAATATTTTCAGTAATAGGAGTCCAAAGAGAGCACACAAATCCATACTCAGTTAAACATTCTGGGTGCATCTCGACTGGAAAGATTTTGCGCAAAAGTAGCCGCTTTTGTGCAAAAACTTGCCAGCTGTCTACACTGGCCGATGGAATTTGCGCAAGAGCACTAACGTTCTAATGTAAGAATTCAGTGCTTCTTGCGCAAATACTTTGATGCTCCCGCTCAGGAATAAGCCCTCTTGTGCAAGAATACTTGCTCAAGAGGGCCAGTGTAGACAGGCCCCTTAATTTTTTGCGCAAGAAAGCCCGATGGCTAAAATGGCTATCGCGTCTATACTGGGCACGGATGCTTTTGCGCAAAAGCACTTTTTGCACAAAAGCATCCGTGCCAATCTAGACGCTCTTTTGCAGAAATACTTTTAACGGAAAAACTTTTCCGTTAAAAGTATTTCCGCAAAATCATGCCAGTCTAGATGGAGCCTCTGGGTGCTCACAATGGAGAGAGGGGAATTTTATGGAGAGCCATTTTTGCCCCTTCTTCACCACTTCTATACGCTAGAACAGTGCAAGCAAGATGTAGAGTGCAGTAGAACTCAGGCCATTCGCTATCTCTTGACAAATAGAAATCTAGAGACCAGTTTTCCCTCTAAACTGTGCATTGTGCAGCTGCTCAGGGGCGATTCAAAAGACAGACGGCTGATTAGCAGAGCATCCACCGCTGGGGTGTGTTTTTTGTTTGTTTGTTTGTTTGTTTGTTTTTACCAGAGGTGCACATTCACCAATGCCTCAGTACACATTGAAATTTATTCCACACACAGATGGAAACGTTGCTAGAGGATCCTATCAAGATCAGAGGTCCCTTGTGCTGGCCACTGTGACAAAGCTCCAAATTCCACACAGTGTATCCTGCCCTTCTGGGTAGCAGTACTCTTAGTATTATTATCCCCGTGTTGTTGTTGTTGTTCGTCCATCGTATTCGAAGAGGACCTTGACATCTAACGGGTTATGGACTGTTCATGGTGTGTCCACAAATGGCTGATAAGGCCGATACGGGCACGGAATGTTCTACCACATATTATCCCCGTGTGAGGTATACAGCAACTCCCATTCTAATTGTTCTCTTCTCTACAGCTCTCAATCTAATCCCTTCACCTCAGGGGCAAGCCATAGTCTAATTTAGCCACTCTCATCACCAGCATAACTGGGGGAAAAGAAGGAGGGGAAAAAAAATCTTAGTCTCTGGTAGCCTCTCTGGATGTGGAAACAACCAGACTGGAGTCTCCTCTCAAGCAGTTTACTTTTCTCAGACTTCTGGCTCCCCAAACAGGGGTTTCCTTGCCGTTGTACTGGGTTCTTTCCCAGGACCTAACAGAATCTCTACTGTGCCTGCTCTCAGTAGCATATCCTTCTAGCACACTACTGAACTGACTCGAGGGGAAGCTTTTCACCAGTTTTAGCCAGTCGTTGATTAGCTCCAAGTGTCCCAACCATCCTGTCTCAACTGGTTCTAGCAACTTCTTGATTGTCTCCAGGTGTCTTAATTAACTGAACTGTCTCAGCTAGTAAATGCAGGCTCTTGATTGCCTCCAGGTTTCTTAATTAACCTGGGGTAGACCTTGTTTGGTTACCAGGAAAAAGAAAGACTTGTTTAACCTTAAGCTAATATATCCACTTTCAGATACTTTCTTGTAGCCATATGGCCTGATCCCATCAGAGTACATCTATGAAGGGACAGTTCCTGGCCCAGGAAAATAGAAAAAAAAAGGAAGGTAACACTGGGCCTTTTAAGACTAATGGTGTTATACCTTTGAAGGAAGAAAGCTCATTAAATATAAAAGGCTACATAATTTTCCTATATTATGATATGGCTGAGGCAGATCACTTACAAAGGTGGATGGAATCCATTATATTTTAATACTGATATGATCATTTTTTGCCTACTAATGCAGAGGTTAAAATTTTGATTTTTATTTTAATAAAAGTTTAGTGGGAATTAAACATTAACTCTGAAGATGAGAGATTAATTTCACAGAATCCAAGACCTTGCATATGAAATTCTTAGGTTGACATACAATAAACAAATTACATCTGAATACTGAATGTTTTAGAGTTCTGTACACAATATTGCTAGATGATAAATCTGTAAAATGTTTCCACACTCTAACCTCTTTATGTTGAAAATGCCGCTGTAAATCTCCAGTAATTGTGACTCAGTGGCTGGCAAATGGAAACATTTCTGGTATTTGCCACATACAGTGTGCACATTTCTCTCTCACCTCTGGGTGTCTGATTAAATTAAAGTAGGCCAAACAGCAGAGTGTATATATGGCCATTATTGTATCAGCTATACTGTGTGCATTTATGAACCTGCCACATGGAGATTAGACCAGACACTCTGCTTCTATCAGAGACATCAACATCAGATCTGAATATAAATAAGTAAATAAAGCCCGAGTACTCATCTGGTTTTCCCAGAAAGGGATTTTCCCACTCCCAAAACATGTGTGTCATCAATTTCTCTGTGGGTATCGAACAACTGGAGAACCCTGTCCTACAAAGCCTCATCAAATATAATTTAGTTGCCTTAGTATAAAGTCCAACTACTCCAATATCAGATTCTCTAGTAAGTTTCAACATGGTTAACATTAGTGACTCTTAAGATACTGACAAAGATAATAAGGTAGCCCTGGAATATGTGTTAGAGCTGCTGAGAGTTTACCGTTCTAGTGATGATCAGCTTAACGATTTAAAGTAGTGACCTGACAAATGGGCCTACTAGATTATATTCTCGGCTCAGGCAAAGGATTATTATATGACTTTTGATGAGACACTTAGTAGTTCAGTGATCTCTTTTTTTAAATTGGTATATTTGCATTTGATAGACCTGCATCACAAGGATTTGGGCAGGCTTAATTATTGTTAGTAAAGTGATTCGAGATGTTTGGGTGACAGGCTCTATTGAAGTGCAGAGTGTTATCAGATGTATTAATGTTGCTTCCATCTATCTTATGCAGTATGTTGTGAGCTTCTTTTCAAAGTTATCATTTTTAAAAAAACCCAAAAGGACAGTAGCTGAGCTGAGAACATTTTGTAGGCATGTTTTTTAACTGGCCTATAAGATTAACATATAGGCTGCGTCTAGACTGGCAAGTTTTTCCGTAAAAGAGGTTGCTTTTGCGCAAAAACTTGCCAGCTGTCTACACTGGCCGCTTGATTTTGCATAAAAGCACTGACGTTCTACTGTCCAAAATCAGTGCTTCTTGAGCAAATACTTTGATGCTCCTGCTTTGACATTCCCATTCGGGCAAAAGCCCTTTTCCAGAAATGTTTTTGTGCAAGAGGGCCAGTGTAGACAGCTAAAAACTGGCGAAAATGGCGATCGGGGCTTTTTTGCACAAAACCACGTCTAGATTGGCACAGACGCTTTTCCGCAAAAAGTGCTTTCGCAGAAAAGCGTCCGTGCCAATCTAGACTCTCTTTTCCGCAAATGCTTTTAACAGAAAAACTTTTTTGTTAAAAGCATTTGTGGAAAATCATGCCAGTCTAGACGTAGCCATAATGTATCAAATAAAACTGTGACAGTGTGAAGAGGTGTAAGCTCAATGATCAGAATGGGTATATCCTTAGTTTTTGAAGGACAAAACATTTCTCCATTATTTGTCTACCAGTTTATGGCTTGGCAAATGGCATGGAATTTCTCTTCAACATTTAGAGTGTCTTTTAAAATTCAACCTAAAGCTCTAAAGCGAACCAAAGCAATCTTTTTTCAGAAATCAGGGTATAAGAACTTGTCTGGCTGACCAATGGAACTACTGTGTGTAGTTATATTTAAGTTCTGGGCAAGGTCCAGAGATGGTCTCTGACTGTTTCATATTCAAATACATCTGTCTGATCAAAGCTGGCTTTGGCTTCAGTATGGTAACTTAGCCAACACTTAGACAGAATTATGAACTGTAATTGTGTCACTCAGAAGAGAGCAAAATAGAGAACCTGATGCTCAGGAAGTTGATAATGTGTCTGTGTGTGCATGCACTTCTGGCCTAGAAGTGGGGATGGAACTCAGTGGTGCTTGCGGTCTGTGGTTTGTGCTGTGTGAAGAAGCCAATTATGCATTAAACACAAAGGAATTTTCTGCTGTAACTTCAGTGTTGATTATGTGACTGTTCTAAGACTGCCATGTGGTTGGGGAAAGGTTGTGTTCTGTTTGTGAGTGGGTGTGTATACAGAAAGACACTTTTTGGAAAATACTTTGAAAAGACATTTTGTTTCTCTGTAGCATTTCAGCACCCATTAATGCAACTCTTCTGTGGCATTCTTTCCACTTCAGTGTAATTTACAGTAACTTCAAAAATAAATGGTAAAACAAAGACAGCTTTGATGTGCACTCTTGCTCTCTACATACAACAGTCACAACACAGAGGAGCTGGAGGCACATAACTTCATGGAGAGAACTCATGAGGAAGGCAGTTGGTGGATCTTAGTGAGAGAGGATACAGACTCAGGTGGTGGAGATATTTGAGAGGAGATGGCAGAGAATCAAGGCAGAGTCTTGCGCAGAAGTTGGGCTTGGATACATAGGCACAGGCATCCTGAGGAGGGGGAAATGAGATGTGATTGGAATAGAGAGAGGCCATCTGTGGGAAGAGGGGAGAGAAAACTAGGGGGCATTTGATGGGGGACAATGCTTTTGGGGTGATAAGAAACTGAAATAAAGAAGGAGGAGTGAGGGAAGAGTGGCTAGAAAAGAGAGGAGTTTATGACCTTATTGAAGCAGGAGAGACGATGGAAACATGCTGCTGAGGAAGGACACTGGATAGGGGGTGCTCATGATACTACATGGGTCTGTGTGTTTCCTCCCATCCTGCCAATTTCTTAATAAAGTTATTTGAGTGTTCTTTTTACACTAACTGTGCCTAACTTGTATTGTCCTTAATAATGTCCATACACAGACAGCTTTAGAAATGACTTTACATTCTGGAATGCTTTTTGCTTAAATGCCCCAGTGACAGGCACACTGGGAGTACTTGGGTTATAACTAGGAGAAGGACATTCTACCTGTAGACATTTCAGTGCAAAGTATTTCCCCCTGTTCTTTTATTTTCAGGGTATGAAGTCTCCCTACCAGAAGTCTTAGACATTGCAAAGAACTGCAGTGTTTAGAAGTAAATTCATTGTGTGTTATGAGCCTGGAAAGGAATTTTAGAACACATTGTTTACTGGATGTTAGCAGCTACTTGAAATTGAACTTTTTCTATGTGTATACATTACCATCCTCGAATCCCACAGGAATTATACACAAATATTCAACTCTGCTGCTGGAAAACACAACACGGTGCATTTGGCAAAGATTTGTCATTCAGAACAGACTTCACAGCTGGGGGTTCAGAGGCTCATACAGTGTTGATTATACAATCTCTGGCTAGCACCCCCATTTCTACAAATCATCAGTGCTGTAGACAAAGCCATCACATTACCTCACCCTTGTTCATTTCTTTTTTTGCTTGGTATATGCTTCCTCATGATGACAAAAGGCAGGTGAAGGTTGTCTTAGCTGTATTAAATATTCTCACACACAACCTGATTCTATTCCCACTGGAGTTATTGGCAAAAGTCCTATTGAATTTAAGGGGAGCATGATTGGGCCTAAATCATCAAACCATGGGGCTAGCTTATGCTCATGTAGTGGAGCATTTATTCACACAAGCAGACCCATTGAAGCTAGTGAGTAAATTCTTACCGGAGTGATTAAGGGATCGCTAATCTGGCCTCTCATTGTCTGAAAAGGATTTTCCTTGGTAAATTGAATCAACATTTATTAGACGTCCATAAGATACCAATACATTATCAAGGCCTAAAGAGTCCTGAAGAATTTTTCTTCTACAGCCTTCCTCTTAGACTCTGCCAGGAACTGCAGCTATGTAATGCTTATCACTTTAATTCATCCCTCTTCTGCATAACTGAGATTATTCAGCTCTTCACCCCTCTTCTGCATGGCAGAAATAGATTCAGCTCCTGAACTTGATCCTTCTTGGTCATTAAGGATATCTTTACACACACCTACCCAAAGTAGGCTTCGAGTTGTGCATTATCCCAACTTCTCAGCATAGGTGTGCTGCTTTTCATTTGCAAAATAACTTGATTTTCTTTGTCAGGTAAGAGTGTTTTAATCAACTCTTCACTGTGCACTAATTCCCATGACTTTTCACTTCCATGTATTTAGACCCTTAGTGAGCATTGATATGAGCATTGGCATAGCAGTAGATTATACATAAGAACACAAGAATGGCCAGACTAAGTCAGACCAAATATCCATTTAGCCCAGTAACCTGGGGGGTTGCATCACTGCTACCCTAACTTTTGCACTGCTGTTGGTGGCATTGCTGCCTTCAGAGGTAGGCAGCTGAAGAGTGGCAGCTGCTTGTCAGCAATCAAGCTCTGAAGGCAGAGTAACTGCTAGTACTACCACTGAAGTCCGAATGGCATGGTATGGTCACCCTTACCTCTGTGCTGCTGCCTAAAAAGCTCAGACTTTTATCAGCAGCTGCCACTCTCTGCTCCTCACCCCCTCAGCTCTGAAGGCAACACAGAAGAAAGGGTGGCAGTACTGTGACTCTCCTAAAATAACCTTATGACTCCCCCTGCAATCCTTTTGGGTCAGAACACCCAATTTGAGAAATGCTGGTCTCTCCCATGAAATCTGTATAGTACTGGGTAAAAGCAAACAAAAGGTTTGATTTCACAAGGGGACACCAGATTTCACAACATTTTGCATGGCTGTGAATTTGGTAGGGCCCTAATAACCCTATATAAATAGATAAAATCAGGGTAATTAAATATAAAAACTAATCAACTGCAATATAACTGCTGAGGTTTTAAGACACAATATTGCTTCCACTGAAGTCAAAGGTAAAAGTCCTACTGACCTTTGTGGGAGCTGAGCTGACCCTTAAAACAGAGTTGATCACAGGATCATTCATTATCCATCTGCATGTTTTCTTTGTGCTGCAGGTATTTGTTTCTTGTTTGTATTTTTGTTTACATTTTCCCAGGCTCTTTTAGTGCCTGGGGAAGTAATTTAGGGGGTCATAATAATATAACACATTATTACAGACCCATAAATTACTCCTTGAGGCACTGCAAGGGCCTGGGAAAATGTAAATACAAACAATTATACAGATACAAAGAATGCATTTGATTGAACAAAAGTTGGGAAATACTGGTGAGGAAAAATGCAATAATTAAAAGACCTAGAAAAGTATTTTGCAATGTTTTTACTTTTTCTTGAATTCAAGAGAGAAAATAACTGTTCAGCATTCAAGCCTTCACAGTTATTTTGTTTGTTTGTTTTGTTTGCTTGCTTGCTTGCTTGCTCACTTGCTTGCTTATGGATGTCAAGCATACAGTAATTAACAGTTCCTTCTTATTGTACCGAGAATTCCAACTATTATCTGTACCAATGTCAAAAGTCAGTTAGAGCTATATTAAAAACTGGTGAAGCTAGCTAAATGACAACAATATACTTACTTACTGCATCATTTAGAAAGCCCAAATATTTAAAAACTAGGTAATTAATATTTAAGGATATTGTAAATATTACACAGACCACATAGTAAAGAGAAACTCACCATCTATTATACTTATATAACCCCTGCAACCATAGTATCTGAGAGCTTTGCAATCTATAATGTATTTATTACAGCTGGCCAGACAATCAAAATCCCTTCAAAAATCATTTTAAAACAAATTTCCCCCAAGCCATGAAAAAATTTGAAATTTTTCACAAGAAGGGATTTCAAGAAACACTGCCTTTTGGGGACCCAAAACTTAAATTTTCAGCTGTCTGTCTGGTATGCCTTCAGAAAATTTTGGTTTTGAAAAAAGGATTTTTTTTGGAGAGAAGGGAATCATTCCTAAAAAAAAATCCTGCCTATCTCTAGTAAGCCTATGAAGCAGAGCAGCACTTTTGCACTTTTCCCCATTTTGCTGATGCGCATGTGAGGCACAGAGAGACTAATTGCCTTACTCAAGATCACACAGGAAGTCTGTAATAAAGAATGAAGTTACACCAAGTTCTAGCATAGCCCTGTAGCCCTAGACAGTCCTTTGTGTTGAAGACAGATTTCTGGCGCTGATATAGTTCCTGAAGGTTCTACCATGAAAGAGCACTCTCCTCAGACAGAACCTCTCTCTTTAACTTGGCTTGTACTCCCTTCATTACCTGAATCCCATTTCCTCTTTCACACTAGAGCTCAGCAGTTCACCCTGAAGAATGGGGCTAGGGAAGATGTAAACCCTAATATGTGACATTGGTTCAATATTAACTCAAAGGGCAGTACACCACCTAGTGACTCCCACACTAACTCCCATCCAAGCCTGGCCCTATTTAGCCTGTCAAATCCCCAAAAAGATTGCATTGCCTTCAATAGCATCATGTGATATTAGTTCTTCATAAGAAGTTTTGGACTCAAAAGTTAATCGCTGAACATCAAACGAATGTCTGCAATAAAACAAATGCCTCCATATTAATCCTGGAAACAATAATAACAATAATAGGCCTGTGTCAGATGTTTCCAAAAGTGTCCTAAAATGCTTGGTCTAAGAGATTATGAATTTGAGAGGGAAGTGTTGATATTAATTGCATTAACACTAATAAGGAGTGCTCTAACAAATCATTTAGTTATCGCAATGTATTGAAAGGCAAGGAGGTGATTTGTTAAGGGCATCCTAAATTTTATACTTTCACTAAAATAAGCATAAATGCACTTAAATATTAATATAAACTCTACTGAAATGCGAAATATTAACTTATATTAAATTGTTGATTTTTTTTAAAAAATTGTAAAGAGGATATCACTTTCTTTTATGCAGATATGTTGAGTAACATTTAAACAAGTGAGACATTTGATTTACTACAGACTGTAGACTGAGATTTTTAAGTGACTTTTCATTTCACAGATTTTATAAAGAAGCTACCTTTCCATTAAATTGCCTGCAAGTTCAAAAACAGGCATCTGATTAATTTTAAACAAAATCTTGGCAAGTTAAGAGACTGGAACTAGGTAGATATATACATGACCTGAAAGCTAAAACACTGGTTTCAGAACTTCTGAAACAGACCTGCACTGACCAACTTTCAAAACATATATTTGACGATAAGATTCCAATAATTATTGTTATTATTTGTCATCCTTGTAACTATGCCAGACAAAAACTTGAGGACAGTTCTATCTAGGAGCTTCAACTTAGGAGTCTGAATATATTTCATGCCATGCAGATTCTTCAAATAAATTATACCAACCTAGCAAAAGCATAAGGCAGAAAGCTTTAGTCTTTTTACATCTGAATGTATGTGTAACTGTTGGTTCAGTCACAGTAAGGGGATTTTATTTAGTGACACTGAAATAAAATAATTTAATGCTTCCAAGATAAGGCATCATAGATTTGAAAAGGCTTCTTAATTGGTGTCCAAAATACACACTGGAACACAGAATAAATGGAGTGCTATAGAGGTCCATTCAAATATCTGATCAAACAAGAAGACTAGGTAGAGTGAAAACAGCAAAAATGCAAACTGTCCCTGAGCATGTGACCTTTGCTTTCTCTTCCCCCCGCCCTTCCAAAAAAAGTATTCACCTTTCTCATCTTTCCTTGTAGTGTCATAATTTTGGTTCTAAACATCCCCACATAATTATCAAGGTAGAAGATGCCTTCTGGATCTAAACCCCATGTGGAAGGCTGGTATCACCTGCCTTCATATTCGCATCCCCAGACCTGGGCTCTCCACAGAGCCCTCATGGAATCAAAGATCCATAGATGTAGAGGATGGATCAAGAAACCCACGTCATCCTTCCCTGACGCCTATAAGGAATCCAGAAAAAAATAATTTAGCCAAAGACTACTTTGATATTTGCACAAGTGCCAACTCCATGCCCAGAAACCACCCTTAAGAAGGTGTTCTGGGAGCCTTTGTTACATAGTGTTTTTGGAAAACATCACAGAAGAGTGAGGTTTACATTTTCTCCAGTTATTGAATGCTGGATATAACATTAGCTAAGTTATACAGTAATCTGCTTTGTGAAGAAGATGAAGATGATGTTATTGCAAACATCTTTGTAATAGCAGCAGTGTACAGATCCATGATCACTTGACTTTTTGGGACTCAGCTCGTTACATTGCACTGAAGCAATCTGAGGTTTTTCACTCTAAATTACTTTTCACATCAGAACTCTCTAAGAACCCTCCAAGCAATGGAGAAGCCACTGTGCAGATGCTTCCTGGTGCAGTCTTGCAGAATTGCTTCAAGCAACAGAAAAGTTACTACCTACGTGGATCATCATGCCTTTCTCTCCTACATGTGGGTCTGTGGTACACTAGGGGCACATAACCTGCTTCAGCTATTAGGGTAGGATCTCCACCAGCCAGCTAAATTATTCAAGCTGTGCCCTGGACAGAGAATTTGGGCCTATTGTGTGCTCTGTCAATGGCAGTGATAAAGAGAAGATATTCTTCTCGAAGACTACAGCAAGAAAAGGGTTTGCTAAGATACAAAAATAAATATTACAGACTAAATAAGAACATCAATTTCATTCAATGGAGAGAGGGAAATGTTAATGTAAATTATATGAGGCTGTGCCCCCTGCTTGCTACGCTCGCCAACCCCCTCTCCTCTCTCCCGGGGAGGCCTGGGCTGAGGTGTGACAGCTCTGGCCTCCTCCTTCTCCCCCATCCGCTGGGCAGGGCCAAGGCTGGGCTAGCCCTAGCTCTCTCCCTCCACCCCCTGGCTGCTGGGGAGGTTCAAGACCAATGTGCGCAGCCCCATCTACCCTGGCCAGAGCACTAGGAAGGAAGGAGTGGGGAGGGAGGGAGGAGGCAGGCAGGACACAGAGTGATGTGATGACATTACTCTGGTGTATGGCCTTTGTTTCACTTTTTTCTCCGTCTTCCTTTTCCTGTTTTTATACCTCCTATATATCCTTAGATAAAGATGTCCTCAGTTCTTTTGCTCCAGCAACTCCCATGTGCCACCTCCTCCAAATCTCATCAATTTAAATGATTAGCAGTAAATTTAACATTAACATTAGTGATATGCCATAATTATGTGTTAGAGTCAGCTGTCAGGGCTGTTCCCCATCCTGGCACTTCAAGTGCAAATTGTGAGGGCCTGCAAGAGACTTTAAAATACATTGCCACTAAAGGCTTCTGCTTAAAAAACTTCTCAAGGTCACAGATTCCCTGCTGTTGGGTGGTATGCTGCCACCACCCAAATGCAAAACCCCATTTGAGAACTTAGGAAGACACACTTTGGAATTTCTTCCTGAGGGGTACCCTTAAGCTCTTGAACCATCCCTCAGGTGAGAGCTTGAAAACAAACTTTAATTCCTAATAGCTGACCCTTGCAGTTATAGGCATGTGCACACAGAACCTGCTGCCTTCTAGGACACAGGAATAAGATCATAGTCTTTAAAAGGTGATTTTTTAACAAAATCAAGAAGATATACTTGGTAAAGCATTACTTGGTTGCTAGAGCAACTGAAAAAGGCAAGATTAAAAACATAGAGAATTGCTTTTCTGGTATTCAGTTAGAAGGAGGGAGGGGAGGGAAGTACATGGGCTCAGTACAGAGGAGTCCAACAAACCCCCAAAATAAAGAAAATAACCTGATCACATCAACTGAACATTACCTGTGCTACTCACATATGTGTTGTTCCAAAGTTTAGTCCTTTCCAAAATATAGATATCACTGGAAATTCCATGCTTTGCTCCTGACTTCCCTCTCATGTTTCCCAGCTTGGTTCTGGTCACACAAAAACTGCTTTTCAATTCAAAACCACACACTCTGATTTCACTGGCTCTTGTAGCTCCTTGCCAACCCTTCCTGGAGTCTCTGTGGATTTAATACTTACTTGCAATTTAGATAACTGAATGGCTAGGATGTCCAGAAAAAGGTAGTATCTCTTCCATTCATCACAACTCCAATCAGATGAATTGTAGTAGAAAAGTTCACATCTTTTGAAGTCATTGTTTCAGGCTGTCTGCAGACTGAGTAAAACAACATTGCATCCATTACATTCAGATCATATTGGAAGGTTATTTTTGCAATCATAAGGACTAGAAACTGAATTAATTTAAACAAAAGCTAAGAATCAGTCAATCATAACCAGAAAAGAATGTGTCTTATCAGTCACATACATATATCAAGCAGGCTGGGATCTAACCTGTATGGTGATCATTAAGCTTTTTTGCACTTTTTATACTATGGCTATGTCTAGACTGGCATGATTTTCCGGAAATGCTTTTAACGGAAAAGTTTTTCCGTTAAAAGCATTTGTGGAAAAGAGCGTCTAGATTGGCACGGATGCTTTTGCGCAAAAGCACTTTTTGTAGAAAAGCGTCCATGCCATTTTCGCAATCGGGGCTTTTTTGTGCAAAACACATTTTAGCTGTCTACACTGGCCCTCTTGCGCAAATACATTTGCACAAGAGGGCTTTTTCCCGAACGGGAGCAGCATAGTATTTGCACAAGAACACTGACAATCTTACATTAGATCGTCAGTGTTCTTGCGCAAATTCAAGCAGCCAGTGTAGACAGCTGGCAAGTTTTTCCACAAAAGCAGCTGCTTTTGCGGAAAAACTTGCCAGTCTAGATGCAGCCATAGGGTACGTCTAGACTGTGGGATTCTAGACTCCAAGGAACGCATTTGCTCTTCCACTTTTTTTTGCAGATGAGCAAACGTGCTCTTTTGGGAACCCTGTATACGAGGAATAAGGGCTCCTCAGATGGCTTTTCCGCCATTTGGTCCCGTCTAGATTGGGCCAAATGGCAGAAAAGCCTCTTCCAGAAAAGCAATCGGAAAAAGCTATGCAAACTGTGGAGCTCAATTTGCGTAGCTTTTTTTGAAAAAAAAAAAAAAGGCTATAGTGTAGACCTAGGCACAGGGTTTCATTAATTGGATTTGGTTAAACAGATTTAGAAGAGCTAGGGTGCAAATATGTGATCTTTTTTAAAACAATAAAGGATAATACTATGTGAGTTAAAAACTTCAGATTATGTGTTCTAACATTTCACCACATCAGTCCCCAAAGTGGGTCTATTCCTTTTTTTAATTGTAAAACAGCTCTAAAATCCTATTGCATTTTTGTACAGAGTAAACTGATTTTTATTGCATTCTTTTGCTCTCCCCTACAGAGAGGAATCCCACAGACTATTTTTTTCTATGATACATTGTTATAATATTTACTTTCCAGAGATCAACCAAACCTTCTGAGTCAATACCTCAGTGTTCAACGGTGGTCATCATCAATGATAATTATAAAATATACAGTGATTTTAGCAGATGGCAAAATGTTCCATGAGAGAAGATGCAGTACCACAGCCCCCTTACTCCAGCTAGTTCTGGTTTATATCTAGCTGTCATTCTTAAGTTGTGTGCATTCTTTTTAATACATCGTTTAAATATACAGTAAGGTTGCTGCCTGTGCCTTCGTATAAATATCAGACACCTAGAGTAGGTAACCACAACTCTTTTCCATTGCTAAGTTGCCTATTCTGAACTATACAGAATTTTAGCTCAACTGGGGATGAAATCAGAGGGTTTTTTAAAAAATGATTTGCTAATTTTTATAAAGATGCATAAAATGAAAGAACAAAAAGAAGGCAACACTTTATAAGGCGTTTTCTAAATTGTGGCTGGGGAATTTGATTGAAATGTTCTGTTAATTCAAAGTGGTAAAACTCTCCTTGAAATGTTTTATGGGTGTTGTTGGAGAGGTGAGGTGGTAAATTCAGCCATCGGCAAATACTGTTACAGAAAGCATCTTCCCTTCTGGCAATGAATCTTAAAAAGCAGAGTGAAAGGGAGGAAAAGAATGCAAAGATCTTTTTGAAATCTCACAAGGAAGAAATGAAAGAGATTTTATTATATGACAAAATGCCTGGTCTTTACTCACAAAAGTAGTTTGTTTGAGCTCAGTGGGATTTACTCATAAAAGAAATATTCACATGACTTTGGGTTGCAGGGCACATATGAAAATATGTATATGAATTTCTATAATGTTACGTACTGTTCTCTAACATACAGCACATGAATCTTGACTTTCCAAAAAAGTTCAAAACTCTTAACTTTTTAAAGCTTTTCTGTAGTACCACTATGTTGGTTACTAAATATTCTAGAACAGTTTATAATGATTCCAGAGACAGCTGTTGGGGAGAAAAATCGACATATCAAGCCAAATATGGAGTTTGTGGCTTAACTAAGAAATTGGATTCAATCCAAGAATTTGCTACTTTTTTTCTTTCTCATGTAAGTTGTCCAATGTCCCTCCCCTTCTAACTCAAAAGTAATAAAATGTAAAGCATCCCCAAAAAGCTCTCTTTGCATATCATTTTTAACTGGAGAGTGTCAGATCAAGTTTAGGTTTTATAAAGCTATACTTTTACAAAGTGTAAAATATATAGGAAAAATATCATAATTTTAAAAAATAAAAATAACTGTATTGAAAAAGACCCCTGAAGTATTCAAGACTCCATGTAATGTCTTATTATGCTACCACATAAGAACCAGAAAGTGAAACTAACTATAAACAAACATATAAATCTAATTTCATTGTCCAAGTAAAGAGAAATGCAACTAATAAACTACATTAATCATAGGACCGGAGGAGATCCCAAGTGGTCATCTGTGCCAATCCCCTCTGCTCATAGCAGGACTACATACTACCTAGACCATCCCCGATAGGTCTCTTAAAAATCTCAAATTATGATGTTTCCACAACCTCTCAAGGTAATTAATTCCAGTGATGAGCCACCTTGACATTAATAAAGTTTTTCCTAATCTTCAACCTAACCTGCCCTTGCTTCAATTTAAGATCATTGCTTCTGGTCTAATCCTGAGCTGCTAAGAAAAAATTTTCTCTTTCCTCCTTGTAAAAAAGTTTAATGTTCTTGAAAACAGTTATCTTGTCCCCCCTCAGTCTTCTCTTCTCATAGGTCATATTTTCTAATCCTTTAACCATGTATGTTCTTCTTTTCTGGCCCTTCTTCAATGTCTCCACGTCTTTCCTGAAATGTGACACCTGGAACTGGACACAATACTCCAATTGAGGACTAATCAGGACAGAGTAGAGTGAAAAAATTGCTTTACTCCAGAAAATACATCCCAGAATGATATTTGCTTTGCTTTTTTTTCCCCTCAACAGTGTCACACTGTTGACTCATATTTAGCTTGTCGTACAATCTGACCCTCAGATCCCTTTCTGCAGGACTCCATCATTTCCCATTTTGTAATAAGCAACTGATTGTTCCTTCCTAAGCGGAGTACTTCGAATTTCATCCTATTTATCTCAGACCATTTCTCCAGTTTGTCCAGATCATTTTGAATTTTAGTCGTATTCTCCAAAACACAATCCCTCCTAGTTTGGTATTGTCTGCAAACTTTATAAGTGTGCTCTCTATACCATACTCAGCATTGATCCCTGCAGGACCCTCTTTGATATGCATTTCCAGCTTGACGGTGAATCACTGATAGCTACTCTCTGGAAATGGCCCCCACCTTAGAGTAGCTCCATCTAAGCTGTACTTCCCTAGTTTTTTTTATTAGAAGGTTGTGGGAGACAGTATCAAAATCCTTTCTAAAGTCAAGATATAACATGTCTACTGATGCTCTCTACCCCCATCCACCAAGGCTTGTTACCCTGTCAAAAAAGCTACTAGAGCAGTTTGACATGATTTGTTCTTTTGAAGTCCATAATGACTATTACTTATTACGTTCTAGATGTTTGCAAATTGATTGCATCATTGTTGGTCCCATTATCTTTCCAACTACTGAAGATAAGGTGACTGGTCTATAATTCCCCAGGTTGCACTTATTTTCCTTTTTTTAATAGATTGACACTGCACTTGCCCTTTTCTAGTCCTCTGGATTTCTCCTGTCTTCTACGAATTTTTTAAAATAATCGTTAATGGTTCAGATAGCTCCTCAGTCAGCTCCTTGAGTATTCTAGAATGAATTTCATCAACCTGTAGTGACTTCAATACATCTAAATTACCTGAGTAAATTTTAACTTGTTCTTTCCCTATTTTAACCTCTGATCCTAGCTCATTTTTACTAGCATTCACTATATTTGGTATCTGACCACTGCTAAACTTTTTATTAAAAACTGAAACAAAAATGTCATTTAGCACTTCTGCCATTTCCATATTTTCTGTTACTGATTTTACTGTATTGGGTAATGGGCTGACCATGTCTTTGGTTTTACTCTTGCCTCTAATATGTTTGTAAAGTGTTTGTGTTTTCTTGTTACTCTTTATGTTTCTAGCTAGTTGAGTCTGGTTTTGTGCCATGGCATTTCTAACTTTGTCCCTACACACTTAACATTATTTGTTTATATTCATCATTCATAAATTTGATTTACTTTCCACTTTTTTGTAAGACTTTTTTTGTGTTTCAGACCATTGAAGAGCTCTTAAACCACGGTGGTCATACTTTCTAACTTTCCTATGCAATGAAGTAATGGTAAACAATAAATTATATTTTTGGAATTTTCAATTTTAATAATGTAAGGGTTTGTTAATGACATAAATATAAAAATGTAGCTTTAAAATATATGACATTTATAACCTGACAGACAGCATCCAAAGAAAGTGCATTTATCCCAGTGCTTGAGCTAGAACTATTAATGAAGATGGTAGTATAAGACCTGTTTTTCACTAGTCAAAGGTGTCGTCTACAATTTATCTGGTTGCTATTATTGGCACACTCGTGGGCATTAAAACACAATAAGCATTCACCAAATACTTCATAAGACAATAGAAGTATATATGTTAACGAGGAAATCTATATTTGTTACAATAAGTATCTCACTTTAAAAATTGCTTTATGGAACATGGGTTCTATAGATCTTGCTTCATTATGCCCGTCAGCTTGTATATGAGAAAAAGCAGCAAAGTGAAAAAGAACAAAATGTTGCCGCAGTATGAAGGAAAATGTTAAGACAAGATTGCTCTCCAGGTAGACATAATCAGAAATGTGAATGACATCTTGCAGCAAATAGTTTCAACTGATGGAAACCTCCTTGCAGGAAAAAATGGCTGAAAAATAATATTTAATAAAATGGGGGTCGTGCTTAGGGTTAAACACAAATCTGCAACTAATAACTTCAAAAGCATGGAACACTGAAAGCAAATAATGCTTAATCCCAGTGATATGAGAGGTATTTTAAAGATTTTTTTCTTCAATTGGGAATAGCTGAGCAGTTATGAATTTTACAAAATATGTTTCTTGAGTGTTATGGAGCATTCTTGATGGAGGAAGTGAACCTGACTGATGTTGGTCCAGCAATAAAGGCTAATTATGATCACTTGTTGAGGTGGGGTGCTCCCTTCCCTGCTGCTTCCGGATTCTGGAAGACTATTTCTTAGTCATACACTAAACCTCAGAAAACGATCAAATCGCTAGAGATTGCATCTGTTCACATTTTCCTGGATGCTCTCAATTCCTTCATGCAACTCACAATACAGAAACATCCTGCTTGACACTCTATCTGAAGCTGTTGAGAAAGGATAGTCCAGGCTACGTCTATACTGCAGCCTTCTTCTGCAAAAACTTATGCAAGTGAAGCACAGAGTAGAATATCACCGTGCTTCATTTGCATAATTAATTTGCAGCCGTTTTTGTGCAAGAGGCTTTTGCACAAAAAGTAGCTGTGTGAATAGCTCTTTTTTGCGTAAAAAACCGTGTTTGCACAAGAGCCGTTCTCCCTCATTTTTTCATGCTTCATTTGCATAAGCTTTTGTGTAAGAAGGCTGCAATATAGACATAGCCTCAGTGACTAGGGTATTAACCCAATCTTTAGAAGATTTAGGTTCAGTTCCCTGTTCTGCACAGGCTCTCATGTGATGTTGGAAAAGCTGCTTGTTCTCCATTTCTCTACTGTTAAATGGGAACAGTTGCAGTTTCCTTCCTCACTGGTGAGCTGTCAGATTTTGTGCCTTGGCCTTTCTAATTGTATCCCTACATACCTGTATTTGTTTATGTTCACCCTTTGTAATTTGACCTAGTTTCCATTTTTGTATGATTTTTGACTCGCAGATCAGTCAAGATTTCCTGGTTAAGCTGGGTTGGCCTCTTGTCAGGCTTCCCATCTTTCCCATACTGTAGAATAATTATCTCTTCTGGCCTTAATAATGTCTCTTTGAAAAACTATCAACTGTTTTCAGTTGTTCTTCCTCTTAGATTTGCTTCCCATGGAATCTTACTTACCAACTCCCTATTGCTGAGTTTGCTAAAGTCTACTATCTTGAAATTCATTGTTTTATTTTGCTGTTCTCCCTCTTACCATTCCTCTATCGTTGTGTGATCACTTCCACCCAAGATGCCTTTCAATTTCAAATTTTCAACCAGTTCCTCCCTGTTTGTAAAAATCAAATCTAGGACAACTTCATCCCTCCTTCTAAAATAAAACATTGTCCCCACTACATTCCAAGAACTAGTCAGATAATCGGTGCACTTGTGTTATTCTCTCAACAGATATGCAAACAGTTGAAGTTCACCACCACCACCAAGTCTTGTGTTTTGGATGGTTTTGTTAGTTGTTTAAAAAAAGACTCATCTACCTCTTCTTCCTTGTTAGGTGGTCTGTAGCACCTTACCCAGAGACTCTCAACAAGTCTCTCTCCTATTTCCATCTCATCTTCAGACCAGAAGTATATATTTTTAATATATAAGGTAACACCACCTTTCTTTTCCCCTGTCTGTCCTTGCTGAGTAAGCTGTACCTTTGTATACTAATATTCCAGTTGTGTATTATTCCACCAAGACTTTGAAGTACCTTAAAGGTTCTTAGAGAGAGAAGAGAGAGAAAATATTCTCCTTAACTTCTGAGGATAGGACAAGAGCAATGGGCTTAAACTGCAACAAGGGAAGTTTAGATTGGACATTAAGAAAATTTTCCTGTCATGGTGCTTAAGCACTGGAATAAATCGCTTAGGGAGGTTCTGTAATCTCCATCATTGGAGCTTTTTGAGAGCAGGTTAAACAACATTTGTGAGGGATGGTCTACGATGATGCTTGGTTCTGCCCAAAGTGCCAGAGACTGGACTTGATGATCTCTTGAGATTCCTTCCAGTTCTGTGATTCTATAATAACGTGTTACTTTTGGCTATGACAAGTTTCCTTTTATGGAAGCTGGCCACACTTCTCAGTTGTAATATTTACAAATCATAGCACCTTTGAGAGGGATTAAGAAACATAAATATTCATACATTAAAGAACACTTTTGCCTGTTATTAACTTGCCTATTTTTAAACATAACGGAAATGGCTTTACTGAGATCAAGAGATGGCACTTACTCTGAGCCCCTAAGAGTGAGAAAGCTCCTTGCAACATACTTGTCCATATCACAGAACAGCTTCAATAAGCTTCAAGGAATCTAGCACCAAACTAAGCCAATGTTACAAAAGATCCTGCCTGGAAAAAGGACTTCTGCCATTTTGCTTCTTGTGAAAGCAAAAGTTTGAGCTACATGATGCTAGTGTGATTAAATTTGCCACAATGTAATTATCAGTATAGCAAACTTCATGCAATTGGTTTCAAGCACAGATGCAGTGTGCCCCTCAACATTAATGAAATTCCTTATATCTATTCCATAAAGTCCTACTCTCATATCAAACTTTGTTTCTTTATTTCCATTTCTGGCTTGCCTATCTCAAATTTTGAGAGAATAGAACCAATGGCATTTTCTCTTTTGCAATATTTTGTGCATCACCTATAAGTTATCACCCTCATTATTTGGCTTGGACGAACACGGGGTCCTCGATAGTCAGTATTTGAACCCAAGGGAAGAGAAAACCAGATGTGTTGCTGCAGTTCTAAAGTGGAGTCCTGGAAAAATTCATGTAAACTGTGCATAGCTGTAATGTAAAAGGGGCCATTTGTTTCTTGAACAGGAATTAGTATGGTGCAAGAATTATCTTGGCAGATAAACAGAATACATTAGGAAAATGTGTAAACAATGTTTTCTTCTGTGAAACTGTAAGCAAATGAGCAGCTTCTTTTTAAAAGAAAAAAAATCTTTACTTTCCCCACACACTAACAGCTACACACCTTCCCTTTACCATCAGTTGACTTTTGTGGACACATTTGACCACAGTTGTTTGGTTTGATTTATTGATAGGCAGAAAAAGTGTCAAATGTCAAAGTGAAGAAAATCATTCATGCAAAAACATATTGGCACAGATAACTCTCCCTACAATGACCACATTCTACGATTCATAGTGTGGGAAAGTTGCTTGTCTTTCACTATTTCCCAAGAGATTAGTCATATGAACGCTTTATTATAGAAAACATTGTTCTCATGACTTTCCCTATTGTAATGAAAATGGTTTCCTTCCCCCCCCCCCCCCCGCCCTTTGAAATGGTAGACAACAAAGTTCATCTCTATTGACTGATACAGCCCCGGTCTATGCTAGGGAATTATTTCAAAATAACTCCCCTTATTTCAAAATAACAAGAGAAGCATCCGCACTACCAAGCCTGTTATTTTGAAATAATGGGCTGGTTATTTTGAAATAGTGTGTGGATGCTCAGCTGTTGCTATTTCAAAATACATGGCCTCCAAAGACCTCTCCTTCTCTTCTGCAGAGCTTAAAGTAGCAGGGTGAAGGAAAAGGGCTTGTGGCATGTATGGACCTCTTACAGCCCTGTGCCACACAGAACCCATCCTAGGAGCCATGTCAGAGCCTAGCGCTCCCTGTGAGCCCCTCATGGCTGCCAGCACTCCCACAGCATCCTCAGGTACCCCTGAGCAGGTACAAAATAGGGCACTGGCCTGCACTAGTGCAGAGATCCTGGATCTCATTGAGGTCTGGGGCGGAAGGGAGAGGAGATAAACCTCCAGGACCTCTACAACAGGAGGAATGCTGATGTCTACAGCCAGATGGCTGCTAGCCTGGCTGAAAAAAGGGCTCACATGGACCCTCAGCCAGGTCTGCATGAGAATAAAAGAGCTCCAGCAGGCATACAACAAGGCCAGGCAGCAGTGTGGATGATCTGGGATAGCTCCTCACATCTACTGCTATTATGAGCAGCTTGATGCCATCCTGGGAGGGGGAGCGGATCACCTCCCCCGTCATCGAGTCCGGCCAGGACGTGCACAGCATCAGCCACCACAAGGGTAGGGTGCAGACGAGGAAGAGGAGGAGGAGGAGAAGCAGGCCAGCTGGGAAACCATGCCCACCAGCCAGCTTCTTATCCTGGAGACAGTCCCCCCGGATGTCTCCCAAGCCTCGGACAATCCTGGTGAAGGCATTTCAGGTGAGTTTTATAACTTTCCCTATACACACGTGGGGGTAGGCAACAGGCTACAAGGGGCTGTGCACTCCTCACTCAGCCTGGAGGTCTGGCCTGGAGGTCACACAACAGCCTGAGCACATGGGTGCATATGGAGCGCTAGTCTGGAGCACACAGCTCCATGATACTCTCACATAGAAACTTCTTGCTCCTTCTCACAATGTTCCTGGAGAGGCCAGCCTTACTCCAGCCTTTGTGGTGGGACAACTTCCCAGACAAGGCACCACTAAGAAGGCTGGGGTAATGGAACCACACAGCAGTGCCACACACAGCTCATGCCTGCACTTGGGCAGAATCTGCTCCTGGTCAAGCTCGGTGATGCAGAGGAGACTGATCCTGTGCATGGGAAACTGGCAGGGAAGAAAGAAGAGAGAACCCCAATAGCACACTCTTTAGCAAAGTAGCCTCTGCTGTTCTTACACACCTCCCCCAATCCATCGTCCCCCTTCTCCAGCAAGCAAGGATAGAAGTTCTCTGTGGGACGCCACCAGTGCCAGAATCAGAGAATGCATGACATAGAAAGAAGCCAAGCCCACCTGTTTCCCACGGGCTCCTAGCTTGGATGGGACCTTCCCATGCCTGCTTGTTCCTGGGACAAGGATGTAGTGAGGCTCCCCTGGGACATCTATGCCCCTACTGAAAAGTGTCCACTGTCTAGACCAGTGTTTCTCAACCAGTAGTACAAGTATCCCTGGGGTACTCAAGAGAAGTCTGGGGGTACATCAACACAACTGAAATTTGGAGAAAACTGAATTTTTGTTTTAAGTTTTACAACATTTTATTATTTTTGTGCTTTTTACAGCTACGATTAAGTTGTTTAAACAAATGTGTTTCAATGGTAGAAAAAAAGTGTCTGAAAACTGTAGGTACTCGAGCTACTTAAATTTTTTTTAAAAAAAGGGGTACTTTATAAAAAAAAGTTGAGAAGCACTGGCATAGACAACACATGGACTTGCTCAAAGTACATTGCCATTGTCTGAACCAAGACCTTTGGTGTCAGTGCATATAATAGGGCTAGGCTTCATACACAATATCTCCTGGGAGGACTGCCCCTGCAACTTTTCTTCACAGCTGGGCCAGCTGCAAGCATGTCAGGTCTACCACCTCCCACGCCATCTTCTCAATTCTGTAAGATCCTCCTGAAGCGGTGATCCCCGGAAGACCTGCTGAGGGACCAGATGGCCTGCTTCCAGTCCCTCATCCAGGGGCTCAATGAGAGCATGTTGACCAGAAGCAGTGGAAGGCCATGTGGGATCAGCTGTCATGCCAGCACAAGACCACATGCTCCTTCCTCACCTTTGTGATGGAGCACATGGCTGCATGCATAGAGCGAGCCACCAGCCACCTCCCTACCCCCCCCATTCCCCTTGGCTTCCCCTCCTAAGCCCCCAGGGGCTGCCGGGGTCCCATGTGGTGGTGGGACTTCTTGAGCAGCCAAAGCTCCCGAGCTACCTGAGGTAGACACAAATACCAGCCCAACCCCTGAACTCCCCCTCAGTCCCTCTCCTTTTGTATATCCCCCAAATAAACAGAATTGTGTTTTTTTAGAGTTTCTTTATTTGCTCTGCATTAAGAGGGGGGCAGGTGGAAAGGGAGGACAGGGAAAGAGAGGAGTGGGGTGGGAGAGGAAAGGCACACAGAGGGAAAGCAGGAGCCCCTTTTGGAGATAAACAGGGGACAGGCTCACTGGTGGCCTTGGTTGAAATTCTCCCTCAAGAACTCCTGGGAGGACAGGTGAGGTCCCAAAAGATTTGAGAATGGCAAACATAGCATCTGTCTTTACAGGAGGAACAAAGAGTCACAGCCTAACTTCAATATCTTGAAAAATATCTGACAAATTGTTAGCTGATTAGTAAAGTACCTGGAGGATAAAAGGATTATAAGCTTAGCCCAGGATAGATTTGTCAAGGACAAACCATGCTAACCCACATTAATTTTCTTCTTTAATTGATTTACTAGCCTAGTTTCTTTGGGGGACTAGGGGTAACAGTAGCTGTGATAAACATTGATTTTAATAAGGCATTTAAGAATTCAAATTAGGGAAATCAGTAAAGATAAATGCAAAGTACTTCACTTAGGGGAAAAAATAAAATGCATGAGTACTAAATGGGGAATAACTGGCCAGATGCTAATACTGCTGAAAAGAATCTGAGGGTATGTCTACACTACTAGTTCAAACTAGTAGGGTAATGTAGGCATACCGCAAATTGCAAATGAAGCCCGGGATTTGAATTTCCCGGGCTTCATTTGCATAAGCCGGGCGCCGCCATTTTTAAATCCCGGCTGGTTCGAACCCCGTGCCGCGCGGCTACACGCGGCACGAACTAGGTAGTTTGAACTAGGCTTCCTAGTTCGAACTACCGTTACTCCGCGCGGCACGGGGTTCGAACCAGCCGGGATTTAAAAATGGCGGCGCCCGGCTTATGCAAATGAAGCCCGGGAAATTCAAATCCCGGGCTTCATTTGCAATTGCGGTATGCCTACATTACCCTCCTATTTCGAAATAGGAGTGTTATAGATGATCACAAATTGAATAAAAAAATGTGATACAGCTGCAAAACAGGCTAATATTCTGAGGCATATGAACAGGCATGTTGTATGTAAGACATGGGAGGTAACAGTCTTGCTCTACTCAGCACTGATGAGGACTCAACAGGAATACCGCATCCAGTCTGGGCACCACGAATTAGGAAAAATGCAGGCAAACTAAAGAAAGTCCAGACATCAGTGGCTGGAGAAGGTAGGGCCAGGGGAGGCAAGCCCTGCCTCTTCTTCTGGGGCCCCACCCCCCAAACCACAGGTATGGCTCCAGCCTCCCCAGCATCAGAACACGGGGAACAAGGAGAGCGGGTGGCTCCAGCCTCCTGGCCAAGAGCACAGGGAGGGCAGGCACTGGGGAGCAGCAACACACCGTCCCCAGAATGCCTAAAGTAGGCATTCTGAAGGCAGTGTGGGCAGGGCCAAGCTGGTGGTTTGGGACAGCTGTACCTTCCTCTGTCTAGCATACCACCTTCCTAGGAGTCCGGACAAAAGCAACCAAAAATTATAAAAGGTTTAGAAAACCTGTCCTTTGAGAATAGGTTAAAAAACTGGGCATGCTTAGTCTTGAGAAAAGAAAACTACTGATGGGCCAAGTGTTCAAATATGTTATGTTGTGTTAGACAGGACAGTGATCCGTTTCTGTACAAGTTAAATGATTTAAGTCAAAAAGTAATGAACTTATTCTGAAGCCAACAGGAATTAAGGTAAGCTAGGGAAAGCTTTCTAACCATAAGGGTAGTTAAACACTAAAATAGACTTTCTAGGGAGGTTGTAGAATCCCCCTCACCAGAAGATTTTAAGAACAGGTTGGACAAACATCTGTGAGGGAGTGTCTAGGGTCCAGTCACAGTGCAGAGGGCTGGATTTGATGACTTCTTGAGGTCCCTTCCAGCCCTATATGTCTGTTTTTCCTAAGGCTGAGACGGATCAACCCTCTTACCAACATGAGGGACCCTGAAGGGAAGAGCACTCAGTGAGGTTCTCTTGTACATTATCCTCCTAATTCTTTCCAGCAGAGATGAGGATGAGGTTTGCTACAAACTGACTCTAGGATTCCCTGCTCCTTCCCTCTGCTGCTGCTCTCACTACCCTCTCCATGAAAAATTGGAACGAGTCTGCACAAAAAGCATTACAGAAAAAGGAATATTGCTTGGGGGCTCCCTTTCTGGTAGAATTTACACTACCTGCTGTACATGGGTTGAAGATGGAGTGATATATACCCCTCCCTTCCTTCACAGGTGGAGCCTAGGATCGATGGAGGTCCATCTTGAGACCCAGCATCCAAAGTAGGAAAGGACTTTCAAGAGTAGCTTCCTCTGCAAAGGAAGACTGAGGCTTGCACATAGAAACCCCCTCCATGAAGGAATAACTTTCTCCTCTCCTGCCCTGTTTCCAGGAACACAGCTGGGGAAGAGGGGGATTAATCTGAAATTTCACAGTAGCATTTTGATATAAGTAAAATATGAATCCTTAATTGCTTAGGCACTCACTTGTGGTCAGTGAAAACGCTAACATATTTCCACTTTCATTTGCTAATTAAAACATTCAGTGCAGAAAGTGACTATACTTCACAAGAAAAACTGTTTGTAATCCTTGTAATCTGTTGCTAATTCCTTTAGGGCATCATTTACCCAAATTTGACCAATATGCTTAACTGTTAAAACAAAATTAACATAGGTTTGTAGTTGTACAGCACTTAGATTGTATGCAATTAAGAGTGCATGAGCTCAGTTTTCCCCGGGCATTAAACATGGCTTTATAGTTAACATGGAGAAACAAATATCACCCTGGGATAATTAATATAGTATAAAATAATGAGAAGCAGGGGCAAGAGAGTCTGGCTATGGAGGTTTATAAGATGCAACAAAATTGGAGAGTCAAAGCTGTTCATAAAATATGTGAACCTCTCTGTGATAAAGCAGGAGTTACAAAATGCTTGGAATGACTACAGAGCCATATTTTGCTAACATTGGAGAAGTGGGCAACCAGTATCAATCTTGACACCTGAGCATGTAAAGTATTTCCTATTTGGTCGTCTTTGATGTATCATGAAAGAGTCAAGGTGTTGAAAGGGCAAATAAAGGAAAAATACTAATAACTTTCAATTAAGAAAGACTCATTTAAAAGTTGTTTGCAGTGTTGTTATAGCCAGCCATATTGGTCCCAGGAATTAGGGAGGAAAAGGTGGGTGAGTTAATAGCTTTTATTAGACCAATTTCCATTGGTGAAAAGACTTTCACACTTAAACACAACTGTTTTTCAAGTCTGTGAAATGTACGCAGACTATCACAGCTAAATGCAAAGGTGGAACAGATAGTGTTCATTGTCTTTTGCAACATATACTAAATCAGCAGTTTATACCTCTACAGTCAGGGGTAATGGAGTCATAAATCCAATGTCTTTATTAAATCCATGTTATGTGTTATCTAAGAATTGTGAACTTAAGTGCCCAGGTTCATCTTTTGAACATGTTGTGCAGGTTTCTTTTGAAAATGTGGACTGATGGGTCAGATATGAAGTGACTGTTTTGTAAAAAGTTTTCACCCATCTGTGATACGGTGTTTTTGTCTTTTACTACTTTTCTGTGAGGCTGTGTCCAGACTCAGGGGTTTTTTCGGGAAAAGTAGCCTTTTCCCGAAAAAACTTCCCCTGCATCCAGACTCAAGCCGCGTTCTTTCGAAATAATTTCGAAAGAACGCAGCTTTTCTTTCGATGGCGGTATACCTCGTTTCACGAGGAAGAACGCCTTCTTTCGAAAGTTCCTCTTTCGAAAGAAGGCGTTCTTCAATGTAAATAGGGCTTCCTCGAAAGAGAGCATCCAGACTCGCTGGGTGCTCTCTTTCGAAAAAGCGGATTGCTCTTTCGAAAGATCCGCCTGCAGTCTAGACGCGATCTTTCGAAAGAGGCTCTTTCGAAAGATGCTTTCGAAAGAGCGTCTTTCGAAAGAAGCCTGCAGTCTAGACATAGCCTGAGAGTTCAGTGATTGTCGAATTTCTCTCACCTAGTTGTTGTTGGGACATTGGTTGAAGTACCTCACATATTGCAACAAGCACGTGTAGGACCAATGGATCTTGATAGGTGTGTTGTGAGGGGCATTGATCAAAGCAGTTAAGTCTGCAGGTTTTTCATTTGTTGTTCTGGCAGGAGCTGGTCCTGTTCTGAGTTGGTGTCCTGGTCTGTAGGGAGCTTTCTTCTGATGAAGAGCTTAGCAAGGTAGAGCATTGTTTGAAGGCCACCAGAAGATGGGGTTCACGAAAGATTTTTTTTCAGGATATAGCTCCCATACATTCGTTCCATGCTTTCACATAATGCAACTAATTTTGCGTGTACAATTTGGTTAGGAATAAAATGTAGGTTAATGCTCTGATGCATGGAAAGAGTGAATTTCAATTTTGTTTTCTAAATGTTTCTAGGCTTGTCAGAATTAAATGTTGTAAAATTCATGAATAACTGAACAAAGGTGAACTGCTGCTTTTGGAGTCAAAGGAAATACAACCAGTAATCTTATTGAGACCAGGAGCTTACCCTAGTACTTATAAACCACTCTATTAGGTTTCCCTGCAGTTTTCAATCTTACCATTTTATCAGAATAAAATGATCAGTAATATTGCTCAAGATGATGAGGATATTTCCATTCATTAGCTAGTGACATGTCACTTAGTGACATTTTCTCTAGAACGTGTAAGGAGCTAGCACAACTGTAGCCCCTGGATTTCAGAGAGAAAAATCAGGAATACATTAATTGGCCCCAGTAATGGTGTACTGAAAAGTCATTTTCCTCCATTAATTAACCTACTGGGTTATGAACAGTCCTCTCACTGTAAGATGTTTGAGATACTCATCATCTTGGTCACAACTGGAGACCAAACTAGAAATCTCCAAGGCTAACAGTATGGGCCTGTTCAATTTGTGATAAAGATGAAGGTCTATAGTTAAGAAATGTAAAAGAGGAGATACAAAACCACCACACACAGGCTTACATAGGCACATACTGACTTCTGCCCAAAAGAAACTTAACACAACTCCTGCTTAACCAAGAAGAGACTCTCCCCTTTTAGATCATCTGATAAGACTGAACTGCATAAGCCAGCAGCTGCATGGTAACAAGCAGGCTACAAACAGTGACTCCAACTCCATTCTCTCTTCCCATGGCACAGATGAAGAGTAAACCACTGTGAGATTAGAATTTAACTTAATTAATCCAGCCAGCCCTCCAAGATGGGGAGTTTAGTTAAGCAAGTCTGCTGTAGTTACTATCTGATAGAAAACATTGGTTTTTCTCCCTTTATCCTCTTTGTTGTACCTCTCCTCTTAAGTTTTAATTTTCTTCATGATTTTCTGCCATTCCTCTCTTTGCACATCTTTCAGTCTTCGTTTTCTGTTATAGCCAGGCCTGCATCTGCATTAAAATCTCAGAAACTTTGGTGGGAAAGTGACCAGGTCTATGTTCTGAGTCACGTCCTTGCAGCAAGGCAAAAGCTTGCTTTGTTGTGTGGCAGGGTTAGAGTCCTTCTCCAGCTGCTAGTCCCACAGATACCAGTTATGGAGAGGCAAATGTTGACATGCCATTCAAGAAGTGGTGTAGCAGGGTGGGTTCATAACTGGGTCATGCAGAGGGCCATTTGACGTAGATCTCTCACACTGTGAGCTGATGCTTAGATACAAGGTATCCCACTTTGACATCTACAACAGGGAGAGAAAGAGGATATCCACTCTGAAGCCATCTGCATCTTCCCATCTTGAATAGACTCACAATTTTCTCTGCTGCCAGACTATTAACTTCCCAGGTATATTTGTATGAAACAAGTGACCTCCAGTGGCTGGTTCAGACAATTACTATTTGTATTGCAAGCCTTCACTTTTTGAGCCAGGTACTCTGACTATCCTTCCCTTGCTCTCTTATCTGCTTCCTGCCCAGGCTAAGGGTCTGCAGTATGTTAACCTATCCTTCTGACTGAAGGCAGCTAGACAGCTCCTTGAAGATCTAGTCCAAAGCATGCCAAAGATGGACACCAGGATGAAAGGGGCAAATAAAGAAGCAATGACCTTGCTTTATAAAAAATTGTAATCCCACCTTTTGTGCCACCATTTGACCACCTGGCCAGTCATGTCAAACCTGGTTTGAATCTTAAAACAACCCTGACAATGTTTTCTAAAAGGAGTCCCTCTAAAATATTCTCATTCATCTGAAATCACAAATCCCAGGGAGCTTCATGGTACTTTGGGTCAGAAGGAAAAGGAAGGACGGTAACTATACTTGGCAAAAATCTAAAGCTGCACTTGACTGTGAGCAAGTATATTTTGCTCCTGGAAAATATACAAGTACATTGATAGTACAGCATAGCATAGCAGCAGCCTATGAAATCTCAAGGGAGGATAAGCCGTGAGATCTTGTGGAGGGGACTATAGGCATCCTCCCCAAGGAATATTTTTAAACCTAAAATTTAGTGCAACCAAATTCAGAGACATTTTTGTGGGTTCCAAAGATGAATCATTTCTGTAATGAACAATTCTGTAGAATTGCTACCAACAGAGGCAAGGAAACAATCTGTTTTCTCAGTTGGAAAGAAAAAATGTAACAGGGTGCCTCTGAGAATCACATGTGGATGGCATTCTTTCAACAGTGTTTCACAGATCTCTAATTTGGACATTGCTGAATGATTTCAAAAGGTAGATTTCCTAAGGCAGACTCAAGAATAAGACAACACTTTCACTATGCATGAGCTGACTTATAATTTTTATGTTGTTCCTTTTGAGGTATGTATCATAGGCGTAAGGTAGCTGAGACTCTTTGAAGCAGTCCTAGTAAATCCTATTTTATCACTGCATGAACAAACATACAATTACCAAACCACTTTAGAAATCCAAGACAAATTCTGCAGCTGAAAGAGTTAATGAGTGACTACCTAGAAAAAATAGATAAAAAATAGATAAACATGGCTTATGTGACACAACAGGGCATCTCTGCAACTATACTAATCAAAAAATGTTGGTATGGAAATTTATTAAATGGTTTATATTTTTAACAAACAATCCAATTAAGTAATGAATGAGCATTCTGTACTGTGTAATTATGTTACAGATTAAACTTATTAACAAATAATATTTAAAATAATTCTACTATATCTTTATGGCCTGGCTACGTTAATTACATAGTTGAGTACTTTAACTTGTGTTTTAGTGCCGTCCACACAGTGGAAGGTCAACAAGAGCACGCACTCCGCTAGACTTCCCTTACTCCTCCTGAGGAGCACCAAAAGTAGCTCGCGCTCAGTTCAAATTACTAGACCCGCCCATTCAAATTCCAGAAGATCTTCTCCATAGTGTAGAGAAGCCCTGAGAGTGTTTGGCTGGCTGTTCAAAAATTCCTCCTAAATGGTAAGAGCAAGGGCCGCCAAATTTGGTATGCAGCTTCCTCTTATCCTAACTAAAAGCAAGATAAGGATTTCATTGTACCAGAAAAATGGGATGTGCTTGGAATGAGACTGCTTCTCATAAAAATCACACAGAAAAGAGAAACACCATGCAGGTGAAAAGAGCTGGCTGGGGGCATGCCCCTCCATCCGGGACTGCCCTAGCCCTGAGCTCCCCCACCCCCAAGTCCCAGTTTGAGCACCCTGCCTAAATCAATCATCAAACCATTGTTCTAACTAGGGTTGCCAGACAGTTTCATCAAACATACCAGGCACACTTTACATTACATCACAATCTACATTATATCTTATTTAGAAAATACCAGCCATCTATATTTTCTCAATTTGTTTGCCAAAGAGAATGCTCAAATACTGGACTGTCTGGTTCAAAACCGGACACCTGGCAATCCTAGTTCTAACTCAAACTAGTTTCAAAATGTGTATCTTCGGATGTATATTTTGTGAAGTTAGTGCTTGTAAAAGAACCTGGAGTCAAAGCTCTAAGGTCTGAATCATTATTTTGAAGCATGCAGAAGTAAAGAATGAGGTTGCCAGTACTCTTCTGCCAATATGCTTCACACATGGACTCATCCCGCCACCCCAAAAAACATCTCCATGTTGAGGGCAGATATACTAATTGAACTAAATATACTTTCAAGTAGGCATTCATTATGTACTAGGCTTTTACCTATTACATAAAATACTCCAATAACCGAGAGCAATCAAATCCTAAGTGAAAGTATTTTAAAGACTTTTGTGTAAAAAGTAATTTCGGCTTTATTCTACTTCTTTGCATTACTTTTTGCAACCCTATAGTTTCCATATTCTTGCTGTGCTTCTTGCTTTCAACATAGTGCTTTACTCTTGGCTGTTTTACTGTTAACTGTCATGCTTTATTATACATTTTCAAATCATGGTTTTCAACCCTTTAAGGTTAAAATCAGTGTTGCTTAGAGGTAAGTAGCTATGGAAGCCAAAAATACGCCAAGGCCAGAAAAAGCACTAGCAAGCCTTCATGCCAGCTATGTGATTCAATAACAGAATTTTAGGACTCCCCCTCCCCCCACTATCACCAACAAATAAGGTTTCTCAGTAGAAAAAGTTAAAATCTGTCATGGGCTCTACAGTCTAATGTCCAGCAGCTGTTACTGTTCACTAGTATGAGCCTTAGACTAGAATACCAGGAGAAAGATGTCCTGGTATTAAGTAAAACTGTGGCACTACCTTGGGGAAGGAGGATATGTAAGGCCTGAGCTGCACCTCATGTCTGTTGAAAACCACATAGGGTGGCTCAAACATGAGTACCCTCAGCTCCAAAACCCTTCTGCCTGACAAGATTGGCACCAGAAATGTTACTTTCCATGAAAGGTAGTGGAGTGAACAAGAAGCTAGTGGATCAAAAGATGGGTGAGGACCAAGTGATGGTCCCATGCGAGATGCAGCTGCCTCACCTGACTAGCCCGTTAAGAAAATGCCCCACCAAGGGATTTACAAAAACCAATCGATCCCCAGAGCAAAATTCAGAGATAGCTGCAAGATGAACTCTGTCCTAAGAAAGAGCAAAACCTTGACTTTCAGCAGAGCAGATAATTGAGGTCTCAGTTGGGGAGACCTGGCGCTCAACGTACAAGCATGAGAACCTCTTCCACTTAGCCAGGTAAGTGGCTGTGGTGGATTGTTTCCTACTGCCTAATAGACTCTGTTGGACCTAAAGGGAACACTGAAATTCTGTGGCATTCAACCATCAAGCTTCCATACCATGAGGTGCAGGGATGAAAGATCTGGGTATCCTAGGTACCCATTGTTCAGATAAAGATCAGGTCCAGATAAAGAGGGTGCTTCCACCGACATTCCCAGGAGTGACGTGTACCAGTGTTGACATGAGCAGGGTCACCAAAACACTCTCTCCTTCAAATTTTGAGGATCACCCTGTGAATCAGGGAAAGGGAAATAAGGCATACAATAGCCGGTCCATCTACAGAAGTATGAACATGTCCGCTCATGACTTTGGGCTGTGGCATCTGAATAAGCAAAAGAGAGGGCATTTCCTGTTGGAGTCTATCATGAATAGGTTGATCTGGGGAGTTCCCCAACAACAGGAAACCGAGTGGAGAAAGTCATCCCTCACTTACCACTCATGGCTGAGGAAGGATCTGTTTATGCGGTCCGCCACTACATTCCTGACCCTGGAGAGATAAGAAGCCTCCAGGTGCATAGTGGGCTACACATAAAACACCCAGAGGAAGAGAGCCTCCTGGCAAAGGGGCTAGGACCTCACACTGCCCTGCTTGTTGATGTAAAATAAGGCAGTAGTAACTGTCACGCTGGGGAAGGAACCTGGGTAGAAATTGGTCCACAGCCCTTGAGCATCCCATCGAAATCCAGGTTTGGAGCCGGACTGGGACTTAGGAAGGCCTTGGTTTTGGTCTGACAGCTGAGAAGATGTTTTCAGTCTGTTATTATGGCCCCTATGCCGATAAAAGTCCTGGCAGAGGCAGAAGTAGAACTGACATTGGCTGGTGCAGCCTGAAAGGTTTCCACTGTCTGGCTGGGGTGTGCAACCATAAGGATCGCATCATGGCCCTGGTGTCCTTCAAGCTATGGAGATAGGAATCTGTTTGCTCCAAGAAACATCCCCAAGCCATCAAAAGGAAGGTCTTGCAGGGTCTGCTGAACCTCTGGAAGAAGACCTGAAACTGTAACCAAGTCAACCTCCACATAAAGCTCATAGAGAGGAAGCAGACTGCTGCGACTGCTGCATCCAGGGAAGTCTGGAGGGTTGTCCTAACCGCAGCCTTTCCTTCCTCAACCAGCATTGCAAAGTGTGTGCAAGAACAGTCTGGCAGGAGTTCCTTGAACTTTTTAGTGGCCTCACAAGTATTCAAACTGTACCTGCTGAGGACAGCCTGCTGGTTGGCTATCTGCAGCTGGAGTTCCCCTGCTCCCCTACACTGTACACCCATGGTCACCAACCTATCAATCGCGATCGACCAGTTGATCAAGAGGCGTTCGGGGCCCCCACACACACTTTAACCCACCCCAAAGAAGCCTCACTACCTACCTCCAGCAACGAGGGAGGTAGTGCCGGCTTCCTGCAGAGTGGATGGAAGTCCAGCAGCTGCACACCACTTCTGGGTTTTGAGGAAGTGCGCAGGCTGCTCCCCCTCCCCCAAACAGCCGGCGCCGTACCACAAAGCAGGTCTGTGGAGTGCTGGGGACACTGCGCAGGGGGGAGGTAGGAGTCCCCAAAGAAGGCACACGCCAAGGTTTCCCTTCTCCGCATGGAGGAGAAGGAGGAGGAAGGGGAGGCACTCCCCAGAGGAGGCGTGTGCTGGGACTTCCCTCCCCCGCAGGGGAAGAGTCCCCGGAGGAGGTGCATGCTGGGGACTCCCTGTCCCCTGCAGCAGAACCCACCGGCACCCTGTCCCCACCGGCACCCTGTCCCCACTGGCACCCCGTCCCCTGCCACAGAAACCACTGGCACCCTGTCCCCTGACCCCTGCCTCAGTACCCACTGGCACCCCGTCCCCTGCCGCAGAACCCACTGGCATCCTGTTCCCACTGGCGCCCCATCCCCTGCCACAGAACCCACTGGCACCCTATTCCCACTGGCACCCCATCCCCTGCCGCGGAACCCACTGACACTCCGTCCCCTGCCCCAGCACCCACTACCACCCTTCCTCAGTACCATGTCCCCTTCTCCCACCACCACAGTTGAGGCCACATTAGTGAGGTGGAGGGGGGTTGGAGGAATTTTTTTTTTACATCTCACTTGCGCGGTCCCAACTGACTTTTCTGGGGATCAGTAACCCCTGGCTCAAACCAGGTTCCCTGCTCTTCTCATAAATAAAGACAATGCTGAAACTTTTTGTGTTTGACATATTTTATTTAAAAATGAAACCTGGCCAACAAACCCCCAATTGGGGCCAAGCCCCCATCTGGCTGCAGCATTATAACGCTCCTGTACCCTCCCCTCCAATCCTAGATCTGAACCTATCATACACTAGAACCCCCTGTCCTGAGCGCCTCACATTCCCAAACTCCTGCAGCCCCAGATCCTCAGTCTTCTGCCACAACACTCCTGCACCATCCACACACCTGCAAATCTGCACCATCCACATACTGCCCATCTTACTCCCAACCTCCTGGCCCTGAGCCCCTCACATACTCCAACCCAAACTCCTGCACCCTCACATCCACAAGCATGTGGTTTGCTCAGTACCCCAACACCAACACTCCCCATTTGAAGCCCTCTCCCCGAGCCAGCATTCCCGTCTCCATCTCCTCCTGCATCCAAATTCCCTCCCAGACCTTGCACCTCTCACCCCTTCCCACACCCAAATCCCTCATTCCCACCCCAGAGCCCACACATCCTGTCTGAACCCATTGAGGGTATGGCTAGACTGCAGGCGTTTTTCCAGGATTCCAGAGATATCCTGGAAAAACTCTGTGTCCAGGGATGTATGTTTGTTGTTCTTTTTTTTAGCAGAACAGCAAACATGCTGGTAATCCCTGTATTCCTCGTTCCATGAGGAATAAGGGAGCTTCCAAAAGAAGGGGTTTTTCTGACATTTGGCCCAGTCTAGACAATCTTAAAAAAAAAAAAGCGGCAGTGTAGCCATACCCTGAGAGTACAGGGATATCCCCCAGAAAGGCTGGGGATAGCAAGTGATGGAGAGGAGGAGAACAGAGGGCGGGGCTTCAAGGAGGGGGTGAGGTTTTGGAGGAAGTATGGGGCAGTAGATCTTGGCTTGTTCTGACATTTAAAAAGTGATCTTGGACGTAAAAAGGTTGGAGACCACTGCCGTACACTTTTCTTCTGAATATGTCACAGCACTTGTCCTCCTTGGCCTTCAGTACTGGAGTTGGTTGGCCCTGCCACTCCCACTTGTTTACTGCAAAGACCACCAAAGAACGTGGAGAGGGATGGGAGTACAGATACTCTCTTTCTCTGAATGGGACGTAGTATTTCCTCTCTATACCCCCAGCTAATGGAGGAATGGAGGCCAAGGTCTGGTATATGGTGAGATTATTTTTCTCTACTATCTTTATGAAGGGCAGGGCTACTTTTGAGGGCTCTTTCAGGACTAGAACATCCACCATCGGGTCCTCAACCTCAGCTACCTTTTCTGCCTGAATGCCTATATTATGGGCCAGAGAAGATCCTGGTGAGCTTTATGATCTATGGAAGCAGGTCCTGATGTGGACACCCCAGACAATGCCTCATCCAGGGATGAAGAGAAAAGTAGCCACTGAAGACAGAGGGTCATCCTAGTCCTCACATGCTCTTGTGAGTCACCCTAGTGACAACCCAGCCACTTCCATAGGCCCCTGTGGTTGTAGGGTTGGATGCGTATTCTTGTGGCCAGACTGATCACTCATGCTAGATGGCTTGGAGATGGAAGCCTTTGGCAGGCGAGGGGTCAAGGAAGGGGCCCTTTGCAACTTGGGATAGTGTGGCTCGGATGCCACTAAACCTGGAGGTTATGGAAGATGCTCCCTGGGCCTGATATGCGGCCATTGTGGCTGCCACTGCATCTGGTGACTCGTTGTATGGTGAGATGTTCTTCTGGTTGTCCTGGAGTGGGTGGACACCCCTTTGGATAACGATGACACCAAAAGAGAAGACCATAGTGGGGCTGATGAACCCTGAACCAGGGGCTGGTAGTGAGCGGACGACGAATGCGAACAGTGCCGGTGGGAACGTGGTGAGGACCTATACACACTGTGAGACGGCTAGATCTATGAAGACGAGATGTCTGTGCTGGTGATTGGTGCCTCAACCCCGACCCTGAGGAGGACCAGTGCTGAGGCCTTGTATGCAAAGGAGATAATCCCTCACACCTCAGTGCTGGAGGCAGGTCAGAGCTGGTGAGCAGCGAGACTCCTAGATCGAGGAGCAGACTTCTTGTGGCAGTGCCGAGCGAGCGTGATGTGAGCTCAGTGCTGGGGACCTGTGCCAGTCATCAGGTGACTCGGGCTGGTAAGGAGCCCAGTGCTGATCAGGTGATGGCGAGTGCCTATCATCATTGCCAGCTTCCCCCTCAACACCAGGCATCTCTGTGCTGCAGGCTTCAAAGCCTCTGGCTGCTGCTGCGGTGCCACGATCTCAATGAGGTCTCTGGCTGCCTCAAATGTAGCAGGTGTAGAGGGCTCAACCAAGTCCACCACTTCGGGATCAGTGGGGGAGCTGCCCAGTGTCCAACTAGACAGCACCGTGCAGTGCTGGAATTGGCAGTGCAGTCACCCTCTGCCTTGAAGTTCCATGACCCGAGGGGGGCTTGGCAGATTGATAGAGAGCACTCCTCCGCTTCACTCTTCTTACACCTGTTGGGTGCCAGCACTGAGGCAGGGAGTTCCACTGCAGTGATCTACGGTGCTGGGGCTCTTGAGCAGCATCCTTAGGCTGTGCTGTGTCCCACACCAATGCCAGGGCACTATGCACTGATTAATTGGAATGCAGTTAATCTACTGCCGCTGGCATGAGTGCCACTTCTGTCAATAGGTGCTGCAGACAAAAGACCCTCCTCTTCTTTCATGTGCAGCTTAAAGCATTTGCAAATCTTACAATGGTTTGCTTGATGAGTCTCCCCCAGATAGCATAAGCAGGAGTTGTGGCAGTCACTACTGGGCAAAGTCTTACAGCAGGAACCAGAAGCCTTAAAACCTTGGGCTTGTGGCATAGCGCAATGTCTGAGGCAGGCGGTAGCTACTATCTACCACCTTAACTACTTAACTATAACAATTAACACTAAAGTGAGAATGATAAACTGTGAACAATGAGTCAGTACTGAGCTAGGAATGGCGCACTTGCAGAGCAAGTGAGTGATGTTCCAATGCTGTCACACACAGTAAGAAGGAACTGAGGGACAGACAAGTCAAAAGGGTCATATATAGCACCATATACCGATGCCATTCTAGGTGGCTGCCTGGCACACCCCATGGAGGCTGATAAGGAAAAGTTTATGACTGTGAATGCAACATACACATACACCCCACAGTTGGAAGTGACGTGAACAAGCACTCGAAGTACTGACACTTCAAAAAGAGAATAGTGATGTTAAAGAGTTGATGTACTTATAAAACAAAGGAAAAAGTCATCTGCATGTTAGTAAATCCCTCCTAAAAGGAAAAAAAAGCCATACATTTAATTCTCATAAGTTATCATGAAAATAAAACTGATTTTCTGATTTAACATTTCTTAAACACTTCTTCTAACCACACCTGAAATATTTTAATAAAGAGACTAGGAAACTGCTATTATTGCATAGGACAACTTTAATGTCTGCTAGGGCTTTTTCAATGTGTGCTAGCTGGGAATGTTTTAAATATTGGTTAGACTGCAACAGAACAACAATTTTATACTGTATTAGAGAACAATCACAATCTCTTTTTGTAGACATCTCTGACTGAGCATGAAGTCCTCTCACCCTTTTTGTCTTTCTGTGACTTCCTTCCCATAACAGAGATGGGGTTGGACAAGAAGCAACTCTCAGGGTCTAGTCAGCATGGAATTGGGGAGAGGGAGAAGAAAGTCAAGAAGCAAAGAGACCATGTGGGGGCCTTTCTGAGCCCAGATCTAAAATCTGACTGCAAAATATCTGCAGTGCTGGCAGATTCAAACAGCAGACTATTCAATAAAAGTACATATGCTGCAAAGAGCAGACTCTTGTCCTACACAATACCCAGCCCACCCCCCCTCAAACAAAACTGAGATGTATAAAGTACAAAGCTATCCCAGTGGGTCACTGTAATTCATTTTTGTTTAATAATTACTTTGTTCCTTTAATAACCTCAAGTTTGTAAATAACCTGCTCTCTTCATGAGAAAAATATTGACTTTATTACATGACCCATCAAGTAATCATACAGCAAAAGTCAACATGGTTCTCATTTTCTCCTTGTTTGTATACTAAGAATATCTATAGGAGTGCAGCAGTTAAACCTGGTTTATTAGTGATTCTGTTTCCTTTGCTGATTCTACAGCTGCCTTGCAAGGATTAAAATGCAACCTATATAAAAAGGACCATTGAAAATTTAAAAAATTGGTGGATTTAAAAATTAGATAGGGGATAGTCTCTGGGATTTTATATAAAATGTTCTTTAAATTAGATCATAAGATGGGCTAAAAAACCCAGAGTCCTAAATCAATATTGTGTGCAAAACTAGACTGGAAATTCCAAAGTTCAGAACGAGATAGAGACAGATAAATAGAATAAATAGTTTAAAGGGTTGTTCTCCTTAGCATTTTTCTTCACTGACTTTGCGTTATCTAAATGGATCATATCTATTCTTAGAGAGCTAAAAATCCCACATCCAAAAACAACATAAGAATGGTCATACTGGGTCAGACCAAAGATCCATCTAGCCCAGTATCCTGGCCACTGTCAGAAGACAATGCCAGATGCCCCAGAGGGAATGAAAAGAACAGGAAATCATCAAGTAATGCCTCTCCTGTCACCCATTCCCAGCCTCTGAGGCTTTGTCTACACTGCACGGTTTTTTGCACAAGAAGCCTTTCGCGGAAGAGATCTTCTGCAAAAACTTCTTGTGCAAAAGCACATCCACACCTCAAAAGCGCATTGCAAAAGCTAAGTGCTTTTGTGCAAGAGAGCATCCACACTGCATGGTTGCTCTTGTGCAAGCAAACTCTGATTCACAGAGTAGCCATTAGAGCACCTGCGCTTTTTCTGATAGACTCTTTTTGCGCAAGAAACCACTGTGGAACATCCCCACATGCCTTTTTGCGCAAGAACTGTAGTGCAAAAAGAAGTTATTCCTCATGGGGAGAGGAATAACTCTACTGCCAAAAGCCCTCTGTTCTGTTGATTTACTGTTTGTCTGGTTTTTGTGCAAAACTGCACTTGAGGTATGGACGCTCTGCTGGTTTTTGCACAAAAACGACTGTTTTTGAACGAAAACCTTGTAGCCTGTCAGAGGCTAGGGACACCATTCCTACCCATCTTGGCTAATATAGCCACTGATGGACTTAACCTCTATGAACTTATGTAGTTTTTTCTAGAACCCTGTTAAAGTCCTGGTCTTCACAAACTCCTCTGGCAAGGAGTTCCACAGGCTAACCATGCACTGTGTGAAAAAAAATGTCCTTTTGTTTGTTTTGAACCTGCTACGTACTTATTTCATTTGGTGATCCCTTGGTCTTATGTTTAACAAATAACTTTTCCTTTTTCACTTTTTCCACACCAGTCATGATTTTATATACCTCTATCATATCCCCCATTAGTCTCTTCTTTTCTAAGATGAAAAGTATCAGTCTTTTTAAAACTCTCTTCATATGGAATCTATTCCAATCCCCTAATCATTTTGTTGCCCTTTTCTGAACTTTTCCAATGCCAATATATCTTTTTTGAGATAAGGCACCCACATCGGTATGCAGTATTCAAGATGTGGGCGTACCACGGTTTTAAGAGGAAATAAGATGTTCTCTGTCTTATTCTCTAGCCCTTTTTTAATGATTCCTAACAATTGGTTGCTTTTTTGATTTCTGCTTCACAGATTACTGCAAGTAATGTCTTGGGAGCAGCAACTCTTCAATTTTAAAATAATTTTGATTCCAAGTATAGTTTTTCAAAGAAAGATTTTAGGATAGGCACTACAGCAAAATATCTAGCTAGATATTTTTAGGAAATTGCATCTGTAAAAGTTTTAAACATAGCTACAATAGTGTGTTCTGCTTCTTTCAAACAACACTAAGAATCACATGAGAATCATCTGTAACCTAAATAATGTAATATTTATTTCCTCTGAGTGACAACAGAGCATCTGGAGTGTGTAAATCACTGCCATTTTAGTGGAGGAATTTTTTCACCATCCTACACCAATCTCAGTTGCTGGAACAATACCCAGGAAACTGGCAATTCCCATAAACTGAATATTTGGACCGCTCTGCTTAGATATACAAACCAGGGCTGCCCAACTTTCCTGATATTCAGCTGTTGAATGGAAATATTCTCCTGTGAGATTGAAAGATTGCTCAAAATACATGGCATTAGAGCATAAAGTTTATGATTACGTCATTACAAAATAAATCTGCAGGATTGGAAAAAGTGAATTGAAGCTTATAGTGGCTCTTTTGATGCTTTGAGTTTCCATCACTTTCCATCTCGGAAGGAATTGGAGTCCCACTATATTTTCCAGGTGAAAAAACTAATAGTTGATACAGCAGGACATAAGCTGTTCATTACATTATCTCATTTTACAAATACCAGAACAAAAACACAAGTTTAAATCCTGGTGAGACAGGCTAATATTTCATTAGGAATTCCTTTAAGAGCCACGTTGATATAATTTACACTCTGCTGTCACTACATAAAGGTTGAATACAAAATGCAAGTTGTTCTGTTGCAAAGTGCTTATATTCCAGAGAACTGGAGAGTACTTTACCAATTTATTCCTTCAAGTTATATACTAGGATCACTTACCCCTCACTGAAATGCAAGTCACTTCTAAAGTGAAGACAGTAACAACAGTCTGTCCACACAATTTAGGACAGAAAGTGAATGGAGCAGGAAGTGCAGAAAGGCATTTAGTTACTGAACTTGGAATGTGGCTTGGGATATGGTATTAACACAGTATACAAAATAAAGGACATTTTATTCACTACACAGGTGCAGGGACTCTTATAATTTAACCAAATTATGGCACCACAAAGGGCCCTGGCTCCAAGGTGGAGTAATCAGTCAAGAGGAAGTTACCTATTGAATTGAGAGCTCTGAGTGCTGCTCCTGATAGGATACCTCTAAGAGACAGTTAAGCTCTCACCACACTCACTTGGGAACAGCTTCTTTTTTTCCTGGGAAATGTCTCTAAGATGGGCTAAGGTAGATTGTGTAATTAATTAAGTAAATACATAGAAATCATCATCAGCTTGTATTTTAAACATATTCAAGCATAGAAATATCAAACTTATTATAGTACCAATGATCTAAGACAAATACTCACCCTCGGCTCAAAGGACTAATAGTGAATGATATACTAAAAACATAATTTTTCCTTTTAAGACCAAGAAGTTTAAAAAACACTTAATTTTTATGCAAAATTTAATCAAGATCTTTTCAGCTCAAGCCTGGTAACTATCCATGATAAACAGAAACCTCCAAAGAGATTTTGTTACAAAGGGTAATCAAGCCAACCTGCTCTCCCTTCCATGTAATTTTGATGCTATAACTCCTGAAATGAAGGGTCAGCCTAGCAACCTTTTCAGGCCATTCTATACTGTAAAGGAGATGATCAATGATTATTGATAAAAACCACATTTCAAAGTTTTTTAATATTGCTCTTATATTTCATGATAAAACACAGTTCTGAAGTTAACACTTTCACCTCTGATCCATAACAAAATTCATTTTTCACTTCAAATACACAGGAAAAGGCATTTTAAGAAAATATTAATTTTTAGTTAGCAACATGCAAGCAGAAATATGTTGGACACTGCAGCCAATAATACTTAAATCAGACTTGGTCAAGAAAAAAAATTCCATGATTTCAAAATTGTCATCTATTTAAGTCCCTTTTCCCCTTTCTCAAGGAGCTTTTGTTTCTTTTTGCACAGACCCAACAAATGTAGCTAACACAACAATAATATTTAAGAAGCCATAGATATTGTATTCAAACATAGCTGCCCCAGTGTGTTAAGTTAGAATTAAATGACTCAAGTATTCCTATGCTGCATAACAACATATTCATGCTTGTGTTAATTTTATTTTTCAATTATAAGAAAAACAGATTTCTAAAAAGACTGTTCCATTCATTATTAGATTTCTTGATATACTACCTGTTCAAAATGGGTTTTAAATTTATCCTTACATAAAAAGAGAGGTAGCTAAGTGGTAATATTTCTCATATGTTACTGAGTTATACAAGGTCCCAAAACATGATGTGATTTAAAAAAGTCAGTTTTATAAACAGTCAGGATGGATTAATTCTAAACTTCATAATAGTTTGTCTGCCCAGATATTAATGCTTTCTAAACACAAGTACAGCTATTTGTATCTAGCCTTTGTCACCACGGACAGCTGCTACATCATTGTACAAACATGATAAATTCATTTTATTAGGCAAATATTTGAGTTCCATTCAAGTACACTTAACGTAATAAAAATAAAATAGCACTATATGTCAAACTGATTTACTGTTTAGCTGTACTTATAATGAAGATTTAAATAGTGCTCTGAATTAGATTAAGGGAAAGTCAAATATTTAAAACATTGATTGTAAGATTGGCATAATTTTATGGTCCCCCAATGAGTTTATTCGTTTAAAAAAAATAGGATAAAGAAACTCTTGATTTTCATCTTTTCCAGCATCTTAAATATGTTGATTAAAAAAGTGCCTTTTTCTAGCATCACAAAAATGTTGATTAGGAATGCACCAAAATACATTTGAAGGTAACAAAATATAATTATATGCCAAAAGTAAATTGAAATTGAAATAGCCTGCAGCGGCCAAGATTTTGCAATGAGTTTGTGTTGGCAACCACTCCTACCAATGCAATCAATTCTGTAGGATTGGGATAATAGTATTCTCGGAAGTTAAAATAGCAACAACTGCAGGAGAATGAAGATATGAATCAGTTCATTTGCTGAGAAATATTTCAGCACTTTAGGAGCATAATGTTACATCATGTCATACTTGATAGTTTATAAAACAGGTCCATGCAAATCTATATTTCAATTAATATTACATAAGTGTATTCCAGGGGACAGGAAAACATTAATCTCAACTGGATTAATCTAATGATGGACTCATTCTGCTGAAATTATCCTAATTCATAGCATTCATAAAATTCTCAACAGAAACATAATTCCGGTTTTTCTATACACTTAGTAAAGTATTTATGTTTTTCAGATATCAAAATTACAAGTGCCAATTTGTGCACTTAGTTTTTTTCCCCCTTGTAACTTTTGCCTTACTTTTTGATGTACAAAATAATGGTGTTTTTGTTTTTTAAAGTAGCCAAATAGCTTTGATAGGCAATCATCAGTATTTACTTCTGATAGGACTCTCTGACTTTGGCCTGCAAGGCATCACAGGTCTTCTTGGCATCTCCTAAAAGCATAGCAGTATTGGGTTTGTAAAAGATTGGATTGTCCACAGCTGCATAACCGACACCCAAAGATCTCTTCATAACAATGACCTGCAAAGAGAAGAGGTTTATATTTTACATAGCACATATCAATCTTCTCCCTCTGTGTAGGAGATCTGAAAATAATCTTAATAGACAAAATGAAAACCAAAGGGATTTGATATTATGCCCCGTAATAGGTCACTTTACGGATGTCAATGGGAACATACTACTTGCAGACCAATGAACAGAGTAAATAGGTGGTCTCCAAATGATGTTTCAAATAAATGCTTAATGACTTCTTTGTTTCGGTCTTCACCAAGAAGCTAGATAATTTCATGGAGATTAGGTCCATAAAAGGCTATTAGCCAGGGGATAGAAATGGTGTCCCTGGCCTCTGTCAGAGGCTGGAGATGGATGGCACGAGACAAATAGCTTGATCATTGTCTTAGGTCCACCCCCTTTGGGGCACCTGGTGATGGCCACTGTCGGCAGACAGGCTACTGGGCTAGATGGACCTTTGGTCTGACCCAGTACGGCCATTCTTATGTAAGAAGTCTGAGGATGAAGGAATGCCTAACATAGTGAATCCTAGTAGGAAGGGGGTAGGTTTAGAAGATAAAATAAAAAAGAACAAAGTTAAAAATTACTTAGAAAAGTTAGAAGTCTGCAAGTCAGCAGGGCCGGATGAAATGTATCCTAGAATACTCAAGGAGCTGATAGAGGAGGTATCTGAGCCTTTAGCTATTATCTTTGAAAAATCATGGAAGACAGGAGAAATTCCAGAAGACTGGAAAAGGGCAAATATAGTGTCCATCTATAAAAAGGGAAATAAGAACAACCCAGGAAACTACTGACCAGTCAGTTTAACTTCTGTTCCAGGAAAGATAATGGAGCAAGTAATTAAGGAATTCATCTGTAAACACTTGGAAGATAATAAGGTGATAGGTAACAGCCAGCATGAATTTATAAAGAACAAATCCTGTCAAACCAAGTTGATAGCTTTCTTTGATAGAATAACAAGTCTTGTGGATAAGGGGGAAGCAGTGGACATGATATACCTACGCGTTAGTAAGGCATTTGATGTGGTCTCGCATGATCTTCTTATCTATAAACTAGGCAAATACAACTTACATGGGGCTACTATAAGATAGGTGGATAACTGGCTAGGTAACCATTCTCAGAGAGTAGTTATTAAAGTTTCACAATCCTGCAGGAAGGGCATAACAAGTGGGGTTCCGCAGGGGTCTGTTTTGGGACTGGTTCTGTTCAATAGCTTCATCAACGATTTCGATATGAGCATAGAGAGCACACTTATTAAGTTTGCAGATGATACCAAGCTGAGAGGCGTTGCAACTGCTTTGGAGGATAAGGTCATAATTCAAAATGATCTGGACAAAATGGAGAAATGGTCTGAGGTAAACAGGATGAAGTTTAAGAAAGACAAATGCAAAATACTCCGAAGGAACAATCAATCAGTCTCACACATACAGAATGGGAAGCAACTGTCTACGAACAAGTACTGCAGAAAGGCATCTAGGGATCATAGTGGACCACAAGCTAAATATCAGTCAACAGTGTGACACTGTTGCAAAAAAAGCAAACATGATTCTGGGATGCATTTACAGGTGTGTTGTGAGCAAGACACAAGAAGTCATTCTTCTGCTCTACTCTGCACTGATTAGGCCTCAAGTGGAGTATTGTGTCCAGTTCTGGGCACCACATTTCAAGAAAGCTGGAGAAGGTCCAGAGAAGAGCAACAAAAATGATTAAACATCTAGAGAACATGACCTATGAAGGAAGACTGAAAAAATTAAGCTTGTTTAGTTTGAAAGAGAAAACTGAGAGGTGATGGTTTTCAGGTATCTAAAAGGGTGTAACAAGGAGGGGAGAGAGAAATATTGTTTTCCTTGGCCTCTGAGGATAGGACAAGAAGCAATGGGCTTAAACTGTTTTGGACATTAGGAAAAACTTCCTGTCAGGGTGGTTAAACACTGGAATAAGTTGCCTAGGGAGGCTGTGGAATCTCCATCTCTGGGGACAAGTATCAGAGGGGTAGCTGTGTTAGTCTGAATCTGCATAAATGAGAAGTCCTGTGGCACCTTATAGACTAACAGATTTATTAGAGCATAAGCTTTCATGGGCAAAGACCCATTTCGTCAGATGCAAATATCTCTGGAGATATTTAACAGCAGGCTAGACAGACATCAGGGATGGTCTAGATGGTACTGGGTCCAGCTGTGACAGCAGAGGACTGGACTCGATGACCTCTTGAGATCCCTTCCAGTTCTAGTGTTCTATGATTCTATGATTCCCAGGCAGGAAACACAGGTTTTATTCTCAGTTTCCAATGTATCTCTTGCATAGATCCTCAGAGCAGGAATGGCTTGCTTTAATCAAAAGCAAGACCAACACTTGACTAGTGTATTCAGAAGTAGAGTTTCCACAGTTAACTTGTATAAAGTTTTTTTAATTGGAACTTTGTGACCCAGTCATGCATGCTGTGGATATGAGACGCTACGTTAGGGGTGGGCAAAAGGGCCTCCACATTTAAAGTTTACTATGCAGGAAAGAAGACATTTAATTAATTGGACAGTCTAATTCTTCTGAACTTTAAAAGAGGTCTGAAGTTACTAGCTGAAGATTTTAGTATTGCAAATATACTTGCCAAAAGAATGCTACTTTTTAGTCTTGTCAGGTGTAGCTATTAGCCTCACTGACCAGAGCACAGCAAAATGACTGTACTGCAATATTACTAATGCTCTGCAGTGCAGTTCTCAAATACAGAATATTTTGCTGTGCACAATTCAGTACAGGATGACAAAACTTTTTATACAAATACAAAAAGTAGGATAATCCTATTAGTACCTCCAAACAAACGCTGTTTGAAGTAATAGTGGATAAGTCAAGTTGCTGCTACAATTTGTTTGCCATACCTGTTTTGACTTCCAAACTTCTAGAACTGGCATTCCAGCAATGATAGAGTTAGGATCTTCTTGAGCAGCTGAATTAACTGTATCATTAGCACCAATCACAAGGACCAGGTCAGTTTCTGCATCAAAAAATAAAAAGGAAAAAACAGAACGTGAAAAATCAGGAACCACAATACAGTAGTTACTGTGAACACTAAGTTGCATTATGGGAGCACTTAGAGTACCACTAGAGAGAGTACAGTGCCTTACACCATGGAGCTCCAATTAAGTCCCTGCCCTAAACAGATTACAATATACAGTAAAACTCCATTAGTCCGGCATCCAATGCTCCGGCACTCCTGATGGTCCGGCACCATCAGGAACCCGGAAGTGCTGGGACAGCCAGACAGACTTCCCCCATTCAGCTGCTGCTGAAACTGACCAGCAGCTGAATCGGGGAAGCCGGGAGCAGAGCAGCTGGGGTGCTGCTGGGTTGGTCTCGTAGCGCTGCCACTTGGGGCTGCGGGACGAACCCGGCAGCACCCCCGCTGCTCTTGGGGACGCCTGGGGCAGAGCAGCTGGAGTGCTGCCAGGTTGGTCCCGCAGCGCAAAAGGACGGCGCTGCGGGACCAACCCGGCAGGACCCCAGCTGCTCTGCCCCAGGGGTCCCCAAGTCAGCCGCTGCTGAAACAGATCAGCGGCTGATTCCAGGAAGCCCGGGGCAGAGCAGCTCTGCCCCAGGGCTTCCTGGAATCAGCCGCTGATCTGTTTCAGCAGCGGCTGACTTGGAGACCCCTGGGGCAGAGCAGCTGGGGTCCTGCCGGGTTGGTCCCGCAGCGCCGCCCCTCGTCGCTGCGGGACCAACCCGGCAGCACCCCAGCTGCTCTATTGCAGGCATCCCCGATTCAGCTGCTGCTGAAACTGACCAGCAGCGGCTGAATCAGGGACACCTGGGGCAGAGCCGGACTATCGTAAGGGGGGGCTATGAGGGGTCTGGGGTGGCATCCCCTCCCACTCCACCCCAGACCCCTCATAGCCCCCCCTTCTGATAGTCCGGCATATCTGATAATCCGGCCCCCCCCTTTGGTCCTAAAGGTGCCGGATTATTGGAAGTTTACTGTAAATACACAAGACAGATAAAAAGCAAGAGGGGACACATGTAGGAAGTAGGGATGGAAAATCCCAGTTAGGTGGTTAACCAGTTAAAGTATTTTACGTGTTAACTGCAATGGGAGGACACTCTGGCCCAGCCAGGCTGGAGTGACTCCCCCCGCCCCCAACCATGGTGTGGTGGGCTCGGTTGGATTGGAGCAGTCCCCTGCTCACATCCCTGAGGGAGATGCTGCTCCAGCATAGCCAGGTTGAGCCTGCCAAACCATGCCGCAGGCAGGGGAGACTGCTCGGCTGATAACCAGTTACCCAGGCAAGCATGCCAGTAAGTGGCACGCTTACTGGTTAATCTTTTACATCCCCAGAAGGAAGAAGTGAAGTTTCTCATTCAACTGGTCAGTGGTAGAGCCAGGAATAAAACCCAACTATCCTGATTCCTGGATCCAGTAGGAATGCAAATGGTTAACCAGCACCCATGGGGCTGGGAACCCCACAGTTAACCATGTAACTGGATATAATTTTGATCAGTTACAGTTAAATTTTTATATACATTTTTTACATCTGTAGGATCCAGAGGCTTTCCATTAGTTCATGTGCCTCCCTAAGTTAATTCATTTACATTCCGATAAAGTTTCACAAATTTAAAAACAAATTCCAGGATGTGAAGTCGTATTTGTCCCACAGAGCAATAGCCACTTAAAGTAATGGAGTAACTAGTAGCAAATACTTCCTATTGACCAGCACCTACAGGGGCAAAGAAGACATTCCCCATGCCCTTGGTTTCACAGATATTAGGTCTTCACAGCAGAGTACTGTATAGGTCAGAAAACCTGTGTACAATTTCAGGTTCTGGACAGGAGTATACTCTAGTGGTTAGAAATCATTTTGCCCATTCCCAGCATATCTCCATCTGTCCCTATTCCTTAACATACCCCTCTCAGGGTGCGTCTATACTGCACCCTAAACTCGAAATAAGATACGCAATTTGTACTACATAAATTGCGTATCTTATTTTGATTTTATTTCTAAATAGACTATTTTGAAATTTGGCACGTTTACATAGTGCCAGCTGTCAAAATAACACACTATTTCAAGACATCCCTTATCTCCTATGGAACGAGGTTTACAGGCATGCCAAGATAGTACATCTGCTATAGTTCGCAATGACGGACACGTTCAAAAGAGGCAGGGTATCTATTTTGGGATACCTCTGCTAGTGTTACAGTGTAGATGTACTCTCAGCCTGTTACCTCTGCTCTTAAGTTCCCCACACTATACTCCTACTCATGCCAGTCAGTTTGTTCCCCTCTATTCTTGTAGCCAGGATAAGGGTGGGCAAGAACATCTCCTCTCTGCTTCTCAATCCTTTACCCTACTTCTATCTTCTCCATGCTCCCATGGCATCAGCAGGGGTAGCAGTGAAAATACACAAAGGAGAAGGGTGGGGAACTGCCCCCCATTTTAGTACTTGGTGCCAGAGCTAAGGGAAAGCCCTGCTCAACTCCTGCAGCCTTGGGTTGGAGCATGCTCAGTGCAGATGGAACGTCACAGAATTTAGTTGCCAGTTTCTAGCAAACCTCTACTGAACATGTGCAAGGGCAATTCTCAGAGACTTCTATCTTGGCTAAATGTGTGTGAATGTTCATGAGACAATAAAAGGCTCCTCCAGTGAAGGAGTGGATAATAATTTTTGATGGAGGCCACGCCAAGAATTTGTAAGTGGTCAAGGTCTGCATTCTGTGATATTAATGGAGAAGTTGTAGAGTCTCAGATAGAGATTAGGTGCAGAAAGAAGGGAGCTCAGGGTAAGGGATTGGAATTCAGAAGATGATGTGGAGTCTGGGAGGGGTTTTGGGTGCAGGTTGAAGGGGGCATGTCCCCTTGGTAAGAAGGGGGAACTGCTACATCCTGCCCAGGCAGCTCCTATTGGCTGAAAACTAGCCAATGGGAGCTCTGAGTTTTACAGGAAGCAGGAGCAGAACACGAAGCTCGCCCTTCCTCCTCCTCCTCCTCCCCCCAAAGTGCACAGAGATGCACATGGCCTTCGGAGCCTTCCATTTTGAGCAGCATGCAGGAGCAGGACAGACAGGGAGCCTGCCCAAGGCTCTCACTGGGCTGTGGGATGGTGGAAGGCACATCCCTTTTCCAAAACTTTTCTCTAACAATGTTCAGAAGCAGCTGAACTGTTTTTATTGAAACTTCTCAAAAGATTCAATCTGAATGGTTAACATTTTGTAAAACTGATAAAGCATCTTATAAAACAATCTTGCAGTAGAAAGCATTAAGCAGAGCTGAAAACAATGCCTGTTCTGAACGTTACCAATTGTTATACACACGTGGTGGATATGCATGCACGCACATACACAGAGAGTCCATGCTACCATTTGGCTATATTTTCATTTGAAAACTAAACAAAAATAAATCACTGCAAGTTTTATATGCTAGCTAATAACGTAATTATGCTCTCTCACCTGGGAAGTCTTCATTGATTTCATCCATTTCCAGCACAATATCATATGGCACACCTGCTTCCGCTAGGAGCACATTCAGCTGACCAGGCATACGACCAGCCACAGGGTGAATACCAAACCTAATTTAAAAAAAATCAAAGAAGACACATCCATTACCAAATGTAGTCGGTTTAATTTCATACTTTAAAGACATGGCCAAGTGGGCTAGAGCACTAGCTAACACCTACAGAATTACTAAAAAATAATTTAATTCTCCAAAAACAAACCAAATGTATTTTCCAGTCTTTCCTGAGAACTTGAGAAACAGAGTGGAGGGGAAGAAGCTATAGACTATAAAGATATGTGAAATCACATAAAGCCACTATATTAAGATTTTAAATCACAACTCTTCAATTTCAAGGACCACAGATTAAATCCTTCAGAATACAGCTATATCAAGACCAAATTTATGTGTTGAAAACTACAAGCAAGGAAAGTCTGTAAATTTGCATCTTACCCTGAGACAAGATGGCCATTTTAAAGGTTAAAGAACCACTTTGAGGCATCCAGAACAAGATAAAAACTTTCCTATTCCAACAGATTTTATTAGAAATTGAGCAGATTTTAACATTTCCTTAATGAAACAAGCCTTTTTAGTTAGCTGAGCCACAAGGAAGCAGCCTTTGGAGATGATGTAGCCATGAGAATGACAGAGACACTCCTACTTTCAGCAAAGGAGGAGCTTATGGCAGAGGCTTTCAAGATAAGGGAAGGGGCTATCAGAAAATGCATCACTGGTGAACAAAATAGCAGCAGCACAGTAAATTTCTACAAGGCAACATTCTATTTCAACAGTGGTGGGTTTTTTGCAATTATTTTTAAAATGGCTTTTTCCTGCTCCTTTTGGGCTGACAATTCCTTTTGTCACCAATCCAAGAGGGGCATATATGCCAAACATTTGTGTCTACCTTCCAAACAATACTAGAAGAATTAAACACACATGATTGGCATATGTGTCTCATACTTTAAGAACAAGTCCATTGCTAACTCTAAGAACAGATGTTACGAAGGCTTCTTAGATTATCAAGCATTATAAGTGACACATAAGGTAAGGGATGTGGACCAGAATCAACAGCTCTCCTATGAAAAATAGAAGATAATTTGGGGTGTTCCATAACCAAAGGGTATCTTCCAACTTTTGCCAGAAGAATCTTCAAAGATAAGTTAGGGAGGGAATACTTTACTCTGTTAGTTACAAATAAAATATTTTCTTGCAAGAATTCAGACTAGAACAGTTTCCTTGAAGTGTGTTCCAATTATCTACGACTTCTAGATAAAATTATTTCAAATGTCTGGAAGATGGGAACCATTGAATTTATCAGGATAATGGAGTTACATAAATTACTCCCATGAATTGGGAAAAATAAACTGGAGGGTAGGAGTGGAAAAGATTGTACGCTCTACTTTATTTAATTCATGTAATGAACCCCAATGGGCCATTAGAAATCTGTTTTTAAGAAGCTTGTGTGAAGCTCTTTGCTTTTCAAAAAACATGACACTCTCCTTGGAACGAAAGAGGCCACTTCGTCTCATACCATGTATCCCTCAGATTTTACCATTAACAACAATTTTATTCCAATGAGACAACAAGAAGACTAAAATATGTCCTCTGTGTTTCACTTGATCTATTATGCTGTAAATTTCAGACAAAATAGGATACTTGGTGACAAGTTTGATGTACTTTGTTACAAATAACTCTGTCAGACAGAATTATGACCATTTCATCTGGTAGTCATTAAAAGAAAAATGCAAGCAATTAAGGTCTTTACAGTAGGAACAGAAGTCTGATATCCTTTAGTGGTTATTTACTCTTCAAGAAAATAATAAATTCAAGTGCACGTTTTCAGAGTTTTTTCCTCCATTCAATACTTCACTGTATCAAAACTTTGATGTGGTCGATACAAGTTAGTAGAAAAATTTGTAAAGCTAACAAAGTCTTACTTAACACTTTACCTCTTCTCTTGCCTCTAACACACTTTCAGGTGACACCAGACGATACAGTTATAAGTATAGAAAGTTTCCCAGTACCTTAAATCTAGTAGTGCAGCAAAACTATAAATAATGTAGACCAGAATAGGAAATCTCTGCCACATATACTAATGACATCACAGGTCAAGTTTCAGTAGCCCAAAGGTTATTCCCAAACTGGACTTTAGCCAAGGTACCAGAGGCAATATCCACCCCTCTGGGTGAATAGTAGATGGGAATTTAGCCATAGAATGTTTAGTCAAGGCAAATGGTCAGGTCTTTCCCCCTGCCCCCATCTCATCTAAATGACGGTCCCTCTACAGAATAGTTCCTCTCAGTATCACTAAGACCACATCCAAAGGCAATAGCACGTCCTTCCTCCTACTTGATATTTCCAAAGATACTACAGAGAGATTTCTGAGTGGTGTGTAGCAAAGAGTCTCAAACACCTTTCCATACTGAGGACCTTTAATCATATAACAGATCATCTCATGGTCATTTCCTTCTAACACTACTAATCACAATCCAACATCTTCCCCAAAGAAGCAAGAGTGATCAGCACATGAAAGTAGTACTAGGACAAAATTCAGGAGATAGGTGCTAGCTTGCTTTAATATCAGGGGTAGGACTGCATAGCTGCATCTCCACCCCAATTTTTGATGCATGTCTCCTCAACAGGTACAGCTATTTACATTTTTCAGACCCAGGTTATCTCCTGGTCTGCAGCCTCTACTTCTCTAGTCTCTCCTGGCCACTTTGCAGGTAGATTATTTGTCCTATACATTTGCACACTTCAGTTTTGGAATCAGCAATTTTGATTACGATTAAATTTACACAAACATCTGCCATAAAGATAATTAAGTGACCTCAGATCCTGTACTGCAAGCCAGTGAATCAGAGGAATAACGTAGTTCTGCTTGAAGACTGATGATTAAGCAACTGAAGCTTGCTAGAACAAGACTGTCTCTTTCCATAGTGCATGTTTCATCATTATGATGGAATCAGCTCAAATATACAAAGTACAGTTTTTGAATCACAGCTGCAGAATGATTACTAATGTTAATACTGTGCAAATATAAAATTTAAAATGAGAATATGTTCAACTATCAATTATGAGGTAGTATTAAGGCACCTTTAATACCAGGTAATTAAAATTGCCTGTACAAACCAGAGACATCCTGAGACCATGTCTACACTAACCAGAAGATCATTGCTGCTGCGATCAATCTTCCAGAGTTTGATTTAGTAAGTCTAATTAAGACTCACTAAATCGAAGTGGGAGGGCACCCCCGCTGGCTGCCAGTACTCCCACTGTGAGGACGGCAGGGAAACATAAAACAAGGTATGTCGACTCCAGCTACGTAATGAACATAGCTGGAGTTGCATATTTGGCTTTGATGTTCCCTATGAGCGTACGTCTGGCCTGAATGATCATTCGACTTGGTGCTATTAGATGCCATGTCAAGATGCAAATATTGTTAACATAGGCACCAGGAAATAAGGGTATAGCAGATGCTGCAGAACCCCCAGATTTTGCACCTAGCTTCCCCACACGTAGGGGTCAGGCCAGTTCCTCCAGGCCCAGATTCCAGCCTATAGGCCACCCCTGCAGTGTTCTGCCAGCCCCATACACTTTGCCAGCTCCCCAGGGTCCTGCCATCACGGGCTTTGCCAGCCCTTGGAGTCCTGTCACCTGCTGGCCTCAGGGTTCTGCTGCCCCCACAACCCCAGGATTTCTGACACCAGCCCAGAACTCTGGAGCTGCCCCCAGCTATGGACCCAGCCTGGGGTGGCAAGGGTTGCCAGCTCTCCCAGATTAGACATAATTTACAGCAACGGAGTCCGATCGGTCTGATCTGGGAGACTTGGCAATCTCAACTAGAGAGATTAGCTATAGTGTAACTGAATAGTCATGGAACCACATGAAATCTTATCTATTACACAACTATTGGATAGTCCCTAGGAGCAGGGGCAGCAGCCAGTGTGCTCCCAGCTCCATTCCTGGGAAGCCCCCTGCAACTCTGTGCTGCTGCCTCTGCTTCTGCTGCACGTGGGGTGGCACGCGAGAGCCAGTTTAAAAACCTCTCACGGACTGGCTGCTTGCCACCCTGCACTGCTGACTCTAATACTGAGGCAGCAGAGTGGAGTGCCAGGTGTTGTGTAAAACCTTTGCCAAATCCAGTATAATGTGTATATAAAACATGTAATTGTCTGTTATTGTAAGCCATGTAACTTTCAGTTATTGTGAGTTGCATAACTTTGTTACAATAACTTAAAGTTACACGATTTACAGTAAGTCATGCAATGTTTTAAATTCTTCCACTTCTTGTAAGCTTTGTAACTTCCAGCTATTGCTTATACAATCTTTAAGCTCTGTAACATTTTATCCTGTGACAAGGGAGATTGTGGGTGTGTGTATGAACGGAGAGTGAGAGTGTAAATAGAGTAATGTCTATGCCTTTGTGGAGAAGAGCCATGAGGCTATAGATTTGGAGCCAGGGCTTAGGTAGGGTCTGATCTAATCTTTGCTTGCACATGAAAAGGCAAGAAGTGGAGATGAAGAAATGAATATGCATGAGGGGAATGAGAACTGGAAGATGTGTTTGGGGGGGGGGCTTCTCAGTAATGGACAGAGAGGAAGAACTCAGTGTGCATGACAGGTACCGCACAGTTCAATAAAGAGAAGAGAGCATGCAGACCACAAGTCTTACCATGAGCTTGCCAGCCTTCATTGCTGATTGCAGGCAGACCCACCGGACCCATTATGCTTGGCTTCTTCTGCTCTCTCTGTGCAACTAATAGGGTGCATAAGTGTGAGTGTAGGAATGTGCGTGCACATGTGTGCGTGAAGGAGTCCCATTCCCTTTTCACCTATTCAATGGCATTGAATAAATCAATGTAAGTGTAACACGGTTGGTTTCCAATGAAATTACGTAACAGCAGCAGCCCCTGCTGCCAGGAATCAGCCTCAGTCCACAGTGGGCCCAAGCTCGCCATGGATGGAGGCTGTTTCGCAGCGCCTTCCCCTCACCCACCCCCTCCCAACACACACCCACACCCACACCCACCCCATGCTGCTGCCTCTGATAAGAGAGCAGCGGCGTGGGGGTGGGGAGCAGGTGGCACTGCAGAGCTAGTGGGGGGAGGGGAGAACGGCTTTTAAGCCAACTCCCCACAGCACTGGCTCCCGCCTGCCTCCCCTCACGACTCTGTAGGAGGCAGAAATGGGGGAGAGGGAGAAGGCAGGTCCACGGGGCTGCCATGTGCAGATAGCCAAAAGCTGGCTCCCCGCACATAGTGGCTTCAGTCTGCCCCCCTTACCATCCACGCTGCTGGCTCTCTATCAGAGGCAGCAGCATGGGAGGAGAGGGACAGGCGGATCCAATGCTCATGGGAAGCCTGCTTAAAGCCAGCTCTTCATGGGCACCAGCTCCTGCTCCCCACCCAACTTCTGCCTCTGATACAGAGGGAGGGATGGAGTGCATGTAGTCAATAAGATTAACCAGTAAGTCAAGGGTTATCTGTTAATCGTGTGTGTGTGTGTGTGTGTGTGTGTGTGTGTGTGTGTGTGTGTACACGTACACACACATGTAGAGTGAGCCATCGATTGACGGATTTCATCTTCCACGATGCCACTGATGAGCGACTAAACTAATCCTTGATCAGCAGAGCCCATTACAGATGTGACATAAAAAACCGCCAACTGCAGGCATACTACAGGCAGTCCCCGACTTACGCAGATCCGACTTATGTTGGATCCGCACTTACGAACGGGGCTCTCTCGCCCTGAAGCTCACAGGCAGCGATCCGCCACCTCGACCTCTGGGGCGAGAAAAGCTGCTCCCGGTGCCCCTGGTCTGCTGGAGACCGTCTTTGCTCCCCGTGTCCCTGGTCTTTGCTCCCTGTGCCGACTGCGGCTTTGCTCCCCGTGTCCCTGGTCTGCTGGGGGGGTGGGGAAGGGCACCTAGTGTTCCCCCCCCCCCCCCCCAGCAGACCAGGCTTTTGTTGCCGGACCCTAGGGCAGAGCAGCTGGGGCGCTGCCGGTTGGTCCCGCAGCGCCGCTCTGGGCACTACTGGACCAACCCGGCAGCACCCCAGCTGCTCTGCCCCAGGCGTCCTGATTCAGCCGCTGCTGGTCAGTTTCAGCAGTGGCTGAATCAGGACACCTGAGGCAGAGCAGCTGGGGTGCTGCTGGGTTGGTCCAGTAGCGCCGAGGAGCGGTGCTACTGGAGCAACCCAGCAGCACCCCAGCTGCTCTGCCCCAGGCGTCCCCAAGTCAGCCGCTGATGAAACTGACCAGCGCTGACTACAGGAAGCCCGAGGCAGAGTTGCTCTGCCCCAGGCTTCCTGGAATCAGCGCTGATCAGTTTCAGCAGCAGCTGACTTGGGGACACTTGGGGTTCTTAAGTTGAATCTGTATGCAAGTCAGAACTGGCAGTCAGTTTCAGCAGCGGCTGAATCTGGACGCCAGTTCCGACTTACATACAGATTCAACTTAAGAACAAACCTACAGTCCCTATCTTGTACGTAGCCCGGGGACTGCCTGTACATTCTTTTCAGGTCCTATGCTTTTCCTGTAATGCCTGGATACACTGACTCTAAAAGCAATGAACTCTGTGCAGTGGTTTGCCGCCAGGACAATCTGTTAATCATATAGTAGACTACACATTGACATCCCTGATCTCAACAGGTGTACAGGGGGGGTGCAATCAGTGCTACTGATTGTTAAACTTTGATTCAAGATTGGAACAGAAGTCAATTTTATTCTAGAGCTGCATAAGAAGGAAAATGAATATATTACATTCAGCTGGTAAATATTTGGGATAGTGCAGAGGACAAATACCTAGAACTAGATACAGGACAGCAAAACAAACAGTATATTAATAGCTTAAACTTTCACACCAACCACTCAGTAATATAAACCATGTGCAACAGCACAGCTGTTTCCAAACTACACCCAAACACAATGATTTTTAGTACATTAGAAGAACTCTTATTTTGAAACATATTAGAAAATCATCATTATTTTGGCAAGGAAAAAAGATTTCACAATAAAAATTCTCTTTAGTTTCTAATAAAAGTTTTTTACTTTTTGTTTGTTTGTTTTTTAAACTAAAGCTGCCTTGTAAATCCAAAACACAAAATATGCTTGAGGTTTCTATTAAATACTCCAACAGAACCTTGTTTCCTGGGCAGATCCCCCAACCAAAGTGTAAGTTGCCAAATGAATGAAGTTTCACCTTTGACCTTGTCAGTGCTGAGGGAAGAGGAAAAAATATTTTTGGTTGATGAAAGGAACTATGGTATGGACCATCATCTGTGTCAGGTTTTGACGAACAGCACCAGAAAGCATACACTGCACATTTGGAAGGTTTATGAACTGTTTACACAAAAGCTATTTGACAGGAGACATTTAAATGACTCCCAAAGGGAGTGTGTTTCTGGGAGTCTTGATGATCAGATGCACGCATGTGTGTGTATAACAGTGTGACACACACACACCCATAATCATGTAGATAAAGATTTCATATAGGCAAGATTTACACGGGGAGTAAAACTATCCACTGATCTAAAAAAGAAAGATCATACCAGTCTTCAGATGCAAAGATGAGAAGAAGCAATAGCAGACCAAGTTCTTGAAGAGATTATACTAGACAGACCTGGGGGGAAAATGACTTTTTAAAAATGTCCCATCTAAACATTGTATAGCCTTTCAGAACTATTTTTGTAGGGGATTTTAACCTGGTGATTTTACCACCCCCATCACATGCAATGGGTGTGCAGTATGCCCTGTCCACTGCACATTACAACAGCAATTCTTGAAAACTACAAGCTTTTTCAAGGGTCTAAAATACTTGCCAAATGCATTCTCCCACAAGTTTCAAAATGAACCAATTTTTTCCACTCTTTTCCATAATGGAAATATCTTAAAAAAAACAAGACACACAAACTTTATGGAAGAAAGTGAAAATTGAAAAGACAGGATTATTATTAATCATTAATTGCTTAAGAAGTCTTTCTTTCAAGTATCTCTAGTGTCAGTGCTTCAAGACCATCAGAGTTTCTCCTTAAACAAAAAAGAACTTGAAAGGAAAATGCTTTAAAAATTTCCTATTTTTCAGTCAACCACCAAAGGACTTTATACTGTGTAAACATTTATCTCTCCATGAACTTGTATGTGGTAGGCAAAGTGCATAGGCTACAAGTTCAGTCCAAAAATACAAAATTTATGGCCATGCTCTAGATTATTGGAGGGGTTGGCTCACTGCTGTACTGAAATGCAGGTTCTCTTTTTGGATCTTAAATAAGTCAGATGGTACAATTCTGGGCACAATTTTCAGTCAACATCTCCAGTTTCATAAGCATAGGCCTTCTGACAGAATTCTAAGCCCCAGGACAGAACAATCAATGGGATCCCTGTCCCCATCTCTTGTACAGAGCCACAGTCCTCCCCACCCCTACCCAGGGAAACCCCAAGCACCACCCTTCAATTAGAGGGTCAGTGGCAGCCCCATTTCCCACCTGCCCAGGGGTGCGCCTCCTACTGTCCTTCCCCTCAATTACCACCTGCACAGTTCTGACTCCCAATTGTGCTCTGCCCAGCTCAGCTCCTTCCCCTCGCTGCCCTCCAACCCTGCTCTGCCCCACACCCCCGCAGTCTTGTGCCTTGCTCAGCGACTTAACCTCTCTGCCACCCAGCTCCTTTCCCCAGTCTCCCAGACTCTATTCTCCAGCAGCTCTGTGCCGTCCCCCAACCTCCTTTCTCCCAGCCATCCCTGACTATCTCTGCTCCCAATCCTGTGCTCTTTTCCTTTACAAGCCCAGTTCCTCTGCCCCTTTGGCTCTCTCCACCTTGCAGTACCCAGCCCTGTTCTACCCCCAGAGCTTGGCTCCTTCCTTCTCTTCCCCCAAGAGCCTGGTTCCCCCTTCCTCTCTCGCTCACATGGTTACAAAGTTGCTGGGATTGGTGCTATAGCCAGTCTGCCCCCTTCCCAGCGCAGCTGGGTGCTACTGTCCTGACTCTCCCTCTGTGTAGCCCTGCCCCAGCATAGTCTAGCAGGGCACACCACCTGCCCATCCACGTCTACAGGGTCGCTGGGACTTTGAAGCGTGTGCCTAGGAGCCCTGCAGCCTACCTGGGTGATGTTGAAGGGCCCAGATCTGTCAGCTACTGTTACTTTGGTAGCAGCCAGAAGATCACTATCCCTTTTAAATTGGCCAGGCTCCTGGGCAATTGCCCTCTTTGCCCTTCCTTGTCAGCAAGCCTGGATAAGCATAATCTTGTGCCCACAAATCTGTGCCCATAGGAGTTACAAGAGTTAAAAAAAAATTCATGAATACCAACCAAAAATAAAATGGAGAACTGGTCTGAAAGCAGGCCTTGTGTGGGTTTCTTCCAGAAAAAAGCCAGTCTCTGTGGCAAGTCAGAAGCAGTTGGATTCATGAAAAGTGACTGGTAGAATTGTTCACCCATGCTGATGTTTTCTGTTGTGCAAAGGGCCTTTATGTATTCTCTGCATATACATAAAATTCAACAAGTGGGACGAGGGTGACGACTAGGCTCAAGAGTTCAAACCTGCTTGTACAGATGGCTCAACATTTACAATACATTCCCATCCAGTCTTACCACCCCAGTGATATGAATGAAGGTCAAGGGAGTGCAAGCTTCTCAGAGTTACTGTTTCAGACTTGCAGAGGCAAAAAGATAGTACTGCATCTGTTACAATCAGCTCACATTTAAAATGTCGTCTTTGCAGCCCTGTTGGCTAGAAACTTTCATTTTTAAAAATGAAAGCTCAGATTCTATATGACATTGGAGCCCTATAAATACATCTAGATTGTTAGATGTTAAGCTTTCCTCTACAGTACATGCCCCATCACGAAGAAACAAAGCATTCACAAATTACAAAAGTAGACACTACGGCTACGTCTACACTGGCCCCTTTTCCAAAAAGGGCATGTTAATTTCACAGGTCGTAATAGGGAAATCCGCGGGGGATTTAAATATCCCCCGCGGCATTTAAATAAAAATGTCCGCCGCTTTTTTCCGGCTTTTAGAAAAGCCGGAAAAGAGCGTCTACACTGGCCCCGATCCTCCGGAAAAAAGCCCTTTTCCGAAGGATCTCTTATTCCTACTTTGAAGGATCTCTTATTCCTCTTTTCCGGCTTTGAAGTAGAAATAAGAGATCCTCCAGAAAAGGGCTTTTTTCCAGAGGATCGGGGCCAGTGTAGACGCTCTTTTCCGGCTTTTCTAAAAGCCGAAAAAAAGCGGCGGACATTTTTATTTAAATGCCGCAGGGGATATTTAAATCCCCCGCGGATTTCCCTATTACTACCTGTGAAATTAACATGCCCCTTTCGGAAAGGGGGCCAGTGTAGACGTAGCCTACAAGCGCTAAATTTAAGCACACGCACACAGAGTTGAACAGACTTCTGTTCGGATTCCTGGAATAACCATTTCCTGCACTAATAAAACACAATTACACAAATAATTAAAGCTATGCTGAATTTAATCTCAGTTGCCTAAAATGATATTACAGATGGAGTAGTGTTCTGTTTTTAATGCTTACTGAGGACTGAAGAACTTCAGAATTTCCAGTAAATATAGTCAACAGTGGATAAGAAAACAATACAATTGTCCTAAATACTAAACAAGCTGCAACAGGTTAAATACAAATAAGAAGTGGCTCAAAATCACATCATTATCATGTGACTCTGTGGGATGTTTGTACTAAGAAAATGCATTATTCATGAACGATAAACGCAACACCCAGGAGTCAGTGGCAGGGAATCTTCCTCCAAGAGCACTTCATCCATGTAAAAATAGGATTTCTTAAATTATGCCAAAGTTGATGAGACATGGGGTGCTCTATGTAAGTTACATCTGCTTGGTGCTTATTTTAGCTTGCTCAACAATTCCCCCTCCCCCCCCATCTGAACATTTGTAGAAGTTACACACACAGGATAGCTTGCTCAACAGAGCCCAGCTTCTCCCTTCTTAATTTTCTATGTCCTCTGTTCCACATGTACAGTCTCTGTTTCCAGTATACGTACATTTGCCAATTCTCCAAAGAACACATTCCAGTTTCAAGGAGCGATGGCAATTTAAGTACAAAGGGCATGCAGATACTCTAGCACTTGTTTATTGCTCATGAAAATCTGAGTTATAAGAACATAAGCCCTGACTGTAACAGGGTTTTAACCTATCCATTTTTATTAGGGATATGAAAGACTAACCAGTAAGCATCACTTAGACCAGTAATGCTTACCAGTTCTGGTTAACCGGTAACCAGTGGATGCTGGAGCAGCTTCCTGCCTGCTGGGCTCTGCTCCAACCCCATAGTAGGCCCTCCCAAGACAGGGACTGCTACAAGCAGCCAGCTCCAGTTTGGGGCTGGAGGCAGGAGCCCCATAGGCCAAGATGGAGTGGTCCCCAGTCCATGTGCCACTTAGTCAGTTAACTGGTTAAACATTAGATCAACCTAACTTTTAACCGACTGATTATCCAAGATTTTACATCGCTAAGTTTGACAAAAAAGAGCTCCCAGCTTTTCTTCTAGAGCAGGTGTGGACAAGATACGTCTCACGAAGCCACTGGATCCAGCCCACCCTGCCAGGACCCTCAAGCACACAGCAGATGCTGGGGATAAGGGTTTTAGTATGCAGGCTGCCCTGGGCTCACAGCAGCAGCTTGGGGCCCAAGGAGAAGTGCCTCTCCATGGCCACTACAGCTGGGAGTGGGATGCATGTCCCTGGCTTGGGAATGTCCAGGTTAGTCTACCCCCTGCGCTCCACAGCCAGAGTGAGGAATGCAGCAAATTGTGCACTACCCCAGGCTCCCTGATGAAGGGGAACAGCCAGCAATATTCCCTTTTAACTTAGGCCAGGGAGGAGCCCCCCCAGCACTCCCTAAAGGATGCATGGGAGATGGGAGTTGGCATGCCCCCAACCAGCCCCTTTAATCTTCCTGGTGACTTCTGTCTCTTTTCTGTATGGTTTTAGGAGATGCAATCCCATTCCAAGAACATCCCAATCTCCTACACAGCCAAACCCTTACCTTGGTTTAAGTTATGATAAGAGGAAGCTACCTACCAAATTTGGTGGGTCTAGCTTTTACTGTTTGTGATGGAGCGCAGATGCCCCGCCACCAGTTGGGCACTGCGGCAGGGAACCGCAGCTGCCTAACCCCGCCCCCACACCCTTGCAGCACATGCTCATGCCAAACCCCGGACAGACACTCTTTCAAATTACTTATCTAGAGAAGTAAAGCTAAAGATGGCATCCCTTAATCTGCTCAAGACAACCTTGGCATGCTTAAATAACAAAACCTAGTATCATACATGCAGCAGTTCCATTTGATTAAATCCCAACACTCAATAATCTAGGTAAATTTAAAACCTCAAGTCTACCTGTTTTACATTTCCTCCCATTTTCAAAGAAGATGAGAGCTTTGCCTTCTGTCCTGAGATCGTGAGATACTGGCACATAAGTCTTTCCAAGATATTAACCTATAATATTAGGTAAAACCAGCTGCCTAGTAACTGAAGTTTGAGGAAAATATTCAGAAGCTAATCTACATTTTTCTCACAACTGCATATTCTGCTGACTGGTAAATAAAAAGTAAAGAACCCACATCCCTATGGCATTATTCAATAGATTTAGGAAGCACACACACTTAATTTTAAAAATAATTCAATACTTGCAAGCAAATTCACACAACAGTCAACCTGCTGAACTCCTTGCCAGAGTATGTTGTGAAGGCCAGGACTATACCAGAGCTCAAAAAAGAACTAGATAGATTCATACAGGATACAGCCCTCAATGACTATTAGCCAGGATGTGCAGGAATGTTGTCCCTACCCTCTGTATGTCAGACACTCGGAATGGACAACGGGGGGAGAAATCACTTGGGCTACGTCTACACTGGCCCCTTTTCCGGAAGGGGCATGTTAATTTCACCTATCGTAGTAGGGAAATCCGCGGGGGATTTAAATATCCCCCGCGGCATTTAAATAAAAATGTCCGCCGCTTTTTTCCGGCTTTTAAAAAAGCCGGAAAAGAGCGTCTACACTGGCCCCGATCCTCCGGAAAAAGCGCCCTTTTCCGGAGGCTCTTATTCCTACTTCGAATAAGAGCCTCCGGAAAAGGGCGCTTTTCCCGGAGGATCGGGGCCAGTGTAGACGCTCTTTTCCGGCTTTTTTAAAAGCCGGAAAAAAGCGGCGGACATTTTTATTTAAATGCCGCGGGGGGTATTTAAATCCCCCGCGGATTTCCCTACTACGATAGGTGAAATTAACATGCCCCTTCCGGAAAAGGGGCCAGTGTAGACGTAGCCTCTATGATTACTTGTTCTGTTCATTCCCTCTGGGCTACCTAGTATTGGCCAATGTCAAAAGACAGGACACTGAGCTGGATAGACCTTTGGTCTGACTCAATATGGCCATTCTTATGTTCTTAACTTCCTTACCTTGCTGTAATCATTTACTCTTGTAACTTGTGCAGGAATTTTAAATATACATATTCTACAAGAATAGTTGAAAAGGTCACACAGCTAATATACCATGGCCAAAATGTAATGAATCTCAACATATAAATCTAGAAGATCGGAGGATGGTATTCAATATGCTATGTATCTGAGCATTTCTGTATTTTAAACACATCTTTATATTATATATGAGGCTACAATTCTATGGATGAATGATTAGGGTTTGTCTACAATGAATTTAATTCAGATTAAGGTAGGGTGTGAATTTAAAGTGGACTAGCTATTCCTGATTAACTCCTTATGTGGATGATTTTACTGTAGATGAAGGGTGCCTTTTTCTGAATTCACTTGATCCACTTTTGAAGTGCATTAAAATAATCCAGAATCAAGCCCTTACATGCATTGTAGCAAATCATTCAAGAGGTATGGTAAATGGAGAAGCTTCAGTGACAGTTCTCCTAATATCACTAAGGCACCAGCAGAGAATAAAACTACTTGAAGATCAAGTATCTTCCCTCAGCTTTGGGAACCTTCCAGTCTGACATTTTTGTAGCTCCACCAGTCAATACTAACAAAGAAAAAGCCAACAGGAAGGTTGAATAACATATAATTTTCTTACCTGATTCTACTAATACATTTAATATGTGATCTGCTGCAAGAGTATTTCAAGTCAGTGATGATGTTAGCAATGCATTTTAATAACAAAAGCACACTTAAGTTTCCAATCCTGCCTGTATTACTGAATTTAAGGTCTAGTCATAAAATGTTATACATCAGGTTATACAATCTAGGCTCTTCACTGAGCATGTTATGGCTCTAGGAAAATTAAGGAAACAGTGTCTCTGAATCAAACATGAGCCATGAAGCAAAAAAAAGACCATATGACAGATGCAATTTCTCTTGGCACAGCATGGACAAAAACTGATGACAATCGTATGTCCATGCTGGCACTTTTCCATGGCGGATGTGAGTGTGTGTCACTGCATCTGGATGCTGAGCATGCTTGGGTCCCGAGGCACTTCAGACCTACTGAACCCAGAGGGACAGCAGCTGCACTCAATGAACACTGTGGGAGCTCCACAAAGTGATGAAAGGCCTAAATTACCACAAACTGTAAATACAGACTTATTTCATTAAAATACTAGGTAACCACTGTAGCAATCTTTTCCTGAAATTGACTCACTTTAAATATAATCCAGTTACTTCACAAAGGTTCATTCATATTTCTCCCATGGAAAGCTGACATACAAGGTGAAATCAATAATACTTTATATGATCATGAAAAAAATGAAGCTAGCCCACACAGAAGCTATAAAAAGTAAAAAAAAAAAAAAAGGAACAGGAACAGGATGTTGTCATCACATTACCCAAATGAGGTTCTTTTGTTACATGCCTAATGGGCCTTCAGTGTCTTTAACAGAATTCAGCTATGCAAACAGATTCCCAAATGGTGAGAAAATAAAGGATGAAAAGAATTGCCATAGGAAAGAGACATTAGGCCTTGTTCGGCTTTTCTACATATGGAATAAACCGCTACACAGAAGTATATTATTTTGGGCAATTGCTAATGAACAATTTTACTAACCAGTGCTATTATCCATCAAATTATATACTACAAACACTGTAAGGCACTATCAGCATCATTTCTATGAAAATGGAAAAGGAGAAAGAAAAAAACCACACAAATTCCTAGAATACTGACTCCAAAGCTGAGTTACTATATATTTAAAATAAACACAAAGAAATTAGAGAATGAGATTGGCTAACCAAAATCTGTCAGAATCTTTTTTTTAAGTGACAACTGAGACTGGACTAATTTCAGATATTAAGTTACTATAAATTAAAAATAGTTTCCAAAAAAAATTAGCAATGAAGACACGGCAGGTACTGAAAACATTAGAAAGCTAAGTTTTGTGAGGAAGGAAGGAGGAAAGGACTGAAGTTTCCCTGTCAACTTCACTGTGAATTTCTTACCATTTTGTAACATTCTATTGAGGTAAATTCTGTAGAGTTTAACATTTGTTTTAGAGTTCCAACAGCCTTCACCTGCAGAGCTAGAGAGTTGATGTAAGGTATCATCCAACTTGCAATGGTAACTATAGGATAAGAAATCCTGCCTTCCAATTTTAAGACTGGATACAATAGCAACAAAAGCCCATCTCTTCAGAAAGTAGCCAGTGCCTGGGATGTAAAATGACTCCCTGTCATTTTGGAAAGTCCAATGGTGAGCTGCCAAAGGACTAGAGGGCTCAGGCAAAGCTCTCAGCATATCCTTGCAAGTTATGGTCTGTTCACGGACAACAGAAACAAGATCCTGTGAGGACTTTCAGGATTATGCCAGACCAGAGAGCTAATCTTCAGAGAGAACTGCCTGATATTGCTTACATCAGGATTAGAGATTCTCGAGAAATATTTTGCCACAATTTGGAGCAGGCTCTACCACTTCACTGTTAGACATGGTGCTCCTGAAAGATCTCCAACAGCCCTTACTGGTTCATATGCTTTTCCTGCCCCAAAGTCTCTTAAGGGCTCGAGTGTCTGCAAGGCTGTCAGCACTTATGCATTTAAGAAAGAATTTGCCATCAAGTATAGGTTGGACCTCCCTTGTCCAGCACCCTCAGGACTTGACCCATCCCAAATGAAGCAATTTGCCAGATCAGGAGAGGTCCCCTGCCACCAGCCTCCCAAGATGCTCCCCCTTCCTGCTGCTGGCTCTGTTCTAGCCCCACTGCCACTGGCTCCAGCCTGACTCCATTTCTCCCTCACCCAATTTGGAATCCCCAGGGATGGGGCTTGCTGGCTGCCCTGCTTTTGCTACACTCCGCCAGGGATCCCCAGAATGAGTCTTGCCATCTGCCCCAATTCTCTCCCCCCCAACTGGGAATCCCTGGAGACGAGGCTTGCGGGCTGCCCCATTTCTGCTGTGCTCCTCTGGGGATCCCCGGGGACGGGGCTTTTGGGCTGCCCTGCTTTTTCCAGTAGCTGACGTGCTACTGTCCTGCCAGTCAGGGCTCCCAAGGGATGGGGCTTACCAGTCCCACTGGCGGGGGCTTCCAGGGGACAGAGCTCCCAGCCAGTTCGCATTCCTGGGTGCCGGCTCTCTCTGATCCAGCAACATCCATGGTCTATGCCAGAGAGATTTCAGAGGTTCAACCTGTTCTTTGCAGTTTTCTTTTTTACTACCATTTTAGTGTAAATAAAACAACTCAAGGTGAGCCACCCACCTCCTGTGTTTTTACTGGCTATTACTGTGCATTTTATTGGCTCCTGAGAGGGTAAGCATTGATTCCATTAGTATAAATCAGTTACTCTGGATTTCATGGCTTAGTTTCCTGAGGGAAATAAAGCTCATAACCATGCTATGAAGATTGATGCCTTAGGGGGAGGTACCTTAACATCCTTCCATCTGTTATTGGACTGATTTCTCCTGGCATTCCTTTCCCCTTCTCTTCGCCTCCTCCCTAAAGTTCCATGACAGCCATGTCCCCTCCTACTTTAAATCTCCCCAGAAAACAGAGTAACAGTGCAATAAGAATGGGGACTGATTCCCTATGAGGGAGGTAATATTTTAGGAAACAGGAAAGACTTGAACTGGACCCAGTATTATATTTCACTGAAGCAGTGATTCCTGCACAGAAGAAGTCTTCTCCCTGTGTTGTGTCTTTCGAAAATTCAACGACAATCCTTTGACAGATACTCCCAAGGGAAATGGAACAAATAAAAAAGAGATTCTGCTTTCCAAAGATGTAATGACACTTATATTGAGCAGCAGCAGTAAATAGTTTAAAAGAGTGTTGTAACCATTGGAAAGGATAGGTACCACCATGACAGAGCACACAAAGCAGTACTAAGCTTAAAAAAAGACAATGGTTAATGCTGTACCCAAATTCCAAGTTAACTGCTGACAAAAGTGGACGCAACTCCATTGAAAACAGTGAGTGGCACCATTATCTGTTTAATCAAACAGTACCATGAAATTATTAAATGTTTTGATAAGATTAAAACATTCCTCTTATTAGCTTGTTCTCAGATATCGGCACAAGCATCACTGGTGACAGCTAAAAAAGGCAAACTTCTATGGAGTATTCATACAATGAAAAATCCTGTCTGTCATGTCTCTCTCTCTACACTCATACAAAAGCTATTTACCTGACATGTTTGCCTTGTTCTTTCAGCATCTTCACCAGGTCAGCTATGGGGTACTGAGCTTTCGCTGCACACAGACCATAACCTGAAAGATAAGTTAAACAATTGTTTCTCCAGTTCAAATTAGGAAGTTGTTTCCTTTCCCTTTCACGTGCATCAGAAGCTCTAACCATAAAAAACGGCACTAAAACATCACTAACACATGAGCATTTCAGGACAACCAATTTTCTTCTTCGTTTTTGCTCTCCGCTCAACTGCATTTAGGATATCAATACATCTGTTTGGACTATTAATCTATTTTAACTAAACCTACATCCTGTTTTGTCGTAACGGAACAGGAGACTTCACACTATCATAGCCAAAAACTGGTTCAGAAGTTATTGTTACACTTCCAAACTTGTACCTTCCACCAAATTGAGGATATCTACAATACAAATCTATGATAGGATACAGCCTGTAGCGATATATAGCCACTCTTATTCTTTTACTTTCATTAACTTTGCCCAGAAGTAATCCATGGAAGGAACAGGTATTATCCTTAAAACCCTCAAGAGCAGAAACGGTAAGCAGCAGTCTTCAGGTACCAACCATAGCAACAAATGGCAAAACACCAAAATAATACACCTTTTTGCCTTGTTTGAAGCAGAGGTAACTCATATGAAACAGTGTATTTGCTTATATTGGCTTGCAAAAATGGATATGAATGCTGCTGGGGTTTTATACATTAAATAGTAAAATCCTGTCCAGTGCAGAAATTGACATCGTGTATTTTAATGAAACCATATTTCCAACTTTTCCTAAAAAGGATACTCTGCTATAGAAGTGTATAATTTTTTTTTCCAAACACAAAGTTTTTACAAAACCAATGAGAAGTAAAGTGTTTTCAGGATTTTTATTGTGTGTCAGTAGTTGGAGTTAAATCTTCATCAGAAGTCCCAATAGAACACTGACCTAGTGGAGAAGAACCACAAAATCTTCTACTATTTTAATAATCCAAAGTAGAGAAACTGTATTACTATTACTGGCTGTATTATGGTACTGCCTAAAAGCCCCAACCAAGATTATAAACTCTATTGTGCTAAGTGTTGGCGGTGTGTACGTGTTCACTCACACTCATACCAGAACACAGCTCCAGACCATAAGGCTATCTACACTGCCCCTTCTTGCGCAAACAAATATGCAAATGAGGCAAAGAATGGAATATCACTGCGCCTCATTTGCATAATTAATGAGGCTCTGTTTTCACACAAAAACCCCTTCTTGCACAAGAGTCGTTCTTCCTCTTTTTTTCAGGAAGAATGGCTCTTGCTCAAGAGGGTTTTTTTGCGCAAAAAGGCAAAAGCCTCTCGTGCATAATTGATGAGACTCTGTTTTTGTGCATTAGGTGTGGCGATATTCCATGCTTTGCCTCATTTGCATTTTTTTTTTGCCCAAGAGCGGGCAGTGTAGACATAGCCTAAGAGTATACTTAGCTTATTTCGTTCACAAAGGTTAGGAAGAGACACCAAGATACACAAAACTGAGTGACTTGCCCAAGGATGCTACACAGTTGGTCAGTGGCCAAGTTGGGATTAGAACCAAAAAAGACTACTGACTCCAAGTTTAGTACCTTAAATCACTAATTCACAATCATAAGAGGAATCTGTGTGAATCATGAAGATTTATAAACTATGCCCCATCTAACAACATCCACTGACTCCACTTCTTACCTGGAGTAATAATAATGCTATTGGCCTCCTTTATCATTTCAACTGCATTGTCCAAGTTGACTTCTGTGTGAGTACCAGTAATTTCCATAGGTTTCCCACCAGCTGTTGAAGTGGTACCATAGCCACCAAGTATGACATTAGCAAGAGAACGATTCATGGCCTGAAAAACAAGGGGTTTGGACCAGTTGATCACTAGTTCCAAGGACAACAGAAAAATATTTTCATTAAGCAAAATTTCTTCTATATCATATTTTTCTGAAAATATGCTTTTAAAAAAAATTGCACAAAATTTAAAACATTTCAAACAAAACATTAACATTTCAATGATAAAGGGGATCTGGGAGGTTGGAATGATGGAAGTTCTGAAAAAGACATTCCTGGATTTTGTCCAACTCTCCTTGTAACCACAGTATCTCAAAACCATAGTATGACAATTAACTGGCCTTTATGAGCGGCCCTATATGCTGCCACCACAGCTTCAAGCTGAAAAATAAAATAAAGCAAAATATACAAATAAAGCTAATCAAATGCTGACTCAAACAATGGTTTAGGGGACTGAAACCAGATACTGGCAGACCACCAAAAAGAATTCTAAAAGCAAGAGTTCTCAGCTGAAAAAGCTACTTTTCCTGAAAATTCAGTTCCATGGACTGACAACAGGAACACTTAAGCAGACATTAACTTTCTAATAGCGGGGGTCCCAAAATATTCAGGTACTACTAGAAAATAGGCAAAATTTGTTGTAATTACAGTCTAACAAACTTTAAAGGGAAATAAAAAGGAAATAATTTGGCTGTTACATTAAGAGTATATGCACCGTGTCAAGTTATAACCCTGAGTAAATCTTTTAAGAAGAACAGATGTAGATCAGGAAACATGCAAATGAGAAGAAAACCCACAAAAAAGCATACCGTTTCAAATTAAGCATTTAAACAGTATCATCTGCCACAGCCTTTAAAGAAGTCCCACTCTAGAGTATTCAAACACCTACTGGAAGTTTCTGACAAGAATGCCATTAAAAATCTGGTTGGTGGTGCAGCACAGAGTCAGAGATAAGGCAGGCTCCCCAATGCTCCCAGAAGCAGACACTAGGTCCCTGTATCCTCCAGGTTCAGGGAGGCTCTGTGCATTGCCCCTGCTCCAAGTCCCAGCTATGCAGCTCCCATTGGCTGGGAACAACCACCAATTGAAGCTGCAGGGGCAGTGCCTGCAGGTGCAGCATGTGGACCCTCCCTCGCCAACCAACCACATGCCTAAAGACCCCAAGGACCGGATAGCTGCTTCCTAGGAGCAGGGGTAAGCCCTGCCAGGACTCCACATCTTGGTCTTCATCCTGCACCCCAACTCCTGTCCCAAGTCCTCTCCTTCACCCCCAAACCTCTCATCTTGAGTCCTACCCCAGAGTCCACACTCCCTGTGCACCCAATCCTGTACCCCAGCCAGTCCAGAGCCCCCTCCTGTACCCTTAACCTCTCATCCTTAGCACCACCACAAAGCCTGCACCCCAGAACACCCACCTGCACTTCCCCAGACCAATGAAAGCAAGTTAGTGTGGAGAACAGTGAGCAATGCAGGGAGAGAGGATGGAAATAACAGGGGTTGCAAGGAGCAGCTGGGCCTGAGGAAAGAGGGCAGAACAGGAGTGTTCCACTTTGTGTGAATTGAAAATTGACAAGATTAGGCAGAAAAATAAAAATAATAAAGGGAAAAAGGATGTTGCAAGTGGAAGGCCTTTGTTCACATGTGAGATGGTAACAGCATTTTGGACATCATGAGGACACAGGATGGGCCTGATCTAAAGCCCATTCAAGCCAATGGCAGTCCTTCCCTTGACTTAAATGGACATTGGATCAGGCCCACTCTTAGACCTATAAGTAGAACATGATTGTGGATATATACTATGATGCTTTAATACCTCCCCTATTTCAAAGGGAGAAGAGACACAGAGAACTTACTTGCAATTGTACTATAGTGGCTAATTGCCCTGTAATGTGGTTTGAAAAGAGGAAGATGCGCCCAACAAAATTCAGCTAACTTACAGACACAGGGGATGATCCTGTCAGATGCAGAGCAATCTCCAATCTCACTGAAAATTGTGTATTAGAAGGGGGAGTGGGGAGGAGGAAGCAGCAGCTCCCTAAACTTAAACAAACCAACACCAAAAACTTGCACTTGTACTTTTCTGGGAAGGTCTTTACAAGAGAAGTTAAAGGAAAGAGATAACTTACTGTGCAAGACCACCACAAAATCAGAAATGAAAACAGTGCCCTAAGATATTACTAGAATAGCTAAGTCTTTTTAGGGATGTAAGAGTTTAACCAGTTAACCAATAAGCTGATGCTTACTGGTTCCAGTTAACAGTTAAACTCCTAGAGGGGCAGGAGCTTTCAGGGCTGGGAGCACCAGAAGTCCATGGGGGTTGCGACCATGTAACCAGTGGTTACACATTTTAAAAAATGTCTTACGAGTTTCCACATCCCTAGTGACTAATCAGTCTGTCCACCTATACGTGCAAACCAAAAGCATATGAGAAGGGGATTCTTATCAACAAAGCAGACAATAGGCCTATCTTAAGGTTGCAAAGAAAAACAAAACAATTCAAGTAACAAGAAGCCTCTAAGGGAGGGATGGGCAATAATTTTTTGCCGGGGCCACTTCAGAAATTTTTGAAGTGGCCCCAGGATGCACCAGAAGGAGTGGGGTCAGGATACTTCCCAGCTTCTCCACCTATAGACCATGATTGGGTCTGGGGATGGTGAAGCACCTTTACCCCCCCTCCCAAAAGGTCCGCCCTATGCACCATGCCCCTGGCGGTAGGAGGAGACTTTGTGCACTCCCCCTTCTGCCCCCAAGCCAATCAGGGCCTGTGGGCAGAGGAGCATGTGAAGCCTCCTCCTGCCCTCCCAGGAGCACTTGATGCTTCTAAATGCCACATGCTCCTTGCAGGGCGGGACGGAGGAAACTTAGCATGCTCTCCCCACCCCCAGGCCAATCAGGGTTTGGGGGCAAGGAGAAGCGCACAAAGTTTCCTCCACCCTGTCAGGAGTCTGCAGTGCTTAGATGTGCCACATGCTCCTGGCAGGGCAGTAGGAGACTATGCTCACCCCCCCCCACCCAACCCCATCCCCTGGCCCTAATTGGCCTCGGAGGGGAAGATGGGAGAGATCAGCGGGGCCTCTGCAAGCCAGATCAACCTGCTTGGCAGGCCAGATCAGGCTCATGGAGGCCCTTTTGTCCACCCCAGCTCTAAGGTATTTTTCTTTTTTTGGTTTAAGGTTAAAACTCTGTCCTTAACTCACCCAAGTCTAAGACAACAGGGAAAGTCAAGAAGATTTATCTATGAATGTCTTATAAAAGCTTTGAGATTATTGGAATGTTTTTTGAGATTAAGTTAATTTAAATAATCTATTTTGTGATTAAAATTCTGGAAAACGAATCTTCAACTATTAAGACATTTCTACAAACACCTCTTCATCTGCAACAGATAAGTTTCAATAAATATATTATTTCGGATAGAAGGTCACATTGACAAGAATGTTGTTTCACTGGCACAGATCGAGTAACATTTGCATTATAGGAGTTTATATCCTCTTAAAGCTGACTGCCTACTAGTTTCTTTTTCATTAAGAGCTTGCTGAAGAATACAATCTGTTCAGGCCCATGGATTTAAGTAATGTATTTAAAGTGACATTTTGGAAGGCAGTTCATACTATGACATGAAGTCTGTTACTTACAAGAGGTTAGGAAATGGCCACCTGATGAAAAATGCCACCACATTATTGTGTTTATTGAAACTTCAGCAGCTCAGTTGCAGTTATGCTGATTGTTATCTGGACGGGGCTAAAAAACAGCACTAGAGTCACTGAGCATCATCTTAAAAGCTAAACTTTCCTAAAAGTTTGCAAATATAAGACATCCAGAAAATTTACCCAGCATTCTTTGGGTCCTTAACTCAATTAATTTTTGTTTTTTGGAAAATGAAATGAAAATGCACATGCTTCATTTAAATCATTGTTCTGGGGTGGGGATGAGGGGTTCAGTATACAGGTTGTCCCCCGGGAGGAGAAGACTACCCCACCCCTCGCTCACTGCAGTAGCGTGGGGCCAAGTAAGAAGTGCCTCTTCATAGCCACTGCTCCTGGACCCAGCTAAAGCTGGGTCCAGGAGCTACCTCTGCTGTGGTTCTGCAGTGTGAATGTAGCAGAAGCCAGGCTGCCTGCGTACCCAGCTCTTACTACCTTTAAACTGTAGAGCCACAGCAGGGGTAGCACCCTTCTTCCCTTATCAACTAATCATGTAGATGATACAGTTATATCGACTACATGATTACTCGCCTATTAACATCCTTAAAGAAATCCCAACCCAGGCACATCCCATTTACCTGGCACAACCACACCCTTTCCTTGCTTTTATTTAACTCACAGAGGAAGCTGAATATCAAATTTGGTAGTCCTGGCTCTTACCCTTTGGGACTATTTTTTGGACAGACGCATTCTCTCAAATATATACTATATAGGTAGAAGATTGCCCCCACCGTCCAAACTCCACTATATTCAGACTTGATCAGGCCATACATACTACTGTACAGGGACAGTCCTAACCAAGTGGCAGCCCTAGGCAACCTTCCAGCTCACCTGGAGGGTTGCAAGATGGTTTCCAAAAAAATAAATAAATACGTATATATATATATATACACACACACACACACACACACACACACACACACACACACACACACACAGGGCTTGCTGAACCGCAACGAGCCCTGCTCGCCAGCTGCGCTGTCCGGCGATCTGCGCATGAACAGATCGCCTGAACCCAGCTCTTCTGGGTTGCAATCTACTTGATTGCATTATCTGTCGAGCCGTGTGTGTGTGCGTGTGTGTGCAAGAAGAATTTGTCAAGCAAAAAAAAAAAAAAAAGAGGGTCAGGGAGTAACCAATGAAACCTGAGGAAAGGATTTGGGAGGTTAGGCCGAAATGTGGTCATGGCCTGCCCTTAAGACTGGCTCTGTTGGCAGCCCCTTCAAAATGACAGCCCCAGGCGACCGCCCAGCTCACCCACCCCTAAGACAGGATCTGCTACTGTATAGCTATTCAGTTACAATCCTACATTTCCCATTTCTGCTGTCTCTTTTAAACACAAGATGCAAGTGTCTCAGCACTTCGGCCTGGTCTATACACTACAACTGAAGATCAACCGAATGTATGCAACTCCAGCTATGTTAATTACGAATTGGAGTCGACATATCTTAAACTGAGCTTCTGCACCATCCACACAGTGGGAGGCCGACATGAGCAAATTCTCCCTTCGGCCTCTCTTACTTGTGAGGAACAGGAGTACTGATGCTGACAGGGGCACCCCTTGAGTTAGATAGAAAGATCCATTAAATCAGTCTAACTTTAAAAATGAAAAGAAGATGAAGAAAAAAACACTAGTGTCAAAGTATTCCAGGAGCACAGATATTAAAATATGATTACACACATCAGACTAAACTTAAACCCTTAACGTTATTATAGTGCAGGTTTGTCATTAGACTAATGTGCATTTGCTGCCATCCAGTGGAGATTCAGATTCATGGAACTCTGAACAAACCTGTAGATTACTAACTCAAATGGTAAGTAAAGACATCATCAATACAAATCTCTCTTTCTTTACAAAACCTGTGTGTGAGATTCACAGAAGAATTCACTTGTGAAAATGGGTTTTCCCATTAAAAGGAAACAGGCAGGCAAGTCTCAGCCTCATCTATATTGCTAATGGATAAAGATTACAAAGATGTTCAAGTCTGAGGAGTCAGCCTACTTATATATTCATGACATGATCTTTAGCCCACTGAAGTCAGTGGAATGACTCCCTGAATTCAATGGATTTTGTATCAGACTTTAGTGCTCCAGTTCTACAGAGCATTTACGAGCATGCTTAAAATTGCACTGAGTCACTGGGAATTAAAAACAGAGTCTGATGTACTTTGTTGACTAGAGAAGGGTTGTGGAATTGGGACTTTATAAAAGAGAAGTATTTTAGAATTGCAGAAGAGTCAGGCACCTAGGGGTGTCAAATCCCAGTTAATCAGTTAACCAGCTAACACTTAGGTCTAACTGGTTAAGCAGGGACCCATGTGGGGGGCTGCAAACTGCCGATTCCCACAGTGCTGGAGCAGTCCTTCCCCTAAGGCAAGCTGTGCGGGAGCTCCCAGGTATCAGCTAATGGTACCGGGTAAGCATCACCATTAAGGCTGATGCTTACCCAGTCACATCCTTAGTTTAACCTTCAAATCACTTCTACTTTCACAAAAGGTTCAAGCTGTCCAGCCCAATACTTTAAATTAAGAAATGAAAACATCCATCAATCTTTTAACCAGCATTAATGGGTTAAAGCAGTTTTGCCTCTTATCCCTTCCCCACCCAGTATAGATTCCAAGTGTTGCTCCCCAGTTGTTTTGCAATACAACTTCATATACAAACAGTTTCTATTTAATTCTTACCACACACATGATGTAAGAGAGGATGGCACCAGAGGAACCAATGAGAGCACCAACAATGGTCAGCAAGTTGTTGTTGAGCAGGAAGCCTTCAGCACACAGAGCCCATCCAGAGTAACTGTTCAGTACAGTAATGACTACTGGCATATCAGCACCTCCTATAGCTGCTGTTAAAGTGACACCCTGAAGATGTAAAATAAATAAATAAATAAATAAATAAATACACACACACACACACACACACACACTCACACTCACTCTAGTATCGTCTTACAAAACGTAAGCATCACAGAATTGTTAGTGTTGCTGCAGATATTTACTAAAAATGATTTGATCCACACACCCAACTACGTTCTATGTATAAGAGATTAATAAGAGATTAATATATAGTATTTATAATAATTTCTGCCTTCAAAGATCAGACAGCCAACACACATTAGCAGTTTCAGAAATAAGATTTTTGTTAACACTGATCTTGATAAAAAATAAAGAAACTGTGCTTTAGAAGTACTAAGATAAGAAATATGATCATTAAGAGAAAAAAGAGACTTGAAGACCCATAAATATGCTGTAATATCATTAAACTGGTCTCTCTTGTAAATGGCATAAAATGAAATAGATTGAACAGTTCCATTAAGTCATGATACTTGAGTTTGAAAGTAATTACTATATTTTATTTCTAAAGTAAACTGAAAGGTATTTGTAAGATGCAGAATGCCCAAAATAGCTAAGGCAAGAAGGATAGTCAGCATAATAAACTAGCTTCTTCCTCAGCGAAGTCCAGATTCAGCAAATCTAAACAATGCTTAAGTACTTTGCTGAATCAAAGCTGCATTTTAGATCCTTAAAGTCTCATGTCAGCTCCCATTCCACTCTGCGGTATTATAGTTTTTACCAGGACTTCACAGCAGAGTTCTCCAATATATATGGTAGAAAGTAGCTTATGTTACAGTACATTTTAGTAAAAAGGTGATTTTTACTCGTTAAAGGGATGTAAAATTACACAGCTTGCAAAGCTAAATACTAAACCACACCTCACTAGAGTTCTTACAGATCATAATGAACCCCTGTGGGCAAATGAAGCTTCTGTAGCTCTGGCCTATGGCATGATAACCAATGCACTGCACCAATAAACTGTTGAACAATTTTGGTATATGGAAGATACAGCTGACAATTCCATACATGACTCTGTGGGAGGCGGGGGTAGTGGAGGCGGCTCTATGGAAGCCAACATGTGCAGAGGGCTGGCTCTGCCCCGCCCCCCCCCCCTGCCACTGCCTCTATTTGAGGAAGCAAGTGGGGGGGGGGGGGGGGAGGAGAGGAAGCGGGATGCAGACAGTTCCACGGAGAGCTGGATTAAAATCCAACTCCCCACACATATCAGCTCCTGCCCTTTCTGCTACTTGCTGCCTCTGACACAAGCAGCGGGAGAGGGGGAATGCATGTAGTCGACAGGATTAACCGATAAGTCTAGGCTTATTGGTTAATCATGTAGTTGACTACTTGTTAACATCCCTAGTATTCACTGATCACTGAGTGTTGGTGTGACTCACTGACTTACCATAATAGCAGAAAGTGCCGACACCGAACCTAAACAGGTAAGCCCTGTAGTGTAACTAGGATCAATCATGTATGGAATCATTCCACCAACACTGGCTGTCAGCAAACCTGCATTCAGTAAGTGCCGGCCTGGCAGAAGGAGTGGTGCAGAGTTCAGGATACCTGGAATCAAACATACTATCACATTTAAAATCTAAAATGCATGAGTGAGAATTGACAAGCACATACACCCCGCAAACAGATTAAAAGGAAAGTAAACCACTTAAAACCAAAGTGAAATTCAAAGTTAAGGCAGAAACTGACAGTTGTGTCAGTTTCCTGGACAAACCTTATCCAACTAATTTTTAGTACCTTTGGAGCACATTATATTAAAAGTGCATGTGTATATATACTATTGTGGGTTTTTATATAATGTCTCTAGCTAATAAATACCCAGGGAAGTATTATGAGCTTCAAAGGGCTCAAAAAAATGTACCACACAGACAAAGTTAAAGTAGGACTCCAAAGAACATTAAATCTATTCTTGCTTGAGAAACTTTTAGAGCTGAGTATTTTGACTCTGCTAGGAGAAAGGAACAAATATGTCCTTTCTCCCAAGTGTTAATTAATCATTGGCATTAGATAAATATTAACAGAAACAAAGTTTAACCTATCAGAATAAAAATTGCACCCTCTCAATTGCCCAGTTTCTAGTGACTTATGTTTAATTTCAAAAGTTCTGCAGTCACCAGAGTATTCCAAAGTAAACCTCACCTAATTTTTTTTTTAAATGATAAAACCAAGCAGGTTGGATTGGATGAGAGTGAGAGAGAGGAAAATGAATGAATGAATGAGAAGGTAGAAGGGAATGTGCATTACATAATCAGTTCTAGCTCTGAGGTAAAGACTCGTGCTATCCACAGCAAAAGCACCACAGAACACCAATCCCCAGTTAGGTACAGATTCTTTATTTGTTTGTACGTTGTCAGAAAGCACCAAAAAAGGGTATTGTGACATGGTAAAATCAAGCTCCCTAGTGAAGGCTTTGCTGTCATACCATACCCACCAGAAAGGAGCAGTGAAGATGGGTCCTCTACACCTAGAAAAGCTGCAGGGAAGCAGCTAACCAATCAGAACCTAAGCGGCTTGATTTAAAGGTGCTGCAGGGACTGAGGAAGTCAGTTCCTGGCTGGGATCAGAGGAACAAGGCAGGGTGCTTTTTGCTGATTACTGAAGCTCAAGAACAGAACCAGAAGAAGGTGAAAAAGGATTTGAGAACTTCAGCTCAGAAGTTAGAGAAAGGGGGCAGGGAATAGCAGCAGCAAACTGAAGGAAGCTGTTTGTGGCTGTTGTGTGTAGGGTCCCTGGGCTGGGACCAGGAGTAATCCATGTGCCCAAATCCTCACAAAGCTTTGCTGGGAAGCCCAAGTGAAGAGCAGAATTTAAAGGGACCCAGTGATGAAGGCCCTGGTGAGAGCAGACCAACCATTCCAGTTGGACTCTTTACTAAAGACTCAAGAAAGCGGCTAGATTTAAAGGGCTTGAGACAGTGTTGAAGATCCTAGAAAGAGTAGACTGTGCGCTGAACTTCTGTTACCCCAGAAGGAATTCTCATCAAGTATGACTATGTAACTTAGCTAGAAGGCTGAGCCACTGGAGACCCATCTAGCAAGGACAACCACCTACAGGGGACACCTAAAACAAAACAAATTGCCGCCCTCCTCTCCCAGCCAACAGGCAACGCTGGGTCATCCCCCTGCCTCTCCCTCTCCCCCGCTGTAGACAGGGGCTGCTCCGAATGAGTTGGAGTGTGCCCCTGTCTTCAGCACGCCCCTAATGGGCTACTCCAGTCACCACCGGTTAACCATTTACACCCCTCATGAGGAGTTGCTGAATCCCATGAAACATGGAATCGTTTATGAATGTTTATAAATGTAAAAAGATGACAGACTTCATGAGGTATGCAAGGAGAAGTGCATCTACATTAAATTACTTTAATGAATTTGACTGTTTAAAGAAGGGTCATATAACATTTGCAAAAAGTCAACTGATAGAGTACATATTTATTTTATTGTAAGTAAGAAATCCCATGGAAGTCAGTGACAGAACCTCTATTACTTTAATAGGGCCATGATATCATCCTAAATAGTCTACTCAGTGAGATGATGAATGCATTTTTAATTTTAGTAAGTTTCAGTAAAAGCAAATTATGTCCAGACAGAAAGTATGCACAGTACATTAAATAAGAAATCCAAAACAGTACTGAATTTGACAATATTTACATTATTTGGTAATTAACATGAAAGAGTGTCCATAAGGAGACTGAATGCAGATAGTTCCCCCCCAAAAAAGCACTACACCCCCCAAAAAAGCACTACACAATAAAACAAAAATTTAAAAATGAAGGCAGTAATTAAAAAAAACCCACAAGTTAAACCTCCATCTGGATCCATTTAATAAACTGTAATGTGTAAATGTATTATCGAGTTAAAGAAAACTGACAAAGAAATTTTAAAAATTAGCTTTTGCCCAACAGGGACAACACTCACCTTGCAGTTTCCCATAAGCTACGAGGGAACCACTGAATGTCACACCACCAATGTATGTGCCAAGATACGCCACAATCTTGGTGAGGTTTGCAGCTGGATCAGTAGCAAAGTGAGGATACTCAATCATATACTCGGCTACGCAAGTGAGCACAGCAGCCAAACCTACCAAACTATGGAAAGCAGCCACTAGCTGAGGTAAATCTGAAATCTGGATGCGTTTAGCAATTGTCAAACCTGGTGAGAATTGAAGAAAAATAAAAAGGGATATTAGAAGGTATTGTTTAATGTGAGCATGAACTTGAGCATTCTGTTCACTATGGAATCTAAACAGACTGCTGAAAAAAAGCCAAGAAAACTTGCTCTGCATTAGAAGTGGTGCTGTTAGCAACATTTTTACTGAAAGCCCTAATGTAAGTAATTTTGTGCATCAGGAACTCTGGGCAAATAAGGAAATAAAAAAAAAAAATCAGAAGTATTCTTTGCAGCCACCTGAGAAGCTTTCACGGGATCCAGTATTCTTTTCATATGAGGCAGCATAGTCCAAAAACAGGGGAAATCTGACTAAACTCAGTAGACCAGATTTCAGTATCTTGATCAGTAACTAACCTGCAGTGAGAGTTTGGTCAAATAACTTAGCCTCTCTATTCCTTAATTTTCTTACTGAGCGAGCTGGGCAATCACAGAGCCATTAGTCTGACATCAATAGCATGCAAGCCCTTAGGACAAATTTTGAAGGAAATAATAATTAAAAAGACATTGTGATAAATGGAAAATTTGATAAAATGCAACAAGGGTTTACCAAAGACAGATTGTGCCAGGCCACCCCAATATTTTTACCTTGATAACTGATTTTTTCCAGGAATATGAAGTATGGTAGATTTAATCTATTTGGACTTTAGTAAGACACTTGACACAGTAATAAAATGGGAAAATGTTAGTTAAAAATTGAGAAAATTGGGATTTATACCAGAATTGTGTGGTGGGGGCTAAAGATATGAGACCAAAAGTTGTGCTGAAAGGTAAAATTTCAGGCTCAAGGAAGATTACTAGCGGAGTCCCTCAAGGATCAGTCTTTGGAGTTGATCTGATTGAATATTTTCATTAATGACCTGGCAGTAGCACTGGGACCCCACATGGCCCACGGCCATAATAATGGAAGCAGGAAAAATGTAGTTTGTTGCAAGCAGCAAGATTTTTATCTGCTAAGTGGGAATCACAATTTTTATGCCACTAAAGTGCTTTGATATATGGATAAAAGTACTCTGTAGGTGCAAAGTTAGAGTAAAGGTATCAAAAGTGGCATGTAACCAGGAACTATTAATTTCATCTCTAAGTTATAAATAACTGTCTGACTTTTAGCACTCACCTATGGTGCCACCAAGAGTCATTGCACCTGACATCTGAGCCAACAGTTCTGGTGATGGTTTAAGGCCTCCAAGAGTAGCCGCCAAACCTCCAGCAACACCTATCATGCCCAAAGCATTACCCAGACGAGCAGTTCCTTGTGTGGACAGACCGGCCAGAGCACCAACACAACACAAGCCTGAGCCTAGATACATCATCTTTAAAATAATAGAGCAACATATACATGCATCAAAATCTGATTGTTATACAAAAAAGATTTTTACTGATGATTCAAAGGTGGATTTGATCTTAACTAACAACAATACTGAGGAGGAGTCTCAGAGGAGTAGCCATATTAGTCTGTAACTAAAAACAAACAAATGGATGAATGGCCCTGTTGCATGTTAGAGACTAACAGAAAAATATAGATAGTATCATGAGCTTTTTTGGTTAGTCTCTAAGGTGCTATAAGACCTTTTTTTTTTTTTAAACTGAGGAGTAGAAATTTTCCTATGCTGTGCGAATTTGTTGTTATAATAAGACTGTGGCCATTTTCAAAAGTTACATTTATAAATCAGATTTGAGAACTTTCTTTTTTTTTTAAGTTAGCTTAGTTCACCTGCTTATCATGACATTAATTTTAAGCTAAAACAACTTTCCAGAAGTTTTCCCCTTTAAGGAAATCCAGAAGCAAAATTTTCTTAGCATAACACAAATTAATGTTAAGACTTCAATTGTCCTAATGAGCATGGAAACAATTTTTAATATTTCATTATGGTACTTTTGGCTTCTTGTTTACAAAAGAAAACAAGATAGCTTCCATGGATCTGAACAAGCAGCACTATAATAAGATGTTCTACATTTTGAGAAATGGGATTATGTTTAAGACCTTATCTCTGATCGCTCCTTTTGCGCTGAATCTTTGTAGACAGCCTTAGCTCAAAATCCCACACATCCATCCCTCTGTGTGTGTGTCTACCTCACAACAAATGTGATTTACATGTTTTAAGACTCAAGTAAAATAAAACCTACCTTTTTTGCCTAATCTCTGATTCACAAAAAAACCTACTTAGGCATTTCTAGAAAGCATCCATTTCAAAGCTTAAATGCTACTATTTCTGCTGTTAATGTTTAAGAGATTTGTCCATAACATTACAGACTCTGCTGTTATTTCAGAAATATAAAGATTTTTTAAAGGAGGTTGTTATTTAGAAACTTTGCCACACTAAAGTCAATGACTAGTGTTTACTTGCAAGTTTGGTGCTCTCTCATGAGGATAGCATTTTGGCTGCCTGGGTGGATATAAGCAAAGGATGAAAAGCCAATAAATAAATAGTTGTTCTCTCCAAAGCCCATCAATGGAAAACTAGGACATGTCACTAGCAGCCAGTGGAGGCTTGCTCAAAAAAAACTGCACTTGAAGTACAGACAAGCTCCAATCCCAAGCAGCAGGTAAAGGAGAGAGGGAATGTTTAATGTAAGCTGGAGTTGGAGTCATTCCCATCAAGTGGAAAGCATGGCAAAGCACAGAAAAAAGAAAACAGTGCTGAAAGTATAGCAATTTAGTGTGCGTGGGGAGAAAGAAAACAAGATCAACAGAGTGAATTTTTCCTTTTCCAGCCTTTACACTAAATGCCATACTTAGAGTGGCATTAAGTTACTCACAAACCTGAAATATCAGAAAAGTCATTTGACCTTGTCTTGTTCGGTTCTGATCCTTTGCCCATGTCATCTTTACAAAGTGTATAAATAAGAGGTAAAACTAGATGCAATTTGAGAAAGAGTTGGATGGAAGATGAAGGAGAGCAGCATATAGCCCTTTTGTATGGTTATTTCAGAACATGTTTGATCAAAGTGATTTGCTTAATGTACACTTTAAGGCCAATTGCCAAATGGGAAAGAGCTGTTGAAAGCTGGATCTGCAAATGACAGAAAATGAAGGATTTTCTTACCTGTTCAATATTATAGCCACCCTGGAGAGCAGCTGCATATCCCCCTACAAAGACACCAGTAGGGAGCAGGTACAAGTAATTGTATTCAGGAGGATCAGTAGGACGCTTGAACATATCCAGCATTCTTTGTGTAACCAGAAAACCACCTTGCCAAATACAAAAGAAAAAAAATGAAAGCTTAAACTAGTCCTTGGCCAACCTACCAGGAAAAAAATTAGTTAGCCCTATTAACCACAGGGATAGAAGTTTGTGACTGAGTGAGCAAGAGTTTTGGAAAGCTTGAAATATGGTGTATCAGCCAATTTACAGGTATCTAGGATTAAGGTCAGATATAACCATTTTCTTTAGACTACACAGGAAATTTATCCATGGAGGGAAAGGTTTTTGAACTGGCAATTACGGAGAGATCCCAGGATCAGCAGGACACTCCACACATTTGCAAGGTGACCTACCTATCAGCTATTACTCTCAACTGTTCATCAGCTCAGCCGCACAGCTCATTCGTGATCACACCACTGGCTTGATCACTCAAGCATGCATCTTTCCTCTTCACCATACTGTGGGATAGAAATGCACTGACATACTATGTAGTTTCCGATTAAAATTCTCCAGTGGCTGCACTTGGTTGCTGCAGCCAAAACCCTAACCAGGTGGCAAAGCTTCTGCCAACACAGGGATAAGAATGGAGATTATGCTCACTCTTCTCCCCCTTCCCCGCTTCCCAGCCAGCCTTCATGGAAGTCAGATGACATTCCATGTTACACAGCAAAAAGCATGTTCTGTTCCCTAATTTTATTATGAGTCTTTTGAAGAGTCCAGATCAAAATTGTGGCCAAAAAGGGGAGATGGACATATACCATTCCATTTCAAGATGCAAAGGAATACTTGTATTCCATGCAATCACCATAGTGATTAAACCATAAAGGACAACTGCTATCCTAAGACTTTCTCCAACAGGAAATGACATCATAGAAAGGGCACACAAGGAGGCAATTGTCAACAACCATACTAGCTTGTTTGCCTGTTAAATGATCCCAATCCATAAATTGTAATCCTGTAAATCTATACCACTACAAAAGTAGAAAGCATTAATGGACTGTGATCCAACTGTTTTGATTCATGTTCATAGAAAGTTAACATGCTCATACCAGCAATGTTGACAGATGACACAAAAGCAGCAAGCACAGCAAGTCCTTGAGGAGTATTGTCAGGGACATAGCTTCCTCCCATCAATGCCAACCCACCAACTGCAGTCAGTCCTAATTAAAAAATAAATAAATAAATAAAAGATGCAAGTAAGCTATTGAACATAAACTCATTATATAGCAAGCAGCAATCTTTGCTGCTAGATAGGGATTTAATAGTGCAGTCCAGTGTTTCTCAAACTTTTTTTTATAAAGTAACTCCTTTTTAAAAAAAAAAAAAATTATAAATACCCCCAGTACTTACAGTTTTCACACACGCCATTTTTTTCCCCTACCATTACAACACATTTGTTTAAACAACTTAATTGTAGCTGGGCAGGCAATGAAATTTTTGGGTGTAAAAAGTTACAAAAATAATAAAGCACTGTAAAACTTAAACCAAAAATTCAGTTTCCTCCAAATTTCAGTTGCATTGAAGTACCCCCCCCCCCCCCAGACTTCTTTCGAGTACCCCTGAGGGTACTCGTACCACTGGTTGAGAAACACTGGTGTAGTCGATTAACCGATAAGCAAAAGCTTATAGGTTAATGCTATAGACTACATGCATTTCTCCCATTCCTCCACCAGTCAATTTTTTAGCATACTGGCAAGCAGGCTCTCAGTCCTGGCTTGCAATGGGTCTGGGATCTACCCCTTCTGTGGCTCTGCATTTAAAGTGTTAAGAGGTAGACGGGCAGGCAGCCCAGCTCAGTTATGGCTCTTGCCAGGTCCAAGAGCTCAGACCACTCCAACCCCCTAACAGGGGCTGCTGTCACCCCTGTATCAGAGGCAGCAATGTGGGGTGATAGGCAGCCAGTCAGCAAGAGGAGATGGTTTTTAAACTGGCTGCCCTTGTGGACCAGTTCCCACCCAACATGCCATGCTGCTGTCTCGGATACAGAGGCAGCAGCGCTGAGTGTCAGGGGGCTGCTCAGGAGTAGTGCCAGAGTGCACTGGCTGCCAGCCCCACCCCTAGGAACTACAGAATAGTCAAGTAACCGATAAGAATTCATGAGGTTACTCGACTATTCAATTAACCAATATTTAACATCCCTACTACAAGAATCAACACATACCATGTGACCACAGTTTTGCCAAACACTGTACACATCACTGTTGTTTAATCCCTCTGAATCAAGATTGTCAATTTTTATTTAACTGGAAATCTACCAATTGTGCCACAGAACACATCAGAAACAACAAACCAATGCATTTTTGAAATACAATGCATCAAAGGCTAATTTAGGCAGCTTAGTAACTGGCTGTACCCTTAAAGGCTGAGTTAAGCCGCAAATGTTACCTACTTTGCTGCTCATGAGATCAGTAGTTCTTTTCAAAAGGATGGCTAATTTACTACCAACACTGAGAGTAAACAATTCTGTGAAATGCTGTTCAAATATTAAGAGAAAACTGCCCCCATCTAAAAGAACTTACAGTCTATGAAAGACAAAACTGCTCAGACTCACACTAGCTCAAGTGCTGGTGTATTTTTTTTCTTTTTTTTCAAGAGAAGGAGAGGGTTATAAACTTCATGTTCCTCTTCAAAACTCACTTCTGGAAAGATGACCAGGAAAAGGGGAGAAGGGGAACAGTTAGGATACAGGCTTAGGAGGACTGAGGGGAGTAAAAGGGGAAGTAGGTAGAAATGAAAAACAGAGGTAAGCAGGGGCTGATGTTTAGGATCTGAAAGGTGAGGACTAAGAGACTTGAATGTGATGTGAATGGGGAGGGAAGCAGAAAGCAGCAAGTCTGCCTGAAGGGAAGGCACGGGAGATGATTTTAGCAACAGGATGTTGCCAAGGCCCGGAGAAGATACAACCCAGTTACATGCTGAATCACTTTTTTAAAAAATGAAGTATATTTGCCTGAACAGATTTGTAATGAATTCACTTTAAGGGAAGCTGCCAGCAATTAGACCCAGAGGTGACTCCCTGGCATCTTAATGTAATTCACACATCTACTCAGTGTGGTTCACTGTCCCATGTAGTGGCACACAGACCACTTACAGTGAACCATACCCAGTAGATGTATAGGTTACATTAAATACAGAGGATTCAACTTCTACTGTAAGCTGATAAAATCTCATAGTATTTCCTCTATACAACACAAGTAGCTGCAGGACAGACACCTACCTGAAATGGCATTAGTCACGGACATGAGTGGAGAGTGAAGCGCAGGGGTCACACCCCAGACTGTGTGATATCCTACTATTCCAGCTAAACCAAACGTTGTCACCATCTGTGGGAATGCAGAATTAGGAGCTGCAATGCCCAGTCCCAGCAAGCTAGTCAGACCTAAATGAGGACATAGTTAATGCAAAATTATGATCTCTGAATGGTTTATTTATGTTTCTATTGAGACTGTAAAACATGGCGAATATGTAAATCAGATATAGCAGTTGATCAATGTGCATTTCCCTGTGTCCATCCCATTTCCCAAATGTATCCAACTGTACATTACTGCACTTTTCTGGGATTGTGTGCATGTTCTTTTAGGGAGCATTCAAATGCATTCACTCCAATTACATAAGAAGTCAGCCTTCTGAAGTTTTATCAAGAGGAGGAAACTCATTGTCTGGCTGATTACCTATTCACGGTGTCTTCAAAGACCTAAAGTGAATAAGGAAGGGACTCACTGACTCATGAGTATGCTTGTTCTGATCTGAAGTTGTGATGAACCTCTGACCTCAAGAAAACATCTGTGTAGGGCCTGAAGGACTGTTTACCAGCCAGACATGGGCACAAGCTATGCTAGGTAGGGGAAGACACTGCCTTCCTAAACTGACAGCCTGGCCCCACCCAGACTCCACCCCCAAAATGCCTACTGTAGGCATAGTGGGAGGTGAATGGTTACTGCCTCCGAGCACACCCCTCCCCCCCCCCCAGTGCTCTGGGGCTGGGAAGGCTGGCACTGTGTGCCCTCTGCCCTTCCCGTGGTGTTGATGGGGAGACAGCTTAGCTCCTGTAGGAAGGGCCAAGCCTGTGCAGAAGGCATGGGGCTTGCTTCCCCCAGCCCTACCTTCATTCACTGCCTATGAAGCCAGAGCCCTTGTTAGAGTAAGGGTGTGATATTTGGTAAGCTTATTCCCATGCATGCAAGTTCTTTTATAGTTCAAGTTTTCTCAGTCGTGCTTTTATATTAAGAATAAACATGATTGCTTAGAAAGAGCAGTGTGGTAGCTTAACGGTAGGCAAATACATCATTTATTGTCTGAGGCAAAAAATAAAGCAATTTTGGGAGCCTGAGTTTCCTGGAGAGGTCACAGTATGGGAAGGGAGCTGTGCAGTTAGGAAATACCCGAGTCAGGACAGAGACATAGAAGTCTCTGTCCAAGAGAGATGACAGATGTGGAGCAGGGAGCCTAGAGCAAGTGCTTTTGATGGGTCATGAGAGGGAATACAGATGCAGATGCCTTGAACTGTGACAACATTGAACTTAAAACTCAAGTACAGTTTTGTCTATAAATGTAATCAGATCTGTGGGCCTGAAGGGAAGCTCTTTATTAATAAAAATGCTCTCAGAGTTTTCTTTAAACACACAAACTAAGCTATACTGGTAGAAGAGCTTTCTACCTTAGCAAAGATAGTGGTGTCTCCCCTGTTTTGATTAAATGTAAAAGCTAAATAAGAGTGTCACAATCATAGTGAAATTCTTTGCAATATTTAAAAACATGAGTTTTAAAGAAAAAAGACACGGCAATTATATATTTTGAATTCCTTAGTAAGCTAATGTACAATATTGGTACATGCAAAATGCTAACTGAAAACCTTATTCATGAAAACAAAATACTTGCCCACAAACATTGCTAAGCATGAGGAACAACCAGTATCTTTCTTATACTAAGTATTTCACAAATTCTTAAGTAGGCAATCCACACACACACACACCCACACACACACACACACACCCTCTGAGCTGAGATGTAGGAATAACTGCATTTCTGTGATATTCTTTAAGTTTGTTCTCCAAGAAACAATTATCACACACACACACACACACACACACACACACACACACACACCCCTCTGAGCTGAGATGTAGGAATAACTGCATTTCTGTGATATTCTTTAAGTTTGTTCTCCAAGAAACAATTATTGCATTGGTTTTGCAGTAAGTCAACATTCAACCAGTCCATTTTTTTACACCCCAAAAAACAAATTTAGAACTAGTTATTAATAGAATGATTAAAATTTATTATTTTAATTAAGGACTAGCCTACATGAAAAAATTAATATGAATTAACTTTTGAAGTAGATTAAACTGCCTCTTACGTGGATGCTCTTTCAAAATTTACATGATCTTAATTCAATTCAGCTTGATTTATTTCCAAAGTGAACTAAACTAAATTATTTTTCCCCTTGTAGACAACCCCTAAGTTTTCCAGAGGCTGAATTTGGCACATAACACACTGACAGTCCAACTATAGCCATCATTAAGTGACTCCAAGTTCTCTCACCTGCAGTATAGGCAGTGGCAGTAGTCATAGTTTTTCTAAAAGGTGTAATCGTGGCTTCTTTTTCCGCTTTCAGCTCAGCCACAGTCTTGTGTTTCACAGGGACTCCCTGAGGAATGTTGTTTGGTGGCGGTGCAGGAAAAGTCACTTTGCCATCCTGACAACACACAAAGTTACAATTACCTCTAGCACGACAGCTTACACGACTGATCATTTCTTGTTTTTCAAAAAATAAATCCTTCAGACTAGTGTCAAAGCCTAAATCAAAGAATGATGGGTGAACATCTGATTTGTGGATTGTCAAATAGGAGTCATAATTATGAAGAGAGTGTTTTCCATAACAAATGTCTTTTCAATGAAAGCTAAAGATTATTATTTGGGTCAGAGGAACTGGAGATGCACAGGGAGCTAGCATGCCTGCAATGGATATATTGAAGGGGCTAATGTATTTTTCTTCCTCCCCAATAGGGATGTAAAATCCCATTTAATTAGTTAAACGATTAAAGTGGGGGTGGGTGAGGGAGCTGCTCCAGCCCAGGCCCATCCGCAATGGCCAGCCTGGAGCAACCTGTTCACCTCAGAGAGGGGCTGCTCTGGCCAGGCTGGAGTGCCCCTACCCACAGCAGGCCTTGCGAGGCTGGAGCAGCTCCTGCCTGCGGTGGACAAGGAGCTGCTCTAGCTCCCACTGGTTAACTAGAACCAATAAGCCTCACCCATTAAGGGTTAACTGATTAACTATTCACATCCTTACTCCCCAATCCCATCCCACCCCTCAGAGGCAAGAGCAGGATCAACATACATTTCTGATCCCAAGTGCATGCAAGAGTGCGGGGTCTAGAAAAGGAGAGTGGACCATCAGGAAACAAGTAGGAACTAGGGATGTTAGATATTGTTCAATTTAATAATCATGTAACCTCACCAAATCTTAGTGGTTACACGATTATTTGATGGTCCCCAGGGATGGGGCCAACAGCCAGTATGCATCTAGCCCCACTCCCAGGGAAGTCCCCTGCCATCCTGCGCTGCTGCCTCTGTAGCAGAAGCAGCAGCACGGGATGGCCAGCAGGAGCCGGTCCATGAGGTGAGTCGGTTTAAAATCTGTCTCCCTTCACAGACCAGCTCCCACCTGCTGCGCCCACTGCTGCCTGAGCTCTCCACGGACTGAGGCTGCGCTGGCATCCCATAGAGCAGCCTTTGTCTGTAGCATGCCTGGGCCTGCCGCAGAAAGGGGCTGCTCCAACATCCCGCCTATGATGCAGAGGCAGCAATGCATGGGTGTGTCTAGACTACATGGCTCTGTTGACGGAGCCATGTAGTCTAGACACACCCCATGAGTGGGGGGAGGGGGGAGGGAAGAGAAGAGAGACAGCTTAAACCGGATTCCCCACAAGCACCATCTCCTGCCTGTCTTTCCTTCCCCAGCTGCTAGGCACCCGAGGAAGTATGACTAGTCTAGAACGTAGAATACCAGGACCAGGTGCTGCGTACAGTAATATGTACAGAAAAGAGGCAAATCCTGTTCCAAAGGATTTACGTACTCAGATTATAAAACAAAGGAGAGGAGGACAAACATAAGTACAGAGAGGTGAAGCCATCTGACCAAGTTCATACAGTATGTCAGTAATAGAGTGGAAAAATAGAACTCAGGTGTCATGACTATCTGTCCAGTGCCATATCTGCTCAGCCATGTTGCCTCTCAAACATATGAACAGACATATTTCCTGCTCAGATGAATTTGTCTTGATAATGTGAACGGATAAGTACACATTCAGATTTAAAAAGCAAACAACATCTATACACAACTCACTTCCTGGAATACAAGGAACATATTTAGAGGTCTTATTTCAGGTTCTTGTAGACAGACACCAATATCACAAAAGGCCACAACTGACATCTTTGTTAGAGAAGACAGAACAAGGAATCAACTTACTTCCCCCTTCCCTCTTCACAAATGTTCCATAAAATCACAAATGAGGCACAATAATATGAACAGAGAGAAGAAATCTGTATTACCGTTGCTGATGCTGGACCTGTTCTAGGAATAAATTACGGTCTTAAAGTTTCCTTCCGTTTTGACCTATACTAAAAAAACAACTTTAAACGACACTGTCTACTTGATGATTTTCTCTCTATAGATGTATTATTTTTCCTGCGGGACGACAGTGATGTCATCATGTTACTCTGTATTCCACAGCCCCACCTCTGCCTCCGCCCTCAACCACTTGCTGGAGTCAGCTGCTCCACATGGGCTGCTCCAGCTGCGCTTCCAGTGAGGAGCTGCTGAATCTGGGTCCCTTCCACCATCTGAGCCCAACTGGTAGCCAGGGGGAGAGCTACGGCTGATGTCACCTTGGCCCAGCCTGGTGGAAGGATAGGGGAGAGCCAAGGTCGGGGAGGGAGGGGGAGGCAGGAGGCAGGAGGAGGAGGAGGAAGAGCTGGGGCCACCTCAAGGCCAAGGCCACTTGGAGCCAGGCCCTCCCCAGAGGCCAGGGAGGAGGGGGAGGAGAGCCAGGGCAGCCTCAGCCCTGGCAGAGAAGGGGGTAGGCGAGTGTAGCGATCGAGGGGGCACAACCCCCTAATTTGAACATAATGTTAAAATTCTATTTCTGCTAGAACTCCCTCTAAGTAGCACCTCCTAATTTTTATTTGCTTTAATTCCTTGAGAATAGATTTTAGGAGAGTTTCTCTGCTCCTTTTGGAATGCGTATAAGGATGTTTTTCAGCAAGGGGAAAAACTGATTATACATGGGAACAGCATAAATGTCTACTTAGAAAGTGCTGCCAAATTCTCAAAGCAAGCCCCCCCAAAAAATACAGAAAAAGTTTTTGCTGGCATCATTCAGTTAGAGAAATCTTAGGTTTTTCTGTAAACCATAGTAGGGAACTGCATTTTCAAACAAATGTGATTTTCAAACAAATGAGATTTTCAAACTGACGTTGCCTTTCAAACAAAAAAATAAAGCTGTGATAAACATACCTCTGCTCTATGTGATCATTAACATGAACATAAAAACAAAGTTGTACGTCTTACACTATTTCATAAACTACCATAATGCAAGCAAATATTTACCTCCTTAGTATTGATTTAAGGAGATTTCAATGTTAGGTCTGGAAGTAAACAAAAACACATTATAAAGATATAGTATTCTGACTTACCTTCATTACTACAGTGCCTCTAACAACATGGTCCAAAGTGCCATAGTCAAATTGGTCCTTCAGATCAAAGTAGAAGTTTTCCTTATCAGGACTTATTGCCTTTAAAAGCTTGGTAACATTGTTGGAGTACAGAGTGCTGGACTGGGTAGCCATTCTACTTGGAAGGTCTGTGTAACCTATATGCGTAACTCCCTAAATGAAACCAAGTGAAATATTTAAAAACCCAGTACAATTCACAGAAGAATAAATAGTGTCTCTAAACATCCAAAACTTTTCTGGGTATGCACATTTCAAGTACTAAGTTTAGTCTTAGTATAGCTTCAATTCTGATTTGTATAGCTACTACTATTACAAAAAGAGTAAACTCATCCTCTTTGCACACTACTGGGATTAAACCTGAATTTTGTAGAGGGATGTACTGCAGCATTTTTCCTATCTCTAATATCTAAGTTGTGTTTTGTTAGTCTTTAAGCTGCTACTAGACTATTCGTTTAAGTGTTTCCAGGAGAAGCTGTGTTAGTCTGTATCTGCAAAAACAACACAGAGTTATGTGGCAGCTTAAAAAGACTAACAGATTTATTTGGGCATAAGCTTTTGTAGGTAAAATCTACTTAATCAGATATCATTTCTAAAATACTCTTATAGCTTGAGGTACGTTAAGCAGCCAGGTAAGAGATGGACAGGATCATCTGTTAAGTCTTTTCAGTCTTTTTGGAGAGTGTTGAGGGTGTGTTCCCAGCCTTTTCTTTTTTTTTGGGGGGGGGGGGGAGGAGGAGAGAAGAGATTGGCTGTCTGGCTGAGTTATTTGTCCTTGTCTGTGTTTGCTTTTTTCATCAGTGAATCATAAAAATGTGTGGCTGAAAAGGAACCTTAAAAGGTTATCTAGTCCATGCCCCTCGTGCTGAGACAGGATAAAGTATACCTACACCATCCCTGACAGATGTTTGTCTAATCTGATCTCAAGAACTTCCAATAATGGGGGTTCCATAACTCCTTTTGTAACCTATTCCAGTACTTAAGTATTCTATATATTTTATCCTTACATCTAACTTAAATCTCTCTTGCTGCAGACTAAGCAGATTACTTTTTAATAGATGCTCAAATTAAATGTATACCCCAAGTTAAAAAACATAGTAAGAAAACCAGCAAAATGTCATTGTGGCTTAACAACCAAGTAAGAGAAGCAGTGACAGGCAAAAAAAAAGTCATCTTTTAAAAGTGGAAGTTAAATCCTAGTGAAGAAAATAGAAAGGAGAATAAACTCTGGCAAATGAGTTTAAAAATATAATTAGGAAGGCCAAAAAGAAATGTGAACAGCCAGCTAAAAAACTCAAAACTACATCAGAAGCCGGAAACTTGCTAACGAACCAGTGGGGGCCACTGAACGATTAAGATGCTAAAGAAGCATTCAAGGAGAAGTTCACTGTGAAGAAACTAAATGATTATTTTTTCCCCCCATCAGTCTTCCTACCTGAGGATTAGGAAGATTTCCAAATCTAAGCCATTGTTTTTAGATGACAAACACGAGGAATTGTCCCAGATTGAGGTGTTGTTAGAGCAGGTTTTAGAACAAATTGATAAACTAAACAAGAAGTCACCAGGACCAGATAGCATTTACTCTAGTGTTCTGAAAGAATTCACATGGGACGCTGCAGAACTACTAGCTGTGGTTTATAAAACTATTATTTAAATTATTTTTTGTACCAAATGCCTGGAAGATAGCTAATGTGGTGCCAATTTTTAAAAAAAGGAATCAAGAGGTGATCCTGGCAATTGCAGGCCAGTAAATCTAACTTCAGTAGCACGCAAATTGGTATTCTTTACTATAGTTTCCACAAATGTTAAACACAGATTATCATCATTTGTTGGGGAAAAGTCAATGTGGCTTTTGTAAAGAAAGATCATGCCTGACCAATCTACTATAATACTTTGAGGGGGTCAAGAATAATGTGGACAAAGGGGATACAGTGGATATAGTGTACTTTGATTTCTGAGACCTTTGATAAGGTCCCTCGTCAAAGGCTCTTAAGCAAAGTAAGATATCATGGATAAGAGGGAAGGTCTTTTCATAAACTGAAAACTGGTTAAAGAGGAAACAAAGGGTAGGAATAAACGGTCAGTTTTCAGAGTAGAGAGGGGTAACTAGTGGTGTCCTCCAGGGTCTGTACTGGGACCAATCCTATTCAACATATTCATAAATGATGTGAAGAATGGAGTAAACCATAAGGCAACAAAATTTGCAAAGGATACAAAAATGCTCAAGATTGCTAAGTCCAAAGAAAACTGTGAAGAACGTCAGAAGGATCTCACAAAAACTAGGTAACTAGATAACAAAATGGCAGATGAAATTCAATGTTGATAAATGCAAAGTAATGCATATTGGAAAACATAATCCCAACTATGTGTATAAAATGATGGGGCTAAATTAGCTATTACCACTCAAGAGAGAGAGAGAGATCTTGAAGGCATTGTGGATAGTTCTCTGAAAACATGTACTCCAAGTGCAGCAGCATCCAAAAAAGCAAACAATGTTAGGAATCATTAAGAAAAGGATTCAGAATATCTTGCTGCCACTATATAAATCCACGGTATGCCCACATCTTGAATACTCCTTGTAAATGCGGTAATCCTATCTCAAAAAAAGCTCTCTCACTATTGGAAAAGGTTTGGAAAAGGGCAATCAAAATGATTAGGAGTAAGATACAGCTCCATATCAGGAGAATGTGATAAAACAAGGATTTTTCAGCTTGGAAAAGAGACTACTAATGGGGGACATGGTAGAGGTCTGTAAAATTATCACTGGTGTGGAGAAAATGAATCAAGATGATTTATTTATGCTCTCTCATAACAGAAGAGCTAGGGGGGGCCACTAAATTAAATTAAACCTGCTATCTACTAAAAATAAACAAAAGGAAGTACTTCTTCAAACAATGAATGGTCAATTTGGGGAACTCTTTGCCAGAAGATGTTGCAAAGGCCAAGACTATAACAGGGTCCAAAAAAGAACTAGATAAATTCATGGAAGATAGGTCCATCAATGGCTTGTTAGCCAGGATGGGCAGGAATGGTGCCCCTAGCCTCGGTCAGAAGCTGGGAATGGGAGACAGGGGAGAGATCACCTGTTTTGTTCATTTCTTCTGGGTCACCTGGAATTGGTCACTGTCAGAAGACAGAAAACTGGGCTAGATGGATCTTTGATCTGACCCAGTATGGCCATTCTTGTGTTCTTGACCTACTTTCAGCTGATACGGAGAACAAATCATCACCACGGTCTTTATAACACTGTAACATATATTAAAACTATTATTAGGTCACCCCTTAGACTTCTTTTTTTAAGGTTAAAAGCATGCCTTAAAAAAAAAAACACCTTTCCTTATACGTCAGGTTTTCTAAACCTTTTATCATTTTTAACTGCTCTCCTTTGGTCTGCTTCCAGTACATCCACATTTTTCTTATAGTGTGGTACCCAAAACTAGACCCAATACTTCAGCAGAGACCTCACCAATGCCTAACATACCTGTGCTTTAGCTACAATGCTCCTTTTAATGCACCCCCTTCCCACCATGATATCAGCCTTTTTTGCAACTACAACTCATTGTTACCTCATGTTCAATTTGTGATCCACTAGAATTCCCAGATATATTTCTGCAGTACTACTGCCTGGCCAGTTATTTCCCATTTTGTATTTGATTTTTCCTTTCTAGGGGTAGTACTAAATGATGCTATTTTTAAATGCATTATTTTATTGTTTAAGTCTAGAGAAATAAAATAATTTAACTACAAAGACTATGAAGACACATTTCAATTCTGTAAAACTGTTGTTTGCCAAGGAGATGTCAATTACATTCATTACAAAAATAAATGATTGATTACTATCAATTTTCAACAGAAAATAAACAATATAATTATTTCTCCTACCAAATTAGATAGTCTTAATCTTTATTGAATTAGTTGTCCCAGAACAAGTGGAGTTAAACACAGAAGGGGAAATATGTATCTGGCTCTGGCTAGCTGCAGCGGCACAGGAGCCAAGAAAACAGAGCTGTAAACAGGGGAGTTTGAGTTTGTAAAGGGAGTTTGGATTGTGGGACTTGTTTGGAGTTTGTTTCTGCTGTGGAGAGGGTGTTTTGGTTTGTTTTTGTGTTCCCGGACTAATAGGATTTTGGTGAGAAAGTAGATAAAACACAGAGGCATTAGTGGCCATGGCCCAAGTAGTAGAGAACACAAGGAGGATGATTGGATGTGGTAGCTGTGGTATGTACATGATTCTGGAGGGGGTACCTGAAAGGAGTTTTGTTTGCATGAAGTGCCGCCTGATAGAGCTGATGGAAGAAAAGATCCGAGGACTGGAGATGCAGGTGGGAACTCTGGTCGAGTTTAGAAGGGGGTTTGAGCAGATGATGGGGCAAAGGCATGACGTGGCTGAAGGGGAAAGCTTAGATATGCAGATGGAAGCAGGATCAAGGGCCTCAGAGGGGGGACTGCTGGGCGAAGAAAATGGACAGTGGAAGCATGTGACTCAGAGGACCAGGCAGAGGAAAAGATGGGTCAGTGAAGGAAAAATAGAGCTCAAGAACAGGTATGTGGAGCTGGAAAATGTAGAAGGGATACAGCAGGTAGATAATGAAGATGGAAGGGTAAGGAAGAAGAGAAGAATGGCTAGTCCCATAGATAAAGGGGAAGACTTAATGGAGACAACACCAATAATGAGCATTAGGATTACAAGGGAAAATAGGAATGGCAAGGACTTGCAGCCAGAGGAAGCTAGAGATAGACCAGAGAATTTTACTGTCACTAGGAAAAGGCAGGTCTATGTGATTGGGGACTCCTTATTGAGAAGAATAGATAGGCCTGTAACCAGAGCTGATCCAGAGAATAGAAGGCTGTGCTGTCTGCCAGGTGCTAAGATAAGAGATGTGGAACTGAGGTTGAAGAGAATTATTAAGGGAGCAGGAAGGAATCCATTGATCATCCTTCATGTAGGAACAAATGATAGGGCTAGATTCTCGCTGGAACGAATTAAGGGAGACTACGCTAGGCTGGGGAGGATGCTCAAGGAAATTGAGGCTCAGGTGATCTTTAGTGGGATTCTGCCTGTTCCTAGAGAAGGGCAACTAAGATGTGACAGGATTATGATGATCAATAGATGGCTTAGGCAGTGGTGCTATAAGGAGGGCTTTGGGATGTATGTTCACTGGGAGGCATTTATGGACAGAGGACTGTTCTCTAGAGATGGACTTCACCTAAGTAGGGAGGGAAATAGACTTCTAGGATGGAGGCTGGCTCAACTTATTAAAAGAGCTTTAAACTAGGAATTTGGGGGAGACGGTTGGGAGATGCCCAGGTAATCTCTTCGCCAGATTTTAACACTGAGAGGGAGGAAAATGAAGTAAGAAAGGATATAGCTGGGGGTAGGAGAATGAACATGAGGAAGGGTGGGGTGGATACTAGTCTAATAGGTCATACTGGAGGTCTAACGTCCGTGCCAAATTGGGTAAAGAATGTGAATGAGGCCAAACAGCAAAAATTAAGACATTTGTACACCAATGCGAGGAGCCTAGGTAACAAAAAGGAAGAACTAGAGTTATTGGTCCAGGAAGTGAAACCAGATATTATAGGAATAACAGAAACATGGTGGAATACTAGGCATGACTGGAGTACAGGTATTGAAGGGTATGTGCTGTTTAGGAAAGACAGAAATAAGGGTAAAGGTGGTGGAGTCGCATTGTATATCAAAGATGAGGTAGATTGTAAAGAAATAAAAAGTGATGGAATGGAGAAGACAGAGTCCGTTTGGGCAAAAAAATCACATTGGGGAAGAAAACTATCAGATCCTCCCCTGGGATAGTGTTTGGGGTGTATTATAGACCACCAGGATCCAATTTGGACATGGACAGAGACCTCTTTAATGTTTTTAATGAAGTAAATACTCATGGAAACTGCGTAATCATGGGAGATTTAAACTTTCCAGATATAGACTGGAGAACAAGTGCTAGTAATAATAATAGGGCTCAGATTTTCCTAGATGTGATAGCTGATGAATTCCTTCATCAAGTAGTTGCTGAACCAACAAGGGGGGGGATGATATTTTAGATTTGGTTTTGGTGAGTAGCGAGGACCTCATAGATGAAAAGGTTGTAGGAGACAACCTTGGCTCGAGTGATCATGAGCTAATTCAGTTCAAATTAAATGGAAGGATAAACAAAAATAAATCTGAGACTAGGGTTTTTGATTTCAAAAGAGCTAACTTTAGTAAATTAAGGAAATTAGTTAGGGAAGTTGATTGGACTAAAGAAATTATGGATCTTAAAGTGGAGGAGGCCTGGAATTATTTTAAGTTAAAGTTGCAGAAGCTGTCAGAAGCCTGTATCCCTAGAAAAGGGAAAAAAATTATAGGCAGGTGTGTTAGACCAAGCTGGAAGAGCAAGCATCTCAGAGAGGTGATTAAGAAAAAGCAGAAAGCATATAAGGAGTGGAAAATGGGAGGGATTAGTAAAGAAAGCTACCTTATTGAGGTTAGAGCATGTAGGGATAAAGTGAGAGAGCTAAAAGTCAGGTAGAGTTGGACTTTGCAAAGGGAATTAAAACCAATAGTAAAAGGTTTTATAGCCATATAAATAGGAAAAAAACAAAAAAAGAAGAAGTAGGACCGCTAATTACTAAGGATGGAGTGGAGGTTAAGGATAATCTAGGAATGGCCCAATTTCTAAACAAATACTTTGCTTCAGTCTTTAATGAGGCTAATGAAGAGCTTAGGGATAATGGTAAGTTAACAAATGGGACTAAAGATAAGGAGGTAGATATTACCATATCCGAGGTAAAAGCCAAACTTGAACAGCTTAATGGGAGTAAATCGGGGGACCCAGATAATCTTCATCCAAGAATATTAAAGGAACTGGCACATGAACTTGCAAGTCCATTAGCAAAATTGTTTAATAAATCTCTAAACTCAGGGGTTGTACCATTTGACTGGAGAATTGCTAATACAGTTCCGATTTTTAAGAAAGGGAAAAAAAGTGACCCGGGTAACTATAGGCCTGTTAGTTTGACATCTGTAGTATGTAAGATCCTGGAAAAAAATTTGAAGGAGAAAGTAGTTAGAGACATTGAGGCTAATGGCAATTGGGACAAATTACAACATGGTTTTACAAAAGGTAGATCATGCCAAACCAACCTGATCTCCTTTTTTGAGAAAGTAACAGATTTTTTTTAGATAAAGGAAATGCAGTGGATCTAATCTACCTCGACTTTAGGAAGGCATTTGATACAGTACCACATGGGGAATTATTGGTTAAATTGGAAAAGACAGGGATTAATATGAAAGTTGAGAGGTGGATAAGCAACTGATTAAAGGGGAGACTACAGCGGGTCATACTGAAAAGTGAACTGTCAGGTTGGAGGAAGGTTACTAGCGGAGTTCCTCAGGGATCAGTTTTGGGGCCAATTTTTATTTAATCTTTTTATTGCTGATCTTGGCACCAAAAGTGGAAGTGTTCTAATAAAATTTGCGGATGACACAAAGTTGGGAGCTATTGCCAATTCAGAAAAGGATCGGAATATCATACAGGAAGATCTGTTGCTCAAGGGTGTGAATAAGCCACTCCCATGCCAAGTGACATAACTTACAGTTATACCAACTTAAGCACAGGTGTGAAAAGTGCTATGCTGGTGGAATGGCTTCTCCTACCAACATAGCTACTGCTACTCATGGGGGCTGGCATAATTAAAGCGACAGGATAACTCTCTCATTGGTATAGAACATTTGCGCTAGCAGCACTGCAGTGGCGCCACTGTAAGTGTAGCTATAACCTTGAGACAGCTGGGTCAAATCAGTCTCAACGTAGTCTAAGAACCACTCCCTGTTTAAAGGCAATCCTTAAGCAGACCTTGAATTACATTTGACTTTTAAAATATGACTGGTAACAAAATGTTAGTCTTAAAAAAAAAATTCTTTAAAAGCCAGTATGGTAGAGCAGAATGATACACGTTTTTTGTGTTTAAGTGTATAAGCTGTGGGGTCTTCAAACTACATGTATTCTCATGAATCTAAAACTGCTGCTTAAGAAAGTCCATACCTTGTGAATGTAAAGCTCTCCAGGCTTAGTAGTTTCAAAGTTTCCTCCTGCTTCTGAAGCTAAATCCACAACAACTGAACCTTCTTTCATTGATTCAATCATATCTTTACGAAACAAGACAGGAGCTTTTTTACCTGATAAGACAAGAAAATAGAATCAGCTACATGTGTGTCCAATGCTGCAAATAAATGTCCCAAGACCTAATACTTCCCTCAGAGAAATGTGCTATTTTCATATAGTTACCACAGAACTCAACCCAAGTTGTACGTGCATATTAAGGAAAGAATTTGGCCTCTAATTTGAACATTTTCAGCTCAGATGTGACCTACATTTGTGTGTATTTGCAGAGAGAAAAGATACTGTATTTTTCCCAAATATGTAGGAAACTGCCTCATAAGCTCTCCAGTAGTTATAAAATGCTGTTCTCCAGAAAGTGCATATTTATTTATGTAACACAATGTTAGACGATTCTATTTTGCATTTTTTAAATTTATCTTTAGGATATGACCCTCAAATTTGCCTTTTGAGAAACAAAAAAGATTTCTGAAGTGCCTCTAGTATCCATATGTTAGCAGCAATAGTATTTAGGAGTATTGTTATCCCTATTTATTCCTTTAAGTGAACCTTTATTATCTTTCTAAAGGGATGTATGGTCTCTGCAGAAGCTAGGTTTGAATCTTATGAAGGGATTCAGACAGTGTAATCCCAAAGAATCCAGACAAACTCTGTGCAAGTGATTCTCTTTATGCAATAAGGGCCTTAAATAACATTTTCTAGCTTGTTTAAGTGAGAGCATGCATTTATTTCTGGATTTTTCTATGTGAACAAACACTGAAATACTCTATTGACAAGAACTGAAGGTAAGAAAGGTCTATGAGAAAAATAGTGCAGCATGATTTATTGCTTACTCTAGCAAATTTGTTTTTACAAGGCATGAGCTGTGACAAATATAGCAACTTCTTCAATAACTGGAACACACCAATAGAAGGGGAGGGCAGGTTTACATAAAGCTATATCACCAACAGCTTCTCTGCCTTCTGTGATCTCACCCTGGAGTCAGATAGCCCCAAAGATGCACAAACTTACCTGAGATTAGTGGAGATGGAATAATAAAAGTATTCAGAGCAGGTGAGGAAAACATGTCTGCTGCATTGGTGACATACCAGGAATGAGAGCTGTGCTGATGATGATGTCAACTTCTTGGCATTGTTTGGCAAAAAGTTGCATTTCAGCTTCAATAAACTCTTTGGACATTTCTTTTGCATACCCTCCTTGCCCCTCTCCAGATTCCTTTAAATCCACTTCTAAGGGCTCAGCACCAAGAGATTTGAATTGTTCCAAAGCTGCAGCTCTAAAGGTTTAGATGAATTACAGATCATAGAAAAGTAAAATCAGGATTTGTAGTGACAATTAAGTCCAGTCAGGATTTTGCTGAAGACTATTACAGTAGCAATTTGCTCTTCCTCTCTAAGACAGAAGGTATGATCAAGTTCCTCCTTCTATAAAATAGGTATAACAGCATTTTACTAGCTGAAAGGAGGTTTCGAGAATAAATACATTAAAAATCAAGAGGCACTCAAAGGCAATAATCACCCTAGGTAGGCTGCGATTGTGCCTGCAACAAAAACAATCTTATTACAGGCAGTCCCCGACTTACGCGGATCCGACTTATGTCGGAGCCGCACTTACGAACAGGGCTTTTCTCGTCCTGGAACTCGCGGGCGGCGGGACCACCCAGAGCGCACCGGTCCCGCCACCGCATCCTCCAGGGTGAGAAAAGCTGCTCCGGGTCTCCCAGGTGTGCTGGGGAGGACTCCCCAGCACAGCAGGGAGACCAGAGCAAAGCCGCACAGGCGGCGGGACCCCAGCTGTTCTGTCCCAGGAGTCCAGATTCAGCCGCTGTTGAAACTGATCAGCGGCTGATTCCAGGAAGCCGGAGGCAGAGCAACTCCACCTAGGGCTTCCTGTAGTCAGCCGCTGATCAGTTTCAGCAGCCGCTGAATCTGGAGCCAGTTCCGACTTACATACAAATTCAACTTAAGAACAAACCTATAGTCCCTATCTTGTACGTAACCCGGGGACTACCTGTGTTGCAAGACTTTATTAACAGCAGGTGGCAGCACAGTATAGAGTTTCAGATACTACTTTCCAATTTTAATCTGGAAGGAATAGTCTCAACATTCAAGGATTTATGCACACAAGGTGAAAACATTTTTTATAAAGTACCCCTTTTTCAAAAAAAAATTATAAGGACCCCCAGTACCTAATAGTTTTCAGACACACAAACACACAAAATATTTTTTTCTACATTAAACAAATGTGTTGCAAACAATTTAATCACAGCCGGGCAAGCAATGAAATTTTTGGGTGTAAAAAGTACAAAAATAATAAAAGCAATGTAAAACTTCAGTTCTCTCCAAATTCTCCAAATTGTGTTAATGTACCCCCCGGACTTCTCTCAAGTACCCCTGAGAGTACTCGTACCACTGGTTGAGAAACACCGGATTAGACTATCTCTCCCCATCCTGAGCAAGGGAAAAGCCTTGCTCAGGAATTCTCAAGTGGCATCACCCTGCTATAAAGGATAGCAGGGTTTCTGGGAAACATGGTCCCTTCTGAAGCTTCAGGGGGTAGCCAAGTTAGTCTGTACAGGACAAACTTAAAAAAACAACGAATAGTCTGGTAGCACGTTGAAGGCTAACAAAACATGCAGATGATGTCATGAGTTTCTGTGAAGTGAGCTGCACCCATGAAAGCTGATGACACCACCTACACGTTGTGTTAATCTTTGAAGTGCTACCAGCCATTTGTTGTTTTTGAAATAGTCCCTTCTGGCAGCCATGTTGTAGCCCTCATCTGAGGCAAGGCACACTGGAAAATTAAGATATAGAAACCTTGCCTCCTCTCTTTCTTGCCTCCCCTGCAGCTCCTAGATGAGCAGAGGCCTGAAAGGTGGTGATGGGTTTCCCCTGAAAGTTTGGATATGTAAGCACACACTCATTTAACTCATATAATCCTCAAGCTTTTTAACGGACTTTGACACGACCACTTCTTATGATGAATGTGAATGGTTGGGAAGATTATTTTTCTATTTTGGAGTGAAACTGAAATAAAACTGTTTTAACTGACAAATGCAATAGAAATGTTTTCTTTTGTCTGTCACACTCACCATAATACAATTTCCTTCCCCCCACCCCCGATCAGTTCTCAAGCCCTTTACCTACAAGTGCTCAGAAACACAGTTATGCTGGCAGCATATTCTGTAAGTCAGATCATAATAAGAGGGTATAATTCCAGAGTTGAAACCCCCTCAAATGCCCTCCCAATAGCCTCCTCCCTTTAAAAACTTAGAGGCTGTCAGCTTGACAAATTCCACTGATTGCAAGTGTTGCAATATCCCCCTTAGGGAAAGCCCATTCCCTCGAGATCTTAACCAAACAAACACTGTCTAATTAGGGAATGCAAAAGCCAATGGAGTAGTCAACTAAACACAGAGAAAAACAGTTATACTCCACCATTTCATGAAAAACCAAAGATGAGTTTGAGATGCCACTAACATTCTTATCACCAGGCTTACCTGGTATCAAATCCACGAACCACTGCTCCCATTGATTTAGCTGCTCCTGCAGAAGCCAGCCCTGCAACTCCCCCTCCAATTATAAGGACCTAGAATGATATTTGTTATTAAAAAGACCAAGCTAAATACAAGTGATCTGGAAAAGTGGCAGCAAGTCTGTTTGACATAGTACAGAATTCCCCATAGGGAATGTGGCTTACTGACCAGATCTATTTAACAGGTTACTTTACAGTACGAGATACAAATTGACTCGCATACAGTTCATATCACATTATGAAATGAAATTCATTTCTAAGCTTCAAATAATTTGGGAGTTAGCCCATATATAGCATGGCGCCTACATAAACTGACATAAGGAATATACATTTTCCCCTTTTTACATCTGCTTTGATTTCCCATTCTCAACTGGTTTTCTTTTATTCCCCTCATCAATCTCCACCAAGGGCCACTTCTATCTGGATTTGAAGACACCAAAATTCCACCTTCACAATCCCCAAAAGTTTCCAAAATTCTCCCCACGTTGCTAATGCATAAACTGATTTTATATCAAAAGCTTGAACTGAAAAAGTTGAGCATAAGTGACATTTATTAAGGTTCAACATTCTTTATACTGAGAGTAGCTTTCATTGTAGACAAACGAAGCTTGACCTGAATAAGGAGTGACACAGAACGAATAAACAGGGTTCTAAACTCTGAAACTAAAGCCCATTGAACTTAACCATGAACAGTAGTTTACTGTATGTATGAAATCACCTCTGTTACAGGGTAAGTTTTCTTAGTCCACACACCTTGGCAGGAGGAACTTTACCAGCAGCTGTGATCTGACCAGTGAAAAATCGACCAAAGTGATTTGCTGCTAGCACAACAGCCTTGTAACTGTCAAAGGAAAAAAATAAAAACGCATGTATCAATATTTGTTCATGTCCCACTCCCACCCAGTCACTGCAGCAATCAAAGAGACACTCATTTAAGATAGGTGTAGTTTGACTTCTATATTTGAAGGGGGCAGCTCCAGTCAGGCCAATATGACAACATGGCAGGGGGAGGGGAAATGCCCCCACTGAGAAGTGCTAGTTAGTTAAGGATGCAACTAGTTTATAAAATACTAGTTATTTTTGCACCTCTAACTCTGAAACTTGCAATTTATTCTGAATATAAATGTTCTTGAACATTTAACAAATGTTTTTTAACTTTTTAAAGATATTTGAGTGTTTTTGCAAGTGATGTTATTTTTTTAAATAACCTGGAAATGAAATGTTTGTTGTTGCATAAAGAAGCCTCCGCATGAGCTTACTTGATTTATACACATGCATTTTCTGAAACTACACTAAACCGTAAGGTCTAAGGTTTTAAACTGCAACTTGGGATCTTTGTCAAACCTTGCAAGTCATTGTGATCTTTGTAAAACTTTGTAACTCTCAGAAACTTACTGCAAGATGCAACTTTATAACTCAGCCACCTTGCTTGTAACTTGCTCTAAACTGCATTCTCCTCTGAGCGAATGGAGAGAGAGAGTGTGTGAATGTGTTTTTTGGAGTTGCTAAGACTAGAACACATGGTGATGAGTCATCACAGACTGCTGCTTTTGCTGGATAAAGGGAGGTCTGGGCATGCTCCCTGATGACAAGGTGTCTTAACAGGAGCCGTTCAGACACTATATAAAGAGAGGGAGCAGATGTGCTTTCTTCCCCTGCTCCAGAGAAACTCATCTCTACAGCCAGTGTCTTTCCTCCTGACCAGCTTTCCCAGCCATGATGAGCAGACGGACCCTCCAGGATCCACATGACTTGTCTCTTTCTGCAACTCATATGCCTGTGTAAGTGTATGAGTGCCTGACGGGAGGAATCAATGTGTGTGAATGTATAGAGGAGTGTGAGAGAGAGCGAGCTCGATCTTCTTTAGTTTATACCTTTAGTGGCAGCTCTATCTTCTTTGGTTTAACCTTGGCGTGCTAATTCCTCAAGCAATAAACCCATACTAGTGTAACCCTGGGTGGTCTCCAGTGAGAATATTTTTGGGGTAACATTTGTCTGCATGCATCTCAAATGTTACTCAAAACATTATTCCTTTCTATATATTGGTACTTAAGAGATCTAGATACCTCATAGTACATTTCTTTGCACTTAAGAGCTCATAGTTGTGGACAATAGAAGATTTCTGATGTCTTTAACCATTTATTCTTTGCCTGGGGTTATAAAATTTAATCAGCACATTGACACTTAGCAACTAACTTCAACAGTTTACAATCTTTGAAATTAAGGTCTGCAGCATCAGCTATTATGAAGGCATAATGCGAGGAACTGCATACATGGAAACAGCAGAATCAAGCCCAGTAACTGTGTAGTGAACGTGGCACAGTGTGGGAGAGTAAGCACAGAACTGGGAGTCAAGAATTTTCTCGCTCCAGCCCTACCAGGGAATCCTTGGGTGCCTTTGGACAAGTTGTTTAATCTTTGGGCCTCAGTTGCCTCATCTGAAAAACTGAGAATGCTTTACTTCATTATAAAGGGGCTTTAACTACTGTTAGTAAAGCAATTTGTAAATTTAACATGCTTATTACTGGGTCATACTCCATTAGGTCTTCTTGTTGGCCATGTTACATTTCTATAAATAGCAACATGTTGCCTAGTGCTCATTCTTAAGAAAGAAAAGAAATGAATGTCCTATTAAAGCACAGGGACATTATTGCTAACATTTCCAGTGTAGAATGCAGCCAGACTAACTTATTAGGGACAGCTTAGTCTAGTGGACAACAAAGGAGCCTTGGGGCCTCAGTAAGGGGGAAAGGTTTTTCTGGTGTACGCATTATGCCCAAGTTGCCAATGCTCTTTTTTTGGTCTCTAGTTGTGTTTGAAAAACTGGGATTTATTTCCTGCTCAACACGAGTCGAGATGTTTTATATTAAGACACGGGATAGTGACAATCCTGTATCTGTGCTAAATAGGTGCTTAACATGATTAGAAGCCTGATAATTGTTCTGGATAAAATACATTATTTTAAAATGTATAGTCTTTAGGTTGTCTTAGGACTAGCTCTGGTTCTGAACACAAAAAAAAAATGTTTATTCTTTGGGTCAAAGCTTGTATTTTTAAAAGTTATAAAATGTGTATTATGACTACCTGTCACATTCTGTTAAAACTGTACAGGGTGAATGAGAAAACATGCAGAATAATTATTCAGGCTATTTATTACCTTGTTTCTTCTATTATAATTTGTTTTTAAAAATCAGCTTTACACATCCACAAATAAACTGGTAGTTTGCCTAGATCAAGAAGCTATATACATTTTAAAGGCCACAAAAAGTTTTCTTACTTTGAAGAGTGACACTGTCACTTCTGTACAAAAAAGCAAACACACATAATACTTACTGCAGGCCAATTTATGAATATTCTAAGTTGCCACCACAGAAGATACAGAGAATGCAAACCTTAGGGGTAGTTTTTGGTATTCAATCCCATCTGCCATGCTGCTGGGTTTCATTTAGAGCACTTTCTACTATTTTATCCCCCACCTCTGTGCTAGACATGAGTTATTCCATGTCTCTTAGTATATCACTATTGCAACCATATCTTATGCCCACTCTGATCTATTTCACTGAATGAGGCACTACAAACAAATTCACAGATTAAAAATTGCCTCTCAATTTAAAAAAAAAAAAATCTGATCACTGCAACGATGACCACAAGAGACTGACAAGTTTAGACAACTCTTCAACATGAATTCTTCTTGAAATTGCTGCATGAAAACAAATGCAGAATTGTTCTGGACACAATGCATTAATATCAAAATGTTAGGTTATGTTACTTTTATTTAGCTATATTTACAGTCAAGCTGAAAAAGTTAGTTTCATACCCAGCAATGTTGGCCATGGAGCTAAGAGCATCATATCCCTGAGCAATGGTGACTCGTGGAACCTGATCCATAGCCAAGACAGTAGTTTTCCTTTCTGCAAGCTTATTCAGTAGATCTGGGTTTTGAGCTGGGTAGATAAAACTAATCAAGGTAGCAGCAGTCTTAAAAAGATCTGCCTCATGTACTCCTAGTGCAGGGTTAAAAATAGGAGCCCTCACCTGAAGGAAAAGAGAAGGGTTCAGATTAATCAATATAAAAAAACACATCAGTGCATGTGTCATGGAGAAATATGAACAGACAATGAGGTTTATTAAGGATTCTTTATACAACTAAACTAGTGAAAGGCACCATTCACCTTTAGGTCATTGGTTAAAAATCAGACCTAGGCAATCAAGTGCCAGTATAGAAACAGAATTCAGATCCCTGCGTGAAATGAGTTCATCGCCCCTATTCAACTGGTGGTCATTTTTGTGAAGTTCATGTTTGCATTATGGTAACTAATAGGTTTAGTGTCAGTCTCAGACCGACTCCTGAACTGATATGGAAGCCAGGCTACTCTTTAAGAATTCACTCCTAAAGGCTGAAAACCACAAAGAAGCTTGCACTGCTGGTGACTGCATTAGACCCAGAGGGCTAAGATGTCCAAATCTGTTAGTCTAGCTAGACCCTCAATCACATTTTTAATACTGCCAGCGCTCCATTATAAATCACTATTTTTCTGAAGAATTGATACTTTGTCCATAAAAATTTCACTATACCATAACTAAATCGTGACACACAACTTAAAATTTCCAAAGCAAGTCCCACCATCAAGCTTAAGTTTATCTCCAAGGCTCTACACAACTTGGCTACAACCTACACCTCGTAATATTCCTCATGGTCCCGTCCCCCCCAATGTTCTCCCCATATCAGGTGTCACTGTTCTGTTTCAAACCCACTTTAGAACACACTGCTGCTACATGGTCTTTGAAGAACAACTAGAGGATGGCTAGTGGCATTCATTCTTATGCTGGCACTGCAAGTAGAGCTATTAATTACTATTACTCAGAAAAATAACTGATTTTTTAATCTATTGATAGTCTAAAGAGAGTTGGTGCCATGGGACAGGAATCCCCTCTACTCATTGTTCTGAACACCAATCCCTCCCCTTTGCTCTGGGAGATGCCACTACTCTGAGTGGGTGACAGCAGAAAGCTATCCTCAATACATTTCAAAACTGCTATTCAAAGGTTTAGTTCTATTTTTCAGCTATTTGCCCAGAAGTGAGTCACCAAATTATCAACTGATGAAAACTGAAACAGTAAAACTGGAAATAAGGAAGATGTGAATTTAACAAGAGCTCTGACTTTAAAAAACAGTTATACGTCCAGCAGACTACATTAAGTAGTTTGGAATAAGTCATATATTAGCCTTAAAAACATTTTAAATGCATTATATTGAGAGAGGGAAGGACAGTAATTACTTTGAGCACTAAGTCAGAAGCCAATACTTCCTTGGTCCCTTGGATTTTTGCTCCTGCCTCCCTGTAGTGGTCATCAGAGAATTTGGAAGCCTCTCCAGCACCTGATTCCACCACAACATTGAATCCTTGTTTAATCAAAGCCTGAACACCAGCTGGGGACAATGCCACCCTCTTCTCATTCTGGAATATCTCCTTAGGAACACCTACAGTCAACCGTTTATATGGGATTCCTGTGAATGCAAAAAAAAAAAAAAAAAAAAGGCATTTAGTTTAGCAATAGTGAACTACTGGACAGCATTTTTCCTATACTTTGTTTTGACACTTATAGATATATTTAATAATGCTTTCCTCAAGCAAAATGTAAGAGAGACTAAGCAATTTTTTCCAGAAATGTAACATACAGTTCAGCTACTCCCAAGAATCACTTTCCCTTAATTATCAGGTTGCAATACTAGTTCAATGTCACAGGAGAGTAAGTTCACAGGCAGCAAGAAGGCTTTGAGTTTCAAATGCCACTCTCCTGAAACTATGGCAAAAAATAGCATGGCAGAGTTGGCAACATAAAGCTAAGGAGCCACGTGTAGCTCTTTGGCTGTACCCTTGCAGGCAAACAAAAACAAAAGGAAATGAACTTCTGAGGCAACTAAAAGCTCAAACCAGCAGGGCTCAGACAGGCTGCCTGCATGCCCTAGCCCCATTCCACTCCCAGAAGCGGCTGGCTGCGGGACGTCTCTACATGTTCCCTGGGGGAGGAGGGAAGGGAAGAGACTCCATGTGCTTCCCCTGCCGCCAGCACTGTCCTCCTAGCTGCCATTGGCCAGTTCCCGGCCAACAGAAGCTGCAAGGCCAGTGCTTGTAGATGCAGGCAGCATAGGAAGACCCACTGCCTTCTCCCTCTAAAGGGCACACAGAGAAGTACCAGCAGTCAGATGGTTCCAGAAGTGGCATGGGGGCACAGCTTTCTGTGCTGCCAATTGGGAGTTCCCTGCGGTAAGCACTTCTAATCAGAGCCTGCACCTTACACCCTCTCCTGCACTTCAACCCCTTATCCCAGGGCAGAACCCCTTTTCTGCACCCAAGCTCCTCCTCAGGCCTTATACCCTCTCCTGTACCACAATAACCTGGGTGGAGACCCCTCCTGCACCAAACTCTCTCCTAGACCAACACCCTTCACACTCTCCTGCCTATCCTGGAATTTTGCGTGTGATACAGCTCTCAAAATATTTTGGTTAAAACACAAAAGGGTATTTTATTAAAAGGTTGCCAACCCCTGTACTATGGGCTTGACTAATGTACAATAGAGCCAGTATCTGAACCCAGAGGAATCAGAGCTTGAGTCTACCTTTTTACAAATAAACATAATATTTACCTACCTTCCAGCTAATGTTTCAAAGAAAGTTATATGAGATAGAAGTTAAAAACAAAGGCATTGAGCATCCAGACCCACGGCAGACAAGGGTTGCTGCAATGCTCCGCTGCTGCCTCTGTATCAGAAGCAGCAGTGCAGCGTGGCAGGCAGCCCACCTGCAAGCGGAGCTGGTTTTTACATTGGCTCCAATCTCTCAGACTGGCTCCTGCTTGGCACCCCACGCTGCTGCCTCTGATACAGAGTGCAGAGTGGCAGGGGACTCCCTGGGAGTGGAGCCGGAGCACACTGTTTGCCAACCCCCTGCCAGGGACTAAAGAATAGTCAACTAACCACGAAGAATTCATGCAGTTAGTTGATTATTATATTACCTGCTATCTAACATCCCTAATTGCAGAGCCACTGCAGGGGAAGCTGTCAGGACCCAGCACAGAAATGAGCCAGCATGCCTGCCTGCCAGCTCTCAAAATCCTTTAAATGCAGAGCCACAGGGGGAGCAGCTACTGGAATCTGGCATGAGCTGGGACTGAGCTAGCCTGACTGCGCATTGGTTCCTAAGCTCCTTTCAATTAAGAGCTGCAGTGGTTAATAGTGCAATTGACAACATTTTTGTCGGTTACACAGTTACCAAATTACACGCTTCCTAACATCCCAAATTTACAGTGGACATAGCCTATCGCATCCATAAAGATGCATGAGAGGGATGCATCAGTCATCTTCAATTTGGGGGGGAGGGGTTAAGTGAATTTCCTGCAAAATTTATAAGGCTTTCAACTTTACCATAAATGTTATGTCTTTTGCTACAAGATGGTGATAGACTTTATACAACTTAAATATTCAGTACAAAAACAATAACTGTGTCTACACTGGCCACTTATTCCGGAAAATCAGCCGCTTTTCTGGAATAACTTGCCAGCTGTCTACACTGGCTGCTTGCTTTTCCGGAAAAGCACTGACGATCTACTGTAAAATCATCAGTGCTTTTCCAGAAAAACTATGCTGCTCCCGTTCGGGCAAAAGTCCTTTTCCGGAAAACTGTTCCGGAAAAGGGCCAGTGTAGACAGCACAGTAGTGTTTTCCGCAAAAAAGCCCTGATCGCGAAAATGACGATCGGGGCTTTTTTGCGGAAAAGCGCATCTACATTGGCACAGATGCGTTTCCGGAAAAAGTGCTTTTCCGGAAAAGCATCCTGCCAATGTAGACGCGCTTTTTCCGGAATACTTATAACGGAAAACTGTTCCGTTTTAAGCATTTCCGGAAAAGGGTGCCAGTGTAGACATAGCCTAAGTGTTTATATTCAACCTGAAGGGAGAGTCTTTTTAAGTTAATTAATACTAAAGGCACCAGATACAAACCAGATACAAACTGAAACGGACCAGCAGCGGCTGAATCAGGATGCCTGGGGAAGAGCAGCTGGGGTGCTGCCAGGTTGGTCCAGTAGCGCCGAGGAGCAGCACTGCGGGACCAACCGTCAGCGCCCCAGCTGCTCTACCACAGGCGTCCGCGAGAAAAGCCTGGTCTGCTGGGGGGGGTGGGCGCACTAGCTGCGCTTCCCCCTCCCCGCCCCCGCCCGCAGACCAGGGAGACACGGGCAGCGGGACCAAGACACGCCGAGACCTGCCGTGGTCCCGCCACCGGGGCCCTCCGCGTCTCCCTGGTCTGCTGGCGGGGGGGGGGGGGGGGAGCCCCAGGAGACCAGGGAGTCGCGGAGCAGCTTTTCTCGCCCCGGAGGACGCGGGCAGTGGGACCGCGGCGCGTCTGGTCGGTCCCCGCCGCCTGCATCCTCCGGGGCGAGAAAAGCCCCATTCGTAAATACGAATCCGACATAAGTCGGATCCGCATAACCCGGGGACTGCCTGTACTGATTAGATTAGCCAGTCACCTATATCCTTTAAAACTGACTATAGAACACAACTACTCATGAGTGGTAGGAGAAATCAAATGAGCGATACGAGATTAACAAGCAGAGTTATATTTCATTTAATTATTTCTGCTCTTCCTTTGATGTTCAGTGTTTACACACAAAATTTATTTGCTGCAGTGGTGGTGAAAAAAGTTTAAAAACACCAGTATGTTATTTCTAAATAAATAGGATATTACACATCAACAGTTCTTTATACAACTCCCGACTCTTACCAGACAAAACACAATTATCAAAATAAGCAGTGTTTAAAGAACACTACATAGAAGAGCCATGATTTGTTTCCAAACAGTTTACATACATGAAAGGTACTTTACAAACATCTGCATTGTCAATATAAAGCCCATCTAGACATCACTATGCAACTAGAAAAACAACTCTCACTCCCACCAAGAACAAGTAGGAAGCGTTCTCTGCCAACCGAGTGCCAACAAAAGTCATAATTCTGTTCTCTTGCTACTTGGAAAAGGCACCCCCTTCTCTTGCTTTTCCAGCTCCTCAAGTAGCAGAGGCCCAGTGCTGCCTCTTACTTGATTCAGCCGAGTGGAAAAAAAACATGCTGTTCAAAAGCAGAAGCGAAATTAAGCAGATTGTCACTTCACTCTTGCTCAGTAAGGTTCTGAACAGCAAAGGCTGAGGGTGATTTGAAGGAAATGGGACACAATACAGCAAAACCAAGGGAGAGGATGGAAAAATTCTCCCTTCCCCGTCTTTATATAAAGCCAGAAAGAAAAAATGGTTACTTACCTCTTGTAACTGTTGTTTTTCGAGATTTGTTGCTTACGTTCTTTCCATGTAGGTAGGCATGCACTGCATGCAGAGATCATCGGAGAGCTTTTCCTTAGAGGTACCCATCAGGCTGGCAGGGAGCCCCCTGGAGTGGGGCCTGCATATGCGCATATATTATCCCCTGCCAGCCCACCACTCCCTCAGGGTATGTCTACACTACAAAGTTAGTTCGAACTAACGGACGTTAGTTCGAACTAACTTTCATAGGCGCTACACTAGCGCTCCGTTAGTTTGAATTTAATTCGAACTAATGGAGCGCTTAGTTCGAACTAGGTAATCCTCATTCCACGAGGATTAAGCCTAGATCGAACTAGCTAGTTCGAATTAAGGGGTGTGTAGTCCCTTAATTCGAACTAGTGGGAGGCTAGCCCTCCCCAGGTTTCCCTGGTGGCCACTCTGGCCAACACCAGGGAAACTCATCTGCCCCCCTCCCGGCCCCGGACCCCTTAAAGGGGCACGGGCTGGCTACGGTGCCCGTGCCAGGTGCAAGCCTGCCAGCACCCAGCCAGCAGACCCTGCACCTGGCACGGATCGAGCCACCCACCCGATGCCCCCCAGCCCTCCCCCTCTTCCCGGGACCAGGCTGGCGGCTCCCGGGAGCTTGCCCGGGACCGCAAGAGGCGGGCACCCGCCTGGGCTAGTGCGGACATCGTGGACCTCGTCCACGACCTCCGCACTAGTCACAGGAAAGTGGCCGGCTTGGGCAGGATAGCTGCCAGCCTGGCCACCCACGAGCAGGTGTGCAAGAGAATCAAGGGGGTCCACAGAGACCCCCGACCCTGAGCCCTGAGCTTACAATGGCCGTACTGGGTCAGACCAAAGGTCCATCTAGCCCAGTAGCCTGTCTGCCGACAGCGGCCAAACCTAGGGACCCTGGCGGGGATGGACTGAAGACAGTGACCAAGCCATTTGTCTCGTGCCATCCCTCTCCAGCCTTCCACAAACCTTGGGCAGGGACACCACTCCTACCCCCTGGCTAATACCACTCCATGGACCCAACCTCCATGACTTGATCTCACTTCCCTTTAAACTCTGTTCCAGTTCTAGCCTTCACAGCCTCCTGCAGCAAGGAGTTCCACAGGTTGACTCTTTGCTTTGTGAAGAACAACTTTCTGTTACTAGTTTGAAGCCTGCTACCAATTCCTTTCCTTTGGTGTCCTCTAGTCCTTCTTTATGGGAACTAATGAAGAACTTCTCTGTATGCACCCTCCCCACCCAACTCCTGCTTTTAGAGACCTCTATCCTGTCCCCCCTCCGTCTCCTCTTTTCTAAGCTGAAAAGTCCCAGTCTCTTTAGACTCTCTTCATATGGGACCTGTTCCCAACCCCTGATCATTTTAGTTGCCCTCTCCTGTCCCAGCCTCTCTCTTCCCCTCTCCCACCTCCTTTTCCCAGTCTCCCCCAGTTTTGTTCAATAAAGACAGATTCCATTTTGGAAGACACGTTATCTTTATTTTGTACATCAAGAAGAGGGGCTAGGGAAGGGTAAGTGGAAGGAGGTGAGGGAAGAATGGGGTACGTGCCCCCGATGGGGAGGACTGGGCTGGCTCTGCGGGCTTCTGGGGGTGGAAGCTCGCCTGCAGCCCCCCAATTGGCCCCTCTCCCTAGATGGCAGCCTGTGGCAAGTGCAGCCGGGCTGATGGCAGAGTGCTGTGATGTGCCCAGTGTGGGCACTCAGGGCACTCCAAGCCAGGACTGCTTTGCAAGCGGGGCACCCCTGAGAACTTTCTGTCCGGGGTGGGGGTCGGGACCCTTTAAGCACAGCCCTCGGCTAGCCTGAGACAGCATCTCCACACTCTAAGTCCTCCTCTGATGCCCTGCCGGCACTGCTTCCGGCCATCCTTAACCCCGCTTCAGGGTCCACTTAATGTGGACGCGCTAGTTCGAATTAGCAAAACGCTAATTCGAACTAGTTTTTAGTTCTAGATGCGTTAGTTCGAATTAGCTTAGTTCGAATTAAGTAATTCGAACTAAGTTAGTTCAAATTAGCACTGTAGTATAGACATACCCTCAGTTTCTTCTTGTCAGCAGACCCCAACAAAGGGCAGGAGAGTGGGATTTGGAATGGATGTGAGCAACGCATCTCGAAGAACAGTTAGAAGAAAAAAACCTCTTGTTTCAGTGATTGGTCATGTCCATTCCATGTAGGAGACTCCAAAGCCACACCCACGGAGATGGGGTTGGAGACTACAAAGAGAGGGACTGCAACACCGTCCTGCCCACAGCCGTGTCATCCCTGGCCTGCTGCACTATGGCGTAGTGACTTGCAAAAGTACGTACTGAAGACCTGGTGGCCACCCTGCAGATTTCAACAATTGGCACCTGAGCCACAAAGGTGGCAGACAAAGCTTAGGCCCTAGTGGAGTGAGTTCTAATGGGGGAGCTGGAACATGAGCCAGCTCATAAGTCCTGATGCAGGAAGTGATCCAGGATGAGATACGCTGAGCCAACACTGGCATGCCCTTCATCCTGTCAGCTATGGAAACAAATAACTGGGGAAAATTACGAAAGCATTTTGTTCTATCTAAAGAAAAAGCCAAAGCACATCTAACATTGAAGGTGTGTCGAGCCTGCTCTGTTCCCAACTCATGAGGTTTCAGATAAAAAACAGGTAAAAATATATCCTGACAGACACCAAAAGGTGAGGGCAAAGCCTAATCTTATCCTTGAAACAGATGGTATAAGGGAGGGGTCTACAGTCAAGGCCTGCAGTTCTGAAACCCGACTAGCAGAAGTAATGGCCACAAGAAACACCACCTTCAAGGAAAGGTGCAATAGCAAACACATTGCTAATGGCTCAAAAGGAGGTGCTACTAAACATCAGATTACGGTCCTGGGGGGAAGGGACTGTCGCACCTCAGGATACACCCCATCCAACCCCTTAAGAAAACAATGCACCATAGGGTCTGCAAAGACAGTCTTTCCCCAGGACCCCAAATGGAAAGCTGAGATAGTGGCCAGGTGCACTCTGATCAAAGAAGAGGCAAGGACCTGGATTCTAAGGTCCAGAAGGTAGTCTAAGATGGCAGAGGCAAGGGCTTCTATGGGGGAGAAACTCTTCCCCTCTGACCCCAGCATGAAGTGTTTCCATTCTGCTATGTAAATGGCTGTAGTGGGGGAGTTACGACTCCCCAGCAAATCACTCTGGATGCACTCCAAACACTGAACGCCTTGGAGAGGCAGCCATGGAGCCATAAGATAGAGACCAAATGTTCAGATGGCAAAGCCTGCCAAAGTCCTGTGAGATCAGATTCTGATACAGGAGGAGGGCTCCAGAGAGGTCAAGCAGGGCCGGGAACCAATGCTGACAAGTACTATCACGCCAGTACTATCAGGCTCAGAACTCCCAGACCTTGAGTATCAGCTTGTGAGTCAGAGGGAACAGAGCAAAGGCATACAACAAGACTAGAGGCCAAGGAACCAGCCGGGCATCTCCCAGGGACTTCAGCCTGTGGTTGAAGAGGGAGCAGAAGTGGAGACACTTTCCTGTTGGTGCAAGTCACAAACACATCCAGGTGGGGAAACCCCTACCAGCAGAAGATGTTCAAGGCCACATTTGCCTCAAGAAACCATTCATGCCCCTTGAATGGTCCTGATGAGTTGGTCCACCAGAGCATTCTGTGCCCCAGGAAGGTAAGAGGCCACTGAGTAGATGGCATGGGCAATGCAGAACTCCCACAGAAGAACTATCTCCTGTGCCAGGAGGCACAAGTGAGCTCCACCCAGTCTGTTTATGTAAAACATCACTGCTGTGTTGTCCAGCAGGATCAAAACGCACCTGTTTTGAAGCCATGGCAAGAAAGCATAGAAAGTGAGGCAAACAGTCCTCAACTCCCTGACAGTGATATGCAGGGACAAGTCTGTGGGGGACCACGCTTTGAATCCGTAGGTCCCCGAGGTGAGCTCCCCATCGCATATCAGAGGCCTCCATCATCAGCCGGATCTATGGGGAAGGGCTGCTGAATGGCATCCCCACACAGACCACCTCCTCCTGCAGCCACCAGTCGAGGGATCTCGTAACACCCATCACCATCATATGCATGGGTTAGAACACTGGGTTGCGAATACATGCCAGCCACAGCTGAATCAGGGAGAGTCTGAGTCTGGTGTGAAGCACCACATACATGTACACTGCCATGAAGCCTAGCAATCTTGTGCAACACCAGGCTGTAGTAACGGAGGAAAGGTGGCATCTCAGAACAGCCTCCTTTATCACTAGGAAACAAGCTTCAGGCAGGGAAGCCGTGGCCATAGGAGCATTGAGGCAAGCTCTCACAAACTGTCCTTTGGGTGGGAAGTAGAGTGGACTTGGCCTCATTCAGAATGAGGCCTAACTGGAGGAGGGTTTCCCTGACCTCAGAAGGAGAGGAACCCCTTTTGAGCCTGTTGTCTAGCTATGGGTACACCTGAACCCATCTCTTGTGCAGAAAAGCGGCAATGACTGCCATGTATTTGGTGAACACCCTGCGGGCCATACAGAGGCCAAACGGGAGAGCCATAAACTGAGAATGATTTTGACCCATCATAAATCGGAGGTAACACCTGTAAGGGTCCGCAATCAAGACGTGAAAGTAAGTATCTTTGCAATCTAGGGCAGTGTACTAGTGCTCCATGGCTAGAGAAGGGATGATAGAAACTAGTGTCACCATCTTGAACTTCAACTTTACTATGAAGTCATTCAGGCTTTGGAGGTCCAAGATAGGACAAAACCCACCCTTGGCTTTTGGGACCAAAAGTAATGGGAATAGAACCCTTTGCCCCTGTGATTTGTCAGGACCTCTTCTACAGCTCTGAGATCAAGAAGCTGTTGCACCTATAACTGTAAGAGATGCTTGTGAGAGAGGTCCCTGAAGAGGGGAGGGGAGTGGGAGGAGGGACAGGACAGAAACAGGATAGAGTATGCATTTTCCAACATCCCTAGGACCCAACAGTCCATCATGATAGGCAACCAGGCACAGTGGAAAGGGGACAGTAAGTTGGCGAAGGGCCATTGTACACTGGCTGGTACGCTGTCCCTGGGTGAAACTCTGACGATCTGTGCACACTACACGTGCACATCTACATGGAATGGACATGAGCAATCACTCAAAGAAGAAAGAAAGGATCCCCCTCTTTCTTCCTGGAAGAGGAAGCTCCAAAATGCAGTGGCATTGAGGGAGCCTACTGTTAAGGGGAGGGGAAATCAAACCCCGCCCCAAAAAAGGAGACAATCATGATCAAGCCTTTATATTGTTCAGGCGCTAGAGGATAAGCTGAAAACTTAAAAGAACACAAGCTTAATCTAGACAACTGTTAATTTCAATGATTTACTTTGAAGCATTGTCAGCTACTACAAGTTGTATTGCCAATCAGGGCCAGCTTTAGGAAGTGCAGGGCCCAATTCGAACAGTTTTGACAGGGCCCCGGCAGCCAGGATTTTTTGTTGAGAAACCCCCCCGTCCCTCCACCCCCCCAAAAAAACCCATACCACACAAAAGTTTTGATGGGGCCCCGGCAACCGGGAAAAAAAAAAAAAAAAAACACACCACACACACACAAAAGAGTCACAGCCCCTTTAAGTCCCCAGCTACAGGGCAGAGTCACGTCCCGCCTGCCCCTGTATCGACTCACTCCTCTTGCGGCACAGGGCAGCTACCATGCTCCTCCTTCGGGCCGACACCACCTCCCACAGCGCACCACAGAGCTGTGGGAGAGGAGCAGCCAGCGCACTTCCGCAACCCCCAGACGTGGCACAAAGCTGCAGGCAGGACTTTTGTCCATCCCGCGGGAAGCTGGCACTACGCTGGAGGTAGGTAGTGGGACTTCTCAGGGTTGGGAGGAAAAAAGGGGAGTGGGGGGCCCGAAAGCCTCGCAATAGACTGGTTGATCCCGATCAACCAATTGGTGACCACGGCTTTAGGGCGCAGGGCCCTCTTAGGCACGGGGCCCGATTCGGGGGAATCAGTGTAATCGGCCTAAAGCCAGCCCAGTTGCCAATTCATTGTTTTATTAATTTTTTCCCCATTTTATTTTTTGCTGTTGCAAAAACCCCCAAGCCTCACTAATATGGCCCCAACTGTGCTGGTGGGGGCAGGGGACAGGATGCTGGGGCAAGGTATTCGTGGGGGGGGGGGGAGGGTCTGGCCAGGAGGGCACAGACAGCTGGGACCAGTACCTGGAGATCCTGGGTCTCAGGAAGCATGCTGGCTGCTCTTCCCCTCCCCTCTCCCAGGTATCCCCCCTGCTCTAACCCAATCCCCCCCCCTTCCCCAGCCAGGCACCCCTCCCCTTCCCCAGAGCCAGGCACGCACACACCCTAACCCAATCCCTCTCCCCTTCCCCAGAGCCAGGCACACACACCCCTAATTCAATCCCCCTCCCCTTCCCCAGAGCTAGGCACCCAATCCCCCCCCCCCCCGAGCCAAAAACACACCCCAATCCAATCCCCCTCCCCTTCCCCAGAGCCAGGCACTGGCCTCCCCCATAGCACTCCCCCTTCTCCTCCCCCACTCTAACCTAATTCTCTGGTCCCAGAGATGGAGACGCCACTACAGCCATGCACATCTCCCGCCAGGTGCTGAGGCATGTGCACTGAGTGGCCAGCCTTGAGACACACTGGCTGGGACACCTTGCGCACCCTCCCCCCAAACCCAATACCCCTCTCTTCCCTTTCCCTATGCTCCTCCCAACTAGAGCTAGGCGCACACACCTTCCCCCATTCTAACCTAATTCTCGGGTCCCAGAACCGCTGCAGCCGTGTGTCTCCCTCCAGGCTCTGGGGCACATGCGCACCCTCCCAACCCCACTCCCCTCCCCTTCACTTCCCCAGAGCCAGACACCTCCCCTCCCCGCTCTAACCCAATTCCCCCCTTCCCCACTAACCTTATGCCCAAGTCCTAAAACCGCCGCTGGCGCTGCCACTGCTGCACCCAGAGCTGTTACCTGTGCTCAGCAGCCGGCTGCTAGCACGTGCAGGCTGGGACGCTGTGTGCAACCCAGCCTGCACGAGCAGGATATTACGTAGAGTGCTGGGGGCTGTGAGCAAAACAGTGTGGGCAGTGAGCACGCATGTAGCTCACAGCAGCCTGGCCGCGAGAGTGGCTGACATGAGCAGTGCCGGGTTCAGTCAGGAGCCGCAATTTTTTTCTTCGCGGGCCACATGCGGCTCATGAGCCGCAGACTCACCACCCCTGAACTAGACATTCACGTTCCTAGCCCCCCTTCATTCCCTCCCACACCCAATAATTTTGTAACCCTTCCCCCACTCCTTTTTGGGTCAGGACCCCTGGAATTACAACACTAACATTTCATATTTAAATAGCTGAAATTAGGGATATGAATACTTAACCAGTAGCAGTTAACCAGCAGCCTGGTCAGAGCAGCCCACTGGCCGGCCCTGTGCCCCCCGCCCCCCGTTTAAGTGGTTAACCTGTTAAATATAATGTTCAACTGGTTACCTGATTAAATGGGATTTTACATCCCTAGCTGAAATCACGAAGTTTATAACTTTTTAAATCCTACAACTGTGAAATTGACCAAAATGGACTATGAATTTGGTAGGGCCTTGCATATAACCTATATAGTTTGTGATATTAAAGTTCTATAGGAAATTGTAACATGTAGAAATATTATTTAGACAACAACATTCTTGCTGCTGTGATTCTGCAAAAAGTAATCAGAAAACTCAGCTGCTCATTGATGAGTCTTTCAAAGCATACGTGGCCTTAAAAAAAACTCCTGACTACACAAAATAGGTAGAAAAATTAGATTCCCATGCTTTTAGAGGTAACAAACAATTGAAACTGAGCTTACTTAGTCTATTCTCCTTTTAACTTTCACTTAAAAAATTCAAGATACTGAACAAGTTACTATATTCAACTAACAGGAAAAATTAGCAAGAAATGTGCAGAGAAATCAAAAGAAAAATACAAACTCTTTTCTTCACAATACTCTAACTTCAGGGAGTGGTGGGATACAGAGTGATACTTATAAATACTATTAGACAGGAGAGTCAGTCAGTTTGCAGGGGAAGACAGACTATCATATTACATGCTATGTCTTAAGGATGAGGAGGAAGGAAGCAAAGCTCAGCTAGTCACTAACTTTAACATCAGCTTCAGAAGAAGCTGCTCACCTGTTCTCACAATTCTGAAGCAGAGCGACGAGACAGTCTGAAAGACAGTGATGCGATGAAAACAAATGAGTGACGTAGAGAAGGTAGAGCAGATGCTTCTATTCAACCTCTTACTACAAGCACAAGGAGAAACAATGAAACTGAAAAGTAGCAAATTCAACTGATGAAATGTTCATGGCTTTTTTAAACAAATGTAATGAACAGTTGGCCTGTAGAACTCACTGATGCTAAGAGTATAGTAAGATTGGGGGGGGGGGGGGAAATCACAATTATAAGAATTTAAACAGTAGGAAAGATTTTTTTTAAAGCTAAAAAAAGAGTTTAAGGAGGGACATAGTCATCACACTTTAGGACATAAAGCAAACTCTAAAGGCAGGTTTAAGAAGAAAATTTATTTGGGAGCAAGTCACTCTGTAACTGCCTACTGTGGAGTTATTTACACTTTTCTCTGAAGCATCTGGTAGTGACCACAGGAAAAAAAAATAAAGACAGGATACTGAACTAGGTTGACTACTTGTCTGTACTAGTATGGCAATTCCTATGCTCAAAGAACAGTTCTAAAGCCAGAAGGTCAGCTTAAGGTACACAACTCAAGCTACATGAAGAAGCTGAGTTTTAGAACTACCCACATCAGGAGGTCGATGACAGAAATGTTCCATCGACTTCCATTACGCCTCACGACTGTGAGGAGTTTTGTGGTTGACAGAAGTGCTGTCAGCATATAATTTCGCAGGTCTTTTCTAGACCTATTAATTTGATCACCAGAATATCAACTGCTTCAGTGTTAATCTCCATGGCAGTGAAAACAAACCTAAGAGACAAAGAAAACAGCAACAAGAACAAACAGGGACTTAAAAAAATCCACCCTTCAAGTTTACCTTCAGTTTCAACTTTTCTACAGATGTCCTTTCACTAACCTCAGTCGTACAGCATTCCATGTATGCTCTGTAAATCAGCCAGTGTGGAAAACAATCTCTAAATATATCTAAGTATAAACATCTTCCATGATTTCTTCTTAGTAAATCTCTTCCCTATTTTGATCAGACTGATATCAAATGGAAGGAAACCAGTGCAAAAAGTTTTCTTTTTCAAGGCTTAGCTTTTGCAAATACCAAGCAAAATGTGGGAAAATATTCTGAGGAAGCAACTACAACCTCAAACATCTAAACAAACATACTTACATTTTCAAATTTTCTTTATAGACTGATTCTGAAGGCTAAATAACATTAAATAAATGCAATGTACATCAGAGTGATTTTTTAAGATAACTGTGATTTTGAAATGGCAGTGAAATTTAATGATTTAGTTTATATGCCGATGAATTTCTACAAATAAAAGTATATCTTAACAGAAAAGAGCATGACACTGTGTTTAGACATTTACACTCGGTTTGCCTTTTATGTTTATTGAATTCCAATGCTCAGATTGCAAAAAACACCACACCCCTCACACACACACACACACACACACACACACACACAAAACACACACAAAAAATCCAACCTGGTACAATTTAATCATAAACCAAGTTTGGTTACTTTCAGTTTTAAAACACTGAATGGTATAAAAGTAAGTTTCACACTTAAGTGGAATTTCAAACACATTGACCATTCTAAATACAAAATACTTTGTAGTTAGTAAATACTTGAACACATAACATCAAGTATCATATGAAGATATCCTAATCTTTAGAAACAATTACTACTGAATACCAAAGAAGCTGTCAAACTTCACTCTGGTGCGTGGGCTACTAGCAAAGTCATTTGATGGCCATAAAGCTAAATTCTGTCTTCAGATTTTAATCCACCAAATTTACAGTATGCCCAGGGAAGCATCCAGATGTTGGGAAGCAGTTATATATTTATTTAATCTCGTACACCTCATATATAGTAAAAAGGGTTTGCCCATATAGCTATAACAGCAAATCTCCCTAAGGCAGAAACAGTTTATGTCAGCAAGAGGTCTTTTGATGCCACGCTATTCCCTGAATTAAATAAGTTATACTCTCAAAAGAACATTTGATGTACTAACTACAGCTATCCTAAGTCATAGCTATATCTGTTAAGGATGAGAGTTTTTCCCTACAGCCATGCCAGCAAAACTCAAGAGTAAACAAGGCCTTAGACTGCAATGGAGCCTAAGTATATGCATGAAGTACTTCTCTAAACCAAGGTCATATTTAGTAGGAGTTCTTAACAAGAGGTTAAAGTACACCGGTGCAATGCTGTGGCAAGAAGGAGCCAAGGAGCTGGCTGGTTGGGACGCTCAGCTGAAGAAGGAGACATGGCATGCTTCCAGCCAGGTTCCCAGGAATTCTCCTGGAGGCTGCAGTGTTAAGCAGCAGGCAGGCAAGGGTTGCCACCTCCTCACTGGTTTGAGACTGCCTCAGCCCCCAAGACCTTCCAACCCCACCCCAGGATGCCTTTTAGAGAGGAGGGGAAGGGGCTGAAGCAGCACTGCTTGTTGTTCCCTTCCACTCAGGGAGTGAGAGGAAAGTGTAAAGTTTGCTGTATTCCTCTCCCTCTGGCTGGGGAGGGCAAGGGGCAGATGAGCTGCAGGCTTTCCTCACTCCCTGATAACAACAGGATAGGAAAGAGCAAGCACAAATCTCTTATCCATTAGAACTAACACATGATTCAGGAGTGAGTTTTGTACATTTTCACCATAACCGTGCCTTTTCAAAATATATCTACTTAGGAAACTTAATCTCCACATTCAAAAAGGAAAAACTAGTTGCTCAACAAGACAGTTTTCGTAAGCTAACTTACCTGGTTTTACAGGTGCATGACACCAGAGTATCTGATTGGTTTGGAACATTCGTAAGCATGGCGTCTTCACAGTCTGCACTTTTCGTGAAATCACATTGCTGAAGAAAGGATTTGAACAGCTGGTAACTGCTGTTCGGAGGAGGTTCGCCATGTTGCCTGGGATCTAAGAACAAGGGCTGCCCTGCGTGGATTCCGTGACAACCTTGCTGTGCACAGAAATCACAAAAAGAGGCATTAACTTTTTTAATTAATGACTTTAGAGATATTAACTGTATAGAGCCAGATGCTAATTGCAATTGATTAAAACACCCACACAAAATGTCCATCTGTCCCCCCGAAGTAGAAAACAAAGGCCACCTTTTTTAAAAAGTCAGAGCAGCCATCAAAAATAGACAGATAGATAGAAGGAACAACAGTACAGTTAATTTACATAACATTTTATAAGTACTACTTGAAATTAACAACATTCAATAGGCAGGATAGAGCCCAGTGCCCATTTACAGAGAAACAGCAAAAATTTTAACTATTTGACAAAAGCCGCATGCTAAGTCTAGGACATTGTATTAGATCCATTTCCCTACACAATCATACATTTAATCAACAGCCATGCTGCCTCTTCAATATAAGAGGCATTTACAATCCTCAATGTAAAGTGATATTTGACCATTCATGCTAAATCTTTACTGAAGTGTTAAACAAACATTGATCCAAATAGCAAGAACTGACATGTCAGCGGCCCCTGCCTCCCACAGAGAAATCCACCAACAATAAATATTCTTGCTTTTAAATATAAGCTGATAAGCAAAGTCAACTGATTGTATTTATATTACTTTCTTCTTTTGCCATGTAAGATGCAATTTTTACTTAATTCGGACAATGGTATTACTTATCAAAAAGCATAGACTATGTTTGTGAATCTAAGGTTCAACTTCAATAGACATGCTGCTATACAATAATGACCAACTAGGTCATTATTGTCATCAGGATTAAGTCAATTTTACTGAAACGTAACAGTTAGTCAGGATTTTTTAAATCTGTGGTACATAAAGTTCCCACCACAAAAGTATAGACAGTACAATTTGATGAAGATTTAAATCCAACATCTTAATTTATTTATAAAAATATATATAAGAAAAGAGAGCAAAACCAATTTGCACAAAGATGACATTAAATCTTTTAAAACCTATGCTAAGGTATAGTTCCATCTACTGAGAGTTTTGACATCAGCTTTTCCAATTTTGGACTCTAACCACAGCTAGCAGAGCTATTTCAATTTTTGGAGGATTGGAGCTACTACACCGCACACATATGGACATCTGCACTTCCATGTGGCCCCATGACGTCAGTGAGGACCTGGTTACCTACATTATCTTGCTGGAATGTGACATTTCTGATGTATCCATTTTGTTTTCTACCATGATTTGTTCATCTCCTCTTTAGTGTCATGAAGTACTTGAGTACAATGAATTACATGCAATATTTTAATTTCTAAATAACAAATTGAGATGTGCTAGGACAATTCCCCTGTTTTAGCAACACATACAGCTCTCCTACCTGAAAAAAAAAAAAAAAAATCTTGCCCTTTTCTCTGCTCTCCAATAACCAGTCACCAGCGTTCAGCAGACAGCTACAGTTTCTAAAGGAATTACCATAAATAAAAAAACAAAACACTGTAGCAGAGTAAGTTACCAGTCCTCAAGCCACATATTCAGACAGACACTTGGGATAAAAAAAAAAAATCTTCCCCTTCATTAGTAGTAGGGGTAAATAAACATGAATTGTTCCATCTCAGGGTACACCACATCTGCCTGCGAAAAGGTTCCCCCTTAAAGGATACTCTTCAACCCAACTCCACACGCGCTACCACGTCTGCATGTTCCACTAGCACAGCTACCGGTGTCCCAACAGCACTCTTGTGTTAGTGGATTCTTATTGGCTGCTTGCAGACAAATGTTATTCATGCTTTACCCAAAGCCTCTAGGATTGGCCACTACCCTTCACTTCATAAATCAATCTCTCCCTGGAGTCTCCAAGTCCGCTCATTAAAACAGCACTGAAATAATGTGAAATCACTTGCCTTACAACTACTGCACATTTAATTACCCTCATTGATGAACCTAGAAATAAAACTCCTAACTGATGATTTTGACTGTTGTGCTGCAATCATCAGACCATGCTGTGTTCATAATATACATGTCTCCTCGAATGGCTGCAAAATAGGAGCAGACTACCTTCTTTTTGACCTTGCCCAAATCATTCAAACTCTTTGAGCCTCATTCTGTCCATCTATATTTAAATTCGGGACCAAATGCCTTGGCTCTAAGAACTATTAAGTACATGTAATTATAATTAATTTCAGCAAGAGTTACTGATACTTCATTTGTAACTATGTAACTCAGAGCTAATCTCCACAGGAAACAGTATTCTACAACTTCCAATGAAAATGCTGCAGCAGTGCAATACATCAGGCAAATTATGTTCCTTCTTCTAAAAACACATGCATGCATCTAGGCAGCAAGCGCTCTGTCACAGTTGCACAGCCTCCTTTTCCTTTCTGTAGCCCTGCCCCATGTCTTTTACAAACACCATTTCCATGAAAGCTGCAATGTCTAGTTAGCACAAGGTCATCTCATTACTATTGTAAATGTGTCCTCTAGTCTTGCCAAAGTCAGTACATTAGCCCTCATTACGATAGTGAATTTACTTAAACTGAATCCTTGGTCCCCTGCAAGTCTGATTCTTCAAACTTGATTTTTCCAAATTTTCTTGAACATGAAGTTTAATTCAGTCTAGTGGGCAGCAGAATAAAACCCCGTTTTTTCATGGGACAGACAACTGAACTACCACTGCTGGGCTTTCCCCATAAAGTATTTATATCTCATCCTTGTTCTGCAGAACAGAATCAGCAAATTGCGCCGAGTCTCCAGAATCTAGTTCCATTTAGTTTATCTGTCTATAGTGACTTAGTGAAATGGGGGTAGAGTAGGCAGCAGCAGCTGCCGCTCCAACGAGAAAACAGCAGCACAGTTTCAACCCTTCCTTGCTTCCCAAGCACTTGCTGCAATTTCAGTAGACGAAGGGAATAAAAAGAATAAAATCAGACTCTAACCCGAAGATTTGCTACACATAGCAGAGGAGTAAAACCCGCTAGCAGTGTGACGGAAAGGCAGGTTTCAGAGGCACTGATTAACCCTTCGCTCCGCACGCTGAGTACCCTCCTTTTGCTAGCGAATCCATAAAACGCCTCCCCAGCCCCAGCAGACAATAGCACCCACCAGCCTCCACGCCGCGCTCCCGCCTGCCTTTGCTCACGCTGCGTTGACCTTCTGGCGAGAGCCGGCGCGCGCCAGGGCCGAAAAGGAGGGGCAAGCATCCGACAACCCGGAAGTGCTGGGAAGAAAGCTAGGTCAAGCGCTGCGGGGCAAGATGGGTCACGTGATCTTGAGAGTACCTAAGCCTCCTTCAAAAAGGCCGGGAGGGAGGGAGGAAATCGCGTGCTTTATCACGTGACGCTCTTCGAACGTTGGTGATACAGAGGAGCGCGCGCTTGTCTATAACCTTGCCCCCTGGCTCGTTCCCACGCTGTGCTGTAGGAGGGAGCGTGTGCAGCCTGCCGCCTGGCTACCGCGCCCTGATGCTACCAGCCGCGTGGGATCAAAAACTCCGAACGAAAAATATGTAACGCTAATACATGGGAGTCTTTTTATTTGTCTCCAGGTTTACGAGCTTTTCGTGTAGCCCTGCAGGATAAAAACTTTAGTGAAACCTGAGAGCCGAGTGTCCCCATTTCAACAGCTGAGGCGTTAAGAAAAACTCCGCAGACTGTGAGATTTCTGTTAAAAATCACCAGAGTTGGAAAACACTGGAATTTAGGGGAGATGCGCTATGCTCCTTGTTCGGGGTAATGGTAACTAGATATGTCTGCATTTTCTTTGTTGCCTGCATTATTGTGATGTATGCAGACAAGCACGTTCAAGACAGCTAAAGTTTGGGATACAGAGTGTCTTTGACATGGTGCGTAATTAATTAGCTATATGTTGGTCAGGAAACGGTAAGACTATGTAAAGCATTGTTTAAATAGTATGTTTTATTATTTTTTGAAATGCTGTACTGTAGCAGAAAATCCTCTGTGTCAAGCTTATTGTGGTCTGTACACCACAAAAGAGGGATGTAACTGTATAATTTCTAATTATTAGGATTAAAACCTATTAAAATCAGTTATAGGGGGCTTTACAGGGAACTACTCACAAACAATTTTTCTGTTTGCCTACATTACCTTCCATTTTGTAGTTACAAAATTACTCTCTAGTGTAGACAGATTATTATTTGTAGGTGCAGTATAGGTTAAAATGTTTTTAAAAGGCCTATGCTTCTGTAATATGCTTATCTGTGAGTGCAAAAAAATCCCCACCAGCTCAGTAGCTTTTACTGTTATTTGCAACACATAACTTGGATAAGCCATGGCAAAGAGTTCCACTGATGGTGCACTATGTGAAGGACTTTTGTTTGTTCTTAAACCTTCTGCCTATTCATTTTAAGTCCACAGACGACATTCAGGCTATGTCTACGCTGGCATGATTTTCCAAAAATGCTTTTAACGGTAAAGTTTTCCATTAAAAGCATTTTCAGAATAGATCATCTAGATTTGCAGGATGCTTTTCCGCAAACCCCCGAGCGCGCCTGCCCCAGTGGCCGACCCTTCCCTTCCTCTCTCACCCCCCACTCCCGGGCACATGGAAGCCCCGTGCACGCACGCCTGCCCCAGGGCCGACCGCCCCGGCTCAGGAAAACCCCATGCGTGCCTGCCTGAGAGCCAACCTCCCCGGCGTAGGGAAACCCCACGCGTGCCTGCCCCAGGGCCTCCCCCGGGGCTGACTCACCCTTCCTGTGCGGTGTAGGGAGCCGATGCTCCCTCCCGCAGTACACCCTGCAGAGCAGCTAGCGCTACTTCCGGAATCGCCAAAAGTGGCACTAAGCTGCAGGACTTCTGTCCATCCCCGGGAAGCCTACACTACCTCCATTTTCACTGGAGGTACGTAGTGTGGCTTCTCGGGGGTGAGAGGGAAATGGGGGTAGGGCGGACAGGATGCCTCATGATCGACTGGTCGAGGCCTCGTGATATCGACCTGTTGGTGACCACGGGTCTAGACTATCCTTGATAGATATTTATATAACCTACTCTTAAATATCTCCAGAGATGGAGATTCCACAACATCCCTGGGCAATTTATTCCAGTGTGTGACTACCCTGACAGTTAGGAACTTTTTCCTAATGACCAACCTAAACCTCCCTTGCTGAAGTTTAAGCCCATTTCTTCTTGTTCTATCCCCAGAGGCCAAGATGAACAAGTTTTCTCCCTTCTCCTTATGATACCCTTTTAGATATCTGAAAACTGCTATCATGTCCCCCCTCAGTCTTCCCTTTTCTAAACTAAACAAACCCAATTCTTTCAGCCTTCCTTCATAGGTCATGTTCTCTAGACCTTTAATCATTCTTGTTGCTTTTCTCTGGACCCTCTCCAATTTCTCCACATCTTTCTTGAAATGAGGTGCCCAGAACTGGACACAATACTCCAACTGAGGCCTAACCAGCACAGAGTAGAGTGGAAGAATGACTTCTTGTGTCTTGCTCGCAACACACCTGTTAATGCATTCCAGGATCATGTTTGCTTTCTTTGCAACGGCATCACACTGCTGACTCATATTCAACTTGTGGTCCACTATAACCCTTAGATCCCTTTCTGCCATATTCCTTCCCAGACAGTCGCTTCCCATTCTGTATGTATGAAACTGATTGTTCCTTTCTAAGTGGAGGACTTTGCATTTGTCTTTATTAAACTTCATCCTATTTACCTTAGACCATTTCTCCAATTTGTCCAGGTGATTTTGAATTATTACCCTATCCTCCAGATTAGTTGCAACCCCTCCCAGCTTGGTATCATCTGCAAACTTAATAAGCGTACTTTCTACACCTATATCTAAATCGTTGATGAAGATATTGAACAGAACCGGTAGCAAAACAGACCCCTGCGGAACCCCCCCTTGTTATGCCTTTCCAGTAGGATTGTGAACCATTAATAACTACTCTCTGAGTACGGTTATCTTTTTCTCTCCCAGCATTTTGCAACAGGATAGCTAATACATGTTAGGAACAACAGGATGACTAATATGGCAAGAAGGAGGTATGAGCAAATCAGTTGAAAGTCTCCAGGTAAAGATAAGGGAGGGAAGGGTCATGATGGGTGTCTATTCAAGACCTCCAAATCAGACCAAAAAAGGTAGATATGGCAGTTTTATTACAAATAATAGAAGTATCCAAAACACAAGAGCTGATAGCAGTGGGGAATAGTAATGTTAACCACCTAGGCACCTGTTGGAAAAATAATACAGTAAAATACAATGTAATAATTACAATCTAATAAATTCTTGGAATATATTAGAAATCACTTCTTGTTCCAGAAGATGAATGAAATAACCAGTGGACAGCCATTTCAGATTCGAGTCTGATCAGGGAGAAATTGGTTGAGTCTGAAAGTGAAAAGCAATTTGGATGAAAGAGATTGTGGAATGATGGAATTCATGATTCTAAGAAAAGGAATGAGTGAAAGCAACAGAGGACCAGGGAATTCAACTAGCAGATTTTAACCACTAGTAGGAACAGTTGCATGGAAAGAAAAACTAAAAGGAAAAGTTCATGAGTGCTGGCAGGATCTCCCAGAGACAATATTCAAACTAAAACAGTAAAATATCCCAATGTGGAAAAAAGCTAGGAAGAAGCCAATATGGCTCCACCAGGAGCTCTTTAACTGAAAATCAAAAAGGAATCCTATAAATGCTGGGAGCACAGATAAATTGCTAAGGAGGAATACAAAATGATAGCAAAAATATGTACAGATAATATCACAGAGTAATCCACAAAATAAGTTACAGAAATAAGAGGTTCGTTAAGAGCAACAGGAAAATGAAGGAAAATATAAGTCCTCTTTCACAGGGAAAAATAGCTTATAATGAATGACAAGAAAATGAGGTCTTCAATTCCTATTTTGCTTCAGTCTTTGCTAAAAAGGTAAATTGCTATAAGACACAATATTAAAAGAGGGGAAGAAATGCAAGCCAAAATAGGGAAAGAATATTTTAAAGTCTTATCTGCATGGGAGGGCGCTTTTTTGGGTCAGGGGCCACTGACCGCCAGAAAAATCAGTCAGCAGCTGCACACAGGTGAGGAACAAAAACCAAATACTTACTGACTTGGCCCATGACACTCTCCCAAATATTTCACATGCACCAGAGCCTAAGGCCCAGACTAGTAGATTTTGTATGCTCCATCTCCACTGGGAGGTGGCAGGGGACTGGAGTGCCAGTGCAGGCTCCTCAATGCAAGGGGGGAGCCTTGAGGCTCAGGGGTAGATCCAGGCAAGCCAAGGACAGCATCCAGCCCCCAGTCCTTAGATTCCTCACCCCCTGATCTATATATTTTAGAAATGTACATGTGTGTCTGTCTGTAAGTCCATTTGTTCAAGGACTCCTCCTAAATGGTAAGAGCTAGGACCACCAAATTTGGTATGCAGCTTCTTCTCTTAAAGCAAGGGTTTGGTTGTGGTGGGCAAATGGGTCTTTTTTCCAGAACATGGAAAGGGAGGGGCTGTTTGAAGGGACACAATACTCACAGTGACCACTGTGGCAGCGAGCACAAGAGACAAGCGATCCTGCAGAGTCACTACTGGGGCAGCCACACCATCAAGAGAATGGCCAGCTGGGATGGAGCTTGCCAGCTTGCTTGCCACCCAGCTAGATAAGTGGAGCCCTTGAGACAATCCCTGCTGCCACCCTCACCCCCCAAACACACACACACTGGGAGTGAGAGAGCCCCCTCCCTGGGAGGGGCTGGGGGAAAGGAGAGAGCCCATGATGGCCTTTCCTGCACCCTGCTGATACAGAGGCAACAGCGCAGAGTAGCAGGGAGCTACCCAGGAATGGGGCCAAAGCACACTGGCTGCTGGCCCCACCCCTAGGGACTATCAAATAGTCATATAACTGCTAAGATTTCATGTGGTTCCATGACTATTCCATTACACAGTAGCTAACATCCCTAGTAGTGTCTGCATAGACACTGTGTTATTTACATTGACTGTTAGGTCTCAGCTTTCTTGTAAATTTCCTTTGTGAAACTGATAAGAAAGATAAGCACTAGAGTCCAGGCTGCTGCTCTGGAGACCTGGATGGCTGAGCCCCATTTGTCACTAGGGGACAGGGTGAGAACATACCCTAAACTCCTGGGTGAAACAGGGAGGCCAGAAGCCCTGGCTAGCTTCTCCTGCTTGCAGCAGGCAGAAAACATGGAGGTAAGGGCAGGGGGTTAGGAAGCAGCAACTAGCTTCTGCCAGAGAGCTGCCAGCAGAACTGAAAGATCTGGCTCTCTTCCCCACACTGTCCCTATTAGGTGAATTGACAACTCACCAATACCAGATTCTACAGGCCTCTCTCCTGTGACCCCACTAAGGAATACCAACAAAACAAGAAAAAACTGCTCATGAAGTTCCCTGATGCTGCTCAGGGACAAATTTACACTAACACCCCCTCCTAATCCCGAAACAGGAACTTGCTATCTGCTACCCAAAATACACAAACTTGGTAATCCCGGATGACCCATCATCTCAAGCATTGGCACACTCACTACAGGACTATCTGGCAGTATCGACTCCCTCTTCAGACCCTATGCTACCAGCACTCCTAGCTACCTCCGCAACACCACTGACTTGCTGAGGGAACTTCAAAACATCAGTAATCTTCCTGAAAATTCCATCCTGGCCACCATGGACCTAGAAGCCCTTTACACCAACATTCCACATAAAGATGGATTACAGGCCATCAGGAACACCATCCCATATAACAGCACTGCACACCTGATTACAGAGCTCTGCGATCACAACTACTTCCAATTCGGAGACAATTTGTATCTCCAAGTCAGCGGCACAGCCATAGAATCATAGAATAATAGGACTGGAAGGGACCTCGAGAGGTCATCGAGTCCAGCCCCCCGCCCTCAAGGCAGGACCAAGCTCCGTCTACACCATCCCTGACAGATGTCTATCTAACCTGTTCTTAAATATCTCCAGAGAGGGAGATTCCACCACCTCCCTTGGCAATTTATTCCAATATTTGACCACCCTGAATTTGACCTCCCTTGCCAATTTATTCCAATATTTGACCACCATGGGCACCCGCATGGCACAACAATATGCCAACATCTTTATGGCTGACATTTAACAACGTTTCCTCAGTTCTCGCTCGCTAACACCTCTACTTTACTTACTCTACATGTAGCCAGCCTCCCCAACTCATCCATCTTATTTTGCCTCTCTGAGGTTCCTGAAGCATACAGGACAGAGAAGGAGCAATAAAATCAGCATAGTCTGTGCTGGCTCATCTGATCCTGAGAAGCTGAAAACATAGATATGAGGAGAGAGCGATTAAGGCAATAAGCTGGCCTCGAGGCTGCGAGAAGTACCTGGCTGGCACCCATGTTGATACGAACACACAGTCCCTGGGAGAGGAATTTCCCACTGAGAAAAGAATGCCCAGTACTTCCAATTTAGTTATCTCTCTTACAAGTGTAAATTAAGTTCACAACTCCCTTGTAAGAACTGGTCTCACAAAAGACAGACCAGCACCATTTGGCATCACAGATAAGAAAGAGAAATACGTGACCCCATGGGTATAAAGATGGGTACAGCAGCACACTCACTTTGAGTGTCAATCTACCCTCTACCTGCTGGTTGGGTTAGGTGTTTGACCTCCCGAGGTTCTATGGGGACGCCCACCTCGTATTTTCGTCTTTCCTAGGAATTGAGGGACCGGCCCTGGCCTGACACGCTGGAGTCTAGAGGCACAGAAGGGGGTAAAAATTGTACCTGGATGTGGTCATCTGTCTTTAAGTGTATACATAGAAAGAGTAAGCTGTTACTTGGTACCATTATTTCTATTTTTCTATCTTTATCTTCTTTGTAACCACTTTTAAGATCTATATTTTGCTAGCAGTTAAGAAATAGAACAATAGCCATTGCAACCATATGATTTATAAGCTTCCTCAATAAACCTGTAACTGTTTAAGCTTTAACCTGACTCCTTCACTTGCTGTAGCAGAACCAGGCACAATTTAAAAGAACTTCAGCCGGTCTTAAGGGACAGATATAGGGAGAGCTTGGGCGTTTGGATTTGTGTCACTCCCAGGTGGCAGATCTGTTGGTTGGCAGAATTGGGGCGCTCGTCAATCTCCTCCAGGTTGCCCGCTGCAAGGGACCCCAGTCTCAGCAGTTGAAGTCTCGGGTGTATAGCACACACACACACCACTCACTGCCCTGAACGTCGGCTGACACTACATCAATGACATCATCATATGGACCCATGGAAAACAAACTTTTGAAGAATTTCACAAGGATTTCAACAACTTCCACCCCACGATCAACCTCAGCCTGGACCAGTCCACATGAGAAATCCACTTCCTGGACACTACAGTAAAGTTAAATAATGGACAAATTTCCACCACCCTATACCGGAAACCCACCGACCACCACACTTACCTTCATGCCTCCAGCTTCCATCCCAGACACATTTCTCAGTCTATTGTATATAGCCAAGCCCTAAGATACAACTGGATTTGCTCTGATCCCACAGACAGAGACTATTATCTACTTTATAGAGTATTCCTAAAACTGAAATACCCACCTGGAGACGTGAAAAAACAAATTGACAGAGCCAAAAAAGTAATCAGACATGAACTACTTCAAGACAGACCCAAAAGAGAAAATAACAGAACTCCTCTGGTTATTACCTTTAGTCCACAACTCAGACCCCTCCAGCACATTATACACAATCTGCAACCCATCTTGGAACATGATCCCTCACTCTCAGAGGCTTTGGGAGAAAAGCCTATTCTTACCTACAGACAATCCCCCAACCTGAAGCAAATTGTTTCCGGTAACCATGCCATACAACCACATCATAAGCAGCCAGGAACACAGCCCTGCAACCAAACGCAATGCCAACTCTGCCCACATATCTATACTAGTGAATTCATCACTGGGGCCAACAACATAAGCTACCAAATCAAAAGATCATTTGACTGCATGTCCAGTAATTTGATCTATGCCGTGCCAGCAATGCCCCACTGCCATATATATTGGACAAACTGGACAATCTCTGCGGGAAAGAATCAATGGACACAAATCAGATATACGTAAAGGTAACATACAGAAACCTGTTGGGGAACATTTCAATTTTCCTAATCACGGTTTAAAAGATCTTCAAGTGGCTGTCTTGTCACAAACTAATTCTACTAGCCAGATATACAGAGAAGTATTGGAATTAGAGTGACGAGGAGTCCTGTGGCACCTTATAGACTAACAAATTTATTGGAGCATAAGCTTTCGTGGGCAAAGACCCACTTCATCAGATGCATGTAGTGGAAATTCCACAGGCAGGTATAAATATACGGGCATAAGAAAAGAGTACCAATCAAGAGTAAGGCTCGAGATAACGAGGTCAATTCAGTCAGGGAGGATAAGGCCCACTTCTAGCAGCTGATGTGGAGGTGTGAACACCAAGAAAGGAGAAACTGTTTTTATAGTTGGCTAGCCATTCACAGTATTTGTTTAATCCTAAACTGATGGCATCACATTTGCAGATGAACTATAGCTCAGCAGTTTCTCTTTGAAGTCTGTTCTTAACGTTTTTTTGTTGCAGGATGGTTACCTTTAAATCTGCTACTGTGTGTCCAGGGAGATTGAAGTGTTCTCCTACAGGTTTTTGTATATTTCCATTCCTGATATCTGATTTGTGTCCGTTTATTCTTTTACGTAGGGACTGTCCAGTTTGGCTGATGTATATAGCAGAGGGGCATTGCTGGCACATGATAGAGTATATTACATTGGTAGATGTGCAGGTGAATGAACCCATAATGGTGTGGCTGGTGTAGATATGTGGGCAGAGTTGGCACCGAGGTTTGTTGCAGGGATTGGTTCCTAGTTAGACTTACTGTAGTGCAGTGTATAGTTGCTGGTGAAAATTTGCTTCAGGTTGGCGGGTTGTCCGTGAGCAAGGACTGGTCTGCCTCCCAAGGCCTGTGAAAGTGAGGGATCATTGTCCAGGATGGGTTGTAGATCACTGACGATGCGTTAGAGAAGTTTTAGCTGAGGACCGTAGGTGATGGCCAGTGGTATTCTGTAGGTTTCTTTGTTGGGCTTGTTTTGTAGTAGGAGGCTTTTGGGTACACATCTGGCTCTGTTAATCTGTTTCCTCACTTCCTCGGGTGGGTATTGTACTTTAAAGAATGCTTGGTGAGGATCTTGTAGGTGTTTATCTCTGTCTGAGAGGTTGGAGCAAATGTGGTTATACCTTAGTGCTTGGCTGTAGACAATGGATCATGTGATGTGTCTGGGATGGAAGCTGGAGCCATGAAGGTAGGTTTAGCGGTAAGTAGGTTTTCGGAAGGTGGTGTTTATGTGACCATCACTTATTTGCACCATAGTGTCCAGGAAGTGGATCTCTTGTGTAGACTGGTCGAGGCTGAGGTTGATGGCGGGGTGGAAATTGTTGAAATCGCGGTGGAATTCTTCCAGAGCCTCCTTCTCATGGGTCCAGATGATGAAGATGTCATCAATGTAGCATAAGTAGAGAAGGGGTACTAGTGGACGAGAGCTGAGGAAGCGTTGCTCCAAGTCAGCCATAAAAATGTTGGCATATTGTGGGGCCATTTGGGTGCCCATAACGATGCCACTGGTTTGGAGGTATATATTGTCACCAAATCTGAAATAGTTGTGTGAAAGGATAAAGTTGCTCAGCCACCAGTTGTTCTGTGGCATCGTCAGGGATACTGTTCCTGACAGCTTGTATTCCATCTATGTGTGGGATGTAGTTGTAGAGAGCCTCTACATCCATGGTGGCTAGGATGGTGTTTTCTGGAAGATCACCAACGCATTGTAGTTTTCTCAGGAAATCAGTGGTGTCTCGAAGGTAGCTGGGAGTGCTGGTGGCATAGGGTCTGAGAAGAGAGTCCACATATCCAGACAGTCCTGCTGTGAGAGTGCCAATGCCCAAGATGATGGGGCATCCAGGATTTCTAGGTTTGTGGATCTTGGGTAGTAGATAGAATAACCCCGGTTGGGTTTCTAAGGGTGTGTTTGTGTAGATTTGTTCCTGTGCTTGTGTATGGAGTGTCTTGAGCAGATGGTGCAGTTTCTTAGTGTATTCCTCAGTGGGATCTGAGGAAAGTGGCCTGTAGAATGTGCTATCAGAGAGTTGTCTGGTAACCTCCTTTTGGTAGTCAGACCTATTCATGGTGACAACAGCACCTCTTTTATCAGCTTCTTTGATTATAATGTTAGAGTTGTTTCTGAGGCTGTGGATGGCATTGCGTTCCACATGGCTGAGATTACAGGGCAAGCGATGCTGTTTTTCCACAATTTCTGCCTGTGCACGTTTGTGGGAGTGGTGGGACAAAAAAGTCCTCAAGATAGGACAGACACTTCTGCCGGGCTGAGTGTGTAGTTGGATAGATTGATGATATTGCTGGCTGAGTTAAGGGTACCACTATTGTCAGGGCTCACCAAGCGGCAGCGAGCACCGCTTGCCAGCCGCGTGGAAGTGCATGCTGCGCATGCGCAGACCGCTCTACGCAAGCACTAACTGCACTGCACAGCCCCTCCAGCTTAAAATCTACTCACCATTTGTCAAGCCCTGACTATTGTGGCCCCTGTGGCAGGTAGGATTTTAGACAGTTTACATTCCTTTTTCCTCTGTAGAGAAGTGTGTAATGTAAATCGCCTGTCTTATTTTAGTAAAGTCCACCCATGTTTAATTTTGTGTGGAAGGTTGTTTTTGTTATGGAAGTCTCCAGATTTGAGAGCTCTTTTATGTTTTCCTGTTTGCTGTACAGGATGCTGATCAGGTGATTCCTCAGTTTCTTTGAGAGTGTATGGCATCATCTCTCAGCATAGTCTGTGCAGTATGTCAATTGTAATGGATTTTTCACCTTCAGTCCACTTGGTATGATGTCCATCTGCTTGCATTTGGAGAGAAAGATAATATCCGCAAATTCAATTCTCCTGCTAATGGACTCAATTGTGATGAAGGCTGGTTGGGGCACTATCTACTTAACTTTCAATAGAGGTGCAAACAGCTCTTTGAGTAGATTCCTATGTCAGGAAGGATACTATCAATTGACTTTGATTTTTATCTGCTTCATTTTAACTACCCTCAAAAAAGATATACTGGCATTAGAAAAGGTTCAGAGAAGGGCAACTAAAATGATTAGGGGTTTTGAACAAGTCCCATATGAGGAGAGATTAAAGAGACTGGGACTTTTCAGCTTGGAAAAGAGGAGACTAAGGGGGGATATGATAGAGGTCTATAAAATCATGCGTGGTGTGAAGAAAGTGAATAAGGAAAAGTTATTTACTTGTTCCCACAATATAAGAACTAGGGGCCACCAAATGAAACTAATGGGCAGCAGGTTAAAAACAAATAAAAGGAAGTTCTTCACACAGCACATAGTCAATCTGTGGAACTCCTTGCCTGAGGAGGTTGTGAAGTCTAGGACTATAACAGGGTTTAAAAGAGAACTAGATAAATTCATGGAGGTTAAGTGCATAAATGGCTATTAGCCAGAATGAGTAAGGAATGGTGTCCCTACCGTCTGTTTGTCAGAGGGTGGAGATGGATGGCAGGAGAGAGATTGCTTGATCATTACCTGCTTGATTCACTCCCTCTGGGACACCTAGCATTGGCCACTGTTGGCAGACAGGCTACTGGGCTAGATGGACCTTTGGTCTGACTCAGTATGGCCATTCTTATATTCTTACCCAATCTTCAGATACTCATTGATTCCCTTAAGACCCCCATTTTCTATACCCTCTGCTCCCTGTCTCCCACCCCCCTATTTTTATCCTTCCCTCCCCCTTCTCTATTTATTTTAGGTCTGCACCCCCCGCCAGCTGTTTCCCGCTCCCCCTTCCTCCTGGCCACCCTTGTGGCCCCCGATCCCTCCCAGCTGTGCTTCCCGCCCCCCCTTACTCTCGGCCAGCACCGTACCCTTCCAGCTGGTCCCCCCTCCCCTGATATCCCGCGGCCAGCCCTGTTCCACCTGACCCTCTCCCATGACCAGCCCTGCTTCCCGTTGCCCCCCTCATCTCCTCCGGCCAGCCCCGATGCCGCCCCCCCCCCCCCCGTTAGCTGTTTCCAGGGTCCCCCTTCTTGGCCAGCACCACTCCCTTCCTGGCTGGTGTGTCCCCCCCTCCCCCCCGCAATTAAGCATTTTTGGAGGGTTTTTTTTAAATGATTACCTGGTAACCGCTAGCAGCGATCCAGGTTCTCGGAGGTTGGGGGGGGGGGGGGTTTGCTCAACAACTTTGCACCCCCTCCCCCTTTATTTTCCTTCAACAAAATTTTTTCCTGGGCGTTTTTTTTTGGGGGGGGGTGTGGTGTTTTGGTATTTTTCTTTCAGCCATCTGGCAACCCTCGTCACCCTGCTCCTTTTACAAGCGCATGGGCATGGTGTTCTAGGACCAGCATCCAACCAGTTCTGAAGCTGTAGCCAATAGCATGGCTTTTACTATAGCGAACCGCTACACCCAAGGGGCCAAATAGCCACATGTGGCTAGTGTGTTGGGCACCACGGTGCTAGGAGGTTCAAGGGAAAATGTGGTTCTCAGACCATCTGGAAGGTTCCCTGGGAGTTTTGGCTGGTCGATCATTCTAGGTGAGCGAGCAAGGAACCCGCTCCCCTGGATCCAGAAACACACGCGCCCCTTTCCCTTGTGTGGCTCACAAACCAGCCCCCGGAGCCCCAAAGTGGTCGCCTGGGTCACATGCCCCTAAATCCAGCCCTGCTCTTGCACAGGGGCCCAGCGGGCACACAGAAGGCCCTTCCTCACACGGCGCCCCCCCCCCCCCCCCAAACCTGCCCCAAACCATTCGCAGGCGCGAGGCGGGGCGAATCCTGTTCTAGTCACTGCCCTGGGGGGGGGGGGGGGGGCGGGGCTCGATCTGCCTCCCCCCGCCCAGCGGAGCACAGAGAGCCTCGGCAGGGCCCGGTTACTATGGCAATGGGGCCTTGGTGGCCTCCCGGCCGCTAGGGGCGCCGTGAGCCGCCGCCGGGCCTGGGGTGAAACTGAAAGTAAAGGGCTGCGGCTGCAGCTGCCGTGAGGGAGGGAAGCGGCCCGCGGGAGCTGTCTTGGGCCCGGCGTCTCGCTCCCTCCCATGAGTGCTTGAGCGACCCGGCTCGAGCATGTCGGACTGTTTCGACCGGGCTCCAGGAGCCGGCCGAGGCCGGGGCCGGGGCGGCGGCGCCCTGCTAAGCGGATCCGGCACCGCGGAGAGCGGGAGCAGCGGGGCCCGTCTCGGGGGCAGCGGCTTCCATAGCCCGGGGGGCGCCGAAGCGCAGCACAAGCCGGCCTTCCTGCCGGAGCCGCTACGGCCGCCCAAGACTGTACCGCCGGGCACCGGAAGCGCAGGTATTGCCCTCCCTGGGCCCGCCACCGCAGCCCCGGGGAGACCCTCCCGCCCCCTTTCTTCGCCCTTCCCCCCGCTACTGGGCACTGGGGAACCCCCTTCCCCAGCCAAGAGAGCCGTCTCGCCAGGTGCTGGGCATGGGAGCCCCCCCAATACCCTTCGCCTCCTGCCTGCTTGCTGGGATGCCCTCCTATCTAATCCCCTGCTCTAGGGGCAGCGTGGGATCAGCCCCGAGACCCATGTCTCGTCCTACTGGTGAGACCTGTGTCTCGCCCCTCGCCCAAGGGCCTTGATAGAGCAGTGACCTAACCCATGCGCATTTTATCCCCCCGCCCCCCGACTGAAACAAGTGGAGTTAAGCCTGGGCAGGCAGCTGCCCGTTCCCACCAGGACCCTATCACCTTCTCGCTGATGCCTCCAGTCAGGTGGTTAGATGTGATGTTTCCATTATATATCGCCACAGGTTTCCCCTGATCTGTCATCTGCTGTGTTTTCTGCCCATCCACGCGTCTCTTTTATTTGGCACCGATTGTGAGGTTGGGATCTCCACCTTTTGTAAATAGTTACCCCCTCAGCTCTCTTACAACGGAATATTTTTTCTGTGAAAATAATTTAACTGAAGCAGCTAACAAAGACACAGTGCTAGGTATCCACACTTCGACTTCCACAACTCAGGTGGTTAAAGGTAACAAGTAAAGATATAAAAATACACCTGAACATGCAAATACTTTTTCAAAAAAAGAAATTCAGCTTGATATTTCTCTCAGGCAATAACTTACAAGAGGGTGAATGGGAGAGGGTGTCTATTAAAATATAAATTCAGTAATTTTCATAGTATTTGACAATAAATGAGTCTTACAAGATGTATTTTTAAAAAACTGTTTAGGAATCCAGAAGATTAGCCAAATGTTTCTTCAGAATTAATTCTTAATTCTTAAAAATTATGATTTCTGTGGTTTCAGATTTCTTAAATGATTGTGCACCTGCAAAATAGAAAAAATAGGCTTTTGCTTCTTTCCAGTGTATAGAAGAGGCCTGGAATGTGTTTTGTTAAAAACAAAATCATGTATGTGTTTCGGGACTGGGTTTTTTTTTAAACCAAAATTCAGAACTTCTCCACTCTAGAAATTTTTGTAATAATTAGAGAACTACTTAAGGGTGTGATTCTGCAAAAACTTATGTATGATTTACTATGAGTAATTTACTACTATTGTAGTAAATTAACCTACTTATAGTAGTAAACATAAGCAGATGCATAAGTGTTTTTATCAAAGCCTAAATTATGACATCATAAACTGAAAATTGAGCAATTGAAAGAAGAGATTTTTAGTCAGCTTGGTATAGAAATATTTTGGTAAAACATCTGAGAGAAAAAAATGTTTGCTACAGATTCAGAGCCTTCTCTCCTGTTTTAGTTAAGATATGAGAAATCATGAAAATCTGACATCCTCACAAGAATTTTTCTACCAAAACCATTGAAAACCACACTTGATATTTCTTAGAAATACTAGATTAAAAAAAAACTCTCAAAAGGTTTTTAGTGTTAGGTCTTCTTACACCTTAATGACTTAATGATCACAATATTGATTTTTAGAAGTTCTCTGCAGGTTGCCTTGTGTGTGACTCCTAAAGTCATCTTGCTTTCTCTTTCATCCACCAAGAATACTAATTCCATTGTATGGTGGTTTTCTTGTGTGAAATTGCAGAAATTTGATACATTATAGGATTGAGGTGTTAATGTAACAATGATGGCTTTTAAAATCTTTACAGAACATATCCCACAGACAAAAGTCAGCCCTATATCACAAGATAAAATTGCACCTCGTGATTGTGGATCAGCAATGGCTAAACCTCAATTGGTTGTGGCACCAGTGGCAACATCAAAATTGTCAGTGAATGCACCTGAGTTTTACCCATCAGGATATAATCCTAGTTTTACCGTAAGTGTTTGATATTCCAATTTTAATATCTAACTCAGTTCAAATTGTCAGATTTTTTTTTCTCATAATTTTTTTGTGAGAGATGTCACAGACTTGTAAGCACTAGATTACTATGTAAACTTCAGCCATGCCAGGAGTCCAGTCTTATGGCAATAAATTGGAAAGTTAAGTGATCTGAATGAATATCACAAACCCATCTTTGTTGTGGTTTGATTTTTCTGCCCTACATATGTGCATTCCTTCCTGATTACACCACACAGTGATTTGACCAGTACCCCAATAAGCAATCTCTTCCTGAGTCTGAAGTGCTGCTTCATGACTGGCTTACAAGTGTAATGCAATGGACATCTCTTCGGACCTATCTGCACTATTGTCTTCAATGATAACTCTGTAATAATTCCATTCTTGAGAAGGCATGTGTGAATTCCTGGAGTCTTGCTTTCCATTTATTCCATAATAATCACTCAGATCATTTAGCATTTAAGTTGCATTCTCTGAACAATCAACTTCAAACTTTATTTCTGTTATTATTTTGTAAATGGTGGAATTCTTTTATACAGAAAAACTGTTTTGAGAAACATAGGTGGAGAAATAAAACAGGGTTTTTTAAATATCCTTTGATATGCATATTTTTAAAATCACTTGTGATATACAAATGCTGATGTGTTGAACTGACTAACAGTAAAAACGTGTGCACTGATGAAACTAAATTCAAGTGACATCTGTGATTGGTATCTTGTATTTCTAAACATTGCCAATTTTAACAACAGCTATATTAAAACATGAGGAAAGAGAACTGATTGGTAACGGATAGAGTTGTCACTTCTAAATCAGTGGCTTGTATTTGGACCAACTTGCTATCAGCTGTTTTATCAACTAATCATCTGTAAATTAGGGATGGAGATTTGAGCTAAACCTTCACTGAAAAAAGTAGTCACTCCAGAGTAGAGGAACGTAAAAGTTGCCTTTTCTGCTCCAACGTGTTGTCATCTGCGATCATTAATGTTAATATTTTTTTATTTGATGTTGTTTAGAATGCTGATACCCATTTGCATGATTTAAGGACCAGGACAGAACTATAAAGGGAAGCAAGAGTGCATTGCTTTTTAAAATTATATTAATTTGTAATGCACAAATCAAAAGATTCAATATTTCAAAGCAGATTGCATAATTGGTGTCGGATAGAAAACTGTATACCCTGTTTAATATATGTGAACTAATGTTAAGATGTTTAGTGATTATTTGATCAGATCTCACAACCAAAGGACTGTAGATTTCAGTTAATTAAAAATCCCTTTCAGGGAATTAGTTTACCAGTTGGTTAAATGATTAAATGGGGACAGGCTGGGCTGGAGTGGTCCTTCAAGTGCTGGCAGGAGCTGCTCCAGAGCCCAGCTGATTCTGACCCCCCACAGGGCTGGGAGTTGGCAGCCCAATGTGGGTTGGAAGCAGCAGCCCCGTGCGGCGTGACGGCCACTTCTCGCCCAATGCTGTGCTTCCAGCTCTCATTCTGTGGGGGCTTGCTGGGGCTGGAGCAATTACCCCTGGATAATGCTTATTTGGTAACCAGTTACCTGTTAGTATTCCTAATCCCTTTAGCTCTTTTTTGCAAAAATAAGCAGTTGAACTCTGTTGTTCAGGTCCAAATCAAATTGCATAATTACTTTCTGCCTAATACTTTTCCCAATTCATTTGTAATATTCTTTACTTCATAGTCTTGTCTGAAGCATAGTGTTGCTGTTGACCGTTAAATAACTGCTATCATTCAGAGACAACTGAAGTGGTTCTTATAGCTTGTATTTAAACTTGCACAGCTATTTGGAGTCCTTTAGAGTAAGATGCTATTTGGCCATAAAGAAGCTGCTAATGGTATCTGTATTTCAGTTTATCACGTTTCGGAGTTAATTTTAAGACTGTTCTTTTTGTTAATACTTTATTTTTTTAAATTTAGTCATGGGTTTACAGAGAGAGAATTAAAAACAGCCTCTCCCACTTGCATCTGGAAAAAGTCTTGGTGGAGTTGGGCGTTTGGGTGGATGAAGGGTTAGGATCCAGATTAATGTGGTTTGAGCAGAGAGCATGAAGAACTTCCTGCATCCTGGAGTGGTTTCTGTGGGTGGGCCTGACCTAGCACCAGCTGTTTCTTGCAGGGAAAGAGCAAGTCCCATATTTCTCTGCCCCTAGTCCAGCTGGGATTAGCAGCTAAGCCTCAAACAAGGTAGGGATCACTCTCTTGGATGTCCCCAACCCTCCCTCTCTGCCGGGGATGATTTACCTCTCCATAGCCTACTCTGAACACTCAAAAAATCAGGAGCCTGTGCTGCTGCAGAGGGGCACTTGATTACTCTTGCAAACTCCCTTGGCTTCCTTATGAGAGAGTCATTTTTTCTGAGGAGAAGCAAAGAAACTTGTGGTAGATATCAAATATGTACATGGCTCAGATTTCTGCAGGAACAGAATGTATGATAATATCATCAGTGTCACCTGAGCAGAAGGCTAGTGTGCTTTCACATCAGTAACTACTGCCACAATTCATTAGCAAAGGGGGTAAGTCCTATAAGATTCATCTGCTACATATATAATCTAAAGGCAGAGGAGTATCTTTTCTGCGAAGTCTAAAGAAATCTACAGATTGGACCTCTCTGGTCTGACACCCTCAAGACCTTTGCGGTCCCAGATGAGGGATTTTGCTGGGCCAGGGGAGGTCATTTTTGGACCCTGGCCTCTCAGCCAGCTCCCCACCTCCCGATAGCCCTGCTGTCCTGCCAATCTTGTGGGCAGCCATCACTGCTTTGCTGCCCTCATCCACCTCCCTATACTACGGCAGAACAAGCTTGTAGCCAAATCTTTTTAACAAATTTTCTTTGATTACTTTTCTTTATAAAGAAATCCTTTGAGATTTACCATTGAAAGGTGTTATATAACAGCATTATTGTTTTATTAGTCGACTGAGGGTTCTTTAAGGTGTAGTGCTAGATTTAAATTGACCCTTTATCAGGTGCTACCAAGTTAGTCCGGTATTGGTAGCATTAACATGTATGATGTATTTTTCCCTCCCATTGGATACACAATGTCCTAAGATATAATGCTTCAAAACTGTACTACACTAGAGCTACATATGATGGATGTGGTAAAGAAGTTATCCTTTAAACTACAGAAGGTTCATATTAACATAGGGATATTTGTAAGCTAATTGAAGCTTGAGGTCATCCTCAAAAAATGAATTCATTTTTATCCTCCTCCCAGATGAATTGTCATCTTCCTCCCATCTCCAAGTCCTTCATTTTTCTACCAATAAAGGTGTCCAGTACATCTCAGTAACTGTTGCTTTTATTTTTTGTAGTGTCTGCACAGCCCGCTGGCTATGCAACCAATTTTTGAGGATGTTATTTGAACCTACACCTGTTCTTTTGTACCTGTCTAACCTGAACTGTGGTTGCTATGCAATAACTCAGGCATTATGGGAAATAATTTTATTTTAGAATACTTAATTTTTTCACTTAATAGTTTACTGGAATATCATAAAGACTGATACTACATAATGTAGAAGAATGTTTTGTAAGCTGTATGAGGATTTGTTAATTAAGTATTGCATAAAACAGTGTGTGTAAAATCATTGCAAAGTTTAGTATTGCTCAGATATTTAAAATTGACAACTATGTTTCAATAATATTTTAACTCATTGTAGAAAGGATTTGTCTTCATATATGGTCTAAAGGAGTCTTTACCAAGCCACAGCTCCCAAAAGTACTCTTGGTTCAATTTGATCCTTTCAGTAGAGTCTGTAACTTATTAACTAGTCATTGGTTTAATTTAGGTAATGCGTGATCCTGTATAATTAACCAGATACACGTTTTTATTTAATTTTAATACAAGGGGGAAATGTGAAATTGTTAAAAAATAAAATGTTTGGAAGTAATTGAGGCCACAAGCTTAGGAAGATTCAGAAAAGGATTAGAAATATATATGTTTAACAAGAATATCCAGAGTTATTTTGGAGAGGCTATTAACCTTCATTCTTCTTGGTTTAAATTAATGTCCACCTATTAGAGATTAGGATGAAATTATTGTGGGGGGTGGTCATCTTACAGCTGCTCACAGCAGGGTTCTTACACTTTCCTTTGAAATATCTGGTATTGACCACTGTTAGAGATAGGATACTGGCACATATTATATAGATTGCTTTTTAAGTAGCTTTTAACCAAAGGTATACTACTCCATTGCTGTAGGATTCTGCTTTTGAAGATGGATGTGATGGTTATCCAACTCTGACAGAATATGTGCAAGATTTCTTAAATCATCTCACTGAGCAACCAGGCTGTTTTGAAACTGAAATAGAGCATTTTGCAGAGACATTGAATGGTTGGGTCACTACGGATGAAGCATTACAAGAGCTTGTTGAACTCATCTATCGACAGGTAGTTTGTGTTCTGATTTATAGCATTGTTCTATTGTAGATTTTTTGCTACAGAGCATCACTTTATTAAGATACACATCACCAGGAATCCTAGTTTTCCATAATTAACCCCCCCCCCCCCCACAAAATTCTCAGGTTAAAAAACAAACATAAAAATCCATGTTATCAACACTTAAAATGAAATATAGCAGCAGAGACCCCACTGCCAAGACTTGACAGCATTAATTTCCCATATCCCTCTTGTGTGCTAGTGATATGGGGTTCTCCTGTGTGTGTGTTTATTTTTTACAAAATGTAAGAAATAAAGATTGTCTGTAAAAACTTCTGTGGATTTTTTGCAGCAAATGGGTATCTAGGATTGTTGCATATCACCATATATCAACTTCCATTTCTGTATACATATAATATTTTAATAATGTATTTTCATTCATATTAGGGATGTGAAAGCTTAACTGGTAAGCATCACCCTTAACGGGTGACGCTTACCGGTTCTGGTGAATTTGTAGGGATGGAGCAGTTCCCTGCCAGCCAGAACAGGGGGTTGCTCCAGCTCTGCATGGGGCCTACCACAGACTGGGGCTGCTGTAGTCATTGAGAGCAGCTCCTGTCTGTGGCAGGCCTGAGCCCATCATGGACAGAACTGACCCGAAACAACCACTGCCTGTGGTGGGGAGGGAATGCGCCATACCAGCCCTTGCTTGTGTCAGGGTGGTGGAGAGCGGCTGCCCCCCCCCCCCCCAGCAACCTCCTCTTTAATCAGTTAACCAGTTCAACATAATGTTTATCCAGTTAACCAGTTGAATGGAATTTTACTTTCCTAATTCATATGTAATATTGAAGTTTCTAGGAAAAGCTTTTGCCCTGTACATTGAAAATAGTGACTGGAAGTGGTTTACCGTTTCATTGCTGCAAGGAAAAGAAAAATATCACTTGGTTGGTCACACCTCTATTTCCAGTTGTATTCATTTTTGTATTGCTCTGATAACATCTTGCAACTTGGGCATAAACATTGTCAGTGCTTGAAAAAAAGCAAACACAACAGTGAGCCTCAGAGCTTAGGTCAGTGCACTCGGGTTTGCTCTCTGGAGTTAAAAGTAGTAATATAGATGCTAGGGCTGGAGATGGGGTTCTAAAACCTGGAAAAAAGCATGGAGCTCAGAGCCTGGGTTCTGGCCTGAGCCCAAATGTTTCCACTGCTATTTTTAGATCCATAGTGCAAGCCGGTTGACCTGGGATATGAGACTTGTTGCTGCCTGTCTTTGAATTTTTTTTTCCTATTTGCCATGTACACATACCCTTACTATGAGATTCACTGTTCTGTGGGATTTGAAAGAGATACTTGTAGTCATACTTCTGAGGTTCAGTTTTAGTGCCTTGCCATTTGAGGGCTGCCAGGGGAATATATTTAAGTTCGTATCATAGAGGTTTATGAAAAGTGACAACAGGTTCCTCTGAATCCTTCTTCTCTAAACATGAACAAGCCAGTTAATTACTTCCTAGAACTATTATTGCAGATTTTCTGTGAACTCAGACTAAGGATGTTAAGTATCGGGTAATTGATTAATTGAAGAGTTGATTCATTTTTGCATTGACTATTTGATGAGTCAGTAGGATGCCTCCACCTTCGAAGTGTAAAGGCGAAAGTGCCAAAGCCCCGGGGTCAGCTGGGGAGTCCCCAGCTGATCCTGGGGTCCACGCAGCACTTCCACTTTGAAATGTTGCTAGGAGCCTAACACTGGGCTCTCCGCAGAATTCAAAGCGGCAGCGCCGCATGGAGTGACTGACCCTGGGCTTCATGTGGCGCTGCTGCTTTGAAGTACCCCCGTCTGATTCCCCTCACCCTTGCTGCCTCTGTCTGATACAGGCAGCAAGGTGCGGGAAGTGATTAGTCGGCTGTCCTGTCTACTATCCGATAAGAATTTGCTTATTGGATAGTCGGCTAGTCCTTCACATCCCTAACTCAGACAGACATTGCTGCATCATTTAAAATTGTCAGTTTTTGAGGATTTTCTTCTTAACAGAGATTTACTTTAAAAAATAACAGCTGAGACTGTAAAACAATAGAAGGACCTACCAGTGTTGCTTTACATGGCTCAAACTGGGAAACACTTCTCTACTAGGGATGTAAAATCCCATTTAATTGGGGAGGTGGGCAGGGGGACCACTCTGACTAGGCTGTTCCAGGCCCTGCCTCCAGCAGGCCTCGCAGGGTTGGCATAGCCCACAGTGGACAGGGAGCTGCTCCAAGAACTGGTAAATCTTACCCATTAAGGATAAGGCTAGTCAGTTAACCATTGTCTCCATGCTGAAGGTTCTGTGCTCCCATTGGAATGTATCTGTTTTGGAAGGTCATGATTGAAGAAAGCTAATCTCTGGAGTAAAGAGGTTTAATCCCATGGATGGTCATGAATATGAGGCTGGAGATCTTGAATTGAATTATAGGAGAGGCATTGAAAAGAACAGTGTAATAAATGTTATCAGTTGCTTTTCCAGGGCTTTTACTTACATTTATGCAATGTTTGTAATTACCACTTGTTACAGAAAGTGAAAAATAACCAATATTAATTAAAAAAAATTGTGTACAGCTTTAAAATAGAACTTTAATTATTCTAAAATATTTCAGGAGGGTGTAAGTTTATGAAGTAGGTTTGGTATCTGATGTGTGAGATGATTGGAAAAATATTGAGCTGAATGAATGGTTGATCAGTCATATAGGAGCCTAGCCTGTACACATTTTCTCAGATTTTTTTCCAAAAAGACTGATTGCAATTAAGCAAACAGTTCTTTCTTGCCCTGATAAAGAAAGTAAGCATGATTGGGCAGCATCACTATTATTTCTCCAATTTTAATTATCCTCGAGCACCATGAATAGAGAACTAATGTGTGCAACTCAAGTTTAATGAGGAGTATAGAAGGAATAGGCAAAATTGTTTTCTCGTATATTAATATGGAAGAAGTAAGGAGGTTTCATTTAGAGTGAAATTGTCTGACAGTTTTAATGGTGTTTAACAATTAGCCAGTTTCTTGCTTTTGCTTGGTTTTTGACTCTGAGTACATCAAATGAGATAGGGAGCCCGGCTGAGGTAGATCACCCAACGTAATACAGTGTATATGGAGCCCCAGTGCACACAATTTTAAACATAAGGTACTTATAATATCGAAACTGAAAAGCTTGCAAGTCTGTAGGTAAAACACAATATAATTGAGTTCCCCATCTACTAATTAGGCATACACAAAAATAATTGTATCATTCTAAATAGCATTATGCTTTTACCAACTTAATTCATTTTTCAGCATCTGATCTATTACCAAAATTTCAAACAAATCAATTCGTGTGTTATAAACACTTGCTCAGTCGATGCTGTCCTAAAAAAACAGAAGTAGTTTTAAAAAAAAAAGTCTGAATTCTGTCTTTCATGATTTGACATGTACAACTTTTTGCCATTTTGATGCAACGGTGTTGTCATACTGTTCTTTGGAAACATAGGATTTGCACTAATACCCAGAATACAGGCAGTCCCCGGGTTACATACAAGATAGGGACTGTAGGTTTGTTCTTAAGTTGAATCTGTATGTAAGTCGGAACTGGTGTCCAGATTCAGCCGCTGCTGAAACTGACCACCAGTTCTGACTTACATACAGATTCAACTTAAGAACCCCAAGCTTCCCCAAGTCAGCTGCTGCTGAAACTGATCAGCGCTGATTCCAGGAAGCCTGGCGCAGAGCAACTCTGCCTCGGGCTTCCTGTAGTCAGCGCTGGTCAGTTTCAGCAGCGGCTGACTTGGGGACGCCTGGGGCAGAGCAGCTGGGGTGCTGCTGGGTTGCTCCAGTAGCACCGCTCCTCGGCGCTACTGGACCAACCCAGCAGCACCCCAGCTGCTCTGCCCCAGGCGTCCTGATTCAGCCACTGCTGAAACTGACCAGCAGCGGCTGAATCAGGACCTGGAGCAGAGCAGCTGGGGTGCTGCCGGGTTGGTCCAGTAGTGCCCAGAGCGGCGCTGCAGGACCAATCGACAGCGCCCCAGCTGCTCTGCTCCAGGGTCCAAAACAAAAGCCTGGTCTGCTGGGGGGGGGGGGGCACACTAGCCACGCCCCGCCCCCCCCCAGCAGACCAGGGACACCAGGAGCAGAGCCGCAGCGGCAGCAGACCACAGGCACCGGGACTGGAGCGGCAGCAGCGGGCGGGTTCCCGCGCTTCTGAGGCTTTGCTCTGGCAAAGCCTCAGAAGCGCGGGAACCCGCCCGGTGTCCCTGGTCTGCTGGAGACGGTCTCCAGCAGACCAGGGGCACCAGAGCAGCTTACGAACGGGGCTTTCTCGCCCCGGAGCTCGCAGGTAGCAATCCGCTACCTCGACCTCCGGGGCGAGAGCCCCATTCGTAAGTGCGGATCCGACATAAGTCGGATCCGCGTAAGTCGGGGACTGCCTGTATTCCATTTTTAAATATTAGAGAAGGATAAATTTTTAGCATTACGTTCTATCAGCTACATTTTGGGTGTCAGTAAAGAAATGGCTTTGCTTTTGATTCCACCTCTGACCTTGGTTGGCTCAGTCATGTTGGCAAAATAATGAAAAAGTTCCAGGGAAAATGGATTTTCCGTTTTGTTCATGTGTGAGTCTAGTTCATCACTGAGATCAGATTCCAGTAAAATTGTAACACTTTCATCAACCTATAATCTTTCAAATCTCTTTGAAGCCTCCTTCAGTTATGTTTGTAATTTTAGTACCCTCTTATGTCAAATGTGTGCTATTTTGATGGTCACCTTTTTGCATGGTGCAAATTTCATCGCAGTTGAATGCAAATACAGACACATTCTTCCTAAAAGATTCAGAGTGGTTTAGGGAAATTGGGGCACTTTTTTTTTTTTTTTCAACCAAGCATTAAGACAATTGGTAGGGTTTTGTTTTGTAATATAGTGTTGGTACTTCATCAGTGGGTTTTAAATAGTTTTGAATGTTAGGCATTTTGGATTACCTTATTTTATTTTCATTAAGCAAATGGTAAAGACCTCCATGTCGGTATTTTTCTCATCCTTCTTGAAAGGCATCTTTTGCATCCTGACACACAGCTGTATTATTTTAATTTCAGATGTCTAATTAACAATTAAATAGGAATGTGTTTTTCCTGTATGGAATCTAACCACTATTTGATTCTTTTTCCTGATTGCCAAATTTATATTCTCAGTGTTGACTCTTAATTCTTGTATTTCTCTATTTGCAGTGGAGTCAAAATGTAAACTTGTCTGTAGTATATTGAGGCAAAAGTGCTTTGATTTTCTCTTATTCACTTTGTGCTATACTGAAGCTGATATAACATAAGAGAACTTTGTATCTTTCCTACCAAATTCAACTCTGGAATAATCACAGAATTTTCTATTTTTGGGGTGTCACAGACAAGTTTCTTCTGAAAGAAATTGAAGTTGACAAGTTCCTAGAAGTTCTGATTATGATGCCTGTATTGAAACTCTGTTGCTTGAAGCATCCTCAAATTAATCAATTTTCTGTTATTTCACTTCAATAGACAAAATTTCAGCAACATAATTGATTTTGAAGAATCAAAAGAAAATGACTTCCTAGATTAAGAATAGCATGACTCTATTATCCATTTTCATAGACATAGTGACATAGAATCACAAAACTGAAAGGAACCTCAAGAAGTCATCCAGTCCTATCCACTGCATTCATGGCTGAACCAAACACCATCTTAGAGCACACCTACTAGGTGCTTGTCTAATCTGCTCCCAAAAAATCTCCAATAATGGAGATTTCACAACATCACTAGGCAATTTATTCCAGTGACTAAGCACCCGGACAGAAAGACTTTCCTAATGTCCAACCTAAACCTCCCTTGCTTCAGTTTAAGCACATTGTTTCTTGTCTTGTCATCAGAGGTTATAGAGAATAATTTTTCTCCTTCCTCCCTGTCACAACCTTTAAGGTACTTGAAAACTGCTATTTGGTCCTGTCTGTCTTCTCTTTTCCAGACTAAACAAACCTAATCTTTCAATCTTCCCTCATAGGTCATGTTTTCTTGACCTTTAATCACTTTTGTTGCTCTTCTCTGGACTTTTTCTAATTTGTACACATCTGTCCTGAAATGTGGTGCTTAGAACTGGACACAGTACTCCAGTGGAGGCTAGGGATGTGAAGGACTGGTCAACTATCTGATAAGCAAATGCTTATCAGATAGTCGACAGGATAGTCAAATAGTTGCTCCCTCTCTTCCCCCCCTCCCCCCCCCCCCCGTTGCCTCGGTCATAGGCAGAAAGAGGGGGAAGAAGAGGGGATACTTCAAAGTGGCAGTGTCGCTTGAATCCTGGGGCCAGACTCCAGGCGGCACTGCCACTTTGAAACACCACATGTAGCCCAAGGCCAGCTGGGGTGTCCCCAGGCTGCTCGCAGCATTTCAAATCATCAGCACTGTGTAGAGCTCGGGATTCCCCAGCTAATCCCGGGCTCCACTCAGTCCTGCCACTTCGAAACGTTGCAGGGAGCCCGATGCCCAGCTCCTCGCAGCATTTCAAAGTGGCAGCTCTGTGTGGAGCCCGAAATCAGTCCCCAGCTGACCCTGAGCTCTGCAGCGCTTTTGTCTTTGAAGTGTAACAACAGCCCTGGCAAACAGCATCGACAGTTCAATTAGTCAATACCTAACGTCTTTAACGGAGGCCTAATCAGCACAGAATAGAGCGGAAGACTTACTACTTGTTTATTACTTTTCAACACTCCTGCTAATAAATCCCAGAATGATGTTTACTTTTTTTTGCAACAGTGTCACGGTGTTGACTCATTTAGCACGAGGTCCACTATGACCTCTGGACACCTTTCTGCAGTACTCTTTCCTAGACAGTCATTGCTCTTTTTGTATGTGTGCAACTGATTTTTTTTCCTTCTTAAGTGGAATACTTTCCATTTGTCCTTGTTAAACTTTATCCTATTTCCCTGAAACTATTTCTCCAGTTGGTCTAAGCTATTTTGAATTATAATCCTATCCCCCAAAGCACTGGCAAACCTTCCTATCTTGGTATTGTATGCAAACTTTGTAAGTATACTCTCTAGGCCATTATCTAAATTATTCATGAAGATATTGAACAGAATCAGTCCGAAAACTGATCTCTGCAGAACCCCACTCATTATCGCCTTCCAGCATGAATGTGCACCATTGATAAATACTCTGAGAATGAGTAGGTCCATCTACTCATTGTATTTGTATTTCTCTATTTTGTTAATGAGACAGTCATGTGAAATTGTATCAGATGCCTTACGAATGTCTGGATATACAACATCTGCTTCCCCACTTTGCATCAACAAGACTTGTTACCCTGTCAAATAAAGCTATCAGGTTGGTTTGATGAAATTTGTTCTTAACAAATCCATGCTGATTGTTACTTATCTTATTGTCTTCTACATGTTTGCAAATTGATTCCTTAATTATTTACTCCCATTATCTTTTCTGCTGCAAAAATTAATCTGACTAGTCTGTAATTTCCTGGATTATTCTTATTTCCCATTTACAGATGGGCACTATACTTGCTCTTTTCCAGTCTTCTCGAATCTCTTTTGCCTTCCATGACTTTTCAAAGATAATAGAAGATATCTGAGCCATTAGCTCAGTTAGCTCTCTGAATATTGTAGGATGCATTTTATCAGGCCCTGATAACCTGAAGACATCTAACTTGTCTAAGCAATTTTGAACTTGTTCTTTCCCTATTTTAGTTTCTGATCCTACTCCATTTTCACTGGCATTCACTGTTAAGCATCCAATCACCACCAACCTTCTTGATGAAAATGGAAACAAAGAAGTCATTAAATACTTATGCCATTTCCACATTTTCTGTTGTTTTTCCTCCTTAATTGAGAAACAGCCTTACCCTATCCTTGGTCTTCCTCTTGGTTCTAATGTGTTTGTAGAATGTTTTCTTGTTACCATTTATGTCTCTAGCTAGTTTGAGTTTGTTTTATGCGTTGGCCTTTCTAAATTGGTCATTATTTGCTTGTACTGTTTGTTTGTATTCATCCTTTGCAGTTTTACCTAATTTGCATTTTTGTAGGACTCTCTTTTTTCATTTTTAATCATTGAAGATCTCCTGGTTAAGCCAGGATGGTCTCTTGTCATATTTTCTATCTTTTCTACACAGTGGAATAATTTTGTCTTGTGCCCTTGAAGTCTCTTTGAAAAATGCCAACTGTCATGAATTGTTTTTCCTCTTAGACTTGATTCCCATGCGACCTTGCCTACCAACTCCCAAAGTTTGTTAAAGCCTGTCTCTTTATTTTGCTTCTGTCCCTCTCCCCTCAACCATCCCTTTGAATTATGAACTCTATCATTTCATGATCACTTTCACCCAAGCTGCCTTCCACTTTCAAATTCTCAACTAGTTCTTTCCTATTTGTCACAATGAAATCTAGAACAGCCTATCCCCTAGTAGCTTTTTCACTTTCTGAAATTAAAAATGTCTCCAGTACATTCCAGGAACTTGTTGAATAATCTGTGACTGCTGTGTTATTTCGCAACAAATGTCTGTAGTTGAATTCCGCCATCACCACTAAACCCTGTGCTTTGATATTTTTTGTAGTTCTTTAAATAAAGATTTTAAAGAAGCCTCGTCTCTCTCTTCTTCCTGATATGATTGTCTGTAATAGACCCCTATCATGATATCCTTGTTTTTTACCCCTTTTATTTTTACCCAGAGACTTGCAATAAATCTATTTCTTTTCATTTTAACTTCAGTCCAAGTATATACATTTTTAATATATATAGCAACACCTCCTTTTCCCCCCTGTCTATTCTTCCTGAACAAGCAGTAAACTTCTATCCCAGTATCCCAGTGGTGTATTATCCCACCAAGTCTTTGTGATGCCAGCAATGCTATAATTGTAATTTTACTAGCATTCTGAGTTCTTCCTGCTTACCTCTGTACGTCTCACATTAGCATACAGACATGTAGGATATTGATTTGATTTCCTCCTTGTCCATTTCTGTCTTCTCTCCTTTATCCCTGCTATTACAGCCCATGCTTCCCCCCAATTTCTGACTCTTTTCTCACATCTCCATGTTTGATTTACCTGTGAGCTTTGGTCACCTGTCCCCTTTGAACCTAGTTTACAGCTCTTCTCACTAAGTTATGTAGCCTGTATCCAAATGTGCACTTCCCCTTCCTCAGTAGATGGATCCCATCTCTGCTTAGCAGTCCTTCCTGGAACAGCATCCTATGGTCAAGGAAGCTGAAGCCTTCCTGACTACATCATCTTCATAGCCAGGCATTCACCTCCAAGATGCTTCTGTCTCTGTCTGGGCATCTACCTTTGACCAGAAGAGTTGTAGAGAATACCACCTGTGCTCCATACTCCTTCACCCATACTTCCAAAGCCCTGTAGTCACTTCTGGTCTGCTGAGGGTGATACTGCATGGTGTCATCAGTGCCCACATGGATGAGCAGTATGTGGTTATAGTCAGAGAGCTGGATAATTGTTAAAAATCCCTCTGTAATGTCTTGGATATGGGCCCCTAGCAGGCAGCATACCTCCTGGGATGCAGTGTCAAAGTGAGAGATGGTTGTCTCAGAAGAGTGTCCAACCATCACTCCCCTGTGGTTTCTCTTGGTAGTGGTGGCTGGAAACCTTCCAGTCTTGGGGGTAAATGGCTTCTCTTCCACTTTAGGGTGTCATTCTTCATCTCTCGTTGCCAAGGCAGCATAATGGTTTTCCATCTCTGTGGTGGGTGAATTAGGGAGTAGGGGTAGAACATTGCCTGCTGCCAAAAATAACCAGCTGCCGGAGCTCTCTCTTTCACCCTGGTGTTTTGATAGCAGTCCCTTGTAGCTGGATTGCCTCCTCGGCCTTGCATGTATCCCCACCTGCTTCCTGATATATTCTGCCATCCAGCACCTTTCACACTGGATGGTTTCTTCCCTTCCCCCCTCCCCGCCCTTCTAGATTTCTGTGAGTGGGAACTTTAGGCCACAGTCTGCAAATCTATGCTAGGATCGGGGCATTTAGGTTGTCTATCTGGATAGAGGTGCAAGTGGAGGAGATGGAGTAGCATTGGTGCAAGTAATGGGGCCCTTTCTAATCATACTGATTATATTTGTATTCCCTCTCTAATTCCCTTTTGTGATATCCTGGTTGCTTAGCTTCTTGCTTTTAAGGCCTTCTCTCTTTGATCACAAGGTTGATTGAGGCTGCTCAGAGATGATCAAGGGAACAAAGGTTAAAACAGTCCCCAGATACACAATCCCAATTGACTCAGTAACTGAAATACAGGCAGTCCCCGGGTTACGTACAAGATAGGGACTGTAGGTTTGTTCTTAAGTTGAATCTGTATGTAAGTCAGAACTGGCGTCCAGATTCAGCCGCTGCTGAAACTGACCGCCAGTTCTGACTTACATACAGAATCAACTTAAGAACCCCCAAGTGTCCCCAAGTCAGCTGCTGCTGAAACTGATCAGCAGCTGATTCCAGGAAGCCTGGGGCAGAGCAACTCTGCCTCGGGCTTCCTGTAGTCAGCGCTGGTCAGTTTCAGCAGCGGCTAAATCAGGACGCCTGGGGCAGAGCAGCTGGGGTGCTGCTGGGTTGGACCAGTAGCGCCCAGAGCGGCGCTGCGGGACCAACCGGCAGCACCCCAGCTGCTCTGCCACAGGCATCCGGAGAAAAGCCTAGTCTGCTGGGGGCGGCGTACTAGCTGCGCCCCCCCCCCCCCCACCCCAGCAGACCAGGAAGACACGGGCGGCGGACCGAGACGCACCGCGGTCCCGCCGCCTGGGTCCTCTGCGGCTTTGCTCCCCATCTCCCTGGTCTGCTGGAGACCAGCAGACCAGGGAGATGGGGAGCAAAGCCTCTGAGGACGCCGGCAGCGGGACAGCTGCGGGGCGTCTGGGCTGTCCCACTGCCGGCTTCCCTCGCGGCTTTGCAAAGCCTCGGGGAAGCCGGCAGCGGAGCAGCCCGAGCCCCCCCCCACGACTTTGCAAAGCCGCGGGGAAGCCGGCAGCGGAGCAGCCCAGGCGTGCCTGGGTTGCCCCGCTGCCTGAGCCCCTCCACGGCTTTGCTCTGCGTCTTCCTGGCCTGCAGACCAGGGAGACGCAGAGAAAGCCCCAGAGTACACGGGCGGCAGGACCGCGAGGTCCTGCAGTCCGTGTACTCTGGGGCAGCCCCGTTCGTAACTGCGGATCCGACATAAGTCGGAACCGCGTAAGTCGGGGACTGCCTGTAATCAGACACACACATACAATCAAGTAAACTCACCCTAAGATTAATACTCGCTCGCATCTTATTTGTTCAGTGAGAGGATTTCCTTCTTCTCCTCTCTAATGCCCTGTTCCTAATTTAATGTTTGTTTTAATTATTTCAGTCCAGTCAGCCATTTGTTTTGTACCACATTCTTTCTTCAGTTTGAAGCACCTTGAGTCAAATTCATATGCTAATGTTTTTAGTCACTTTATTTCACAGGACAATAGCTTGTGCATTTAGCTTTTCCTTTTACAAGAGAAACCACCATCTATGTGAATTCAGCACTGAAGACTTAAGAATAAAATGAATTAGCTACCTTGGTAAAGAGCAATCTTATCAAATGCCAGTACACCTCCTTTTAGTTTCTAGTAAACCAAACCCTCTTAACATTTCAGTTGCACCAAGTCTCATGTCTTTAGCATCTGACAGTTGATTTTAACTGCTAGCCATGTCCTTCTTTCTAATCACTAATTTTTTTACCCATTACCCTTGTAGAGGGCTCTCTAAATTTCATGGTGGGTGTGACAAAAGTCTTGATGTCCTTCCACTTTCAGTTTCAAGAATAATTTTTTATTCACAGATCAAAATGTTTCTTCTAATAAAAACACAGACTTGCAAATATTTTGCTGATTTTTATTTTTAGATCACTCTGAAATAAAATTTAGATCTCCCTTTCTCCCAGAATTTAAATATTGTCCTTTCTTTAGGTGAGCAGGGAGAAAATCAAGGTTTTGCAATCTTGACTAACTTTTATAATGGCTTTGATTCTGTTTTTCAGATGTTAAGTGCTTTGCCTGTTGAGTGATGCACAAGCATTTTAGTTGAACTTGTTGCTATTTAATGTTGACAACATTCTTAGATGAAAGTTCAGAAACACCTAAGTATTGATGTTTAGGTAAACAATAAATTATTACTTGAAGGTAACTTTCAAATACACTGGGCATTGGGATGTGAAGGGGAGGAGGAATTAAGGACATGCAGAATCACAGGGTTAGCAGGGATTGCAAGAGTCATCCAACCCCCAGTCAAGAGACAGGTTTTGTTGTATGTAATCCATCCAAGACTATAGGCTCCCAACCTCCTTTTTGAAAACCTCCAGTGAAGGGGCTTCCACAACCTCCCTACAAAGTCTGATCCATTGTCCTACTGTTCTTACAGGACCTTCGTGTTGGTGGATGTTGGCATTTTTACAAAGTCAAAACTGCAAGGTGTGGGAAACCCTGATTGATACTCAATTACCAGTAGACTCTGAGCAGTCCCTTGCTGAAAATAAGCATGTTGCAAATAACAAATATTGAAATTCTCTTTTTGCTCAATCTGTTTGCTCAATGATATAGCCAGCTTTTTAGAAATCGAGAGGTGTTGATCAAGTGCCAATATCTTTGTTTCCTAATGAGTTAATTTTCATTTATTGTGAATAATTTATTTTCTGAATTTATTTTGGAAGGCCACATCTGTCCCCAATTTCTCCTACATGGGAGCACGGCTGTGTAATTATCTATCTCATCATCTAACCATTAATCCACAAAGTGGAAACTTCCGGCAGTTGTTACTTCAGAGGTCAGTATCTATATATATTTTGTATGATGAGGAAAAACTAATGTTTAAAAGTCATTTGTTTTCCTCCTTCTGTATCTACTACTGAACTTAATGCAAAGGAGTCTAACTACACATTAATATAAAGCAATGTTTAGATTGGGATTTTAAATGAAAGCTGTATATTTGAGACCAAACACCTACTATCTGATTAATTACTAATATAGCTGACTGCAAACTAGTTCTTGCAAAAATCAGTGTAATATCCCCCACAATCTTTTTCCAGTTTCACAACTTCTGAAGAATCCTGTACTATCTTTTGTTTAAAAAGAAAGTGTTCTTCCTCAGTGAAACACCTTCCCCTTGAAATTGAAGAGTGCTATATTACTGCAATGTGTCTGTATCATATTGCTTCTGAATTTCTTTTGCATGTAAATATGCTGTGCTGCAGCCATTAACTATTCTTTAAATTTCCTGACTTGTCTGTTTTAAAAGCATTTTTAGGATTTTAATATTTCATTTATTTGTTCTCTGGTGAAAAACCAGAAATGTAGAGAAATACACTTATTGAGACTATGAGGTTAAATGGAGTATAAAAATAAGACTATCTCTTGAGTTCTTTTGACAAGGCACATTATTTTGATTCAGAGTTCTGTTGAGGTAACCCTATTTTGAATGATGGCTATTCTTGGCCTTTAATAAATTGTAGGGGGTACTTTTTATTAGTCTATATGGTAGGGATGTTAAATATCAGTTAATCAAATAGTCAAGAAACCTCATGCATTTTTATCAGTTACTCAACTATTCTGTAGTACCCAGGGTCGGAAGCCAGTGCACTCCAGCCCCACTCCCAAGAAGCCTTCCTGCCAGTCCACACTGCTGTCTCTTTATCAAAGGTGGCAGCATGGGATGCCAGGAAGGAGCTGGTCAATCAGGGGAGTCAATTTAAAAACAAGCTCTCCTCGCGGACCAGCTGCCTGTTAATGCATGCTGATCTGTCCGGGATGGCGGTCTGAGCTCCGGACCTGGTTGTGAGCCGGGCTGCCCGCCTGCCTACTTCCTAATACACATTGAATGCAGAACCACAGCGGGTATAGGTCCTGAACCCATCACAAACCAGGACTGTGTCAGGCTGCTAACCAGCGTGCTAAAAAATGTATTGGGCGCAGGGAAGAAATATGTTTAGTTTATAAGCTTTTGTGTATCGGATAATCAACTACACTGTTAAATCCCTACTGCATGGCAAAAGGCTTGACAGATGAGTACACTTGAAGGATATACTTAAATTACCTTTTTTTCTTCATAAGATTTAGTTTTTAAAATGATTATTTTCCCTAGAATCCTTTTGGTCATTGTTAGAGCTGTAAAGTTCTTTTCCTCTTAAATTGTTTACACACTCTTGTAGTCAGTAAATTTGTAGCTGAACATAGATTGAAAAGTATTGAGGCTATCCTGTCAGTGAATCAGAAGAAATCTGCTGATTTCAATAGGAGGCACTAATTCTTTCTGTCACTTTATTGAATCTGAGTTTCTATCTTTTGACCTCCCAGAAAAGATACTAAACATTGAATATATTTTTCTTTTGAATTACTTTTGACTACGATGGATTTCTAGGAACTCTCCAAAGACTACTCCAAAAAACTCTGTTTCATGATTAATAAATGATTTTATTGGAGCAGGGTCCATTAGCTTATTGTTGAATAGTTATTTCCTTCTTTCCCTGTGTGATTTGTGAGCATTTTAATTATAGATGGTTTATATCCAGTTAATAACTGTAGGATTTGTATTTACAAGTTATATGTATTAATATTGTCAGTGATGGCCACCTGACCTTTGGTAAATTCTTCCAATAACTTTTTACCCTCACTTAAAAAAGTATACCTTACATCATGCATCTCATTTTGCTAGTTGTCAGTTAACTTTATTCTAATCAGTATTTTAGTCTTCTGCTGAAAAGGCAAGCTGAACCACAACTCTGAAACTAGGTATAGTACACAAGTGATTTGAGAGAGACAAAGTTCAGTTGCTATTTAGAGCAAGTTATTTTTGTAGAAAACAAATGAGAGGATTGTTCAACCTTCCTTCTAGTTTTGTTTTTATTTTGTAACAACTAAAATTGGAGATAACTCTTACGGGTGTAACAAGTTAATTTAAATGTTGTTATAAGAACTCAAGTTGCCTGGCTTTGTTTGTAGAATCCAGTTTTTTAAAAGTATGGTGTCAGGTTATCTGAAGACGCTGAAATGGGGCAAACTGCTATAAACCAGGGCTTAAACCCCAAGCTAGTTGTGTGTTTGTATGCAGGTTGAATCTCTAGTCTGGCACTCTAGGGACCCTACTTGTGCTGAATGAGAGAATTTGCCGAACCACAGGAGATCAGTATTGTTTAGCAGTATTACCAATACTTCCACTGCTTACTGAGCTCTTAGAAAATAGTTAGGGCTAAATTAAACCTAAATAAGAGCACAGAAGTTGAGAGCCAGGAATGATGGCTGTAAACAAACTTGATGGGACACAGGAAGGTTGGTCATGCCTATGATAAGTAGAAATCTGGCTAGCTAAATCATGCCAGACCATGGATGTTGCCGGACTAGAGAGGGTCAGCCTGTATTAGATTCCACCAATCAACTAACAAATGTAAACTTGGCAGACATTATAACAATCAGTCCCGTTGGGCCCTCCAATTTACTTTGCCATGCGCTCAAGCTTGCCTTTGTCATAGACAGTCCCTTGCATGAAAAATCCCAGTGATATTATTTTATATTCCAAAGGGCCAATCACTCATCCTAGGTCAATTTTACTGTAGATCTCTCACCAAAGATAATGTTTGTTTGTAGCCAATTGTTAGTCCTGTAAATCTTAGGTTTACAGGATCTTTTGAAAAAGGCTTCTATTTTCGAAAGCACTGCATCTAGACTGTGGTTTCATTTTCGAAATAGCGCTTTTTTGAAAGAGTGCCATGATGTGAATATGCAAATGAAGCGCAGGAAATTCAAATCCTGGCTTCCTTTGCATTTTTGAAGTGTCTAATTTACATCCCTCTGTCGAAAGAGGGATGAAGTCTAGACACACTGTATAGGCACTCTTTTGTTGGGTAGGAGATGATAGCTCTTGTGGAATATTGGTATTGCTTCTCTCCTGACTGCTAAAGGTGAAAATCCCACAAACTTTTTATAGTTTACAGAGCAAACGCATAAATATCACTGGACAATACAAGATTCAGATCATATTTGTAAGATTAATACATGCAGCATCATACAAGCATTTCATAAAGTCTAAACACTAATCACACTTTCTTAACTATAATACTTATTTTAACATTAGCAACACACAGGTGAGTCAGACTGGTTTCCAGCTATGCATTTGTCTGTGTTCAGTGAGGTTTAGGAGCCTTGGCATGAGCTGGTACCTCATCTGTGAAGAAAACTATATGTAGCTTGGGCTTGAAAAAAACAAAAGCAGGGACTTGTCCAAAATTAATTAAAGCAACACCTCTTCGGGAGTATTTGGGAATAAAAGTTTATGGTTCTCAGTCTCAGAATAAATCCGTTAAACCACAATTATGCTCAGCTGTCTAGAAGTAGTACACATACATTTAGGAAGATTTGCCTTGTTGGTCCATCCAGAAAACTTAGTTAAGGTTGCTTCATGTGGTTTTCTTATTAGTGTTGACATTAAAAACCAGGAAACAACATTAATATTTATTCCAATGTCAACTTGCATGTTCTTCTATTCAACATAATCCTAAATCAGTCATCCTTCTCAGCTTCTAGCAAAGTCCCTTTCTGTTCCATCAAATTATCACTGGCAATGCTTGAAAAGAATTGACCCATAAGATCTGTTGTTGTGCACTGGAATGCCCATTTCCAAAGACCTTGTTTGGTACGGGTACTTTTAATTCTATCAAAATTGCCTGTTATCCCTTTTAATTTTTTATGTTCTGTATTTCCATTAAACTGTAAGTCCATGATTTCAGTTTGATTTACAGTTAAACTATACATACCTCTTAACTGAGGGGTCAAGCTTAGAGTGGTGATGCATGTGGATAATTGATGTGAAATAGTCTGTGATGTTGCAGGCAAAGACATTAATAGGAGGATATAAAAAAACAACCATTTAAAAAGTATCCTACTCATCATCATCTTAATGTGTGTAAGTTGCTTCTTCTTGGACCCACTTACCATTATGGAGGGGGAGGGGGAGAGAGCATTTCAAAAAGTGTTCTGTTCCATTTTGCTGTCTGCTTCCATTCTTTCAGCTCTAGAAAACACGTGGCCTTTTTGAAATCATACAGTTAAGTTAATGTAAAAAAAAAACCACAACATATTCTTGGTATGAAGTTCTATACATTCCTTCATGATTCAGTGCCTTTTTTATTAAAGTCCTTAAGATACTGTCCAGTTTTGTAGTTCATAGCATGGTAGCATATTAAACAGTTAACTCTTACGAACATAAGAATTTCTAGCAAAACAGTAGTTTGATTGTGAAGATGTTTTTGTAGGTGTCGAACGGAGTATGAAAACAGAGATCAAGCAGCAAAAGGTGATGAGACTACTCGAAAACAGTTTCATGCATTTGTACTGTTCTTAGCTGAACTTTATCTTAACCTTGAGGTAAGAAAAAAGTTCTGCATGGCCTTTTGTTACCCATTTAAAGTTTCTTTAAAAAAAAAAAAGAGAGAAACTAGGGGGGCTGAGCCCCCCAATTGCTATGCTCACCAACCTCCCTCCTTGGCCCCTTCTCCTTCCCCCATGTGGCTGTGCCATCCCAGGTCCTTTCTCTTCTTCCCCCCACAGCCTGACCCTTCCCCTCCTTCCCCCTGCCCAGCTGAGGCCGTGCCAGGCCCGGCTCTGCCCCCTGACAGCCAGGGAGGGCCGGGCTGGCAGTGGGTGGTGCTTGGCTGAGGGGGGAGGAGGAGAGGGACAGAGAGGGAAGGGGGCTTTTGTCATTCAAACTATAACCAACTAAGAACTTGAAACCTGATTCAATATAATCAGAGGTTAAATCTAGACTACGCAGACGATTCGAGAATATAGGCAAATTCCATGGATAGTTGGAATATGGCTTTTTTGGCAATGTAAAAAATGAGGTTTACGTGGCTTTTTGAAAAAGGGGGAGGTGTTTGCTTTCGAATGTGAGATTGGAAGAAGATATGCAAATCCTGTGGAATTTGCATATCTTTTGAATCTTCTACGTAGTCTAGATGAGCCCAGAGTCTTAGAAAACAACACAAGAACAAGCCATTTATAGCATAAAAATGCTTCTAATAGTAGATGTGTCTCTTTGGCCAGGTCTATACTAGCCCAGAAGGTCAGCTTAAGGAATGCAACTCCAGCTACATCAATAACGTAACTGGAATCTATGTACCATTAGCTGAGCTTGGCTCCATCTTCACAGCAGGAGGTTGATGGGAGCAAATGCTTCCATCACTTGCCTTATTCCTCGTGACAGTGGAGATTTTTTTGCCTCATAAAACCACCAGAACGTATATTGCTGTACTCAAATCCAAGAATCAGCTCGTAGGGGAAGCTTCCCCCACCCCCTCAAACTCTTGTCAGTTAGCATTTGCCTTATACCTTGAAGCATGTCGGTTCATTTTACATATCTCTGTAACTTTTAAAATCTTACTGTGATGAATATCACAGGTTGATTGTGTGATATGATTTTGAGTATATATTTCCTTTCATTGTTTTTTAAATTTAATACGTTTCAATTTAATTGAATGGTCCAGTAAGTTTAAATATGTACTTTGCTGGTTTGGGGACCTAATCACAAAGGTAAAAATAATGTATTGCATAATTTGTTATAACTAGATCTCAAGAAAGCCGTTTGCTGATGGCAGTTGGACAGTTTCCCCAGGTGACTGCCATCAGCTCTTGCAGACTATAACCTTTTATTTATTTATTTTTTAATCTAGAACTTCTAATTACAAAGAGAACCTTCCAAATGTGAGCAGGAGGGAGATGGGGAACAAGATGGTATGGTAGAAAGGTTTTTATTGTGAAGAGCTGGGGATGACTTTGTCACTCCATGAATAGTGAAGTCACACAAGCATTTATGTAGGTCCTCCCTAAAAATGCTTACATCATCATTATGCAGTATCCTTTAGCATGTATTCTGTATGTTCAATTTTTTTTTTTTTTAAAAGCTACTTCAGAATTTTTTGGGGGGAGAGTTGTTAAACTTTCTCATGAGCTACCACCAGTCTAGTCCAATTGTTGTATTGTTGCATCAAACTGTTCAGAATTGAAGAGGAGGAAATTTTATAGCAAATATTATAAATTTGAATCTTTTGAAGTATTCAGACATGACTTTTGATCATTTGTAGATTAAGGGAACAAAAGGGCAGGTAACGCGAGCAGAGATTCTGCAGACTGGCCTTCGGGAATTACTGAATGCACTTTTTTCAAATCCCGTGGACAACAATTTGATCTGTGCAGTAAAGTTACTAAAGGTAGGAAGAGTTCAGTTTATACTTTCAAAAGAAAGAAAAAATTGTAACTGCTACTGTTTGCAAACTTTAATGGTTGATGAAATGTTGCAGGTTTTGTCATAATATAACCAGATTGCCCTGCTGTATGAAAGTGAGTACTTGACTAACACTACTTTTTTATATGAAAGTATAAATACTAAGTTCAAATCAATTAGCACCTATTAAATTGCTAATTTATTTTTTGCTTTCATAGTTTCATGTTAAAATAGCTCCTTTAAAGTGATTGCTATATTTTTTGATAGTTGCCTCTGAGATAATGAGAGAGAAAACATTGCCTGCCAGTTATGAAACATGCTGGAAATACAATATAGTGGCTGCTATGGTTTCTGCTGGTAGTCAGCAGATTATGTATAAAGTATATTAAGAATTGAAATAATTAATACAAATGTTTTTACAAAACATTTACAAGCATTAGCTGCTTTGCACACGGAGCTCTTCTTTGGGTCTGGAAAACTTTATTCACAACTGCATCACTTTGTTAATAAACTACTTATCCTTTTCTCCATTCAATGTGGGTGTTCCATCTTCTCGAGAGACAGTGGCTATGTCGATGAGAGAAGCCTTCCTGTAGTGGTGTGAATTGGGGGCTAGGTTGGTATAACTACATTGCTTAGGAGGGTGGATGTTCCTCAGTGACATAGTTATACTGACGTAAGTTCATATTGTAGACCAGAGTTTATCAACCTATAAGTCAGGACTCAAAATTGCATGTCTAGAATATTTCAAAAAGATATGTAGCAGCTTCTGCATCATGGAGGCAAACCGAGCCAGCCCCCTATTCCAGACACTGCAACCTCTAGGGTTCCAGTGCCACTTAGGTTTGACCCAGATGTCATGATAACAGGAGTCCAAGTAGGTCAAATTTGAGTGTGTGGTACTGCAACACCATTAGCCAGGTCACAATTCCGCTCTCACAAATTTGGTCCAGTCATGGACTCAGGGCTAGCATGAACTGCACTGCAATCTGGAACTTGCAGTGCCTGGAGCAGAGCACCAAGCCCAGCCAGCCCTACAGCACAAGCACTGCAAGAGCAGTCACTGTGAGGTGAGTGCAACCAAGATTCAATGGAAGCTACCCCAGAAACTACCTCCAAACTATTTAGTGCAGTGTTGGCCAAACTTTTCAGCATCATGCCCCATTTTTGATTTTTGAGAAACCCTCATGCACCACCACCCACAATAGCAGCAAAACTTGTTGAGCAAAAAAAAAAAGGAACTGACCAGGGCCAAAAAACAAAAATAGCAGCACAACTTGGTGGGGCGGGGCAGGTTGCCTCACGTCCCCCAGTTTGGGAACCCATGATTTAGTGGATCCTGACAAGCCATACCCATTTAGAAATGGGTCCTGAGCCCAAAAAGGCTGAGAACCACTGGTGTAGACAAGCGCTCAGTTTGCCTCCCATCTTAACATAAAGATGAAACAAATTGTTTAGCATAAGTAGTTAATACATTCCAATGGAATATTCCAGATGGAATCACCCATATGACTGGAGGGATGTTAATGGGCCACTTCCCCTTGAATGAGCCTTTTAAAATGTTAATTATTTATGCTAAATAATCTATTCCATCTTGCATTTATCTGTGACAACTGGTCTACACTGCAGAGTTAATTGAATGTAAGGCAGCTTATGTTGACCTAACTCTGTAAACACCTACCCTAAAATAAAGCTCCCATTGATGCAACTTGCCCACTACACTGATTTAATAAATCATACTACCAAAATAAGGAGTGTAGTATGGACATAAAAAGCAATTTATTTACTGTGATGGCTGCATGTGGACAATAACTTAGGTCAACTTCATTTTGTAGTGTAGACTTGCCCTTGAGTACAAATATGAATCCGCACAGCTGCACCAGTGCCCTGCTTGTAGTGAAGACACTCTAAGCCAGTGGTCTCCAACCTTTTTACACCCAAGATCACTTTTTAAATCTCAGAACAGGCAAAGATCTACAGCCCCGTCCCTTCATTGAAGCCCCGCCCTCTATTCTCCTCCTGTCCATCACTTGCTATCCCCAGCCCTTACTTACACACTCTGATAAACAGTTTATTTTTAAATTATGCGATACATACAATTAAAATCACATGTTTATAGTTATGAAATAAATAGTCTGTTTTTTATTCATGCTATTTAAATCTAAAATGAAGCATTTATAATTATACATTTTGTGGGGACAGAGTATTGTGGAGAGGCAACAGGGTGCTGGGAGGGCAGAGGACAGGATTCTGCAGCAGGGGACAGAGTGCCAGTGGGGACAGAGTTCGGGGAGTGGGGACGCGCCTGCCCCGGAGCCAAACCCCCCCGCGCAGGTCAGCTGCGCTTGCGCGCCTGCCCCGGAGCCAAAACCCCCCGCGCAGGTAAGCTGCGCTTGCGCGCCTGCCCCGGAGCCAAACCCCCCGCGCAGGGAAGCCCCGTGCACGCTCACCTGCCCCAGGGCCAACCCCGTACCCCCAGTGCAGGAAAGCCTCGCGCACGCCTGTCCAGGGGACCGACCCCCCACCCCCCCCCACCCACGCAGGGAAGCCCTTTGGGCACTTGTCCCGGTGCCAACCCCCTCCCCGCGCCGGGAAGCCCCGGGGCCAAACCCCCGCACGCTGGAAGCCAACACTACCTCCGTCTTTTCTGGAGGTAAGTAGCGGGACTTCTGGGGGGAGGGAGGGAAATGGGGGCGGGGCTTATAGGATGCCTCGCGAGCGACTGGTCGAGGCCTCGAGATCGACCAGTAGCTCGCAAGCGACCGGTTGGTGACCACGGCTCTAAGCAGACAGAGAGCTCTTCCATCAGCTTAATAACTCCAGTCCATAAGAAGTCCTCTTCAGCTGACATAGTATTGGATTTTTCACACCCCTGAGCGACATAGTATATACTGAAATAAATGTGCAGTGTAGGCCTTGCCTAAGCTTCTTACACAGAGCTCTTGGAAAGCTTGTCTCTCTCATCTACGGGAGTTGGTCAAATAAAAGATAATGCCCCACTCACTTTATCTCTCTGATACCTTGAGACTGACCTTACTACAAAACACTGCATAGAACATCTTGAAGTTTTGGCAGATAAGTAAAGGAGCAATTGGTTAGTTGGATTTTTTTTATTTGTTTGGCTGTTTTTTTAAAATGTAACATTTATTTGCATTATTTTGTGGTTGCACATAGCTTATGCAAATCATTGAGGAATCTAAGCAGTTCATCTTTATTGCAATTTAAGAAAAATAAAATTTACCTTTTGACGCAACAATAAATTAACAGAAACATAGAGGCTACGTCTACACTGGCCCCTTTTCCGGAAGGGGCATGTTAATTTCAGCTATCGTAGTAGGGAAATCCGCGGGGGATTTAAATATCCCCCGCGGCATTTAAATAAAAATGTCCGCCGCTTTTTTCCGGCTTTTAGAAAAGCCGGAAAAGAGCGTCTACACTGGCCCCGATCCTCCGGAAAAAGCGCCCTTTTCCGGAGGCTCTTATTCCTACTTCAAAGGAGATTGCCTTGTTCTGAGAAGTGCTTCCGTGATATCATCCGGGTGGTGGAAATAAGCCAAAATCAGCCTTTACTTCAAATAAATACAATTTTGAATTTAGATATTTAAGATTAGGCTTCTGAAACCATATTTAGGCATCTAATTAAATAGCCTGATGTTCATAGGGGCTGAGCCCCCTATGATTTATTAGTGAGCTGACTTCAAGGCTGCAGATGCTCTGTGCTTTGAAAAGTCATGTATTGAGGTTCTCACTCTAGGCTTTTATATTATCATTTAGGTGTCCAAGCTTCGGATTTCTGCAAATATCTACAGAATAGATTAAATATAAATTAGAGCTGTCAATTGATGTGATTAATGCCTGCAGTTAACACAGGGAACAATTAATGTGTTAATTTTCTTTTAATCACAGGTGTTAATGCTGCACTGCCCCTTTGAAGCGCCACTCCAGCACTTGATTGGGGCAGCGCAACACAGAGCTGGGGATCAGTCGGATTGCTCAGCTGATCCAGGCTTCACCTTGTGCTGCCCCTTTGAAGCGCCATGGCAGCACTTCAAAGGGGCAGCACATGGCGCTTCAAAGGGGCAGGGCTGCACGGAGCGTGGGGTCAGCTGAGGACTCCAGCTGAACCTGGGCTTCCACAGCACTGCCCCTTTGAAATGCCACTGCAGCGTTTCAAAGAGGCAGTGCACTTGATTAATCATGATTAAAAAAAGTTAATCATTTAAACACTTGACAGCCCTAATATAAATTAAAAATGTAGACCTCTTTATGAAGGTTTGTTTTATGTCTGTGGCATTAAGGTTTAGGGGAGTTCACCTCATTTTAGAAAAATAAGAGAGGTATAGGGACAAAGACTTTTATTCCTTCTGTAGCTTTTTTATATATCTCACTTTTTTATTCATTACATTTTTCAAACAGCATTTAATCTGTTTTACATAGATTTGTGGTTGAATATTTACTACACGTGATGAAAGATCCTGAGTAGTTCATGAAGTCTGTGTAGAAATATATGTTTGGCCTTTTCCATTAAGGTAATACAAATAACTCTCTGGCTTACCATGACCCATGGATATCTGCTCTCAGTTGCAAATTAAAACTACAAATCAAATTGTAGTTGTTTTATCAAATCTACAATATTTTGTTGTCTTTTTTGTTTTTGAAGTCATTAGGAAACATGCTTTTTAAAATCATTCATCTATGAAAATGTTACCAGCAGAATTGTTCTGTAATGATTTGCTAATTTAAAAGTGTTGCGGTCTTCCCTTAATTGAGTTTTTGGGATTTAGCGTAGCAACAATTCAGTGGAATTTTCTAACTGCAGAAAATATAGCAATGTAACGTTCTTTTTAAAGTTTGTTATATAGTAACTATAATCTCAAAGGATCCTGAAACTGTTTAACAATGTCTGGCACCTGTGAAATACAGCAACTCGGAATCAGCTAGTGTATAATACACAATAGAGGAGGCAGGGAAAATTTTGAGAGATCACCCCACAAATCCTGGCTCTTCTGAGAGTGCCAGGATATTGTTAATCCCTGCACAGAGCAGCCAAGAGGGCCTTGACTTTTTTTTTTTATGATAGCAACATTAAGGTTCATATTATTCATTTTATAGCCTTCAATTTATAGCCTTCAAAGTGAAGAAGGGCCAAATCAGTCTGGCTGTGATTCATGTCTGTTTATTGATATATTACTCAATAGACCAACCTCAGCAATTGTCATAAAATGCATCAATTGTAATTTCATCAGAAGAAAATAGATATATTTCAATTTTAGTAATGAGGGTTGAAATCTGACAGGGACAAAATTTCAAATGAGTCAAGTCTTCAGGTAAGGTCTAATCCTGCTACCTCTCATACCTGTAGCCATATTGGCCTCTTGTGATTCATGGAAGTTGTGTAGGCTTGCATACAAATTGTGATGTTTTTCAGATCTCCTAAAAATACTTGTTTTTTAAAGGTGAAATTAGCAACTTAGTACCAGTTTGTTTAGCTTTTTCTCCTAAATCTAAATATTACATTTATTGCAGGATTTAATTTTGAGATAACAGTGAAGCTTAGCTTTCTCATAGCATTTTGCCTAATTGCAAGCCTTTGAGGTACTTTAGGAAGAGCCTCTCACCTCCCAATGATGTGTGGATTTTTGATCAAACCTAGTGATATTGCCTTTTTATAGGAAATAATTATCATGAAAATAGTAAACTGGAAAAGTCCACATTGCTTGAAAAAATAATTTCAGATTGTGTGCACATGTTTAAAGAGTGAAACTTGTGTGACTGCTTAAAAACCTTATGAAATTATTGAAGTCATTTTTAAGTTGTGGTTAGGGTAAAGTTCTGAAGGTAACATAAATGGCAACAGGGTTGGGCATTCAAATAAGCAGCTTTAAAGAGAGAAGCTTCACTAACCAAACTCACCTTGTTTACAGAAAACAAAGGCCAGCTGTTGATGAACCGCTGACTCAATTTAATAAGAATTCATCAAAGTGTACAGTCTGTAATATTATGAATCTAAAGATACCTAGAAAATCAAGATTAACTTTTCCTTTAGAGAGGTCAAATAATGCATCTAAACTTGTCAGAGAATTCTATGAACCATTGTAACTTAGCTTTTGAAGATTTTCTCTAGTGAACTTACATGCTTTTTTTTTATTTTTTATTTTTAAGTTGACTGGGTCAGTTTTGGAAGATGCATGGAAAGAAAAAGGAAAGAGTGATATGGATGAAATGGTTCAGAGAATTGAAAATGTTGTCTTAGATGCAAATTGCAGCAGGTGAGAAGACAAATTAGTTGATCATTAATTCTTTGCTGATTTCCTAGTCCCGTGTGTGAATTTCCTACTGCTTTAGGGCTCCATGTGAATTTGAATATAGTGTAAATATGAAGTCTGTCAATGTGCAGAATGTATTTGAAGAATTATATTAATTTAATGAGGCTTTTTGTTCTTATGGGCCATAAGGTAATATTCTTTATACTATAACTGCTTCATATGTCAAAACCTGTTTCTGAAGATTGACTAGAATATTTGTACATGTATAAATTAGATATTTTAAGCAATTAATATAGATTTTAACTGTAGGTGTTAAAATACCTTTTCAGTGCTATGCTTCTTTAGTTGACATTTTTAGCATTTGTTGAAGTAATTTTGTCAGTTTCATTATTTCTTGATATTTTTGTTCACAATTTACCACCTTGTGATATCTGGTTACAGTAGAATACCATGGATATTGTATGCTTGATTGCAAATATGTCTTCATTATATTTATTATTTTGAACCAGCAACACTTCCCAGATAAACTGCTGTGCAGAAAAGTTAAGGTTCAAGAGAACATGTTGAATGCTATAATAAAAGTAGCAAAACTGTTCCTGCTATGGTATCTTGCATAGAACGTGTTGATTAAAGGCATTGTGAGGGAGATTGCCTTTAATACTATGAGGGTTTATTGATTCAGTGTCATTGATCATCCCCAGTGATCTGTTTGTGCATGTAAAGAAGGTGGATATATTCTATCTCCATAGTACTTTGTCTCTTACGGGTCTGATTAGAGGTTGGAGAAACAATGGAGGAGTGATTGAGTAAATGCCCCACACTGCTACATTCAACTTGTAGACCTCCCATAGAAATCTGATCAGGAGTTCCATTCATTCCATCCTTCTGAGTCTTTCCAAGGCTGCTATTACACAGCCACATAATGGCACCCAGACAATTGTAGCAGGTCTCTTGCCAGAGGGAGGAAGACCAGTGGAGCAGTTGTCCCTGCAGGAGCCTTGTTGCTGCTCAGTAGTACCTGTGATGGGTATTATACTTGCATCTACCTTTGCATAGAAACACATGAATTTTTGTGGAACCTCAAGATCACTGCGAATGGGAGGACCTATAGCCTCCTTTGTAACCAAAGCCTCACACCAGAGGAATAAGTCAAAGGTATATGCAGATAAGTGAATGTTGATTTTTTTTTTCACACCCCCGCCCCTCCAAAAAGCTTTCTTATGCAGGCTTTTTGGAGGGAAGGGTAACGAGTCAATTCCATTTTGGTGTAGAAATCACAGATGGAAATGCTGACGTGAAAGAAAATGTTAGACCAGGGCTGGCCAAGATGCATCCTGAGGGCCAACTCCAGCCCACCTAACATTTTGATCCAGCCTACGGACTGCATCTGGCTGCTTTCTATTTACAGGCTGTCCTCACTATAAGTTCAAGATACGTTCCAAAAAACTTGGACTTGTAGTGAAACAATTTAAAGTGGGAAATTTTTTTCACCTGGCAGACTTCCATTTGCACAGATGGGGTTGTGTGGGGCTTTTTTTGTGTATGCCTTATAATGCATCTGTTCCTTCAAGTGTCAGCTTTAGTGTGGAACGGGTATATACCAGGGCGAATTATAGTGCAGACACCCTGTTGCTCATGGTGCTACCTTGGCAGAGGCTGAAGCCATGAGCCTTTTCAATAGCTGCAGCAATCCCAGGTGGCTGCTAGGAAATACAGTAGCAGTAGGGCCAGGAGCCACAAGCCCTTTGCTGTGTTAATTCAAAGTCTCCAGCTCAGACAGCTCTGGGGGGAGACTAGTCCCCAGCCTCACCCCTTGCAGAAGGAGGGGCATGTGAAGCCAGCCCATGACGACATAGCAAAAATTCATTGTGTCCCCCTCCTCCTTCCCCCCCCCCATAAAAATTATTGCCCACCACTGTGTTAGATGGCTTGATTCACTCTTGCTGCAGGTTTGATATTTTACTAGAACTGAACTATTGTCTATTGTATGTCATCATTTTTGATTATTTAGAGAAGTATGAGGGGAAAGCAAATCCCTGAGCTTGTGCATTCTGTAGATCTAGTGGAGAGAAAGGTATAAAACCATCTAGCTGCATCTAGACTCCAGCAGGGAAAAGAGAATTTATCCAAAATAGAGCCTTGAACAAAACACATCTGAAGGGTTTGTTCTCTTCAGGGTCCAATTTCATAAAGAAATCCATATCTTCCTGGTGTGGAAGGGCTACTAGGACAATTACCCGGTACTGTGACTTCCTGAACCATAACTGGGTTGGTGTGGGGTTTTGGGGTTTTTTTTTTTGTTTGGTGCAACAGAACAAAAAACAAAGTTATGTCTGTTAGCAATTTTCCATAAATCAAAAGCCTTTGTCTTATCTTGGGTTTTATTTACTTAAAATTGTGTTAATAATAATTCAGGAGTTGCACTTCTTTTTTTTTTAATCATTCTATATGTTCATAGATAATTTTTTTTAGAACAAGTGAGCTTGGAAATAAGACAATTTTTTTTTGTCACTGTGCACATTTCATGGCCACTGATTAAATGGCCTTCACAAAAATGGGTTAGGGAAAAAATGGACTGTAAGTGGTATTTTCAACTATAAGTCCAAAATGATTATGACGAAATTAAAGTTTAGGAAAAGATTTCTCAAAACTAACAGTCATAGAGTATACATCTGGGAAATTTTCACGTTATCAATAAAAGAACACAAGTGCAGTACAGTCTCTGATTTTATAAATGAGTACTTATTTATGAATGCAATAGGTTTTTGTTTAGTTTGATGTTGCACTTGTTGTAAGCAGATGTTCTAGCTAAATATAGGGAAAGAACGTGACCATTTGTAATTGTACTGTGCAATGCATAAACAAGTAATGATGTAAAACATGATTTTGAATTTATTTATATGATGTATATTGTGTAGTCCTACATAAGTGGAAAATATAATATTGCGAGAGGACTAGTAGTCAACATTTCAATGTGATTCTCTTTGGGTACATCTACACTGCATGCTTATTTCGAAATAAGCTATTCCGGAATAGCTATTCCGAAGCAGCATGTCTGCATTAGAGAAGCCTTCCTCAGATTAATTTTGAGGCTTCCCTGCAGTGTAGACGTGCTATTTCAAAATAAGCTATCTTGATTCAGAGCCCCAGGTAGCACTTGGAAGGAATAATTTAGAATGGCCCTCATAGAGGGCCAATTTTAAAATAGCAGTGGAGCATCTACACACACCTTATTTCAAAATAACTGTTTTGGAATAGGAGTTATTCCTCGTAAAATGGAATAAGCCATCTGTTGTTTTGAAATTATTTCAAAATAATGGAATGGCTATGTAGATGCTCAACTTTCTTGAAATAACGCTAATTTTCTCAAAATAACGGTGCAGTGTAGACACACCCTTACATACTTTCTGTAATTACATTATACAAACAATGACTTCACTGCATCCATACTAAGACTGGCTCACATGTTCATTCAAAATCGCTTGAGGAGGCAAAATAGGTGGATTTCCTAAAACCGTTTTACTGTAGATTGTCTAGTAACTCTTAGGGTTTTGATATCTTACTGGTCTATTACTGTTTATCTTCCCCCTGCCTTTAGCTATAAATGTGTGAAGCATGCTCTTAAAATAATTTGAAGGGACTTTGATTTAAATAGTATATGCTGTTAGAGTATTCGTAAAGAAACTTGATTTATGTTTTACTACAAAGTACGTAAGCAGTCCTTGGTGCTTTTTGTTTATTTGCAGAGATGTAAAACAGATGCTTCTGAAACTAGTAGAACTACGCTCAAGTAACTGGGGTAGAGTTCACGTAACCTCAACATATAGGGAAGCAACACCTGAAAATGACCCCAACTATTTTATGGTATGTATATACTCAAACTTCAGTTGTACAAGTTGATGTATATTCATAAAAAATGCATAGCAATTTTGTTAACCTTGATAGATGGTCTGGGAGTAGTAAAGGCAATGAATAATGATGATGTTTATATTAAGTATGTGTATAATTTACTGTCTCATTTCAATTTTAGAATGAACCAACATTTTACACTTCTGATGGTGTTCCTTTCACTGCAGCAGACCCAGGTATGTTTCCAGTTTAGTACAATCGTTTTCCTTTAAAAAAAAATATCAAAGTTGAGTGAAATCCTGTCTAAATAAGCGGAAAGCATAAATATTTTTTAAGTAATAGAAGCTAATGCAGTTTCAGTGGAAATAGCATTTGTGTTGCTGTGTTGCATGTGAATTAATCTTTCCAGTGTGCCCATAGTTGGAGACCAGAGAGAAAGCAAAACTCTACTTATATCTCTCTTTCTGTACACAATTATAGCTGGAAGATCCTGCTTTGTTTTTTCCTGTATTCTGGCTAATGAAGGAGGAAGAAAGACCTCTTGTTTTCTATTGTATTCCTTATTCCTCTCTCTTAGCAGCAGCTTTCTAATGTGATATGATTTTTTCATTGTTGGGAGAATCTTACCCTGAAAAGAGCTGAATTAGGTCACAAGAGCCCATTATGGCTTGGGCACACATGCATCTGACTCTGGAAGTGGTATGAACCACACCACAGTGGTGGATGGTTGTTAGAAGGTTATAGATTGGAGTATTAAGTCATAAATCCAGTGTCTCTATTTAGTCTGATTTTTAGAGCCTAGCGCTACAGACAAGGACACCAACTCAAAGCAGCACCAGAGCCTGCCTAAACAACAGATAGAAAACCTGCAGACATATCACTGCTGCTACAATGTTCAAGACCCCTTCCCCACCACAACACATCCCTTGATCTATGAGTCCTACACATGCCTATCACAAGCAGTGTATTTCATCCACTGCACTAAGTGCCCAAATAGTGGGTAAAACAAGACAGTCATTCTGGTAAAATACAAAAACACTGTGGGTACATCTAGACTACATGCCTCTGTCGCCAGAGGCACGTAGATTAGACTACCCGGCACAGGAAAATGAAGCGGCGATTTAAATAATTGCCGCTTCATTTAAATTTACATAGCTGCCATGCTGAGCCGATCAGCTGTTTGTCGGCTCAGCGCGGTAGTCTGGACCTCCTGCGGTCGACATCAAAGGCATTTGTTGACCTCCCAGGTATGCCTCTTGGGTATTCTAATCTACATGGCTCTGGCGACAGAGGCATGTAGTCTAGACGTACCCTGTCACTTATTGGGTGAACTCTTTTCACAAAGGGATCACTCTACATCTGATGTGTCAGTCCTCAAAGGAAACCTGTAGAACACTCTCAAACCACAGAAAATGGATCATATATTGATTGCCTATATAAAATCCATGGTAGGCCCACATCTTGAATAAGTTCATGGATGATAGAACTGTTGTACTTCCTGAGACTTCCTGAGAAACAAACCCGGACAAAGGGTAGGCTGAAGCAATATTGCTTTTGGAGTTGTTTGTTGGTACAGAGTCTTAAGATGATTCTCGCACGCACGCTGGCAGTTTGGAGAGGCTGCAGAAAGCGTTACTTTCTCTGGTCTGCTTCCAGGTTTCTGCTGTGATATTACATCCTGTCCAAGAGAGATTGTTCTAGATGCTACTCAGTTAATTTATCTGCTTGCAAGGTCTTTATCTGCCTTAAAAGGTCACGGATCCTAAACTGCCTTTGGTTGGGTATTTCTTATTCAGACCTCACACACATTCCACAGGTTACATACCTAGAAACCATATTGCTTATGAATATGTAAGTAACCAGAAACTTACCATACATTGAATTACTTGACATACTAAAAGGACCTAATTTAAATACTATGGGTTAACATACCAAAGGCATGATAAGTACTTAACATAAATTGTAACTGAGAGGTAGGGTGAAGAGGAAAGCAGAGGAGTATGTCCAGTCAGCTAGACGCCAGTGGAGAGAAGGGTGAGGTTGTGTCCGACTGGTTACAAGAGCCTTCAATGACTATTAACCATGTTGGGCAGGGATGGTGTTCCTAGCCTCTGTTTGCCAGAAGCTGGAACTCTTAATTCCCTCTGGGACACCTGGCATTAGCCACTATTGGAAGACTGGATACTGGGCTACGTTGACTTGTGGTCTAACTCAATGGTTTTCAAACTATGGTTCACAACCCAGTACTGGGTCGAGGCATGTCTGTTGCTGGGTCTTGTTGCTGCAGGGTGATCAGTGGGGGTGCTAAGGCAGGCTTCTTGCCTGTCCTGGCACTGCAGGCTATGCGATACCCCAAAAGCAGCCAGCAGCAGGTACTGCTCCTAAGTGGGGGCAGGGAGCAGAAGAGCGCACAGGGCTCTGTGTGCTGTTCCTGCCCTAAGCACTAGCTTCACATTTCCATTGGCTAGAACCTGCTGCTGGCTGCTTCTGGGTTGCAGCATGGTCTGCAGTGCCAGAAGCTGCAGGAAGCCTGCCTTAGCACCCCCGCTGCACTCCTGACTGGAAGCTACTCAAGGTAAACCCCTCCTGCCCGAGCCCTGACCCGCTTCAGTTTCACCCCCGGAGCCCACACTTTAGTCAGATTACATTGGGTTGCGGGTATCAACAATTTCCTTCAACTGGGTCATGAGGGAAAAAAAGTTTTAAAACCACTGGTCTAACTCAAGTATGGCTATTCTTATGAGCTTTAGAGCTTAAATTCATAACTTTGCTATACATTACAAACCATGAACTGTCCAGGCAAACTGGATTTATGGCTTATTAAACAATCTACAACCTACTAACAGCCTCCAGCTCCTTTCCCCCTTCCTTTCCTCCCCATGATCGAGTGCTAATGGGGCACTAAACCTTGAATGGGGCCTTGAAATGTGTCATAGCTTTGATGTTCTGAGTATATTTCCCAACTCTGAAGAAAAACTCTGTGTAATCTGAGAAATGTATCTCTTACCAACAGAAGTTGGTCCAGTAAAAGATATTACCTCACACGCTGTGGGTGCGTCTAGACTGGCAAGATTTTGCGCCAAAGTGGCTGCTTTTGTGCAAAAACTTGCCAGCTGTCTACACTGGCCGCTTGAATTTGCGCAAGAGCACTGACGTTCTAATGGAAGAATTCAGTGTTTCTTGTGCAAATACTTTGACGCTCCCGCTCAGGGATAAGCCCTCTTGCGCAAGAATACTTGCGCAAGAGGGCGAGTGTAGACAGGCACCTTAATTTTTTGCGCAAGAAAGCCCGATGGCTAAAATGGCTATCGCGTCTATACTGGGCACGGATACTTTTGCGCAAAAGCACTTTTTGCGCAAAAGCATCCGTGCCAATCTAGACGCTCTTTTGCGGAAATACTTTTAACGGAAAAGTTTTTCCATTAAAAGTATTTCCGCAAAATCATGCCAGTCTAGACATAGCCTGTGTCATTAATACCCTGCACAGATACGGATATGATAATATTGCATGCAACATTGGAAATTAGAAAGGAAAATCCATTTCCTGCAGTATATATGTAATTGTTTATAGAGTCTAATAATTACATGTTCATTCTGTATCATTGGGTGCTGGGTTAATCTTTATTTCAATTCACATTCTAATTTTACAAGATCTCCGAGAAACATTTGTATGTTTAAAAGTAGACTCTTTATGAACTTTTTTTTTCTTTTGTAGATTATCAAGAGAAATACCAGGAATTGCTTGACAGAGAGGATTTCTTTCCAGATTATGAAGAAAATGGAACAGACTTATCAGGAGCTGGAGATCCGTATGTTTTGTTTGAGTCTGACACTTTTGTCCAAAACTTTCTGTTACGTTTCAGGGTTGTTTGTTACTTATTTTTTCATAAAGAAACACAATCAGAAGTTCAAAAAGGTAAATGCCTTATAGCATAGATATGTTTCCAAATATCACTTGCTTCATGGAATCTCCGAAAGAATTATATATTTGGCAATTTGTCAAAGCTGCAAGACCAGACTATATAAATGCAGGCAATACTACATAGACATAACATGTTTTGGTGGCAGCAACAGTAATAAAATAGGAGAAGACATTCATGAATAGGGAGAAAAGAGAAAGAGGTGAGGAAGGTTAAGTAGAATGGAAGTTTGGCATTCTTTGAGCCATTCAAGAACTAATTTTACAAAAATGGAAAAAGTGTTACGCCTACAGTATATCTCTGCAGTTTTTAGAACACAAAATACAGAGCATCTTATTGAGAGTTACAGTGACAAACTAAAAGTGCAGCGTTCTCAACATCAGAGTTAGAAAATTGGTAATTATTTTCACAGTAGGGTCAATTTAGCTGTATTGTGCAAACTATATACAGGCAGTCCCCGAGTTACGCGGATCCGACTTATGTCGGATCCGCAGTTACGAACGGGGCACTTCCTCTCCCTGGTCTCGAGCAGACCAGGGAGAGGAAGCAAAGCGGCGGCGGAACGCGCGGCCAGCTGAAAGCCCAGACGCGTCTGGGCTGTCAGCTGGCCGCGCGCTCCGCTCTGCTCTCCTCCCCCCCCCCCCCCCCTGCAGACCAGGGGGAGGGGGAGCAGAGCGGAGCAGAGCAGAGCGGCGGAACGCGCAGCCAGCTGACAGCCCAGACGTGTCAGCTGGCCGCGCGTTCTGCCGCTCTGCTCTGCTCCGCTCCGCTCTGCTCTGCTCCCCCTCCCCCTGATCTGCAGACCAGGGGGAGGGGGAGCAGAGCGGAGCACGCGGCCAGCTGACAGCCCAGATGCGTCTGGGCTGTCAGCTGGCCGCGCGTTCCGCTGCTCTGCTCTACTCTGCTCCCCCTCCCCCTGGTCTGCAGACCTGGGGGACGGGGAGCAGAGCAGAGCAAAGCCGCGGAGCCCAAGGGCAGCAGGATAGCCACGGCGCGTCTGGGCTGTCCCGCTGCCCGCGTGTTCCGCCGCTTTGCTCCCCGTCCCCCTGGTCTGCAGACCAGGGGGACAGGGAGCAAAGCAGAGCAAAGCCACGGAGCCCGAGGGCAGCAGGATAGCCACGGCGCGTCTGGGCTGTCCCGCTGCCCCCATGCTCCGCGGCTTTGCTCCGGACGCCTGTGGTACAGCAGCTGGGGCGCTGCCGGTTGGTCCCGTAGCGCTGCTCTGGGTGCCACTGGACCAACCCAGCAGCACCCCAGCTGCTCTGCCCCAGGTGTCCCCTAGTCAGCAGCTGCTGAAAATGACCAGTGGCTGACTACAGGAAGCCCCTGCCCCGGGCTTCCTGGAATCAGCCGCTGATCAGTTTCAGCAGCAGCTGACTTGGGGATGCCTGGGGTTCTTAAGTTGAATCTGTATGTAAGTCAGAACTGGCGTCCAGATTCAGCCACTGTTGAAACTGATCAGTTTCAGCAGCGGCTGAATCTGGACGCCAGTTCCGACTTACATACAGATTCAACTTAAGAACAAACCTACAGTCCCTATCTTGTACGTAACCCGGGGACTGCCTGTATAGTTAAAAACAAAAAACTACACAACATTAATGATACAAAGTCAAAGCGACAAGGAGTCCTGTAGCACCTAAGGGTATGTCTACACTACCCCCCTAGTTCGAATTAGGGGGGCAATGTAGTCATTCGGAGTTGCAAATGAAGCCCGGGATTTGAATTTCCCGGGCTTCATTTGCATGATGCCGGCCTGCGCCATTTTTAAATGCCAGCTAGTTCAGATTAGGCTTCCTATTCCGAACTAGCTGTACATACCCTTATAGACTAACAGCTGTATTGGAGCATAAGCTTTCGTGGGCAAAGACCCACTTGATCAGATGCATGCACGAAAGCTTATGCTCCAATACATCTGTTAGTCTATAAGGTGCTACAGGACTCTATCGCTTTTGCAGATCCAGACTAACACGGCTATTTCTCTGATACTTGATACAAAGTAAAGCACTCAAATCAGACTTCAATTCTGGCATTTCCTAACTTTTGAGTGACTGGTCCCGTTTCAGATTGGAATTCTGTAAGTAGCGGCAGAGGGGGAATCTAATTCTTCAAGGCACATTCAAATGCCTTAATAGTGAGAATTACCATCTTTTGTTTTCCTGCAGTCCAGTGTCTGAAGTCACTAGACACCTTTCATCTTCTGTAGTAAATGAAGTGTGGGAGGCTTATAATCAATAACTCTCATCAGTACACAACCTTGATCCATTCACAGAGCACAGTCTATCCTGTGCATTGAATGAGATGGGTCATATGGAAAAAAAGCATGTGATCATGTAACTATTAGTCTATCATAAGCGCACAAACAAGAGAACTGAATTAAGGTTGCGCACTCCTTCATATGCTAGCAAATGGGAGAGCAGTTTGCCCATCTCAAAGTTATGTACATTTTTTTTCTGAATAACGTAGTTGGATAAATATTTAGGCAAATGAGTATCTAAGAGACAATGTCAGTGGATAATGATTAAATGTCTCTTGTACTCTGTTACAAGTTGGGCTACAGTTCTGTAGCACTGCTGACTTCTGTTTCTATAATATTTAGACAGTAAATTCTGTGGTACACTTCAGGTAAATTTAAAAATAGGTTTTATTAAATGTAATGTGGAAAAGAATAATCAGTGCAATAACCCTTGATTTTATTTTAACACTGAATTTTACAATATTGCTACATTTTCAGTGTTCTACATATGTTAATGACAATGCAGAACTACACTTGCTAGAGGTTTTTCAACTCATGAGGTAATAGCTGAGGCTTTTGGAAGGAAAGAAATCTGTGAGAATAGGGTTTGGTTGAGTGCTTCATTTTTTTTTTCTAGAAAGAACTCCTAGCACTTAACGACCAGTCACTCTGCTGCCTTCTATCAGTAACCGCTATCAAATGAAACAATGATAGAAGGTTAGATAGATAGAAGCTAGAAGTTTTTATTAAAGTCAGAAACAGTGAAGTAAATCTTGACTTTGTCATCTGGTTTCAGGGCTTCACTGATTTCAATGAATATCACATATTTCAAATACAGTAAACTTCCGATAATCCGGCACCTTTAGGACCCAGGGGGTGCTGGATTATCAGATATGCCGGACTATCAAAAGGGGGCGCTATGAGGTGTCTGGAGTGGGGTGGGAGGGGATGCCACCCCAGACTCCTCATAGCCCCCCTTACGATAGTCCGGCTCTGCCCCAGGCGTCCCTGATTCAGCAATAGAGCAGCTGGGGTGCTGCCGGGTTGGTCTCGTAGCGCTGCCCCTCGGGGCTGCGGGACCAACCCGGCAGCACCCCAGCTGCTCTTGGGGACGCCTGGGGCAGAGCAGCTGGAGTGCTGCCGGGTTGGTCCCGCAGCGCCAAAGGACGGCGATGCGGGACCAACCCGGCAGGACCCCAGCTGCTCTGTCCCAGGGGTCCCCGATTCAGCCTGCTGGTGAAACTGACGCCGCTGGTCAGTTTCAGCAGCGGCTGAATCCTGATGCCTGGGGCAAAACAGCTGGGGTGTGGCCTGGTTGGTCCCGTAGCGCCGCCCCTCGGCGCTTCGGGACCAACCCGGCAGGACCCCAGCTGCTCTGCCCCAGGGGGCCCCAAGTCAGCTGCTGCTGAAACAGATCAGCAGCTGATTCCAGGAAGCCCGGGGCAGAGCAGCTGTGCCCCGGGCTTCCTGGAATCAGCCACTGATCTGTTTCAGCAGCGGCTGAATCGGGGACCCTTGGGGCAGAGCAGGTGGGGTCCTGCCGGGTTGGTCCCGCATTGCTGTCCTTTGGCGCCGCGGGACCAACCCGGCAGCACTCCAGCTGCTCTGCCCCAGGCGTCCCCAAGAGCAGCCGGGGTGCTGCCGGGTTGGTCCCGCAGCCCTGAGGGGCAGCACTACGAGACCAACCCGGCAGCACCCCAGCTGCTCTGCTCCCGGCTTCCCCGATTCAACTGCTGGTCAGTTTCAGCAGCAGCTGAATGGGGGAAGCCTGTCCGGCTGCCCCAGCACTTCCAGGTTCCTGATGGTGCCGGACCATCAGGAGTCCCGGAGCATTGGATGCCGGACTAATGGAGTTTTACTGTACATTGTTGCAGCCTTTCTGCATGTTTGGGGAGACAACATTGCATCCTTTCCATTAAGTCTGCCTTTGGAAGGTTTTTTCACAACCAAATGATTAGAAATAACAGCTTAAATCCTGATACTGTATTGCAAACTGCAATGGCAAGCTGCTGCTGCTGCCTGCACTGTGCTCCTCCCTCGACTTCAGTGGGGCTCTAACGGTATGTCTACAAAGCAAAGAAAAACCCATGCCTGGCCTATGCAGCCGATTCAGGCTCTCAGGACTTGGAATGCAGACTCTTAAATTGCTGTGTAGGACTCCTGGCTAGGGCTTGAGCTCCAGGACTTATGGAGTGGGAGAGCCCTAGAGCTCAGTATCTACCCAAAGCTCAGAAGTTTACATAGCAATGAAACAGCCCTGTGTTCTGAGCCCTGGAAGCCCATATCTGGCAAAAGCCGGGCCTGGGTTTTTCTTGCTTCATAGACGTATCCTTAATGTATGCATAACTCCGCATGCATGGGCTGCATTGCAGGATCACAGTCTTCAATTATACTCAAATTATGCATAATGTTTAGTTTAAGTAGCAAATTTTGAAGCTGTAGAATCTGAATACACATGACCTAACAATCTACTCCAACTGGAACAAATTTGTCACAATACATAAATAAAAGTTGAATATGATATTTTGAGCTGGAAAGTTGGCAGAATAATCTAGCATTTTGTTACCTATACTTCTAGATCAGCAAGCATGCATTGCTGAATTTGTTCAGGAAAGTTGTTTTGGGTCATAATATTCATTCTGAAATTTAAAAGTTTTTGTTCACTCATTTAAAGTGAGCTCAAAAGAACCCTGTAGACCAAAAATGGCTTAAGTAGTTGTAAAATTAATACTGCTGTTGGAGTTGTGCTGTTTTAAGTACTCAAAGATCATGGAATGGCAAACAAAGTTGTAAGTATAGTATGTGTTCAAGTGAAAACATTGGAGAAAGCAGGCTTCTCCCCCCACGCCCCCCAAGCTTTATGCCAGAGCCGGTAACTTATATGACTTTATAAGATTCAATGGTGACACATCATAAAGTGAAGAATAGTGTGAAACTATGATATCTTAGGGGTAGCCGTGTTCAGCTGGATTTGCAAAAGCGACAAGGAGTCCTGTGGCACCTTATAGACTAACAGATGTCTTGGAGCATAAGCTTTGCCCATGAAAACATATGCTCCAATACATCTGTTAGTCTATAATGTGCCACAGGACTCCTTGTCGCTTATGATATCTTAGGTACCTCAGGATATAGTTTTGGTTATTTAGTAGGTGTCCCTCTTCTACTTAATTACCAAACATTGTCCCAACATAACAGTGTATTTTCTTTGACTTGACTTTTTTTTTTTTAATCCTTGATTAGGGTTGTGGTATATTGATTATTTTTGAAAACACATTTTTGTCTCCAAATAATACCTTGATATTTAATGTTTTATGTTTTTTAGCATATTTATCTGTACAGTTTTCTTTAAGAAAACTAGTTATAGTATAACAGCAGCTCTTTTTTAAAATTGTTTTTGTAGGTACTTTGATGACATTGACGATGAGATGGATCCAGAAATTGAAGAAGCATATGAAAAATTCTGCTTAGAATCGGAACATAAGAGAAAACAGTGAGATGTTAGACACAACGTTAAATTAATAAAGCAGTTTAGGTTTGATTAGTAAACAGGGGAAACCAAGAGAACTTGGCACGCGTATACCAAATTAAGGATGTTGAGTTTCTCTGAGTATTAAAGTTATGCAATTTCCACTTTCTTAAACTTAATCTGCCAAAAATTGTAAACTTATGCCCTGTAACTTAAAATGTTGTGTATATATCATAGTTTATTTTATGTACAGTTAAATGAACAATGTTTTGGCTGCAATAAAATTGTTTTGAAAAAAATCACATGGAAATAAAATTTTACTAACTGGGAACTGTTCCATTAAAATGCTAAATTTCTCTTGGAAAAATGAGAACATTGTGTTTAAAAATAAATTGCTCACTTATTTTAGTCTACATTAGGATTGCCTCCCCCTTTTTATCATACAGGTGTTTTCTGGTATTACGGATTTTTAGGTTTGGAAACATAATTGCAGATGAGTAAATTTTTTAAAAATGTGTATCACGATCATGAAAAAAGCTAGTTAATTCTTTTCCAGCATATGTGGCAGTATTTGGGATTGTTTTCTGGAAAAAATATTTTTAATGTGTGACGTCGTTACACAAGCACTGTTTGGAAGCCAGCTGCTTTAAGGATACTTGCCTATTTTCAACATTTACAAGCAGAAGCATCTGCTAAATATTTTGCATTCTTTTACAAGAATACATTAGTCTTACTAAGTTTTAGCCCATCTTCTACTGTGTGCAGCTTTAAATCTATGTATTCTTGAATGTGATTAACATATCTATCCTTCTGAGACCTAGGACCAGTGATGTAGCCAGAATGGGACTGGTATGTGGGCCCCGACTTTGGATGGGTGGGCAGTGACTCGGGGGTAGTAGCCATGGGGCAGCCTCTCCCCTTCCCAAGCTAACTTTGGAAAAGGGGGAGGGATAGATGCTCTGGCCAAGGGCCTCACAAAAATCTGTGCTCTTTATCCCTCCACACCCAGTTTGCTTCCCCTCACTCTCCTGCCAGGCATGGGGGTGTGGAAGGGGCATGCCCCAGTCCAACTGCCCAGTGCTCAAGGAGAGTGGAGTCAGGAGCTTGCCCTGCTCAGTCGACCAGCACTCCCAGCATAGGGAGTAGAGTTGGGACATGGAGTCTTGCAATCCCCCATTGCTGCTTCCTGTCAGGAGTTCCAGGCGATGGAACTACAACTGGCTTCCAACTCTGCTCCCCACTGGAAGTGTGAGGCAGCAGAACAGGGCTAGCTGCCTGACCCTACAGGAGCATTGGGAGGAGAGGGGACAGTCCCCTGCATTCCAGTGGGAGCAGAGGCAGGGCTGGGGGTGGGTGCGCCTAGATGTTTGAGTGGGTCAAAGCCCACCCATGCCTGCTCATGGCTGCGCCCCTGCCCAGGACACTTTTTCCTCTAATTTATACACTTTATTCTGTTGATCCTATAGTTTGATTTGTATCCATTTTTAAATTTGAGATGTATTAACAAATTTTGCTGTCTGCTGCTGCTTGTATCCAATCTAATCATTTGTAGTTTTTCTGAAATACCCAAAGACCATTATTATTGCCTATCATTCAGTTCTAGTGATTCATGCTGTTTGGTATTGGATAGATGAAGTAAAACCTATTACCAAACTTAAAATGCATGTTTCCAACTTCCCAAGAAGCAAGTAAAATAGCTTATGTAAAGAAAACACGTTGTAAATATGCATGTAAATAGTTCTGTTAATATTGCACTGTAATACATTTGGTACAATAATTTGTGTGTCAGCTAATCCAGTTAGCATTGACTATGTTTTTTCTCTCTGTTACCTGTTAGCATATTGGTTGAGATTAAGTTTTGAAAAATAAAATTTAACTAGCTTTGTTTCCTTTGGAAGATTTTCATTTTTTCTTTTCTTTTCCTGTCTTGTTTGTTTTTTGTTGTTGTTGTTTTTTTAAGAAGTCTGACTAGAATCTTTTTTGTTTCCCCAGGTTTTTTTAATAGTATATATGTACCAAGTAAATATGGATCAACATAATATCTCCTATTCAAACATTTATCTAATTACACCTGCAAGATGGCAGCAAAATAAAATTTTTGATTACACAACTACATTAAGAAATGATTTGTTATACAGATTTCAAAAGCAAATTTATGAAAGGACAATACATATATAGCGGTATATTAGCATTTTTAAATATCTATACACAATCTGGAATTAGTAGGTAAGAGTAAATTACATTTCCCTTACATTGTGCAGAATAGATATTGCCACTTTCTCAAATACAAGTACCTCACTATACATTGATGCATTGTAAAACTGCATTGTATGTTTGCAGTAAATCATCAGGGATCCTGCCTTACTGCACAAAATTGCCAAAATTTTCTTCACTTGAAAAGTAGATGGCTTATGTATGTCCTACCTACATGCAGAGATACAGTATGTATTAGATGTGGACTCTCTTATGCCATTGGACATGTGTACCTATAGAAACATTTTTAATTGTTTCAATATGGGTTTCGTTAAGTTATGGGATTAATGTCAATGATAGAAATGCCAAGGTTCTGCTTTAGGGTAGAACCTCCAAGTTATGAACACTGCAGTTTACTAGTCCACCACAAGCCTCATTTGGAACCAGAAGTACTCAAGGAGTTACCAACAGAGATTTTTAAAAAGTATATGCAGTACAGTCCTGTGAATATAAACTGCTTTAAAAAATAAAGGGGCAGCAGCATTTTTCTTCTGCATAGTAAAGTTTCAAAGATGTATTAAGCCAATGTTCAGTTACAAACTTTTGAAAACTATACTGTTTTGTTCAAAGTTATGAACATTTTAGACTTACAAACCACCTCCATTCCCCAGGAATTTGTACCTCAAGATTCTACTGTATCTGCTTTTGGGTTTTCTTTAAAACAAAATTATTTGGATACATTCATGCACAATGTTTATAAGAATGTTTATTGTATTAAATTTGAATAAAGGTATTAATGTAAAAAAAATATTTTAATGCTTACAATACAGGCAGTCCCCGACTTATGCGGATCCGACTTATGTCGGATCCGCACTTACGAACGGGGCTCTCGCCCCGGAGGTCGAGGTAGCGGATTGCTACCTGCGAGCTCCAGGGCGAGAGAGCCCCGTTCGTAAGCTGCTCCGGTGCCCCTGGTCTGCTGGAGACCATCTCCAGAGCAAAGCCTCAGAAGCGCGGGATCCGCCGCTGCTGCCGCTTGAGTCCTGAAGCCTGTGGTCTGCTGGGGACGGTCCCCAGCAGACCACAGGCACCGGGACTGAAGCCGTAGCCGTGGGGGGGGGGGGTCCCGCGCCTCTGAGACTTTGCCAGAGCAAAGCCTCAGAGGCGCGGCACCCCGCTGCCGCTGCTGCTCTGCTCCCCGTGTCCCTGGTCTGCTGGGGGGGGGGGCGCGGATAGTGTGCCCCCCCCCCCCCCCAGCAGACCAGGCTTTTGTTTTGGACCCTGGAGCAGAGCAGCTGGGGCGCTGCGGATTGGTCCTGCAGCACCCGCTCTGGGCACTACTGGACCAACCCTGCAGCACCCCAGCTGCTCTGCCCCAGGCGTCCTGATTCAGCCGCTGCTGGTCAGTTTCAGCAGTGGCTGAATCAGGATGCCTGGGGCAGAGCAGCTGGGGTGCTGCTGGGTTGGTCCAGTAGCGCCGAGGAGCAGTGCTACTGGAGCAACCCCGCAGCACCCCAGCTGCTCTGCCCCAGGCGTCCCCAAGTCAGCTGCTGCTGAAACTGACCAGCGCTGACTACAGGAAGCCCAAGGCAGAGTTGCTCTGCCCCGGGCTTCCTGGAATCAGCGCTGATCAGTTTCAGCAGCAGCTGACTTGGGGAAGCTTGGGGTTCTTAAGTTGAATCTGTATGTAAGTCAGAACTGGCGGTCAGTTTCAGCAGCGGCTGAATCTGGACGCCAGTTCCGACTTACATACAGATTCAACTTAAGAACAAACCTACAGTCCCTATCTTGTACGTAACCCGGGGACTGCCTGTACTGCAGAATTAGGATTAAAAATTAAACATTGGAGTCAGAAAAAGCAGTTACGATTGATCAACCTTTAAAAGCTTGTTTAACACCCCTCTGGTTGTGTGGTTTTGATTTGTTTTTTAAATGAGGCCTTTTTTTATAGTCATTGGAGTAGTATCACCTATATTTCTCCTTACTGATCCAGCAAGAGTTTCCTGTTTCCCTTGCTGTCTCCTCTCTTGGATGGAGTTCTGGGTCTCACTCCCTTCTGAGAGTTCCCTGCCTTCACTGTTTTATTCCCAACTAGACACAGGCTAGCTAACAAGCTTTTCAGTGAAGTCTATTTAACAAAATAATTAGCAGCAGTTAGGTTACCACTAGTACTTCCCGAGCAAGCATTACACAGAAAACACTGAAAGCAGTAAAAGAGTCTACATGCTAATGAGCTTGCCAGAAATCCCACCCCAGCATGAATTCTGGCACAAGTCCTTCAAACCTCCAAAGGGGTCATTTTTGTGATTACAAGTTCATAACTGCCTTAGCTCAGAACCAGTAATTTTTAAAAGTTTTGTTCATTATACAGTTCAAGGGTCTTTGATCTGGAATTTTTCAGGAAAATGTAATCAACAGACAATGGATTTTTCTCAAGGCACAGCTTCAAAGAGAGAGACTCAGAGCAAAGTCATTGCAGTCACCTGAGCCCCAGTGTTTCCTAGAAAATCCATTCCAACATTCCTGATGCTTTCTAGAGATTCCATTAGTTTCCAAGAGACAGCACATACCATTCCTAAAAAAAATACACAATTGGATTTTTAATACAGGGAATCCTGAACTTAATTCAAGTGTTACTTTGTTACATCTGTCACAATAATAAAGCCTCTCATATAGAGGTTTTAAAGTGAATGTTAAACTGATTTTGATGTTTTCTTTTTCCCCCGTCTTTACTTGTGATTGTAAACGGGATGAATTCCAAGTTGAAGATTGAACAGGTAGAAACCAGCAGGCAACTGAACAGTGTTTCAGGTGCTAGCCGAACTCACTAACACAATCAAAATTCCAGTCTACTTTCTGTTGGGGTTTTTTGTTTTTTAGTAAACAAGTTAGTAGCAGAGTTTCATCAATTAGGTTTTAAATTATCCACCAAAATTATCTATTTTCTTCAGGGGTTTGATAGGAATATGCAATAAAGTTGCTTGTAAAAATGTTTCTGTAGGACCACAATGAGTGGTGAAGTAAGGACCTTTATCATGAGTTGCCCATTTCCTATGTAAGTTTTATAGCACATTCTTCACTATGCTGTTTTATCCAGAAACCATGTTGTTTTCTTGCTCCTCGATTGCTTCCCCAATTACGTGTGATTGGACAGTAGGAAAATGTTACTATTACTCCCACCAGTGAGCTGGCTCCAGAAAGCCATCACAATCACTTTCTCTAGAGTTGTAGAAAAAAACAGCAAGCAAATGGTCTGGTAGCACTTTATAGACTAACAAAATATGTAGATGGTATCATGAGCTTTCGAGGGCACAGCCCATTTCTTCAAATGACCGAAGTTATGATTAGAGGATAAGGAAACTCAAAATAAATAGGAGAAGGGGAGAGGGAAGGGGAAAGAAAGATGTTCTGTCGCCCACCCCCCTACCTCTATGCATAAAGTATCAGGAGAAAGGTTGCTAAACCTGAGTAGATAAAGATCAAAGTCAGTGGATGGCTAATAAAGATAGAATAGCATTCAGAAAGTAGTTAGCTCCTTCATTGATAAAGGTTCCACCACCCCATATCTTGATTAAGTCCATAATTAATTGAATTGAATTTGCATATGTATTGTAATTCCTAGCTTTCCCGGTGGATTTGTCTTGAAGAACTGGCCTGTGACAAGACCGCCACCTTCAGATCTGTGAGATTATGGTTAGGTAAACAGAAATGTTCTGCCACTGGCTTCTGAGTATTTTCTTTACGTATATCCAATTTGTGTCCATTGATTCTTTCACGTAGAGAACATGCAGTTTGACCTATATATAAGGGTGTGTCTAGACTACAGAGTTTTGTCGACAAAAGTGGACTTTTGTCGACAAAACTATACCTGTGTCTACACTACCGCTGAGTTCTGTCGACATAACGTCGACAGAACTCAGCAGTTTTGTCGACGCTGGTAAATCTCATTTTATGAGGCATAACGCCTTCTGTCGACAGAGTTCTGTCTACAGAAGCTGTTATTGCATGTAAACTGTCCTTGCGTCTACACTGCCATGTCGACAAAGCAGCTTGCTTTGTCGACAGAACTGAATGTAGTGTACACGCTCTTTGTCGACAGAAGCTTTGTCGACAGTATCTGTCGACAAAACTCTGTAGTCTAGACGTACCCTAGTAGAGGGGCACTGTTGGCATTTGATGGCGTAGATCAAATTACTAAATGAGCAGTCAAATGACCCTTTGATTTTGTGGCTAGTGTTTGCTCCAGTGATGAATTCATCAGTGTAGTTATGTGGGCAGAGTTGGCACCTTTTCTGTTGCAGGGCCAGGTTCCTGGAGGCTTATGATGTGGTTGTGTGGCATGGTTATCAGAAAGAATACATTTCAGGTTAGGGGGTAGTCTGTAGGCAAGAATAGGTCTTTCTCCCAAGGCCTCTTTGAGCATCTGACAGTAGCTCTGTTTTCTGGTGGTATTATCTATATTTGTGGATTAGGGCTGTTAATTGATGCCTGCAATTAATGCAGGACAGGATTAATGCATTAATTGCAGTCATTAATGCTGCCTCTGAAGTACCGCTTCAGCACTTCAAAGGGACAGTGCAAGTGGAGCTGGGGATCAGCTGGAGTCCCCAGCTGACCCTGAGCTCCATGCAGGGCTACTCCATTGAAATGCTGCTATGGTGTTTCAAAGGGGAGTTGCACATGATTAAACGCAAATTTTTTAATTGTGTGATTAATCATGATTAAAACATGTAATCCCTTGACAGCCCTAGTATTTATACTTCTCCCAAGTCATCAGTCCAAGTTTCCACTTCTTATAAGCTTCTTTTTTGTGTTTAAGCTCAGAAAGGATTTCCTTGGTAAGCCAATCTGGTCGCCTTCCACATTTGCTTTTCTTCTTCGAGTGGTTGCTCATGTCCATTCGAAGTAGGTGTGCGCACCGCGTGCACCACGTCTTCCGGAGCGTTTTCCCTAGCGGTACCTGTAGCGCCAGCGGGGCACCCCCTGGAGTGGTGCCGCCTTGGCGGGGCATAAGTACCCCTGCCAGCGCTGCCCCACCTCAGTTCCTTCTTGCCGCCGTGTTGGTCATTGGAGCGTCTCTCTCTCTATAGCTGTTAGGCTTAGATAGTTAATGGTTCCCGTTTCTCACATTGTAAATAGTTGTGTAGTTAGATAGTTAGGTTTTTTGTTTTTTGTTCCTTCCCCCCCTTGGGGGTAAGGAATGCCAGGGCCGCAAGGCTTCAAGGCGTGCGCTGACTGCAGGAAGTTTATGCCCAGAGGGGGCCCACACGACAGCTGCCTTAAGTGTCTGGGTGAGGCTCATTTGGCAATTGTCTGCAAAATCTGCAAGTCTTTCAAGCCTCGTACAAGGAAAGAAAGAGTTTCCCACTTGAAGTTTCTCCTCATGGAGACGGCGCTTCAACTGGCACCACCGGACCAGCCTGCGGTGCACAGCGCCCCGGCCTCCATGCGCGAGGCCGCACACCGACACTGGGCATCGACGTCAAGATCCCGGCACCGGTCTCGCTCTCCACCATCTAAGAAGGTGAAGAAGTCCTGGGGCAGGTCTCCGTCTAAGAAGCCGACGTCGGCTGGACACCGCACCGGCAGTTAACCGGTGTGTGTTTCCCCTCCGGTGCACCGTCGGCACCGAGGGGTCTAGTGAGCCTTGGTCGCCTGCCCTCTCATCTCCCGTCTACGCCGGACACCTTTGAAGTGGTGCAGGACCTAATAAGTCTTACAACCTCCCTTCCGTCGTCGGTCGACTCGGACGGGTCGAGGTCGCCCCCGGTGGAAGCTCGGAGGGCACCGCCGTCGCCCATGCATGGCCAGGTTCGGCATGCTATGGTGGCTTATGCGTCGGGACCAACCCCAATGGGGTCGGTTCCCGCTACTACTATGGCACCCTTCACGACGCCGAATCATCATTCTCAGGGAGCTTCGAGCCCTGGCAGGTCGTTGCTTTCCAAGTTGCCAGAGCTCCGCTTGGCCGTACCGGTGCCATACCCCCATTGCCATGTGGGCTCCCAGGAGTCGGCGTCCGTCTCCGTGCCGGCATCGACCCAGTGGTCTACCCCGGTACCGGGCCTGGGCACCCCGGTACCGTTTCAGTCGGGCACGACTCAGTCGGCATCAAGCCTGAGCAACTCGGTGCCGCACCTGCTCGCCACGTAATCGGCACCGGGCCTGAGCACCCCGGTGCCGCAGCTGCTGGCCGCACTATCGACACCGGGCCTGAGCACCCCGGTGCCGCAGCTGCACGCGACGCACCGGGCTTAGGCACCCCGGTGCCGCAACTCCAGGCATCGCAACCGACACCAAGCCTGAGCACCTCGGTGCCGCAGTTACTGGCGATGCAGCCGGCACCGGGCCTAGGCACCCCGGTGCCGCAACTCCAGGCATTGCAACCGACACCGAGCCTGAGCACCTCGGTGCCGCAGTTACTGGCGACGCACTCGGCACCGGGCCTAGGCACCCCGGTGCCACAAATGGTGCAGCCAGCACCGAGCCTGAGCACCTCGGTGCCGCAAATGGCGTCGCAAACGGCACCGGGTTTGGGTACCCCGGTGACGCAGTTTCTGACGGGGCAACCTGCACCGGGCCTGGGCACCCTGGTGCCACAGTTGACTGGTTCAGCGGAGTTCACCGCACCGGGTCTGGGTCCCCCGGTGCTGCAGTTATCAGCGGCCCTTACGGCACCGGACATGGGTCCCCCAGTACCTCAGACGGCACGTCTTCGCTGCGCCCACACGGGCAAGCTGGAGTCAATGGCCAAGTTTGCACCACACTCCTCGTCGGCTCCCCCTTGGCCTGAATCCGATTACTCTTTGGATTCGGACGCGGTGTCGGTGCGGTCAGGGTCTTCGGGAGCTTCCTCAACCCACAGGTCCAGATCCAGGCACCGGAGGGACCACAACCAGCAGATGTGGCCCCCTCATCTGCAGTGGCCCTTTTGGACTCCCTGGGCCTATCATCAGTGGCAGGGACAACCACCACCATCTATGGGGTCAGAGGCTTCAGGGCACCGTTCCCGCCCCTCTGCGTTCCTGTCTAGGGCGGCCCCCTTCCCCCTTCGAGTGCCGCAACAAGATCCTGCGGCACCGCAACCACCGGTACTGGAGACAGGCCCTCCGGAAGCTCAGACCATCCAATCGGCTCCGCAGTTGGTCATGACCGCTCCCCTGTTGATTCAGGAGTTGTCGTCGTCGTCATCCTCCCCCGATGAGGCACTGGCAGACCCAGCGCCCAGGCTACCATCAATGGATGCCAGAGCACATCAGGACCTCCTGCGGCACATGGCTTCCAACCTGGCTGTCCCGGTTGAGCCCATAATTGAGGATACTGATCCAATAGTAGACATCCTCATTGAGGACACCCCTGCGCGTTTCGCTCTACCGCTCAATAAAACTGTTTCAAAAATTACTAATGCCCTGTGGCAAATGCCAGCAACTCTGACTCCTACCCAAAAAGGGGTAGAAAGGCGTTATTTCGTCCCGCAGTCGGGTCACAAATTTCTTTACTCCCAGCCCATCCTGGGATCATTGGTCGTACAGGCCGCAGCCCAAAAAGAAAGGCTTCCCCAGCCCGGGCCTTTGCCGAAGGCAAGGGAACCTAAGAAGCTGGACCTGTTGGGCCGCAAGGTCTACGCTACTGGTGCTCTGCAGCTCCGTATCGCTAACCAACAGGCAATGCTGAGTAGGTATGCTTTCAACACCTGGCAGGCGGTCGAAAAATTTAGAGACCGACTCCCGATGGAGGACCACCAGGAGTTTGCAGCTATGGCTTCCGAGGGTAAAGTCATTACACGAACTGCCCTCCAAGTGGCTTTGGACACCGTGGACTCGGCAGCCCGCACCATGGCGACGGGTGTCGTTATGCGCCGTGGAGCGTGGCTCCACGTCTCAGGGATTCCCTCGGACGTGCAGCATACCATACAGGACTTGCCCTTTGAAGGGAAGGCCTTGTTCTTGGAGCACACAGATTCCAGGCTCCATACCCTAAAGGACACTAGGTCAACTTTGAAGTCCTTAGGCATACATACGCCAGCCACGCAGCGGCGACAAATGCCATATAGGCAGCAGGGTAGAGCACAGCCCCAGGTCCCCCGTGGGGATTTCTGGAGGCGCCGCTCCCGAGCCTCCGGTGGAGGTTCCTGGGCGGCTGCGCACCCTCAAGGGCCTAGGGGTCGACATCGTCGCCCCAGGTCAGATTCCCAGCGGGCAGGTCCCCACGGCCCTTCCAATCAGGGCAAGCCTCAATTTTGACATGGTATTCGAGAGTCCCGTACCAGTCTGCTACCCTGGGCCCGAATAACATCAGATGCCTGGGTCCTGAACATTGTACATACGGGCTATTCTATCCCGTTCCTGGGCCCACCGCCTTCAAAACCCCCTACCCTGTCCCTAATAAGGGACACCCCTCACGAACACATCCTGTTTCAGGAAGTGGGGGCACTCCTCGAAAAAGGAGCAATAGAAAGGGTCCCCCCCTACTCCTGTTATTTTGTCATCCCAAAACCAAAAGGGGGAGTTCGTCCTATCCTGGACCTTCGATACTTAAACAAGGTGGTGGTAAAACACAAGTTCAGAATGGTGACTTTAGCCTCGGTCATCCCCGTGCTACAAATGGGCGACTGGGTACGCGACTCTCCATCTAAAGGACGCCTACTTCCATGTGGCTATCAGGCCCGGTCACAGGAGGTTCCTCCGGTTTATGGTGGGCCGTTACCATTTTCAGTTTACGGTACTCCCCTTTGGGTTATGTACTGCACCAAGGGTATTCACAAAATGTATGGCTGTGGTTGCCGCCTTTCTGCACAATCGAGGGGTACACGTGTTCCCATACCTTGACAATTGGTTAATCCGAGGTCGCTCGTACGAGCAGGTAGAAGCTCACGTATCACTCATAAGAGCTCTCTTCCTAAGATTAGGGCTCATGATAAATGTCGAGAAGTCATCCCTGACCCCCTCCCAGAGCATAGAGTTTGTGGGAGCCCTCCTCGATGCGAAGGTGGCAAGAGCGTTCCTGCCCCACAGCAGGTTCCTCTCCATAGTGGAGCTGATTTCAGAACTAACCCAGTCCCCCATCACGACTCCTCGGGTCTGCTCCAGGCTCCTGGGCCATATGGCAGCATGCACTTACACGGTGCGACATGCCAGGATGAGGATGAGACCTCCTCAGGCGTGGTTGGCGAAGGCCTTCTGCCAGTCCAAGGGTCTATGGGACTCCATAGTATCAGTGCCCCCGGACATTCTGGACTCCCTACTCTGGTGGACCCAGGAATCCATGGTGCACAGTGGGGTTCCCTTCAACGCCCCTCCCCCCTCACTGACGCTAGTCACCGATGCGTCCGACCTGGGATGGGGTGCACACCTCTGGTGCCACAGAACTCAGGGCCTCTGGTCCCCTTCTGAACAGTCCCTGCACATCAACATCCGGGAACTGCGGGTGGTGAGGAGGGCCTGCGAAGCATTCCTGCCGAGGCTCTCCCACCGCTCCATCCTGATACGTATGGACAATACTGCAGCGGTTTTCTACCTCAACAAGCAGCGTGGGGCGCGTTCGCCACCCCTATGCAAGGAGGCTCTGCGTCTATGGCATCTGTGTGTCGCACAATATCACGCCTCAGGCGGAGTACCTCCCCGGGTGCAAAAACCTACTTGCAGACACACTGAGCAGATCCTTTGGAGCCCACGAGTGGTCACTCAAGGACTCTGTCCTCAGCCAGGTTTTCCGCAGGTGGGGCTATCCCCACCTAGACCTGTTTGCCTTGGCACGCTATGCGAAGTGCAGGAACTACTGTTCCTTGCTGGGGCTTGGGAAATATTCCCTGGGGGATGCCCTGATGACCGTGTGGCCAAAGGGCATTCTCTATGCTTTTCCCCCATTTCCACTAGTTTCCAGGGTTTTGACCAGAGCGAGAACTTTCAGGTCCTTGATCATCCTCAGAGCCCCCAGGTGGCCCCAAACAGTTCTGGTTCCCCATCCTGGTGGACATGCTGACCCAAGACCCTATAGCACTCCCTCCAGTTCGGGATCTGTTAACCCAACCTTGGGACGGGGGGGTAATGGTTCACCCGGATCTCCGGTCTCTTCACCTAATGGCCTGGTTTATCCGTGGTTGAACCAACCAGAAAGGAAATGTTCCCGACAAGTACAGATGGTGCTCCTTAGCAGCAGGAAGCACTCTACTAGACAGTCGTATGCTGCCAAGTGGCGGCGCTTCTTGTCTTGGGCATCCCGGAGAGTAATACAACTGTCCTCGGCCCCTATTCCAACTATTCTCGACTATCTCTTTCAACTCCGTTCTTCTGGCCTGTCCTTTTCTTCTATTAAAGTCCATGTGGCATCTCTCTTCGCCTTCCATGTTGGTACAGCAGGAGCCTCTCTCTTTTCTAACCAGGTGGTTAAAAGGTTTCTTACTGGTTTGGAGAAATTGTACCCCTCGGTGAGGGCTCCATACCCTGACTGGAACCTCAACCTGGTCCTTCACAGGCTTATGTCCCCTCCTTTCGAGCCTTTGGCTACATGCTCACTGAAGCACCTTTCATTGAAGGTTGCTTTCATAGTAGCCATTACATCTGCTAGAAGGGTATCCGAGTTAAGGGCGCTGACTATAGAGCCGCCCTACCTTGTTTTTTCACATGATAACGTAAGGCTACGGCCTCATCCAACCTTCCTTCCGAAGGTGGTTTCTCCTTTTCACCTATCTCAGGAGATTTATCTAGCGGTGTTCTTCCCTAAACCTCACGCATCCCCTAAGGAGCGTGTTCTACACTCCCTGGATGCCAAGCGAGCGCTGGCTTTTTATATTGACTGAACCAAGCCCTTCTGTAAATCCCAACAATTGTTCATTGCATTTGGGGATAAGGGAAAAGGTTCACCTATTTCTACGCAAAGGTTATCAAGATGGGTGGTGCAATGTATAGCAGAGTGTTATCAACTGGCTGGTAAAACCCCACCCAGGGTGAAGGCACACTCTACCAGGGCGCAGGCATCCTCGGTAGCCTTTGGCGCCCAAGTACCTATCACAGAAATTTGCAGGGCAGCCACCTGGTCTTCCCTCCACACGTTTGCAACACATTATGCGCTACCTCAACAGGCCAGGGAGGGCTCTGCAGTCCTCGAATCTGTGATGTAAATATGTAAATATATAGATCTGGTTGTCTTTGTTCTGGGTTGGAGACTTGTCACTGTTTATTTGTTCAAATAAACCTGTTTATTGTTCACCTTCCTTTATGACTCTGGTGCTATGACTGTTCCGACCCCTCCTCCTTGGGGTTAGCTTGGTAGTCACCTGCTTCGAATGGACATGAGCAACCACTCGAAGAAGAAAAGAATGGTTACTTACCTGTAACTGTTGTTCTTTGAGATGTGTTACTCAGGTCCATTCGACTCCCACCCTACCTCCCCTTCGTCGGAGTATCCGGCAAGAAGGAACTGAGGTGGGGCAGCACCGGCAGGGGTACTTATGCCCCACCATGGCGGCGCCACTCCAGGGGGCACCCCGCCGGCGCTATGGGTACAGCTAGGGAAAACGCTCCGGAAGACGTGCACGCAGTGCGCACACCTACTTCGAATGGACATGAGCAACACATCTCGAAGAACAGTTACAGGTAAGTAACCGTTCTTTTCTTAGTGCACATCAGAATGGTTTGTTCCTGTACCTTCAATAAGGCTTCTTTAAAATACTGCCAGCTCTCCTGGACTCCTTTCCCCTTCATGTTAGTATCCCAGGGGATCCTGCCCATCATTTCTCTGAGGGAGTCAAAGTCTGCTTTTCTGAAGTCTGCTTTTCTGCTCTCCTTTCTTCCTGTGGTCAGGATCCTGAAATCTACCATCTCACAATCACTACTTCCTAGGTTGCCACCCACATCTACTTCCCCTACTAGTTCCTCCCTGTTTGTAAACAGCAGGTCAAGCTGCACTTGGCCCCTGGTCGGTTCCTTCAGCACTTGTACCAGGAAGTTATCCCCCACATTCTCTAAAAACTTCCTGATTGTCAGTGTACTGCTGTATTGGTCTCCCAACAGATGTCAGGGTGATTATCAGGCAAGGATAGAAGTCCTTTCTTGGCAGGACACTGCCCCATCATCTCTCTCCTGCCTACAGGCTCCTGGCCTGGCCAGTACCTCCCCATGCCTGCTTGTCCCCAGGGCATAGGGATAGCAAGGCTCCCCGCCACACTCCGGGACATCTGTGCCCCTGCAGGAAAGGCTCCAGTGTACAGGCTTTAGATGGCCTTGCTTGAAGAACATCGCCTTTGTCTGACCCATAATGGCTGGGCTTCAGACACAGTATCTCCTGGGATGACTGTCCTTCTCTTCTTCACAGCTGGACCAGCTGCAAGTGGGGTAAGAACCACATCTTCCGCACCAACCTCCCAACCCCACGAGACCCGCAGGCGCCACCAATCCCACAAGGACCTTGAGTGTGAACACACAACCTTAGTTCCCTACAGCGGTATCTAGAAGGTTGGACCTGGAAGAGTGCTGTGCTGACCAGGAGCTGCACCGCACCACCAGGTAGGAGCTGTCCCAGGAGGCCCAGAGCATGTGCGCAGCCATGATTTGGCAGTCCTGCCGCTGTCCCCCTGCACCTACTCCTTCCCAAGTCCCCATCCACAACCTGCTCCTCTGGCTTCTCCCCTAACCTTGTTGTGGCTGCTGAAGGCCCTATACATGAGGAGGTGGAGCCACCTGAGGCAGGCACCAGTCGCAGCCCCATCCCTGAACCCCACCTTCTCCCCCTCCCAGGTTCTTTCCCCAGTGCCTCCCTAGTTCTAGATTTCCCAAATAAACAGACAGTTCATTCTTTCAACAGAAATAGGTCTTGTTTATTTTATGAGCTGAGGTAGAGGAGGGGGGAAGAATGGAGTCAACATTGTCCAGGATGGTGACCCTGCACAGCAGAATGGTGTTGATGGCCCTCACCACCTGTAGAAGGCTACAGAGAAACACAGCCTGTGGGAGGTCCTGAGCCCAACCTCCTTCCTACATACCAGGACCAGCCTCTACTTACCCCATCCCCTAGGAAGGCTTTGTGAAAGGGGGACTGAAAAACCACCCAGAAAGGGAGCTTCCAATCCCTCCTCTTCCCTATGGAACCCCATTCCAGTACAGAAAGGATATGGATACATTAGAGAGGGTCCAGTGGAGGGTAACCAAAATGATTAAGGGGCTGGAGCACTTGACCTACGAGGACAGGCTAAGAGGATTTGGATTTATTTAATCTTCAGAAGAGAAGAGTGACAGGGCATTTGATAGCAGCCTTCAACTTCTTGAAGGGAGGTTCCAAAGAGGATGGAGAGAGGCTGTTCTCAGTTGTGATGGATGACAGAACAAGGAGCAATGGTCTCAAGTTACAGTGGGGGAGGTCTAGGTTGGATATTAGGAAAAATTATTTCACTAGGAGGGTGGTGAAGTACTGAAAAGGTTATCTAGGGAGATGGTGGCATCTCCATCCCTACAGGTTTTTAAGTCTCAGCCTGACAAAGTCCTGGCTGGGATGATTTAATTGGGGTTTGCCCTGTTTGGGAAGGGGTTTGGACTCGATGACCTCCTGAGGTCTCTTCCAACCCTATGATTCTAGGAGAGGGGGAGGATGTTGCGGGAGCTATGTGTGTGTGTCAGATTCCAAGTGCCAGAGAGGGTGCTACTGGGTCCCCTCCACTTCTTCCCCCTGCCAGCAGTGGGGATGTGAAGGACTAGTCGACTATCCAGGAAGCAAATGCTTATCGGCAGGGCTCACCGAGCCGTGGCGAGCCCTGCTCGCCAGCCGCACTGTCCAGCAGCATTGTATGGTGCCTGGGATCAGCTGGGGACTCCCCCGCTGGCCCCAGGCTCCACATGGCACTGCCACTTTGAAACACTGCGGCGGGCTCCATGTGGTGCTTTTGCTTTTGAAGTGTAGCAACAGCCCTAGGGCTCCATGTGGCACTTTTGCCTTTGAAGTTTAGCAACAGCTGGAGGGCTATTGCTACACTTCAAAGGTGGAGGTGCCCTACTGATTAATCAAATAGTCAATGCAAAATACATCAATTAGTCAATTACCCAATAATTAACATCCTTACCTCCCAGGTTCCCCTGGCAGGGGCTCAGTGTCCTCTGCCTCACCATGCTTGCCCGGGAGTGGATGCTGCTCCAAGAGTGTGGGCATGACCGTGTGCAGTGTACAGCCCTGTTGTATGTGTGTGTCCATGACCCCAGCCTCCTTAGTGGTGGGAAAGTGTCCCACAACAGGGTCAGGAGTAAGGCAGGCCTGTGCAGGAACCCTGTGAGCAGAAGCAAAAGGCTCCTCTGTGACAGCCTGCTGGGGCTGTCTGGTCCGGACTAGCACTGGCTGCTGTGTGATGAGAAGGCCAAGTGAGGACCATGCAACCCCTCGCTGCCTCTCCCCACGTGTCTAGGGAAAGTAATGGAACTCACCGGATTAGCCTTCCCTAGCTTTGTCCAATCCCTGAGTAGCATCCTGGGAATGGGGTACTGGCTCCAGGGCCAGGGTGTGTTTCTCCTTGTCCACAGCCACACCCTCCAGGAGGCTGATGACAGACATCTCCAGCCTAGAGTCCACAGGTGTGGGGGGAGGGGCAGACTGACCCACTCACCATGATACAATGGAGCTGATGAAAACAGGGGCAGGAGTGGGATGTTGTCCCTGAGCAGGAGCTGTGCTCCCTGGCCTTGGTGTAGGTCTGCTTGACCTTCCTGCGCACCTGTTCTTGTGTATGCATGTGTCCCTTCTGGCACAGGCTGTTGGCCATCTGAACATAGATGTCGGCATTCCTGTGCCTGGTGCAGAGATTCTGGAAATTTGCCTCCTGTCCCCAGATTTCAGTGAGATTCAGGATCTCTGCACCAGACCAGGATGCTATCCGGGGGTGAAAGAGGAGGGCATGAGTCCCCAGCTGGCTGCAGCTGTTCTGGCAGTCATGTGGGGGCTCATTTGGAGCACTGGGATCTGCCATGGTAGCAGTGAAGCCAGAGCAGGGTGCTGCTGTGTGGCATGATGCGAGCCGGGCTCCTGTCATGCCACAAACTGTTTGCCCTTTGACTGCACCTTTAAGGGCTGCAGGGGAAGGGGAACTATAGAGTTCTGATGAGTGTGGACAAAGTGGTTACCAGGGCACCTGTGAGAATCCCTGGAGGCCACTTCTTTTGTTACACATGCCCTATTTTGAAATAGCTATTTTAAAATAGGTGTTATTCCTCCTGAAATGAGGGTTATAGATTTTGTAATAAGCCCATTATTTCAAAATAATTTTGAAATAATGGGCTTGCTATGTAGACACACCTTGTTATTAATAACGCTGCAGTATAGACATTCTCTACGGTGCCACAGGACCACTAGTTGTTTTTACATGCATGGCAGGAAGAGCTCCTCCAGGAGGTGCTGGAGCCCAGCCACAACCCCACACTGCAAGCATGACAGCTCTGTGCTCTCAAGTCACTCATCTCAGCCCTAAGACAGAACATGCACTGCCTGGGCAAAGGAGCCTTCCCAAAAGAGGGGGGGGGGGGGGAAGAGGAGTTACTCACCTCCCCCCAGGCCCTGCCCCCAGCCAATCTGTAAGCCATTAGCTGGAGCAGAGAGCCCGCCCCCACGCACAGCTGGGGCAGGTGAAAACAGCCCCCTGCCCCTGGCAGATGGACAGTTTGTGACTCCCCACAGCTCACATGCTGCTCTGACCAGCAGCCAAGCCACAGGGGCAGCTGTGGGGAGCCAGTGCAGAGTCTTGGACCCTCCACCCGTCCTGGGCCTGGCGAGGAGCCGGAGTGCAGGGGGTGAACGGACCATGGCTGGAGGGGGGAGGAAGAGGGCTGCTCTCATTCCCCCCCCATGAGGGAAGTGGCTCCCTCAACTGCCGGTGGCCAGGCTCCTCCCGCGCTGCGCTCCACCTGGCCTCTGGGAGAGGAAGGCAGGGCCAAGGCAGACTAGACACGCTTGCCCCCACCGCAGCCCTGCTTTGCAGAGGCGCCCCGGAGGGTGCTGGGACAGTTGTACCGCGCGGCGCGCGAAGGCCCTGCCGCACGCGGCAAACCCCGCGCAGCCAGGCAGTGGCGCCCCCCCAGCCCGGCGCAGGCCCGCTCCCCACAGCCCCGCCCACCCCGCTCCGGATTGGCCCGCCGGCGCCGCTGCTCTAGCGGGAGATTCGAGGAGCTCAGGCGGGCTCCGTGCGATCCAGCTCCGGCCGCTCGGTCTGTGCTGGGGCCAGGGCTGGCCGCGGAGCTGCCGCCCTGGGGACAGTAGCGAAGCGCGCCCGAGCTCTGAGGCTGAAACCCGCGCGTAGGAAAGGGCGGTGGTTCCTGCTGCGCCCCGCGCCCGCACTGCCGAAAGGGCGCCGCCTGGGCTAGCTGCTGCCCCGGGGCGGTGGGCGCTACCTGCTGTTAATAACCCAGTGGTAAGCGTGGGGAAACACAAGCCCGTTCACTTAGCCTGCATTGAGGGCGTCAGCCCTGACCGCCCGCCCAATTGAAGTCTGGATATTTACTTTCCCGTAGTACTGGGGAGGTTTGCCGTGGCACATAGTAAATCTGTAAACGATGCTTTAATAACTGTGTCTATCCATATAACATGGAGCGCATGCCTTTGCCGTTCAGTCTATGCTGCTAAAAAAGTCAAAACTTGCTCCTCCACCCCGTGACGGGATAAATTGTTAGTTGTGGATGTAGGAATTGACAGTAAAGCTCTGGGGTAGGTATTCTTCTGTTTAATTTTTTGTATATGCATATTAAGAGGGTGAATTTTATGGTCTAAGTCTGTTGTCCTCTAATGTAGGCTTTCTTCGACAGTCATCTTCCTTTTACTGCAATGACGCCTGAAAGTCTCATGATCCTTTACGAGGATGACTCTGTAGAGGTGTACTATATGGATGGCTCCAGACTGTTGCTTTCTGCCTGTGGCTCTGAATTTCTTTTTGAAAAGGCACTTCCTGCCTCTGCCCATCCTCTGCAGCCAGCTGAAAGAATTCGCCAAAGGACTCAGTTTGTTATTAGTACCTACAGAGTACGTGAGTTAATTTATTTTTCTATGCTATCTCCAAATACAGCAAAAATAAAGGAGAAGTGCAGGTATGATAAGAAGGTATATTTTTATTTATTCCATTATAGCAGAAAACATATAAAAAGAATGTTCTAAAAAAGGTAGTTGAAATACTGAATGAACTGCCGGCGTTAGTAAATATTTCAGAGGGATAGCTGAGTTAGTTAGTAATAGCAAAAACTTAAAAACAACAAATAGTCTGGTAGCACTTTCAAGACTAACAAAATATGTAGATGATATCATGAGCTTTCGTGGGCACAGCCTGGTCATCTGAAGAAGTGGGCTGTGCCCACAAAAGCTCATGATACAATCTACATGTTTTGTTAAGTCTTGAAAGTGCTACCAGTCTATTTGTTGTTTTTTAGTAAATATTGTCAGCTAATGTGTATTTCTCAAAGCTTATTGTGGATGGACAATATTTCTGGCCTTTACTGTTCCTAAAGGCTGTGTAGCCATCTTAATATTCATTGGTAAGTCAGTGTCTTTCCTTTATAAAGAAATTGTGGTGGTATTGTTGTTTATCAATGTACAAATTAGGCTGGATTCTTAATTACTCTTTTCCGTCCTCAAAAAAAGAGGCGATATAAAGCAACTACTGAAATGTTCCCATTGTGTAGCCAGTTTTGTTTTAATATATGTCTCATACTTTTTCCTCAGGAACAACTACTACGAGCACTAGAGTTCCGGAACCAGTTTTGTACTTGCCTGTATTTACCTTCGAGTATCATACCTCCTGAAAGGAAAAATGTAAGTTTTTGCAAAATAAGCTTCAGTGAGAGTCAGATACTACAAAAATAAAGTAAAAGTTACTGTATGTGGGGATTTTTTTATTTCTGCAAAATGCAATTTGTTTGGTAAATTAGGTTTTAAGTTACACAAGAAAGGCCATACTGGGTCAGACCACTGCTCCATCTAGTCCACGAAGCCCAGTATTATGTCTTTCAACAGTGACCAATGCCAGATGCTTCAGATGAACAGAATGGGTAAAATCAAGTGCTCCATCTCCTTTTACCTGTTCTCAGCTTCTGGCAAACAGAGGTTAGAGACACTTCAGAGCATTGTTTGACATCACTGCCCGTCCTTGTTAACAGCTATGGATAGACCTGTCCTTCATGAACATACCTCGTTCTTTTTGAACCCTATTATTGTCTTGGCCTTCAAAACATCCTCTAACAAAGAGTTCCACAGGATGACTGTACGCTGTATGAAGAAACACTTCCTTTTGTTTACAGGCAGTCCCCGACTTACGTCCGCACTTACGAACGGGGCTTTCTCGCCCCGGAGGTCGAGGTGGCGGATTGCTGCCTGCGAGCTCCGGGGCGAGAGAGCCCCGTTCGTAAGCTGCTCCCGGTGCCCCTGGTCTGCTGGAGACCGTCTCCAGCAGACCAGGGGCACCAGGACTGAAGCCGCAGCAGCGGCGGGTTCCCGTGCTTCTGAGGCTTTGCCAGAGCAAAGCCTCAGAAGCGCGGGAACCCGCCGCTGCTGCGGCTTCAGTCCCGGTGCCCCTGGTCTGCTGGAGACGGTCCTCAGCAGACCAGGGGCACTGGGACTGAAGCCGCAGCTGCGGCGGGGTCCTGCGCCTCTGAGACTTTGCCAGAGCAAAGCCTCAGAGGCACGGCACCCCGCTGCCGCTGCAGCTCTGCTCTCCGTGTCCCTGGTCTGCTGGGGGGGGGGGGGGGGGGGGGCACAGCTAGTGTGTCGTCGTCCCCCAGCAGACCAGGCTTTTGTTGTGGACCCTGGAGCAGAGCAGCTGGGGCGCTGCCGATTGGTCCTGCAGCGCCGCTCTGGGCACTACTGGACCAACCCAGCAGCACCCCAGCTGCTCTGCCCCAGGTCCTGATTCAGCCACTGCTGGTCAGTTTCAGCAGTGGCTGAATCAGGACGCCTGGGGCAGAGCAGCTGGGGTGCTGCTGGGTTGGTCCAGTAGCGCCAAGGAGCGGTGCTACTGGAGCAACCCAGCAGCACCCCAGCTGCTCTGCCCCAGGCGTCCCCAAGTCAGCCGCTGCTGAAACTGACCAGCGCTGACTATAGGAAGCCCGAGGCAGAGTTGCTCTGCCCCAGGCTTCCTGGAATCAGTGCTGATCAGTTTCAGCAGCAGCTGACTTGGGGAAGCTTGGGGTTCTTAAGTTGAATCTGTATGTAAGTCAGAACTGGCGGTCAGTTTCAGCAGCAGCTGAATCTGGACGCCAGTTCCGACTTACATACAGATTCAACTTAAGAACAAACCTACAGTCCCTATCTTGTACGTAACCTGGGGACTGCCTGTATTTTAAACCTGTTGCCTATTCATTTCATTGGATGAGTCGTCGTTTTTTGTTACTAGGAGTAAATAACACACCTTTATTTAATTTCTCCACATCAATCATGATTTTATAGATATCTATCATATTCCCACATATAGTGGTCTCTTTTTCCAAGTTGAATTACACTATGAATTTAAATTTGCAAAAGGTTTGAAAACATATTTTAATCAAACTTAGATGAATAGATGGTAGGGATGTAAAAACCTAGTTAGTTGGTTAGTTAACTGGTTTAATTGTTATGTTTAACCAATTAAACAAGTGTGGAAAGGCTGGGCTGGTGTGGCCCCCTTGCCATGGGCGGAAGCTGCTCTGGCTGGGGTGGAGCGCCCCTGCCCACAATGTGCTCCATGGGGCTGGAGCAGCAGCGGAAGGTGCTCCAGCTCCCACCAGTTAACTGTAACCACTAAGCATCACCCAATAAGGGTGATGCTTACCGGTTAACTATTCACATCCCTCAGGATGGTCTCTATTGCTGAATAATAAAGATAATACTTTACGTTTGGGGTGGTTGGTTTTTTTTCAATTTACCAGTATGAGTAAAATCTAAAACTTGAAGTACACATTAGGATGTAAGCAACTAGTCAACTACCCGATAATCAAATGCTTATCGGGTAGTCGAGTAGGAACTTGACTAGTTGCTTTCCCCATTCCTTGCTGCCTCTATTAGAGAGAGGCAGCAAGGGGGGGGGAACATGAGGCAATGCTGGGGGGGAGGGCAGTTTAAAAGCTAGTGCCACCCCCAGCACTGTCTCCGTGTGGGACAGGAGAGGTAGGGTGCAGTGGGGAAATGGCATGAGCAGGGATTCAAACAGTCCCGCTGGCACCTGCAGCTCTTGTACGTTTCAGAGGAAGAGGCACAGGGGACTGCTTTGCTCCCTTCTGATGTGGTTCCGTCAGCCTCTTTCCCTTTGAAAGTACAAGAGCGGCCACTGCTCTTGTATATATCAAAGGGAGAGGCGCAGTGGGATAGTGAGCTCCCCCTCCTTATTGACTAATCAGGTAGTCAATGGAAATTCCATCGACTACTCGATAAGGTGATTAATCAAAATTTAAGATCCCTAGTACATATTCTATATTCATTTTGACCTGTACTCAGGGTTTGAGGTAGATACAGGATTTGTTTTACCTTTTAAGATGTTGGAAACTTTTTATTGTAATATTGTGTGCTTTTACCAAAATAAACAAATGATGGACACAGTGCGGAAAAGTTATACAAGAATGCAAACTGAAGCCATATCTTTACTTGGACTCAACTAGGTAATTGAATTGGGATTGATCTAAGGTCTGATTGAGAAACCTTTTTTGCAAATAGGTTTAACAGGGACCGTTTCAGGTACTTCTGAAATTTGATATTACAAAAGGTCTGAATTCATTATAATATTTTAAATTTTTCTTCAGGAACATTAAATGCATTTTCAAAAAAGAGATCCACAATACTCACTCACTTATAGGCGCTGCTCTGTCATTAGGCTTGGAAGGATAAGCTATTTTTTGTGTACAGCAAAATTAACATTTACCAACTAAAATAAACATATTTCTGTTGATCATTTAATTGGAATTTATGGCCAGGCAAAGTTTAAACAAGTGCCACTTGAAAACATATTGGAGTTTGATTTTTAAGGATAATTGCTTTGTATATTTTAGCATGTGATGATTAGCTTTAACTTTTTGACTCTCAATATCTACTGTTATTAAATAACTATTATCTGACCTCCCTTCCTGTAATTTTGCAAATAAAAAGGGGTCAAAATAAACTCTATCAATTTAAATTATTTTTTAAAGAATCAAATTCTGTCAAGACTACTCGTTGGCAATCTCAGCAAGCAAGGACAAAGATTAAATGACCACGAGCAAGTAACTAAATTACTCCTTTAGCACTGGGTAGTATCCTGGTAAACCAGGAAGAGGCACACTTGCGAAATGAAGTTAGGTATCTTGTCTTCTGTGCTATCCTATTTTATATATAAACAGAAACTTTCACTCTTCACCACTGTCATCTTTCATAAAAAAAAATGTAATTCACTTATAATATATTTTACTAACTTCTGTTCCTTTTCCTCTTTTTAGATTCTTCTCTCTGATATCTCAGAAGTTAGTTGGCCTAGCCCCAATGCCACTGATGCAATAATATGTATGGATAATGGCAGTGTAAAAATTTCATCCTTAGATGGTCATGCCTATCTCTGCATGTCAGAACTGCAGCAGGAGTTTACAGTGGAGTTTTTATGTAAAGTAAGCCACAAGTCTGCAGCGTCTTCACCGTTCTCTGAAAAAAATAGCAATCATCAGTGTGGAAAATCAAGCCAAAATTTTGTCTCAGAAATGTTTGTTAAACAGATGAGAATGGAGAATAAGAAAGAGGAACGTTGCTGTACTAAAAACAAATACGGGGAACTGGATAAAACAAAGGATTATTTAAGCCAAATAAAAGGACAAGATGAGGCTCCACTGTCTCTTACATGCTGTCCATCCGAATATGTGTGGGTTAGGCAGCGCTGGTCTGTTTCCTCATATCCAGAAGAATGGCAATACCCTTTGTCGTTGGCATTAATGTTCTATCAGTTGCACACTTATAATGCATGTAAAACAGGTGTGGAGAATAAATGCACTAGAAAGATAACTGCAGGATCGGATATTTTAAAGGAAAGTGAAAAATCAAAGACAGTTTCTCATTTGCGTGGAGCTTTGCCACTCAGCTGTAGTGCACCACACCTACACAGGTAACTGAGAAAATTTGTTTGCTTTTCTTCAATGTATTTTACAGTTCCCTAACAAATCAGCTAAATCAGATCTTCAGCAATGTACATTTAAAATGTTTTTCTTACAAACTTTATGAAATTTAGTATTCATAAGAGTAATAGTACATAGATCAGTATAACAAATTATAATAGTAACCTGAAGAAAAAATGCTATGCTGAAATATTTGGTATATTATAGAGAGAGAACCTCAACTTGGACAAGTATGCAAGTAAAAATAATGGGGATATTGGAAAAATATAACTTTTGAATTTGGGGAAAGTAATGCTTGGGAATTTTGCCAGTGTCAAGGATGCCTTTTTTTAAACTTTGTGTATTTTCAGAAAAAGGAGGATAAGATGTATGTATTTATATTTGTTTATAAAAGGACACATCCATTCTTGTTGTCAGTTCACCAAAAAAAAATCATATTTGATTTTAAGTAACTTGGTTCTACCTAAAGGGAGCTATATTTTGAAACTCCACTTAAATGGTAATAATTGAGCAGATTGAGTTTCCTTGAAACAGTTTGTAAGGGTGATAAAGTTTGAACACTCTCTCATGCACCAGTTTACTCTGAGACCTTTCATGGACTGAAGAGTAGGGTGGTTCTCAGTTCATCAATGTGCAGTTCCTGAGACTGTGCTGTTCCTGCTTCTTTAACTGAATTGAGTATTTATGTACATATTTTATAAAAAATTAAGCACATTGTATAAATTATACAAAGATTTTCCTGGTTTTATTGAAAAGTGCAAAAATACAAGTAATAATAATGCTAAACTTCAAACTTATCACAGTTTTTCTGTCTATCTTTTTCCCAGGTGGAGTTTCTGTAACTCTTTACTACAGAGGGAGCAAGATAGTGAATATAATTCACACCCTTTACTAATAAAAATTGTATGGTGCCAGGGTATTATTTACAGGTAAGAAACACATAACTTTGGTCACTTCTGGAAGCTTGTGCACTTTTGTGGATATTGGGAATTTGAAAATGTCATTCTATTTTACTTCCTGAGGAGTGAGTTTAAATTCTGGCTATGTTTATGCTGTGTTTTCAGGGTTAATTTACTCTGAAATAAAACTTCATAGACTGTGATTTGGCCATTGTATTAGCTTGGCAGTAACATTTCTCACTGTGTTGAAAAATGTTTTCGCCAGTCTTCTTTGTTTAATTTATCTGAATTTTTAAAAAAAGTGCGTCATAATTTCTTGTGCTTGAAAATTCTGAAATAAGTATATATTCTAGTGATGTAAAAGTCTAACTGGCTAAACAGTAAGCTGTTGCTTATTGGTTACCATTAATGGTTAAACTCTGCATGAGCTGGCAGCTCTGTGGTTAACCGTGTAATTGATAGAATTTTGATCGCTTACACGATTAATATTTTTATTCATTTTTTACATCCCCAATGTATTGCACAGATAAAGTTAGGACTCATAAATAAATAAGAGAACTGATTATATATTAGTATTGAGCACCTGTAGCTCTTATGGTTGTCAGTCAGAATTGAGTACGGCTTGTTTAGGACTAATTTCATGTAACAATGTTAATCTCAGTTTCTAAATTAATCTAGATTTAACAGTCAAAAGTTATATTTTTCCAAACTCTGTTATGGACAAACTATATACATGTATATGCAAATCACTTTAACAGATTATTTAAATGCTGCTTTCACATTTGCATTATAACTGTTCATCTGAAATGTTACTATTTAATACACTGAAATGAAAGACATTTCAACTGTGAAGAATGTAATACTATAGTGGGAAAGCAAATACTTTAAAGCTTCATTCTACTAAAGTCAAGATCATAAAAAATGCATCATGGCCTGTGAAATCTGGTCTCTCTTTCTCCCTCTCCTCCCAGAAATTTTTTGTGTGTTTACCTTATACTATACAGATTTCATATAGAGAACAGCATTTTTCAAGTTGGAGATCCTGACCTGAAAAAGAGTTTGAGGGGGATGGTGAAGTTATTTTAAAGGGAGGGGTGTCACGGTATTGTCACCCTTACTGCTTCACTGCCTTCATAGCTGGGCGGCTGAAGAGTGGTGACGACTGACTAACGGCCTAACTTTGCAGTCAGCAATACCGAAATAAGGGTCGCAATACCATCCATACTTCTGCACTGCTGCTGGTAGTAGCTCTGCCTTCAGCACTGGGCTCTTGGCCAGCAGCCACTGCTCTCCAGCTGCCCAGCTCCTCCTGCAAACCTCCTGCAATAACCTTTTGACATTCACATCCCCTTTGTGCACACAACTCCAATTTGAGTAAGGCCCCTACAATTACAACACATTACATATATGTTACAAGTGAAATTTCAGATTTGAATAGCTGAAATGAAATTTACAATTGTAAAATTCCTGTGACTGTGAAATTGACCAAAATGGACTGTGAATTTGGGCCCTACCAATACTATACCATAGCTGAGTAAAGCCTCCTGAACTTCAGTGGGGTTTTCGATGGGCATAGCGTACTGCCCATTCAAATTAAGTTGCAGGATTGGACTATAGTCATAGTTCACATAATGTTGTGTGATCTTGTAATGAAAAATCCTGTGTCATATCAAAATAACCATGCAAGGAAGAGGTGGCCATATAGCTAAGGTAAAATTGAATCTGAATTTCTTTGCCTTTTGGGGGTTTTAATCAGAACTTCCTCCTAATATGGAAACATACCCCCCACTCCTTCATCATTGTATATTTCACATCCAATGCCATTGGATAAATTATGTTTTTATGGGAGAGCCTTTTTTAAGTTTCTTATATTTAAATACCTATCTCCAATTTGTAAAAACATAATGCTAAGCTTCCCTTTTAAAAGGGAAAGTAAACAATAAGGATATTGTTTGGGGAAACAAGGAAATAACTTTTCATGTGGAGGCTTTAGTGAAAGGATTAGTAAATTACCCTCTTTTTTCCTTTAAATGGCAATACTCATAGTTTTTAACTTCTTTTGTACTTTTTTATCCTCTGATCTCTTAGGCTTAGCCATGATATTGCAAACTTTATAGAAATTTATCCTGGAGATGAATCAGTTTTCAAGTCAGAAGGAGCATTTTTGGGAAACTATTTCACACACCACTCAATTTGCAAAGAAACAAGACAGGTGGGAATCACGCTATTTAAAAATACCAAACTGTTTTATTACCTGATTACTTCTATAATACAAATAAGAGGCAGCATGGTACAGTGGATGTGACCTAGCAGGCCTGTATTCTACTTACTCTGGGACTGAACTACTAAACAAGTCACTTCACCTCTTTGTCTCTGTCCCTCTGACTCTTTCTTTTTTTTCTTATCTAGTTAATGTTCTTTAGGGCAGAGACTGGCTGAAGTGTTTGTACAATGGGCACAAAATGACTTGGGGATATCTCAATTTTAGCTAGTGCTGCCATAAAATAAATGTTTAAAAATATGGTAACAGCTAGGACCATCAAATCTGGTGTGTGGCTCCCTCTGATCATAACTTAAAGCAAAGTCAGGGTTTGGTTGAGGCAGGAAAATGGGATGTGCCTGGAATTTGATTATTTTCCATAATATGGAGAGGACTGATTCGAGGCACACAACACTGAAATCACCCCTGTGAATTCTGGGGACCGCTGTATTGCTGAGTGGCCACTGGGGGCAGCTGCACTAGGAAGGGAGTGGCAGGCTGGAGACAGGGTTCACCATCTTGCTAGCCACCAACTCAGGTAAGTGGCTCCCCTGGCCACAGTGTCTCCCCCATCCCTGCCAGCCACAGCATTGGGCAGTGGGGCTCAGGGGGAAACCCTGCAAACCCCACTGCAGTGGCCTCCAGCCTGCGTAGCACCTCCTCCCCCAGTCTGGGTCCACGGAGTGCCATTGGAAGGTGTCCACAGCCCCCTTGTCCCAGGGAACACGAGCAGGTGGCCTGTACCCCTGCCTGCAACGCCAGGTAAGTCAAAATGGTCACAAAGGAATGTTGCAAAGTGTTACTTGTTTGGGCTGTCGAAACCAGGATCTTAAAATGAGGGACTTGAAGAGCGTATGGATAACATGAACCTTTATGTTTACATCTTAGGAGTTGCTTAGGACCTTGCCCTGGAAATAGTTATGTTTTGGTTCCATCTTCTTCTTGGTCTGATCAGAATATCTTTCAGAATCAGAAAGCAGGAACTTACCATCACAGTTGGGCCATTCAAAATAGGGGCCTCAATCTTCAAAATGTTTCTATTCCATCAAAATGATCCAAATCAAAATAAGTTTCTAGATCCATCAAGGGAATATCACTTTGTTTTAAGGTTTTGGTGCTTTATCATGATGATTTTGTAATCTCGCCAGAACAAGATGTATTAGTTCAGTCTGTATGTATTTTCTTCGATTCTCTTCCCTGCTCCCTCTCAAAATTTTATTTAACATGCTTACAAAGTGAAATGTTTCTCCTACAATCTTTCAACCACTTTAGATATTTTAAGAATTTAAAGCAGGATAAGAGTCAACACAACAGGTCTCAAAACTGGTTCATTATTTGGATTAGCATCACCATGTACATGCGGGCAAAATCTGCCCTCTGATAAAAATATTCAGTTCCTGTTTAGTCTGTGCAAGTTCTGTGACTGTAGAATGTGGCTTAATGAACATGACTGCCCTTTAGCTTTGAAATTATATTCTTATTCATCCTTCAACACAATCATGCTGCTAAAACAGCATGGGTGAAGGGATCACCAAAACTTGATACCTTGCTAGCTCTTAAATACCACACCATCTATAAATAACTCTTCTACTTTATCTTCTAGAGAGAAGAAAAGATGTATTCAGCAAATAGTCTGCCTCCTGATATACCAGAAAGTCCATACTCTGTTTGTTCCATTATTACTCAGGCAATCAGGTGAACTATTTCTTTGTTTGATTTTTCGTTTATATTAAGAGAAATCTAGTTGAGGGGCAGCCAGAATATGGCCAGTCAAACATTTGGATGCAGTCTGCCACATTGTTTTGGGCCGCCAATGTCCTGCAGCCCAGTAGGACCATCAGGCAGGCTGCCTTCCATGGCTGCTCATGCCACTCCAAGTGACCAGCTGCTGAGGCTATGTGAATCTGTGTCACTGGGAGAGGGGCTCCGTGTGTGGTCCCCAACCCCAGCACAATCCTTGCAACTCCCATTAGCCAGGTATGTGGTGAAGCTCTCCCCCCTCCTCCTAAGGGGTGCATGGCACAGACTGCTCCAGCAGCTGATTGCTTTTTAATGGTGTGTGGGGCCACAGTAAGTAGAGTTACCTGAGAATCCCACTGAACTGCTGGCCAGGAGCCGCTTACTGTGGTAGGTGCCTCCTAGTCAGAGCCGGAACCTGGCACCCTATCCCATCCCTTGCTCCAACTCTCTGCCCCAGGTTACAACCCAAACACTCTGTACTCCTTCCTGCAGCTCTGCTCCAAGTCACAACCCCCTTCTGCACCCAAACTCCTTTCCAGACCCCACACCACCTCCTGTACCCCAGTCCCCTACCCGAGTTCCCTTCTACACTCAACCTCCATCCCAGACCCCACATCTCCTCCCTTAATCATAGAAGAATGCAGCCCTCAACTGCTTACCAAACGCTTGGTGTGGTCCCCCATCAAAAATGATTGCCCCACCCCTGCTTTACCCCTTCGGAAGGGCATTCAGTAACACAGACGACAAGATAAGGATTGTTATTTTATTCTAGTTAGACTTCAACTATAACTGTGAGTAAAAAATAAAGTAATTCATATCACTGGTACCAGAAGCATATATAAACCTAATGAAATACAGACCCTTAACAATAACTGTGTGAATGAATCTACATTAAGCATGCAGTGCAGCATGTTTTCTGCATATGAGATATGTATTTTTTCTTTCCAGAATTCTCCAGTATTGTTACAACACTAAACTTTCATTAACCCATAATTACAATATTTGCTGCTGGAGAATGGTATGTAACTGAAGACTTGTAAGTATGCCAACACTTTTACTATTAGCATGTGCTTAGTAGAGTTGATAGACAACAGCTTCTGGAAAAGGAAAGGTAGTGTTGAAATCACTAATACATTTGAAATTATTAATATTGTTATGGGAAACCACCAAACATTCATTTAACCATAAATTCCTTTTATTAAATCCAAAGGCCAAACATGCATAAAAATCTTCACTAATAAAGAAATTTACAATGTCTAAACAGTAACAACATTTATAAGCATTTTATAAAATCACTAGATGGGGGGAAGCTTGAACTCATTGAATGTCTGGGGATTGTCAGCAAGTCAGAGATAAGGACCAGGGCAGAGATGCAGGTTACTGATGTTCAGTAAAAAAGCTGTACTGAGAATCTGGGTACAAGTTAAATACTAGTAATGACATCACTTTATTTTAAATATAGTAACTTTTTTTTTTTTCTTGAATACTTGTTTCACATTAGATACCAGGGACAGATGGAAGAGAAATGCTGCCAGTACCGTTGCATGAAAGAGTTATTCCCAATGTAGGAAGACTTGTTGCATATTCAGATAATAAAGTGCACGCTCTATTTTGTGATGGGATGATCTTGAATATGGTTTGGGACTTCAGCTCTTGCTGTGGAAAAACACAGGTGATTCTCAGGAGCAGATAATCAGCTATTTTTATAATCTTCCCATCTGAAGGTGACATAAGTTGAATAAATGTGAAGTCTAGGGAGAGTTTTTATATTCGGTTCTGATATGCGCAAGAATCGTGCAGTTGGGAAACCTCTATATGCCCTAGGTTTATAAATCACACTGGTTCACTGTCACAAGCTGGTAAATGGATAATTCATATAGTTAAACATCTGACCTCTCTTCGTTTGCCACTGTCGATTATATTGTCAATATTATAACCAGAGGACTCCCAGAAAAGGTTTCTCTTTTAGCCTGTAATGACAACCCTTGTCTCATAATCATAACTAAGGAGAGGAGCGCTGCTACTTATAAGTTGCTATTATGTGCATTTTGTTGGAACTATTTATCCTTGAAATATATACTAAGTATACTGATAGTATGAGAGCATGTTCACTTTCTTTTTGTGAATTTGGAATGGGTGGTGGTGTCTCAGATGACCATTTCCTTACATAAAGTGTCAAAGTAAAAGGGTGGCGTATAACTTAATTTATATTTACAAATTATATAGCACTAGAAGATTTACCTGGAGTTGCTCTACCCCAGTGTTTCTCAAAGTAGTCCATGAAATCAGTGTTTGGGAATACTTTGCACTAGGAACTCCCAGTCAGAGTTTATTTTCTCTCTGCTCATGTCACTAGACAATACCTTAAATTAGGGGTCCCAACCCACAGTCTGAGAACCACAAAGTGGGTTGCCACCCCATTTTAATATCGTCTCTGGGGTTGAAGCCTGAGCCCCACTGCCGGGTGCCAAGGGCTTTGGCTTTGCCTCCTGCCCCAGGACAGCAGGGCTTGGTCAGGCTCAGGCTTTAGTCCCCCTTCTTGGGGTCATGTAGTGATTTTTGTTGTCAGAAGAGAGTTGCAGTGCAACGAAGTTTGAGAATCTGTCTTATATCCATAGCCAGATAAAAACATTTGTAGATATTTCTTTTTGAACAAGCATATGTAGTTGTGGTTACTTTAAGAATGCCTCTTTGATTCCATTGCAGAACAATGATGCTCTTTCCTCTGACTCTTCCAAGATAAATCAAGGTGCTATCACAGAATGGTGTAAAGTGCTTTCTCCTGATGGGGAACAGCAGCTAATTAAGATAAGCCATCCTGGACTGTATGAAAGGTATAACTGATGCATGGAATGAATTGATCAAATTAATAAATTCAGTATGAATCTTTTTTGTCAAGAAATGTAAATAGTTGAATGTATTTCTGTAAAATTAGACTATGGAAAAAGTTGTACCTCAGTAGCTAGCAAAGATTCAGACTACATAGCTCAGAGGTATAGCCAATTAGTTTGATAGGATTTTCACATATTAATTTAATCCCTTTCCTATCATTTTGAATAATAGCCAGGGCTCGACAAATCCACTTATCTACTCCCCTGTGGCGAGTAGATTTCAGCTGGTCACCCTGTTCACCGGCGGTTCGGCATGCGCAGTGCGGGTCTCGCGCATGCGCAGTGTGGGGCTGGCGAGTGATTTTTGCTGCAGTTTGTCGAGCCCTGATAGCTATTAGAAGGTGAAGCAAAGTCTGTCACCTGAGGGAAGCACTCGAGGGACTGTCAGGGATCTAAAGCTCAGTTTATCCTATAACTGAAACAGTATTTTTAGTGCTTTTTTGGCACAAATAATTTATCATAGGCCAAAGCGCTAGGGAGAGCATTTTTTCCTTTATTTGTATACCTAATAGTCTCTACTACCTATAGGAAGCAAAGAGGTTGCTTAACTTAAATTATCTACAAGTTATTTTTACAAATATTAACACAAAATTGACTAGGTAGCAATTTTGAAATTATTTTAATGTTAATTTTCTGTATCCCTTTCATACATTTCTTAAGGCCAAATGCTACTTGGCATGATTATACAAATAGTTAAATTGTAATTAGTGCAACTGCTGCTGTGAATATGTAAACAAGACAAGCAGCACTTCAGCCCTTAGTTTGCTCATTATCAGGAAGTTGTGTTAATGATGCAGTTAACAGTTTACTTTCTAAAATAAAACCCATGTCCTTATTCATTGCTTGTAAGGCACCTACTTAAGCCGGGGGTTCTCATAACAAACTTTTCGGTTTGTCTGCTAGTATACCAACTTTAGAAAAAGCAAATAAATATGCACGTATATGTGTCCAAATCTTATTAATTTATTTATGATGGGATTTTTTGTAGATTCAGTCATAAAAATAATGTGTAGTTGTCTCTTTTTTTTTTTTCCTGGACCTAAACAGAATAGAAACACAAATAAGGTGCTTTGCATGTAGTTTGGTATACTTTTTTGGTTGCTGGTTGTTGTTTTTCAAACTTACTGGCTACTAAGTCTGTTTCTGTGAAAAGTAATATTTGTACATTGGTTAGTATCACCTTTCACAGCAATAGATCTGTTGGGAGGGGGTTTTGTGGAAAAGATGGAATGGGGGCAGAAAGGGGCAGAGCGGGAGTAGAAAGAGGTGGGACAGGGTTTTGCAGGGATAGGGCTTGGGGAAAGAGGTGGAGTGGAGACAGGAAGAGGCAGAGATAGTCCTGGAGCTGAGGGGGGGATGGACCTGATGAAGGGTTACTTGTTTTGCTCCTTTATTGAATTCACATAAGAATATCTTGGAGATTAGCTTTATTCTGTTCTACCCTGACTCTAGATTTACTCTTTAAAGCTGTCAACTTTCTGGTTGATTTAACTAAGGTATATTTGTCTGATCTAAATGATTGTTGTCTTTTTTATGAATTATCTTATTAATACAGGTACATCAGAACAGTTATAGCATGGTGCAGAAGTTTGAATGATGATGAGGGAGATACTCTATCTGAAACCGAGAGAAACTGGTACTCATCATATATAACTTGCTATTAAGAATATAGAAAGAAACCAGCAATGTTTTAAACCTTAAATATGACACACCATACTACTTAAATTTAAACCCACTTATTTTGTGTGACCCCCCCCACATCATTTTATCTTACAGACTAGGGATGTAAGCGAGTAGTCGACTATCTGATAAGTAAATGCTTATTGAATAGTCGACTAGTCACTTGCCTGTGCCCCAGCTGCCTCAAAGAGGAAGCAAGGGCAGAGGGGGAGCAGGATCCCATGCTGGGTGGAGCCAGCTTAAAAGCCAGTCCCCCCTCCAGCATTGCCTCCATGGGGAGAAGGGGTAGGGGTGCAGCAGGGAACTGGCGGTGCTTCCGCCTTTAAAATGTAACAAGAACAGGGTTCTTGCTACATTTCAAAGGCGGAGGTACCCTTATCAACTAATCAAATAGTTGATGCCAATTACATCAACTATTTGATTAGTTGATTAATCTACATTTAACATCCTTATTTTAGACCATTCAGGAAGCTTGTGTTTAAACAGAGGCTTGTTTCCTCATAACTATTTTCTGTTTCTGCACTGAAGCTATAATGCTGAAGCTTTTGCCAATGCAGAAAAAAATATTAAATAGTGATTTGATTTTGTTTCAAAAAGAGAAAGTGGGCTTTGAGAGAATCATCCTTATTAAAAAAAAAATACTTCCATAACTGCATAAGGAATCCAGAAAATTGTAGTCCATCTATACTCTTTCCCCTCCTCCCCCTAAATATATGCTTGCTTATGACAATCTACTTCTATAAAGATCTTACAGTCAGAACAGCAAAGTCTTTCACATTTTAAATTCTGTGTACTCCCCATTTTTGGAAGTACTCAGCATAATAAGCACTAAGAATACTGATTGTTTAGTTTGAAGCATGGATGACAGTTTTGTACCCTTCCTGCTGCTAAAATGTTTAATAGCTCCTGTTCTAACACAAGAGCACATCTTGTGCTCCTACAGAATCTGTAACAGTAAAGGGTTTACTTAATCACAATTCTGTCTGATGTATTTTTATAAACTGCTATTACAAATAACTTCTAAAATTCTCAGATATTTAAAATCTTTTGTTGTGTACTTTCTGCATGTCACAGAATTTTATATAAACCATGTATATACAGTTTTCCCAGTATGTATGATTTTTAAACAGTGATAAGAAGAGACAAATATAATTTTTTAAAAAATAGGGAAATATGATCACAACCCCACAGTAATTGGCAAGGATTTTAGGGACAGCTGCAGTACTTTGAAAGTTCTTCCAACTTAAATTAACTAGAGTTAAATTATCTAAATTTCTGTGTCTTTTAAAATTTATTTTGTGTGTGTGTATACACATACACACACTATTCCTTAGCACTCTTCAAGCATAATTTAAGAATATAGGTACACAAACATAATTTGATCGAAAAAACTCAATAAAATTGGTCGAGGGAGAATATTCTCAAAGTAGAACCCTCAGCCTTCAAACAATTGTATATTCAACCTTTTAAGATCAGCATTTCCATTGACCTTAAAAATAAGAAGTGGGGGAAGAGGCAAGAGCAAATCATTATTTTATTTGTACAAGTCATTAGTAAAATTGCAAAAGGAAATAAAATAAGGGCAAAAATACAATTGACAAACTTTTCATTATCTATCTGCTCCCACTAAAATAAGTACATTTTTAATCTTCTTACAGGTCTGTTGTTGCTGAACTTGAGAAAATACAAAGATTTAACTGTATCCTTTCAACAAATATTTCTTTAACATATTTTGAATATATATATGGTAATATATTGGATAATGTTTAATGACCCTGTGTCCCTTTATTCCTTTTATTAGATAAGTCTCTCCTTTCAACAGTTACTATTTAAAAAAAAAAAAAAAAAGTTTCTTCCTGTTATTTATTCTAGGAATGCTTTCCATGCACACCACTGAAAACTCCAGAAAACTACACACAAATCCTCAGAAGAAAATAGCTCTATTGTTCAATCTTCTTTATTGTATCTTTTCATTAAGTGCCCCGGGTGTGTCTAATACAGCACCTTAAACTCGAAATAAAATATGCAACTTATGTAGCTCAAATTGACACTCTTATTTTGATTCTATTTTGAAATACCTTATTTTGAAATTTGGCACAGCTATACAGTAAGGATGTTAAATAGTGACTAATTGATTCAATTAGTTGATAGGGCGATTCCACCTTTGAAGTGTAGTAACAGCCCTAAAGGGCTGTTGCTGCACTTCAAAGGTGAAAGTGCTGCATGGAGCCCAGGATAAGTTGGGGACTCCAGCTGATTCTGAGCTTCACGTAGCGCTGCCACTTTAAAACGCTGTGTGCAGCCTGATGCTGGGCTCCTCGTGGCATTTCAAAGTAGCAGTGCCACATGGAGTCCGGGATCAGCAGGGAAGTCCCCAGCTGATCCTGGGCTCCATGCAGCGCTGACACTTTGAAACGCCATGTGCAGCCTGGGGACATCTCAGCTGGCCCCAGGCTGCACATGGCGTTTCAAAGTGGAAGCGCCGTATGGAGCCTGGTGTCTGGCCGCAGTCTCAAGCGGCGCTGCCTCTTTAAAGTGCCCCTTCTCTTCTCCCATCTTGCTGCCTCTTTCTGATACAGGCACCAAGGATTGGGGAGGGAGTGACTAGTCAACTATCCGATAAGCATTTGCTTATCAAATAGTTGACTAGTCCTTCACATCCCTACTACACAGCACTAAATTTTGAAATAATGTCCTATTTCGAGACACCCTCATTCCACGAGGGTTAAGGGATAACAGGGATGCCGAAATAGTGCACCCGTTATTTTGGAAAATATTTCAAAATAACAGGTGGCTTGTTAAAATGCAGGGCAGCTATTTCAGGATACTTCCAGTATCCCAAAATAGCCACGCAGTGTAGACATACACTGTCAAAAGAGGTGATGAATGTGTCTTTTGGGCATATATTTGGGATAGATAATGAAGTTATCAAGTGTCTCAGCTTTGCTCCAGTGTTTAGCCTCCTGCAAAACAACTGTTATTACATATACTCAGAATAATATATAATTGTCCCTAAATCTACTTCAAAAGCTTGTTAATAGGCAATATCAATTTCTTTACACTGCACAATCTGGCATCTCCCATGGTGGCTTCTCTTCTAAATACAGTTTCTGATGTATAAAGAAAAATTCATTTAACATAAAGATTTGATTGAAATAAGATGTAGAAATTTTAAAGAGCTTTCATTTATTTGATTCCATAGCTGTATTTATTAGTTAAAGTATGCAATGGATAAAACAATGGTTAAAATATTTTAAAAGCATTTCTTTCATTGTTAGAAGGGAGACAAAACAGTTTGAAGCTTCCTTAACCAACCAACTGCTAGTTTTACTGGAGAACAGCAATGTTCCAAACAAGACACCGGCTATGAAAAATAATCCGTCTCATATTACCGATAGACAGCCAGAAAACAGTTTGTCAGAGGATATGAGTAAAAGGAGTATATCAGAGGCTTTAGAAAAAACTTCAAAAGTTATCCAAGATATTGAATCTCTCCTGGCCTCCTCTGGGAAGTGACACTTGAACAAGTACTTGAAAGCCAGGCATTATTTAAAATATTTATGGGCTCTATTCTGTAGTCTTGTGTATCAGTGGGATTTGTGGGTGAGCAAGGAACTAAAGAGTTGGATGCTGATACTTTTTGCTCCAAATAAATGACTTTGACCTACTGTAACAAGAGAATGCTAACATGCCACCGAGATATAGGCCAGAACAGAAATTATATATATTTATCTAGTCTTGTTCTATTTACAGGTAGAGATTGAGTAACAGTGCCTTCTTTAATAGAAATTTAAAATGGTAGTGCATGTTTGTAAATTCCAGTGTATGTGACTTTTATACGGAACTGTTTTAACCAATTGAGTTACTAGTAAATAACTGACAAAGATCATATGGTTAAGCAATTTTTAAATTTGAAAATGTTTGTTTTATTTAACAGATCAAAGGACTATTCAATATGAACCCTGAATTATTTTTGCTCTGATATTTTTTTATTGTAAAATAGATTAAAAAAACCACTTTATTCTCTAAAAGTTTTACTAACCCTTATTTTTCAGTTAATTACTGTTCCCTTGTAGTGTCTTCCCAAAACTCCACAGCTGCCTGCCATAGTCTGGTGAAAATGAGTGTGGGTGTGAGTATGAGGGGGGGATGGTGTGGGTAAGGGTTGGGGCCAGATCATGGGGAATGGTGCTTTGGTTTTCTGCGACTAAGGCAGCCTATACAAATCCATTGACAGCTGTGGCTTATTTTTATGGATGCAGAAATGAAGTTTCTATCTAAAATCCTGCAAATTTGTGGATATCCACATCTTCAGATGTGGATATCTACAAATCATTTTTGCAGGTGCGGATACCAGTTTTGAGTCCGCACAGGGTTCTACCTGTGCAGAACAGTGTAGCAACACAACCTTGAACTTCTGGTAGAATAGTGATTGAAATGTAGCCGTGTTAGTCTGCTGTAACAAACAAAAAACAGGACTATGTAGCACTTTAAAGACTAACAAGATGGTTTATTAGGTGATGAGCTTTCGTGGGCCAGACCCACTTCCTCAGTTCAAATAGTGGAAGAAAATTGTCACTACCATATATACCAAAGGATACAATTAAAAAAAATGAAACATATGAAAAGGACAAATCAAATTTCAGAACAGAAAGGGGGTAGAGGGGAGAGGTAACCATCTTGTTAGTCTTTAAAGTGCTGCATAGTCCTGTTTTTTGTTTGAACTTCTGGCTGCAAGCTGGCTGGGGCAGCTGGCAGAGTGGTTTACAGCCTCTTCCCTAGTTGGTGCTTATTTATCTAGGGAAAGTTTTACAAGTGACCGCTGCTTATGGGGCTGGCTGCAGGTATCACTTGGACGGCTGCTCAGGCCACAGGCTGGTGGTATGTAGAAATTCACTACCTTGTAGGAATGTGCTACTGCTAGCACTTTCTCATTTGTACTATCATAAGGAAATAGTCCTGTAAGAAACTGCTACCAGAAGTAGCACAATCTTACAGGGAACAGTTCCATACATTTCTGTGTATAGAACTGCTCCGTGTAGAAATGTGCTACTGGTGGCAGTTTCTGATCCTCAGCAGTAAGGAACTACTCCTGTAAGGAACTGCTACTGGAAGTATACCACAGTAAAAATAAAAGGTAGCATGTACTATAAGAGAGTTACAGAAAGAATTGCTATTACCGTATATACTCGAGTATAAGCCGACCCGAATATAAGCCGAGGCACCTAATTTTACCACAAAGAACTGGGAAAAAATATTGACTCGAGTATAAGCCTAGGGTAGGAAATGAGGCAGCTACTGGTAAATGTAAAAAATGAAGATAGATACCAATAAAATTACATGAATATTTATTTCAAAGAAAAACAATAACCTAGCTCTGTAAGTGGAAAAGGGGGTCAACAAAAACAATATGGTATCAAAAATACCGTAACTTTAAAAGTACAACAACCTTAGCTCAATCAGCAACCAAGCTCAATCAGCTCCCCATAGCTCTTTTCCTCAGGTGTCCCGGCTTCCTAGCTGTTTTTGTGTTTTTAGCTGAGGGAAACTTGCAGATGGCAACTCCCTCTGCACATATACCATTCCCCCGACACAGAGGATAAAATATTTCCACAATCCCTGGGCAGATCCTGCTTTCCATAAGGATTTTATCCTTTCCATTCAGGCCCCTTACCTTATCTCTTCTCTTCAGCCTGCGCCGAGCCGCGCTTCTGCCTCCGGACCCGCCCCCTGCCCACAGCACAGTGACAAGCCAATCACTGGCAGTCACTGTGCAGCCAACAAGCCTATGTATGTGCACTGTTCATCGCACATACATAGAGCTTTCAGACCTCAGAAATTGACACGAGATACTTTGATGATGAATTTACAGCACAGTCCATAACAATAACACCTCCTGACAGATACGACAACCTGGATGCCTTAGAACCTGACCAGCGTACTCACTTTCCTCAGTTCTCGAGACGCTGACTCGAGTATAAGCCGAGGGGGGCATTTTTCAGCACAAAAAATGTGCTGAAAAACTCGGCTTATACTCGAGTATATACGGTAAGTGTTTTTGAGCATTAACTATTAAAACAATAACAAATAGTATGTGACATGCATTACACAGAGTAATAGAAATAACATTTGCAAAGGAGCAAAATTACAATTAAAATGGGTTACGGCAGTGTTTCCCAATTTTATTTGGCCACAGGACCCTTTTAAACTTGAAAGAATTTTGCGGAGTTGAAAAAGTAGACCACAAATAAGTACGGAAAATAATTAAGAAATGTTAAACAAAGTGATGAGATCAATAACGTTTAGTTCAATTGCACATGTTTAAAAACAAAAATCACATCGTTTTTAAATCATAAAATGTTATGGTCATGGAATTTTCTCACTGAATCCTTATTTTCACTTCCCAGAACCCTGCAGAACACCATTTGGGAATCATTGGGTGACAGTGATGGGAGTGAAATTCAGTGATTCACGGGCAGCAGACAAGACAAATGTGTGAAATGTTCTGAGACACCATGTTCTGTCTTTAGCCCCTTTTCTCATTTTAATCCCCTTTAAAATGTACTAAGCAAAAACTTCTACATAGGAAGGGAAGGGAGAGGGGGCAGGGCAGTCTGCAGCCCTATTGAGCATGCTCAGTGCGTCCCATTTGAAAAAAATATATAAAAAAGCAGGTTTAAGCAAATTTTAAAAGCCCCTCGGCCACTCTTTAACTTGTGCCTCATTCCCACTGGGGTGACTTTTTACCCCTTCTGCCCTGCCTGTGCTGGGGATTTGTCCTCAGCTGAATTTACCAGCTGCTCCTCCCCCCACCAGCCCTTAGTTTTGCTCGAGTACCGACTCTAACCCTGCCTGCAGCGCGCACACCCCGGCGCCACCGCCCCGTTAATTTTCATCCCCTTCCTCTGCGTAGCCCCTTTTAAAAAGAAGTCAGCAAAAACTTATGGAGTGGGCAAGGCGAAGGGCAGTGGCTTCCACCGCGCTACTGCGCATGCTCAGTGCGTCTGCGCGTGGCCGCGGCCGCAGCGCCTCCCCGCGGGCGGAGCCGGGCTGGCTCTTGCCGCGGGGCACCGCACTGTGCCAGGCCGCCAGTCGGAGCGTGCGCGGGAGCAGCCGGCCGGCGGGGGGGCAAGAGGCGTACAGGCAGCGAGGCCGGGACAAGAGAGGTCGGTGCTGGGGCTGGGTCGCGGCGGTCGAGGGAGGGGAACGCGGGGCTGGGGCGCGGAGGGAGCAGCCTCTTCCCCGCCTCCCCCCGCGCTTGGCTGCGTCGCTCAGGGCTGCTGCTGCGGATTCCTGTGCTGCCGTCGTTAGGCTCCTGTGTCACCCCCCCCCCCCCCCCCGGGACTCGCCCTCACGCGGCCCTGGGCTGCGGTTTAACGCGCGCTGAGCCGAGCTGCTGCCTTGGCCGGGCTAGGGACTAGAGCTGGTCACTCGCCCTGGTGGGGGGCGGCCGCGCCTCCGCCAGGCTGCTCAACTCGTGCGCGCGGAGGCTTCCTCTCCTCCCCCGCGCCCATCCCAGCCCTCTCCTGCTTGCCCCCTCTGCTGCCTGCGGCCAGGTGCCTAGAGAAGCATAGGAGCCACGCTGCGGCCCCGAAAGCCGAGTTAGGCGCCGCTGTCTCTCTGTAGGGTGGAGGGGGAGAGACGCAGTTATCAGCAAAATAAACCACAAAACTAGGATCCGTGTAGGCGCTGGAGTTGGGGCTGCTGCGGCCCCTCCTGGCTTGAAGTGGTTTCCATTATATTCAGGGTGTACCCTGGGGAGAACCACGCAGCAGAGCAGGAAGGACCATGTGCCCCCCTCAGGCCATGGGGGAGAGCTGTTCTATCAGGGCCTTCTCTATGGGGGCTGTGTCTACACTGGGCCACTTATTCCGGAAAATCAGCTGCTTTTCCGGAATAAGCTGCGAGCTGTCTACACTGGCCCTTGAATTTCCGGAAAAGCAACGATGCTCTACTGTACAAAATCAGCCACTATTCCGGAAAAACTATTCTGCTACCGCTCGGGCATAAGTCCTTATTCCGGAACACTGTTCTGAAAAGGGCCAGTGTAGACAGCCCAGTAGTCTTTTCCGGAAAAAAGCCCTGATCGTGAAAATGGCGATCGGGGCTCTTTTCCGGAAAAGCAGCCTTGCCAATGTAGACGCTCCTTTTCCGGAAACACTGAAAACGGAATAGTATTCCGTTTGAAGCATTTCCGGAAATTCATGCCAGTGTAGACACAGCCTGGCAGTGTAAAGCCTGGCGCAGTTTTTCCCTACCCCCGAGCAACACCTCCACCACAGGTACCCCCACCCCATCCCTTTCCCATGACCCAACCCTGCTTTGCTTCTGCTCTGCTCCCTCCTGCACTCTTCTACCTCCGAGTAATGTGAGTGGGAGGATTACTGGGGACACATGCCCTCTGCCCTCACTGTGGTGGCAGGAGCCTGCTCTGCTCCCCTTCCACTTACCACAGCCTGAAAGATAGACAGTAGGATGGACTCTAGCAGGCTGCTGGGTCACCACAGCCCCTGCCAGCACAGTGAGTGGAGAGGGCTGATTCCTGTTGCCACCCCATCCTCATGTCATATCCCCTGGTAATCCCTTGGGCTGGCCCTGTGAGTTCCATCCAAAAATCAGATGAGGCTGCCAACCTGTACTACCCAATGTATGCGGTTACTCTGTGTCCCATCCATTGGGTGGTTTGAGGCAACTGCCCTGTGCTATGAGGGTCCACTAGGGCCTAGCACAGTCTGGTGGATTAGTAGGGCCTGTCAGACCTGCTCCCATGCTCACTGGTGGCAAAGCGCTGGGCTCCAGCACATTCTACTACCTTAGCTCCTTGCCACAGCACTCCAAAGAGGATTTGTGGGTAGGAGTGGAACCTCTCCTTACACTCACTGGCAGTGGAAAGCAGAGCAACACAGCTGGAAGCCAGGGGAGCAGGACAGACCACATCACCATGGGGAGAGGGAGCCAGACCACTGCTGCTGGTGCTAGGTGCCCCCATAGTCTCCTGGGATGCATCACTCAGGGGAGGGCCCTTGGGGGAAGAGGTGGAAGGGGTATATCCTGGGCCCCACACCCTCTTCAGGACAGCCCTCCCTTGGACTAGAGATGGTGTGGGGAGGAGTCATAAGGTGGGAAGTCATGAGGCCAGTGCCCCCTTGTATCTCTCCCCAGCAGTCGCTTATGAGGTGTACAGTTTGGTTCAATGGTTCTCAGCATAACCACTGTACAAATTGTTACAGCACCCCTGCTAAGTGTGGTTGCCTAAACTAGCCAATCAGAGATGCCAACAATTGGGATGTGTCTTTTTTCCTGTCCCTCCTTCTGAGGTAGACACCTAAATCAAGGCTACGAGGAGACACTTAACAAAACAAGCTGCTGTTGGGAGTCAGGCATCTTAGGCACATAAGTTATTTCGTGTGTGAATGGGTTAGGTGCTTGCCTTACACCTCACAAAACAGGAGGTGATGATGCTCACCATTTGACTTTTCACAGTGTTTAGAGCAGTCTAGGGATGTCATTGTGTAGACGACTACATGATTAACCAATAAATCTGATAATCTTGTTGACTACATGCATTTTCCCCCCCTCCAGCCCCCACTTGCAGTCTCTGTATCAAAGGCTGCAAGTGGCAGGGAGCAGAAGCAGGTGTCTTGACTATAGTGAGCTAGCCAGACTAAGGATGTTAAGTATGAGGTAACTGACTAATTGAATAGCCTATGCATTTTTGCATTGACTATTCAATTAGTCGATAGGGTGCCTCAACCTTTGAAGTATAACAACCCTAGGGCTGTTGCCCGGGGTCAGCTAGGTACTCCCCAGCTAATCCTGGGCTCCAAGTGGCACTGCTGCTTTGAAATGCTGGGAGGAGCCGGATACCAGGCTCCCCGCCACATTTCAAAGCAGCAGCAGCACCACACTGAGCCTGGGGTCAGCTAGGGACTCCCTAGGTGATTCTGAGCTCTAAGCAGCACTTCCGCTTTGAAATGCTGTGAGGAACCTGACACCAGGGAGGGGTTGCAAGTGCTTTGGAGGATAGAGTCAAAATTCAAAATGATTTGGACAAGCTAGAGAAATGGTCTTAGGCAAACAGGATGACATTTAATAAGGACAAATACAAAGTACAGGCAGTCCCCGACTTACGCGGATCCGACTTATGTCGGATCCGCAGTTACGAACGGGGATGCCCCGGAGGACACGGACTGCGGGACCTCGCGGTCCCGCCACCCCTGTACTCCGGGCAAGAAAAGCTGCTCCGCGTCTCCCTGGTCTGCAGACCAGGAAGACGCGGAGCAAAGCCGCTGCCCTCCCCTCCCCCCCCCCCTGGGCTGCCCCCCAGCCCCCTCCCCCCCCCGGTTTCCCCAGGGGGAAACTCTGTCAGGGTGGTTTAACACTGGAATACATTGCCTAGAGGGGTTGTGTAATCGCTATCACTGGAAATTTTTGAGAACAGGTTAGACACACAACTATCAAGGATGATCTAGACCGTGCTTGGTCCTGCCCCCATCCCAGCGGCTCCCTCACCATGCTATCTGTCAGCCCTGCCTGTCGGAGCAGCTGCCTGCCGCATGAGTGCTGCTGCCCAACTCTCCAAAGGAGATGGGAGATGAAAGATTTTTTTTGTGCGCAGGCACGCACCTTAGAGGAAACCATGGTTGTCTGTAGTCAAGTTGATGTCATTTTTCATTTGGTCTTAATATTTGTTTAGGAACTTATCAGGTAAAAATCTGGTGACTGGGGATGTTGGATTTCTTCCATATTTTGATTTTTTTTCCTGTACTTGTATATATTTTATAAGTAATTTGTAAAGTTATTTTGTAAAGGTGCTTTCTATTACTTGGCTTACTTTGTTCAAAGATAGGACAAGCAGTCTGTATTGACAAAGGTTTCACTGTGTATGTATTACTTTACCTCTGTAGTCAGAAGTAAGAAGTGTGAAGATCACAAAATGATTTGAATACACCAAGCAGCTGCAGATGTTACAATCTGTAGGCAGTAAGCCAAATTGGCTATTTGAGTAAGCTGATGCAACAGTAATGAATTAAATAGTGATATGTCCACTTCAGCTGTGCATGCGTACATATATATGTACGTTTACATAGACAACTTTCACTGTCTTCTCTTTCAAAATAGGAATCCTATATAGGGTGTATTGCATGAACGCTGACATGTAAATCAAGTAGACATGGTCGTTTTTTAAACTATATTTCTCCATTTTTCCAGTTCTCTTCCTCTCCCCTCCCTCCCCCTGCACTGTGCCAAACACTTGTTTAATAAGCACTGCTACTTGGCTGGCTAGGAAACGGTTTGTGAGATGCTGGGGACACGTTTCTTAAACTAAAAAAAATGTGATTTCTTCAAAATGATATTTTAAATTGTGGATAATCTTAGGAAAAGTATTAAAGACAGTTGCTGAAGAAAATGGTGCATGTTATATGATTACTTGGAAGGGGTACAGCGATGGTTAAACCTGACCTACTTTTTCTAATCTTTATGCAATGTTCATGTATTATTCATTCTATTTTCTTTTTCAAATAAACGCTTCAAGCAGTGAACTTTTTTCTTTAAAAATGAATATCAGCTGTCCAACATATGAAGCAGTTTTGGACACTCCTACAGTACACCTTCATGTTTTTATGATGAAAGAAATATTTGTTAAGAAAATATATTTCAATTTAAAATTTCTTATGATTTATAATAGAGAACTTGGTTACAATCATGAAAAAATTGCATAATGGTGACTTCCAAAAATAACTTTTCAGGGCATCACTTAACAGGAGTGTGAAAATAAATTGTTCTATTTCATTAAAAAAAATTATGTATAAAAAAATAATGTAAAAGAAAGGACTTTGTGCTAATCAGAGCTTTACTGCATTGTACAGAGATAGCAACCATCATGTAAAGAGTACATTTTAAATAGAAAATATGCTTTGAAATGTAATTTGTTTGCCCAGTTTTTTGAATAATGCAAATGATTATAACTATCAGATGTTTAGAACTTAGATGCAGTTTTTCAGTTTTGAATCTAACACTTTCCAAGCTAAGGAATAGAACAGGTTTCACCAGCTACATAAGGTAGAGAGTTTTCTTCATATTGCTATTTGTTTAATGTTATATCCCATAACAGGATCTATATGGTTTTAAGAAGACATTATTAGGGGGATTTAGTTGTTCCTAAGATGCAGTGCCCTTGCAGCAGAGAGTTTTGTAACAATTGCAAAGTGTAACTTATTTGATAAATAATTTTTCCAAGTGATATATTATTAGTGTTAATTGCTTTCTAATGTCTTTTTTTAAGCATTTTTGTTCTCATAGTTTAATGTGAAAATAAAAATTACTTGGGTTAGCCCAGCATTCTAAAGAACTGTGAAGTGCTAATAAGAGCAGCATATTTAGATTTCCTCTGAAGGAGTAAAATTCTCCTCAGTTCTTAAGCTGAACTATATTGGCTTCATGATGCTATCTGTCCTGATTATGGCAGAAAATTCCTCTTTTATTGAACAGTTGTTTGTTTTGCGTACTTATCTCTGCTTCTGGATACAGTGCTTAGTGAGGTATACATGTAATTGTGTATGTTAATAAACTGCAGGGGGAAAGAACAGTGGTGTGGGTGTGTGTTATAAACATATTTCTAGAGGAGAAAAAGGCTGAATAAAAAGGTAGTAAAAGGTTGCAAGTAAATATGTGAAATTTAAAGCATAAAAAGCTCTGAGGTTTTGTGGATCTCATCAATCCCAGAATCAAAACAACATGGGTATAAAGTAGAGGCATTAATGTGGTAAAAATTCTAGGGAAGGGGGAATATTGGAATAAATCTGGGATATGATTGGATATAATCTCAGATTTTGTTTTGTTAAATAAGAAATGTCAAAAGATAGTCAAGGCATGATGTGTACTAAAGTGTTTATTCTCATTAAATCACCACATACATTTTGATTCTGAACCATATTGTTCTGATTAATGAATTAAGTTTATTGTATTTAATATTTTTGTGAAATCTTAGATTTGAAACAGTGAATTTACTATTTAAATATGTTTTATTACACTGCAGCTATAGTTGGGTTTAACAAGTATTTAGTGCTAGATGATACTTCATTGAGACTTTTCTCTCTGATAATTTACAGAATGACTGAAGATTAAAAGGACAATGGGCTGCATGTATCCTGATGGCATCTTGTGTACAGTGACACATCACTTGCTATGGCATCTGAAGCTGAAAAGACTCATGCTCTTCTCCAAACTTTCACCACAGCTTCAGTTATTTCCAGTCTAGGATTGGGTCTATTCTGCTTCATAGCAGACCGACTTCTACAGTTCTCTTTCATTCAGCAGCATGACTGGCTCCGAGCTCTCTCTGATAATGCAGTGCACTGTGTGGTGGGAATATGGTCCTGGGTGATAGTCATTGGGCTCAGGAAGAAGAGTGACTTCGGTGAAGTCATTTTAGCTGGTTTCCTCTCTTCTGTCATTGATGTGGACCATTTTTTTCTAGCTCGCTCCCTTTCATTAAAGGTAAGCAAAGTTGATCAAAGTTCTCTTTGTTTTCTTGATTATTTTTGCATTTCTGCTACTTCTAAGCACTATATCACCTGTTGGAGCCTAATTTTTGAAGTCAGAGATCTCGTTGACTTGATGTGTTTAATTTACTGTATGTTTGAGAACATTTGTCTGTATCTGTCTGTATCTGTCTGTCTGTCCTCCAGCTGTGTCTGCTGCAGCTGCAACAGCCATGGACATGTGCTTTTTACCTTGGCCCCAACCTGCTGTGATGAGAGAGGGCTGGGGTTGGCCCCAGGGCAGCCTGTATACTGAACCTCTCATACCCTGGCCCAACCAAACTCCCACTCCCTAGGTAGACTTTAGAGAGGGCAGGGCTGAAGTCCTGCCCCTTCTCCCCAACTCGTATGGGGACCTGCATGATCCAAATAATGCAAGGTAGATCATCTAGTTGCTTACATAATGTTTTTAATAAAACATACATAAAAAGCTATAAAAAACAATGAATGGTCCTATAGTACCTTAGAAACTAACAACAAATTATAGATAATATCACGAGGTTTCATGGGCACAACCCACTTCTTCATTCGTTGTTTTTTATGTTTTTGTAGTTACAGGCAGTCCCCGAGTTACGAGGATCCGACTTATGTCGGATCGGCAGTTACGAACGGAGTTTGCTCCACGTCTCCCTGGTCTCCTGGAGACCAGCAGACCAGGGAGACGGGGAGCAAAGCCTCTGAGGACGCCGGCAGTGGGAGACCAGCAGACCAGGGAGACGGGGAGCATGCGGGCAGCAGACAGCCCAGACGCTCCACAGCTGTCCCGCTGCCGGCGTCCTCAGAGGCTTTGCTCCCCGTCTCCCTGGTCTGCTGGTCTCCAGCAGACCAGAGAGATGCGGAGCAGAGCTGCGGAGGACCCGGGCAGCGGGACTGCAGTGCGTCTCGGTCCACCGCCCGCGTCTCCCTGGTCTGCTGGGGGGGGGGGGGGGCGCAGCTAGTACGCCCACCCGCCTCCCCCAGCAGACCAGGCTTTTCTCCGGACGCCTTTGGTAGAGCAGCTGGGGCGCTGCCGGTTGGTCCCGCAGCGCCGCTCTGGGCGCTACTGGACCAACCCGGCAGCACCCCAGCTGCTCTGCCCCAGGCGTCCTGATTCAGCCGCTGCTGGTCAGTTTCAGCAGCGGCTGAATCAGGACGCCTGGGGCAGAGCAGCTGGGGTGCTGCTGGGTTGGTCCAGTAGCGCCGAGGAGCGGCGCTACTGGAGCAACCCAGCAGCACCCCAGCTGCTCTGCCCCAGGCGTCCCCAAGTCAGCCGCTGCTGAAACTGACCGGCGGTGACTACAGGAATCCCGAGGCAGAGTTGCTCTGCCTCGGGCTTCCTGGAATCAGCCGCTGATCAGTTTCAGCAGCAGCTGACTTGGGGACGCCTGGGGTCCTTAAGTTGAATCTGTATGGAACTGGCGTCCAGATTCAGCCTGTTGAAACTGATCAGCGGCTGATTCCAGGAAGCCCGGGGCAGATCAACTCTGCCTCCGGCTTCCTGTAGTCAGCGGCTGGTCAGTTTCAGCAGCGGCTGAATCTGGACGCCAGTTCCGACTAACATACAGATTCAACTTAAGAACAAACCGACAGTCCCTATCTTGTACGTAACCCGGGGACTGCCTGTACAGTCTAATTCAGCTGCCTCTCTGAGAGATAAAAATCTATATTTTATGTAGAATTAATTTACATCTCTGCAATTTTTTTAAGTATGAAGGCCCAAAGGAGCATTTTTTCTGTCTTTAAAATCAGATGTAGTTATTTAAGTTCTGGAAACTCTATGCATATATCTCCTAACATTTGTGTATCACTCACTCTGTTCGCCGAGTCACATTTTTATGTGTAGTTACAAACAGTGTGTGTCTACTTAAATGAGAATAATTTTTTTCTTTTAAAATAAATAGTAAAAGCAGCCAGATGACAATACACCCAACCATTGCTTAGTTTAAATAAAACTAACTATGAAATATGAATAGGTATGAAGGCAAATTGAATTCTAAGCCTAATTAGGGATGTTTTGCACACTCAGAAAGGGGGAGGAAATAATTAGAGCTTTAATTTTAGGATCATGACTATTTGTAGGGGCCATTTAAAATCACTTGTATGTTGTAATTATTTGTGCTTGCAAATTGTGGAGGAAAAATGGGGACCAGCATTTGAAAAAAATCTCATCTTTAATCACCAATGTGATGTTCATCGCCAGCTACCATTAGGAGGTACTCGAGAATGAATATAACACTAGTTGATTTTCTTTGGATTAATAAGAGCAGGAAATATGACACTGATATTAAGAAATGTGTATGTACCAAAGATGGTGATTTTTTTGCAGGGCTTTTTGTTTCAGAACAAAGTTCTTCTGCTAGCCTTGTTAGAGAGAACCAGATTTGAGTGTTCTGTGTAACACATTAGTTAAATTGAATAGAAATTAAAGAACAGTATAAAAATGTTTCAACTTCGGGGAAAAAATTCTAAATTAAATTTTTAAGGAACTTTTTTTGTGAAAAAGGCACTATTATTTGTAATAGATATTTTAAAATCATATTTCTGCTTGAAAATGTTGCGTCTCCTGTTATGAGATATACCTACAATAGCTGTAAATGAAAGCTCAGGGAGGGAATGGTCTTGTTTTTTTCAGTTTGTTTTCTTTCTGCATTTGATTGCACTCTTTTGGTAGTTTCCCCTTTGTTTGCGTGGGTCTTTCATATAACAGAAAATAGGGACATTTTTAAAACAGAAAAATATTAAGTCATAAAATTGTCAGAGGACACTTAATTCATTATTTGAAACCAACTAAAGTCATTCCTTAATTATTTCCAGTAGATGGCAAATTCACCAATATGTGTCAGTGTAGAAAGGATAATATTTGCAAGTACAATACTATAGCTTGTACTGTCATGCCTGTTTACAAATACAGTAGTCTGTTTGAACCTACTTTTGTGAATGATTATAGTTCGTTTTTTTAATGCGCTTTTTTGAAATTTTGCATTAAACGTAGAACATTAATGTACTTGTTGTTATAGTTTGTGGTATAGTATAATACAGTGTTTCTCAACCATTTTTTTTATAAAGTACCCCTTTAAAAACATTATAAGTACGCCCAGTAACTACAGTTTTCAGCATATTTTTTTTCAAATTCCAACTCTGATTGTCATATTATGCAAATTCAACCACCAAAATTACAATAGTTAATGAAAAACAGTGTGCTTAAATTACTGTGACAAGAATAGTACTTTCATTAGCTACAATCTAGAGCAGTGGTGGGCAACCTGCGGCCCATCAGAGTAATCTGATTGCAGGCCACAAGACATTTTGCTGGCCTTGATCATCCACAAGCACTGCTCCCCTCAGTTTCCAGTAACCATGGTTCTCTGTTCCTGGTCAATGGGAACTGTGGGAAGCAGTAGCCAGCACATCCATGCATCCCCTTTGACTGCAGGCGCTGCTTCCCACAGTTCCCATTGGACCAGAACAGAGGACTGTGGCCCCTGGAAGCTGTGGGGTGTGGTGACCGCAAATGGCCACTGCCAGTGAAATGTCTTGTGGCCCACAATCAGATTACCCTGATGAGCTGAAAGTTGCCCATCACTGCTCTAGAGGTACTATATTGAGACTTTTCACCTCTAGATTTGAGTAATGAAAAAGTACTTCCACTAATAAAGAAAGCATAACATCCTCTGACACCTGTCAGATGTCATCTTGTTTATTTTTCTTCAACATAAATCTGTAGACTCTAATCCTACACTTGAAATCAATGGTCACTTTATCATTAATTTCAGTAATAACATTATAATGTATTTTCTTCACTATTAGAAGTGGACACTCCTGAAGTACCTAAAAGTATCTAAGAAAACTTCTTACTTATTCTTGTTACAAAATTATGTTTTAAGTAGCACATGTCATTCTCTAGGGGTATGTCTACACTACAGCACTAATTTGAATTAACTTAGTTTGAATTAGTTAATTCGAACTAAGCTAATTCGAATTAGCTCATCTAGATTTAAATACTAGCTCGAATTAGCATTTTGCTAATTCGAACTAGCATGTCCACACTGAGTGGACCCTGAACTGAGGTTAAGGATGGCCGGAAGCAGTGCCAGCAGGGCATCAGATTAGGTCTTAGAGCGTGGAGATGCTGTCTCAGGCTAGCTGAGGGCTGTGCTTAAAGGGACCCGACCCCCACCCCGGACAGACAGTTCTCAGGGGTTCCCCGCTTGCAAAGCAGTCCTGGCTTGGAGTGCCCTGAGTGCCCACACTCGGCACATCACAGCACTCAGCCATCAGCCTGGCTGCACTTGCCGCAGGCTGCCATCTGGGGAGGGGGCAATTGGGGGGCTTCAGGAGAGTTTCCACCCCCAGGAGCCCACAGAGCCAGCCCAGTCCTCTCCATCGGGGGCTCGTACCCCATTCCTCCCTCACCTCCTTCCACTTACCGCTCCCTAGCCCCCCTTCCTGATGTACAAAATAAAGGACAATTGTGTTCAAAAAACGGGACCAACCGGCAGCGCCCCAGCTGCTGTACCACAGGCGTCCGGAGCAGAGCCGCGGAGCACGGGGGGAGAGGGACAGCCCAGAGGCGCCGCGGCTGTCCTGCTGCCCACGTGCTCTGGGGCTTTGCTCCCCGTCTCCCTGGTCCCCAGCAGGCCAGGGAGACGGGGAGCAAAGCGAAGCAAAGCCGCGGAGCACCCTGGCAGCGGGACAGCCGCGGCGCGTCTGGGCTGTCCGCTGCCCGTGTGCTCCCCGGCTTTGCTCCCCGTCTCCCTGGTCTGGGGAGACGGGGAGCAAAGCCGCGAAGCACGCGGGCAGCGGACAGCCCAGACGCGCCGCGGCTGTCCCGCTGCCGGCGTCCTCAGAGGCTTTGCTTCCCGTCTCCTGGTCTCCAGCAGACCAGGGAGACCGGCAGCAAACCCCGTTCGTAACTGTGGATCCGACATAAGTCGGATCCGCGTAACTCGGGGACTGCCTGTATAGTAACTGTAGATAAATGGATTAGTCACAAAGAATTCTGCTCATTAGGTTTATCATTTATACCTATTAAAATGTACCATGGATAGATGTGATGTCCAGGTTGCCTAGTGATGGATAGCTGCTCAGCTTAACATCTTATATGAAGGATAGGAATTCTTATATTGGAATACCTTTTACTTTTAATACTGTGATATTAGTACTTGTAAGGATCCCACACTCTGGTACAATCTCCTTTTTACACTAAAGATTTGTATTAGGAATGCTTAAAGTCTTGTAATAGGGTAACTGTTGAAAATCTCAGCGGTTACACGGTTACCCATGTTGGAGGTTTTGCAGCATAAAGCTTAACTTACACTGCAGAGCCTGCAGCGAAGCCTCCCTATGAGCGGGACCACCAGCGCTTGCTTGCCCAGCTCTCAGGGAGGTGACTTTGCTCAGAGTAACCGACACCTACCTGCTGAGAGAGACTCACTGCTCTGTCCTCAGCAGGGAACAGCTGCTGTCTCTGAGGGAGAAGTGCCTGTCCCCAGCTAGGCAGCTCCATGCGCAGAGCACTGTGCTCCTGGCTGGAAGAGGTTAATTAAGTAGCTGCTGGGCCATAGTACTGCACAGCTTAGAGCAGTGGTCTCCAACCTTTTTACACCCAAGATCACTTTTTAAGTCTAAGAACAGGCAAAGATCTACTGCCCCGCCCCGCCCCTTCTTTGAAGCCCCGCCCTCTCTATTCTCCTGTCCATCACTTGCTATCCCCAGCCCTTATCCACTCTGTTAAACAGTTTATTTTTAAATTATGCAATATATAAAATTAAAATCACATGTTTATAGTTATGAAATAAATGCTCTGTTTTTAATTCATGCTATTTAAATGTCAAATGAAGGATTTACAATTATACATTTTGTTCTCTGCCATTTTGTAAATCTAAAATCAAGTATTGATAATTATATATTTTTTCTTCCAATAACAAAGTCTCAGTGTGTCACCTGTGACTGAACAATATCTGCCTGTGTCTTGAAGTCTGGGTTGTAGTCTGAGATTGCTAGTCATATACAGTCCATCAGATGGGCATCTGTGGTCCTGTGCTCAGCCTCGGAAGCTTGATCCAGCACAGCTGGAGCTAGACGCAGCCTCCCTGGGCTGAGCGCAGGGCAGCCGGACTGGAGGGAAGAGAAGTGGCTGCCTGGACAGCTGGCCATGGCGCTCAGCTAGGGTGCACCAAGCTCCATGTGGGCAGGCGCAGAGGAGAAGCTGCCGATCAGCTGGAGTGCGGGGCAGCCTCTTTCAGCTGAAAGCCACAGTTAGCTTGCTGGGGTGTTTCAGCCCTCCCAGCTCCCACCATTCCTCGCAGCTACTCACCAGTGTTGTTGCTCGGTGAGTAGCTGCTCCTCAAATGAGGAAATCAAATGTAAATGTACTGCGCAGTCATGCAGTTCAGAGAGGGCTCAAGAGCTACTCTTAGAGCCCCTGAGATCTACCGGTAGCTCGCGATCTACTGGTTGGTGACCACGGGCTTAGAGGGAATCTTGGCTGTAATTATCAGAGGGGTAGCCGTCTGAATCTGCAAAAGCGACGAGGAGTCCTGTGGCACCTTATAGACTAACTGAAGTGTAGGAGCATAAGCTTTCGTGGGCAAAGACCCACTACATGCATCTGACGAAGTGGGTCTTTGCCCACGAAAGCTTATGCTCCTACACTTGTTAGTCTATAAGGTGCCACAGGACTCCTCGTTGCTTTGGCTGTAATTGATATCAGTATATTTTAAAAAGTTTAAAAATATCCACAAATATTTAACAATTTCAATTAGCATTTTGTTCTACCATGTGATTAAAACTGTAATTAATTGCATTAGTTAACTGCAATGAATCAACAACCCTATTTTTTTATTATTTCTAGAGCCCTGTGTAGATACAGTATCTGCTGATCAGCAGGGCTCTAATCCTGAAAGACACTGCTGCCAATAGAGAGGAGCGCGGTCCTGTCACTCATGGAAGCCAACACCCCGTTCCAGCAACTCCTCCCAGCCAAGCAGCTTAGGACCCCAGACTGGAGACGCTGTGGCTAGAGGCAGTACAGCCACATGGCTGGGAGGAGCTGCTGGCATGGGGCGCTGGCTCCCAAGAGTGATGGGACTATGCTCCTCTCCATTGTCTGAAGTGTCTCTCTGGAGTAGAACCCTGCCGATCAGCAGATACCAGTGTCTATCTGCGGATATCCATGTCTGCAGGTAGACATTTGTATACATGCAGAGCTCTAATTATTTCCATTGTGTAATCATTTATAGATTAGATCAATATGAATCCCGCTTCTGCAGCTTTGTTCACCATAACTGCCAAAACTTACACTTTATCTTCAGCTTTATAGGAAATAAACCCCCTCACCCTGAAAAGCCTAATATGCTTGCCATCCCTGTGTGTCTGTTTCCTAAAGATGTATACTAGTATTTTCTTTAATGTTTCTGGTTTCATGGGAACAAAATCAGCAGTAATAAGGGGACTATGCTCAGCAATGTCCCCTGCTGTTTCCTTCCTCATCCTCTCTTCCTGCCCTATATGCTCTTCTGTTATCACCTGCATATGCAAGCTTCTTCTGTAGGAAGCTGATGGTGTTGATGAGATCACAAAGTATAGGTTGGACCTCTGTGGTTCAGTAGCCTCGGGACCTGACCAGTTCCGAACAAGGGAATTTGCCAGACTAGAGGAGGTCCCCTGATATCCACTCCCCAGACCACCTTTCCTTTCTACTGCCAGCCCTAGCCACACACTCCCCCCACTGAGCTGCCATGCTGCTGGGGCCCCAGCAGCCCAGACTGCCCTGACCCCAGCCCCGCTATCAGGGCTGCCGCGTCTCCAGCCCCAGCTCCATTATTGGGGCTACCGTGGCTGCTGCATCTCGAACCCTGGCCCTGCTCTGCAGCAGCAGCAACTGCCATGTCCCTGGCCCTGCTACTAGGGCTGCCACAGCCCCTGCTGTGCTCCTGGGGCTCCGGTGCCAGCCCCAGTCCCACCAGGCTCTGAGCCGCCAGCCCTCTTACCACTGGGGCTCCCAGCCAGAACTCCCTAGTCCAGGAACATCTGTGGTCTTGGCGGACCACGGATATTGCTGGATGAGGGAATCCCAGTTTTGGGACGTCCAGCCTGAACTGCCTAATCTTTTCTTGACCTCCACAAAGCACTAAATAACTTGTTAGCTGCTCAGCTTTTGCTAGTGGTTTGTATCCATGTTATGAAGGAATTTGGCTTTAATCCTGACCAATGAGAAATCTTGATAAGTGATCATAACCAGTGTCGCCATCCTCTCTATCTATGTATCGACGTCCCTGACAGAAGTAGATTCCTACAGCATGAAGAGTAAAGAGCCCATAGGAAGCAAATTTCCAATCAAGATATATATATTTGCAATAATTGTCAAAGATCATGAAAAACTTGGATTGGGCTATTCAGTCACATGAGACATTGCAAACCATCAACATCGTAGGCTGCAATTCCCAAGTCTCTCATTGATAAAAGAATGCCAACAAAAAATGTTTCCATGTGGATGGAGGGGACCAGTTGTCTGGAATCTTGCCACTACCGTTTATTATATAGAAAAAGAAAATTGTTGCTATTGAAGTTCAGGCAAGACAAAGTTTCTATTTTTTTAACTTGCTCTGGGTTCTACAATAGTATTATGTTTTTAATTTGTACTTAAAGCTGTTGAGTGCTGGTCTAGAACTTGTCTGTGCAGTTACGGTCTAGAAAAATATTTCTCAAAATTATTAGATTTTTTCAGAGCACCATAAATCAAAGTATTCTTCTGCAGTGAAGAGTACATATGTGTTTAGCTTTATTGATTATGTTTAAACTACATGACACAAAGCAATTATTAACTCCTGAAGCCCGTCCCATCATATAGTGATCTCTGTGTAAAACCTGGGAAGGATTCTTTGTGGATAGTTTCTTCTTTAGTTGCTGCAAAATCCTCTTCAGCAAACTGAAACACTTATATTTCCGTTAGAGTGAATGCATCCTGCCTTGTTAACAAACTCTACTTGAATTCATGTTGCAGACATTCAGTGAGGATACAAATCCTTGCTTTCCGATTACCTGGGAAATCAGTAGTTCTTTTGAACTATTTTTCTTTACCTTTTAGAATATTAGTTGGAAAAAATTGTCATGCTAAAGAAATGTATGGCTGCATACCTAATGGAGACAGTTTTAGATATTTCTAATAGGCTCATTTGCATGTTTTCCTCCTACATACATATATGGTAAACATTTATTGATCCTCTTGTGACAAACAGTCCATTTGATCTCATCTTAAGCAAAATCTTACGCTTTTATTCTATCTTGACAAATATGTCAATAGAAGCTGATATCTTCTTGGTTTTGAATTAATATTAAGCAAGTTCAGTGTAATGGTTGTTAACCAACATTTGGTTTTAAAAATGTAATGTTGACCTTAACTATACATATAAACAATTATTTAGCATTTGGAAATGTTCTTTGTGCATAAACAAGGAATACTGACCAAGAAGATGGCCGAAATTAGTGTGGGGTCATTTTTAATTGGATTTTTTTTTCACTTAGCTTTGTTGGAAATTACCTCTATCATTAAATAAATTATATCTAATATTGACAAATATAATATATTTCAGTGCAATAAATTTAATGTAATACAAGATGCCTTTAGTTTTTTATGAAAATAATAGTATATTATACAGTTGTGTATTTCCTATTAATTGTCTTATATGTGGTATATTGAATTTCACCACAGCAGCATAGTAGATAAGAACAGTTTGCTCAATTCCTGAGGGAAATAAAGATAATAGAAAAAACAGTTTTTATTTACACTTTTGTGGGAAACAGATGTTTTCCGTTCACTTGATATTCCATCTGTAAACATCCAAGAAGAATTTTTACGTTGTTGATGGTATTAGTCGCCAACTGTATTTTTCCTTTCCACAGGCTGCTCTGACTCTTCCACAAAGACCACTTCTTCATTGTTCTACTGTGATTCCTGTTGTGGCTGTGACATTAAAGTTTATTATGCACCTTTTCAGGCTTAAGGACTCATGGTGCTTTCTTCCCTGGATGTTGTGTATATCCTGGACTTCTCACCATGTCCGTGATGGAATTCGTCATGGCCTCTGGATCTGTCCATTTGGAAAAACTGCTCCTTTGCCGTACTGGCTTTATGTGGCAATCACAGCATCTTTACCTCATCTGTGTTCATTTGTTATGTATTTAACAGGTACTGGAGAACTAATGTCTATAAAGCATGGAATTCGCATTGATGTCTAAGGATGATGTCCTTGGAAGTCACTTGTTTTGAAAATTACAGTGATTTTGATCCCTGTGCATTCCACATGATTTCTAAGTTAGACAACCTGAATTCAGGCTATGGAGCCCTTTGATTCCAAATTTGATTATTTATGGCTACAGAAATCTGTTATATGAATGGTGGTAATGTAATTTCTAGGCACTCTCTTCATGAAATCTGTAGTCTTACATGTCAGTTCTATAATAGCAAATTCTATTTGCTATATATAAAATTCAGTCATTCCTAAATATTTACATTTCCTCCTGCTGTTATCTCTGCTATAATAGTGCCATTCCTCTGGGTACCTTCCACATTTGGAAATATATCCACTCTTTGAGTAATCACATTCTTTCTATAATTAACATTTGTACAGCACCTCAAAGATGTAAAACATTATAAATGTGCCAAGTGTTAGTAAGAATTCAGTGCTGCATATCACTTCTGAGTAATATTCAACAGCTGGTTTTTGTAACTTGTTAGTTTACCCCATTTGAGTCTAACCTCTTATATTCAACTGGCTGGTTTATCTAGGACAGTGACTGCTATTTAGTAAAATGTATACCAAGCACTGCTCTTGCATAGTTGCCTGATACTCATTTTCCAAACAATTCTTACCCAGGCTTTTTGGTTGGAAAAGAAAAAATAATTAGTTTAGGAGTGTTGTGTCTGTGAAATTACAGAAAGTTTGCATTATTTAATACTAATAATTATTAATTGTATGTGATATTTAAGCAAATGAATTTATCATATTAAAGGCTTATTTCCTGCAGGAAAATGAGCTTTAAAGACATTTCAGTAGAGTCCTAAGGAAATTGAAATGACTGCAGAAATATACCTAATAAGAGTGTACTACTGTATCTATTACCTTTTACTGTGAAGCTTTTTTAGCTACAGCAGCTTCTACTAAATATAATATTGTTCTTCAACTAAAAAACAAAATCACCTCACTATACTAAAATGTAATTATTTTAGGTTAATACAATGCAACTTTGTGTGTATGGCAAATTAATGAAAATGGCAGAAATGTGCACCAGGAGCTTATTCAAAGTAACCTTTCATTCTGTAGAAATCTCTCAGAACGTCCCCAGAACAGAGCTGTGTGTATTAGGCTTTAGTTGATAGCATTATAAGTTAAGAAATATCTGCATCAACCTCTTCCTTAAAAACTTAGCCTGAGATGGTGTTTTTATGGAAGAGAAATTGTAGATTAGATTTGTTTAAAGCAGCAGTAGCTAGCAGTCAAGTGAAATGTCTGTATTTTGTGTATTTTAGAACTCTCTAAATTTACCTCTGCTACTGCTGACTTATGGGAGCTGCATAGACCTTTTGTGTTATACAGTTGTGCAAACTGCACCCCATTTTGAAGAGATACTTCCCGCCAGTCTTGTCTCAGAAGCAGAAAACTCAGCACCACTTGAGTATTATATGTTAATTAGGCTTGGAAGAAAGTTGATTCAGTTAGTCTGCTTAGCATGAAACATAAAAGTCTTAAAAATAAATATTCTGCCTGGAAAGAAAAATTGAGAGCAGTAGAGCATGAAAGAGGAAACAACTTTAAGGGTGCTTCGCATAGTATGTGACTCTTTCTCTTTTATATCCAACAAATGTTGCCCGGGCAACATGGTATAAAAGGCAAGAGGAAAGTTGAGCCTCCCCAAATGGCCTTGTCTGGCATGGCCCATGCTCTGTTCTCAGACACCCTCCTGCTTCCTAGTGCTATGCAGCAGGGGGTTCTTCCCCATATCCAAGAACCCAGGCTGAGGCTAATGGGGCCAGCCTGCATCCAGGGACTTCGTCCAATGCTCCTGCACTGAGCTTAATGGGAGGCACTGCCATCCCAGTGCTTTGGAGATGGGGGAGAGGAGGTGATGCTACCTACCTGCCTAGCTCTGGGAGAGGATAATGCACCACCCATCCATCTACCTGATGGTGGGTGCTTCCAGGGGGAAGGGCGGGGGAGTCCTCTGGAAGCAAAAGTTGCAGGCCAGGCTGTGGGCTAGACCAGTGTTTCTCACTCAGTGGTATGAGTACCCTTATGGGTTCTAGAAAGAAGTCGGGGGGTGGGAGGGGTACGTCAATACAACTGAAATTTGGAGAAAACCGAATTTTTGTTTTAAGTTTGACAGCGCTTTATTATTTTTATACTTTTTACACCCAAACATTTCATCGCTCACCCAGCTACAATTAAGTTGTTTAAACAAATGTATTGCAATGGTAGAGAAAGATTTGTTTGTGTCTGAGAACTGTAGGTACTGGGGGTACTTGTTTTTTTTTAAAGGGAGTACTTTATAAAAAACAAATTGAGAAACATTGGGCTAGACTATGTAACCCTAGAGTTCACCCACCATCCAGGACTGCAGCCTAGAATGCAGCACTACAAGCATTTTCTATTGTATAGAGCCCTTTTGTGGATTTGGATGTCTGTTCATTTAAATGAAAACAATAAACAAATGAAAACCCAACTCCATTTGGAGAATCACAGTCTGTTTTCTGCTCTTAAAGTTTATTTAAAAATTATAGGCTATGACATGTTTAGTACAGGCAGTCCCCGAGTTACGCCTGAGCAAAGCTGCCCGCTGCCCGTGTGTTCCGCCGCTTTGCTCCCCGTCCCCCTGGTCAGCAGACCAGGGGGACGGGGAGCAAAGCAGAGCTGATCAGTTTCAGCAGCAGCTGATTTGGGGATGCCTGGGGTTCTTAAGTTGAATCTGTATGTAAGTCAGAACTGGCGTCCAGATTCAGCCACTGTTGAAACTGATCAGCCACTGTTGAAACTGTTGAAACAAACCTACAGTCCCTATCTTGTACGTAACCCGGAGACTGCCTGTAATTAAAACCCATCCATCAAGAAAATCTATATTGGAAGATTTCTTCTGCTTGTGTTTCATAGTACAATATTATCTGTATGATTTACTTTTATTCAAAGACTTATATAAAAATGAAAATGAAACTCACAAATTGATGGGGGAGAGGGACTAAAAATTCTTAAAGATAATTACATTTTCAGGTTATATTCACAGCATTTTTGTGCCAAATACATTTCTGCCAATTTTCCATAAGATTAATAATATAAAAAAGTTTGGTGGTTTTTCTAGTAGTTTCCCTATGAATGCTCTATTCTTGGTGCACATGTTCCTAATGCATCCTTGATTGGAGAGTTCTATTAGCAGTCTCCATTTGGCCTGTGTATACGCTGTTAGTATCTTGTGCCCTGCACTGAGGCTTTATCAGGGTGTGAGGTTGAATCACCCCCTCTGTTCCTTCTCAACTGCCTCAGTTTGAGGCGGAGCTAGTGTGTTCCTTTCTCGCCTACTTCAGTTATGGAGCTTAGTTAATTGGTTTGTTAGTTGTAGTTACTTTAGTGTTTAAAACAAATAAAAAATCTCTCCCTGTTTGCTTATAAAGACTTGTTCTGTTTCTGTTCTGTTCCTGTCCTCTGTGAGGCAGAGGACTGGTTCACCAGAGTTTAAAAACTGTCTCTTGTGTAAAAATGCCATCCCAGTGGGTGACAGAAGTTCAAGTGCATTTGCTGCCTGGGTGAGTCAGACATGCTGCAGAGTGCAACTTCCATCTAGTTCTGAAATCTAGGGTTTGGAAATAACTAAAGTCAAATGTCAGCTCCTCACAATAGAGCATATCTTCTGCCCTCTTTTGGAACCAGGCCAGGACCCCACTGAATATCGGTCTTCACGAGTTTCTAGTGCTCCTTCTGCCTTGGTGCAACATTTTCCTAGCAAGAAATAGTGCTCAGAGCTCTCCTCCCAAATGAATTCAGAAGAGGAAATCTAGTTCCCCTCTCAGGGATTTTCCCTCAAAAAAACTTCTGTCTCCATCCTGATATACAGCCTCAAAGAGGTCTTCCTCAAGACTTGGCACCATAAATGGGAAAGGCCCTGCTGGGGGAAACATTAGAAAACACAGTTTTAGGAAGCTGGGCTCTAGGAAGATTCTGGTACCTTGGCTGGGGACAGCATCTAACAAGATCTATACTGTCAAGTCTGACTCCTCTCTTGATGCCCTTATGAAATGTCACAATGTGATATACCCTCCAACCTCATCAATGCCAGCTTCAAAGCACCTTAAGCTGCAGGTTCTATTGGACAAGGACAAACAATGCCATTCAATACTATAGCACTTTATCTACTAGAAAGACTTGGCAGTGACTTCTCAACCAGAGTCTCCAAGTCTCCATTGCTGGCAGGTAGTCAACAGCTTTTGCTGCCAAGAACCTCTCTGTCTCTAGATCCTTTTGCATTCCTGATACCATGTCCCCCTTTTCTCTAAGGCTACGTCTACACTGGCCCCTTTTCCGGAAGGGGCATGTAAATTTCACCAGTCGTCGTAGGGAAATCCGCGGGGGATTTAAATATCCCCTGCGGCATTTAAATAAAAATGTCCGCCGCTTTTTTCCGGCTTTTAAAAAAGCCAGAAAAGAGCGTCTACACTGGCCCCGATCCTCCGGAAAAAGTGCCCTTTTCCGGAGGGTCTTATTCCTACTTCAAAGGGCACTTTTTCCGGAGGATCGGGGCCAGTGTAGACGCTCTTTTCCGGCTTTTTTAAAAGCCGGAAAAAAGCGGCGGACATTTTTATTTAAATGCCGCGGGGGATATTTAAATCCCCCGCGGATTTCCCTACTACGATAGGTGAAATTAACATGCCCCTTCCGGAAAAGGGGCCAGTGTAGACGAGCCCTAAGAGTATCCACCATTAGAAGAAGGATGTTGATAATGGCCTATCCTTTGCTGCTTCCATTCTTCAGTACACCCTCACACTAATCCCTTCTCCTGAAGGGGCAGGGAAAATGCTCTAGGATCTCCTCATTCCTGCCGGGAGCAATCCTGCATTCCATCCCCTTCTCTGTGGGCCATCTTGGGACCCTTATCATCAGCTTTCCAGGGGCCTGGCCTTATCCCATTGGGATGATAGGGAGATCTAAGCTTTTCCCTCATCCTACCCCAGGACAGGAGAAAATATTCTGAGGTGCAAGAGGCCAATGTGGATACGTCTCAAACCACCATCTTGTCCTCTTTGCTAGATGTGGCCCTGATGCCTCCCCTTCTTTCCATAGCCAGTTCAGGAGCTTGCTAATCAAGTGCCAAACTCTGCAGATACTCCTTGTGAAGGCTGGAGAACTGCAGCACAAGCTGTTGGGCATTCTATGCTCCAACACCATCTAGAGTTTCCCCTTCTGTTAATGAGACTCTACTGGACCTGTTCGGATCATCTGGCAAACCCTGGCTTCGTAATACCCACTTGTAAGAGGTACCACATGAAATATGTTCCCACAAAAAATCTGAATTCCTTTTCTTCGCTCACCTCCCAATTCTCTGGTCGTTGATGCAGTGGATGAATGGAGCAAATTGCTATTATAAATTCACCCTATAAACAGACCAAAAACTCCTGGATCTCCTGGGAAGGAAGGTGTACTCATTGGCTATGCTGCATTTACTCATTACAAATTACTAATCGTTGATGGCCAAGTACAACTTTACCAGCTGTATGAAATATGGATCACACAAAGGGGCTGTAAAATCCCATCCTGTACAATTCTCCAGATTACAGAGATCCACAGAACCACAGGAAGAAAGGCAGGTTCCAGAAAGACAGTCTAATCTATCCGACATGGATTCATAACAGGTGTCATCATCATAGCAGTAGTTTTGATGGGACAGGCATAAGTTCAAATTTCCTCCTTCATTAGCTTACTAGCTTCATAGTTTTGCTTATCTTCTCCTATTTCTAGAATGCCTGGGATTGTATATCTTTAGACAGATGGGTGCTGGAAGTAATATTACTAGGTTACACCATCCATATCACTTTATTTTCTTCCTCGCTCCTCATTCCCATTCCCTGACCCTTCAGAGACCCCTTTCACAAGCCCCTACTAAGGAAGGAAATGAACACTTCTATTAGATGCACTAGAACTGGTACCCGCCTGACAAAAGGGAAAGGGATTTTCTTTTGAACTATATCCTTGTATTACAGAGGAATGGAGAGTGGAGACCAATTCTAGATATCTGTCCAAATTCATGAGACCCCCAAAAGTTCAGGATGATTATCCTGGTGGCTATAATTCCTTCTCTAGATACGGGGAATTGTTACTTGGCCCTCGACCTCCAGGACACGCACTTACATGTAACAAAGCATTCCTTTCACAAGGGATTCTTCTGATTAGTGAAGGCCGGAATCATTTTCAGTATTGAATGCTCCCATCAGCCTGTGCTCAATTCTGAGGTTCTCGAAGGTTCTATCAGTAGCAGCTGCTTATCTGTCACCAAGCTATCGTGAATAGGCTACTCAAGACTTGATCTTACCAAGAGGAGGTGTCCATATTCCACCAGGAGAGGGTGTCCTTGCTGCATAAGTGAGATTCAGTAGCTCAGTGAGAATGAAGAGTGGTTCCCGATGCAGCCAGATATAGCCTCAGTGCAGGGCAAAAAGATACCAAGGATGCATGCATGTGCTGAGTGGACACTACTGATGAAAATTTCCTATGAAGGTCATGTAGGTTGCCCATGCACCAAGAGTGGAACAACCATAGGGGGACAGCTATTAACGAACCACACAGCATGAGATGAGTGACCTGTTCTTCTGTGTTAAACATTGCTAGAAAGAAAAATCACTTAATAGTGTCATTTTAGTTTAACTGTGACCATCTTAAATGTTTCAAAAATGGTGAACTTGTTTTCACTGATGCACTTCTAACAGCTTAAATTACTATAGCTATTTACTTTATGTTTTTAAATTTTTAGTCTCTTTTGTTCTATCCAGGTTTTATACCACCCTTATCATCACAATGTATGAGTTCCTTTCAAAAGTGCATTAAGCAACATAACTATCATCTGTCACAAGTGGCTTTCTCTAATTTCCCTGTTTCCAGGAATTTTTAAACAGTTAAAATGTGGTATGGACACAGCCCTATCTCATTATTTAGCAAAGGTCAAATCAGAAAAGCACTCCTTGCACTTGGAAATGGAAAGTGATAGGGATTATGATTGTTCTTAGACCCTGCAAGAGTTTGTTTCAGTCTTGGACCAATTTCCAAAAAATCTGTCTTCTGCACAAAGCTTTTCTCTTGTAGTAAGTAACTCAGTGTATTTGAATGCAGTGCTGTAGCTTTGTCAGTCCCAGGATATTAGAGACACAAGATGAGTGAAAGAATTAATATATTTGAGGTTTACTGCTCTCTTTACAGTAAAAGTATAAATATGTAAAGTGTGCCAGTCTTAAATACATTGAAAATATGATAGTAAATGCAGGATCATAGCTTAATTTAAAATGTGAGATACTCACCAATGAGGTTTTCCCAGGTGTTAGTCTAACAGTTACTTCAGTGTACAAAGATTGCTAACATTCCTAGTTTTATTTTCAAAGTGCAACTATATATATTTTTCTCCCAAATAAACTGTTTTGGTGGTATATGCTGTTCCTCTATTCTGGTAACTTGGTCTTCTTTTTTAAATACGTATTTAATTTAACAGCTGCTATTTAAAAATGCAGCAAACCTGTATAAATAGGATGTAACAATTATTTTATTTATCCAAAGGCCTTATTAGAAAATAAGACATACATCCTCATAAAAATCACATGGCTACTCTATTTTAAAGTGAAGTTGGTATTTTTTATGGGTACTGATGCAGTTTTTCTTTAAAAAACTTTAATACTGATTGTGCCTTAAATTAATCTGTAACAAATTAGGGATGTTAAATTGTGAGTAATTGACTAATTGAATAGTCGATACATTTTGCATCAACTATTCGATTAGTCGATAAGGTGCCTCCGCCTTTGGAGTATAGCAACAGCTCCATGTGGCGCTACTACTTTGAAACACTGTGGGGAGCCCGGTGTCCGGCTCCTTGTGACATTTCAAAGTGGCAGCACCACATGGAGCCTGGGAATAGCAGGGGAGCCTGGGCTCAGCCCAGCGCTGCTGCTTTGAAATGCCACATGCAGCCTGGGGACACCCCAGCTGGCCCTAGGCTGCACGCACCCTTTCAAAGTGACAGTGCCGCATGGAGCCCACGGTCTGGCCCCGGGCTCCACGTGATGCTGTCGCTTTGAAGTACCCTGACTCTTCCTCTTCTTCCCCGCGCTGCCTCTTTCTGATAGAGGCAGCAAAGGGGGGGGGGGGAAGCGACTAGTCGACTATCCAATAAGCATTTGCTTATCAGATAGACAACTAGTCCTTCTCAAACCTATAACAAATTATAACCATTAACTGATCATTGCCTTGCCCAAAGCTATAACTTCATGTACTGAGTTAAATTGAATTAAGTATATTGTTAAATATCCATGCTCAGGTATTCACTTGTTATTGGAATAACAGTCCCCTTGACTGTGGAAAAAGCTACTTTATGTTTCTATTTTGAAAGCAATTGAGGAAAGGGGAACCATGTGTTAATATATTAAGAGCACTTAACTGTGTTGAAAATGTCAAGCTTGGAGCTTGTAAATGTGCATTTGCATTGTAATCATTCACTCCAATAAAAATGAAATTTATGAGCTACATAAATAAACCACAACAAACATATAAATAAACCAGAGAGTCTTTAGTTAACAGAAGAGAATTAAATCAACCTACAATTCTCCTTTTATGTAAATTATACTCATCATAGGCTGAATTTTATTGTTAGTATTACATTACTTAAATTTTGCATCTGTGTAATGGAGTGTAGAATCTGGTCTTAGGGACACGATCTTTCTCCCGTCAGGTAAATCTTGCACTGAAGACCGTCAGTGAGAGTTTCAAAGAGAGAGATTAGGTGAGGTAATATCTTTTATTGGGCAAACTTATGTTGATATGAGAGACGCTTTTGAGCTACACAGAGCTCTTCTTAAGATATTCCCAGCACCACAGCAAAATGCAAAATAGAACAGATTGTTTAGCATAAGAAGTTAGCATATATTGTAAGAGACCATTGAAGGCAGAGTTTTGTCAGGTTAAAATGTGCTGAATCCCTTAAATGTATTGCTATCTTTTCCCATTTGCATTATCACCATCATTAATGGCACTTATAAAATCCTGCTGTTTACATTCTTTAAGTGGAGTGATCTGAAATTATAGGATTTTTGTTCAGATGTTAACTCATCAAATTTGGTTGTTCGTCTAAATTGATCATAAGAGTGAATACTGTGCTGTAAGACTGTTTTGTTTTACTTGTAACACTTTATGGAACAATAAAGTCGCTTGACAAAGTAATGATGATTGTGCTTGCTTATTACACTCAGCCCTCTTCCATTTCTTGCAGCCTTGATGCTTAATTATCATTTTCCATCTTGTTTCTTTGAGTGTAGTTTTTGTAACGATTCATGGGAGGAGTGGTAATTAAACAGGAGAACCTCACTGGGCTTACAGTTACATTTTGAAACAATAGTTACATCAACATAAGGCTAAAGAAAATTTCACTATGATGAGATTCCTTAATTAAAATGGTGTTTTGTACCTTTGAGAAGTTTAAAGCCATCTCTTAATTTATAAAATGATTTGTTTTAGCAAAGCCAGTTTTATAAAAAATGATAGTGCCTACAAAGCTTCATTTTTTGTGAAAATGACTTTTTGCCAAAGGAGACCACAACATACTAAAACTTTTAAAAGTGTAATTCCTTCTTAGGCTAATTATATACAATGTTTCCACAGAGAAGAAATAATCTGCAATTATAAATGCCTTTCTAAATTCTTATGTGTACTGTGATTCAATATTTCTACAACAGTGTGACCCTAACAGTTTTTCTTTCCAGATGCATCTGAATAGGAGCTAAGGTGTTGTATCGGGATAATGAAAAGAAGCCATTCTGTACTAAGCATCATTGTTTGAGGTTTATATTACCTGTTTAATTAGAACATAAGAACGGCAGTACTGGGTCAGACCAAAGGTCCATCTAGCCCAGTATCCTGTCTACCGACAGTGGCCAGCACCAGTTGCCCCAGAGAGGGTGGACCGAAGACAATGATCAAGTGATTTGTCTCCTGCCATCCCTCTCCAGCCTCTGACAAACAGAGGCCAAGGACACCATTTTATCCCCTGGCTAATATCCTTTTATGGACCTAACCTCCATGAAATTATCTAGCTTTTCTTTAAACTCTATTATAGTCTTAGCCTTCACAGCATCCTCTGGCAAGGAGTTCCACAGGTTGACTACACACTGTGTAGTCTCTTGGAAAGCTTAAATATAGAACATCATTAAATTAGTATCAATTTAACAGAATACTTGCAGCAATTATCTCTGACAGAACTGTTGATATTTTTACTTCGTGTAACTTGATCCTACTTCTATTTCAAAGGTTTATCTGCGACTGTTTTTGAGCCAAAGTCTTGTGCAGTAACAACATTAAAAGAAATGTTTGCTTAAGTGTTAGTGGAGTGCAAGGAGATGATCAACAAAATAATACTTATATACAAATATAAACTCACACACAATTTCCAGATATTAACATCATCTGTTTAAGTGAATATAAAGAAAACAAGCATTGTGAAAGGAATGGAGAGTGGTAGAAAAGAAATTGCTGTGTCTCAGTAAGAAAAGGTAGTTATGGGATAGTACAGTAGTCAACAATTATAGTTTAAATACACATGGTCTATTTGAATTAGCACAAGTAAGCTAAAATTGTCTGAAACAGATCTTTATAGGCATGATATTAGTGGCTCCTTGGTGACATCACAAACTATATATTGACTTGCTAGAAAGTGAAAAACTATGATGACTGAGCATCTATGCACCATGATCAGAGTGAAAAATCAGATATAAAAGCACACAATTTTATACTAAATAAATAAGAGAGTCAGAAAAATACTGCTCTTGCAAGGGTCTTTGGTGAGGAAATAGAGAATGGAGAATGAGATTAAAAGCAGAATTTATGTGTGGGCAAGATTTGAAAGGCGAAGGCACAAAATGAGCTCAATCTAGTTAGAGACATAAAGGGTAATAAGAAGACATTGTACACATATATTAGAAGCAAGAGGAAAACCAAGGACAGGGTAGGCCCATTGCTCAGTGAAGAGGGGAAAAGCAATAACAGAAAACTTGGAAATGGCAGAGGTGCTTAACTTCTTTGTTTTGATTTTCACTAAAGATTGATGGTGACTGGATGCCTAACATAGTGAATGCTAGTGGAAATGGGGTAGGTTTAGATGTTAAAATAGGAAAAGAACAAGTTAAAATTTACTTAGAGAAGTTAGGCGTCTATAAGTCACCAGGGCCTGATGAAATGCATCTAGAATACTCAAAGAGCTGATAGAGGAGGTTTTTGAGCCTTTAGCTATATCATCTTTGAAAAATCATGGAAGTCGGGAGAGATTCCAGAAGATTGGAAAAGGGCAAATATAGTACCCATTTATGAAAAAGGAAATAAGAACAACCCAGGAAACTGTAGACCAGTCCGTTTAACTTCAAGATGATTGTCCCTGAGGGTGCTCCACCACCAGCACTTCCTCCCTCTGCTTCAGACTTGCTGGTTTTTCCTTCTGGAGCAGAGAAGGAACTGAAGGGATTGTTGGCTGTGCTTGCATAACAGCCATACTGCGCATGCCATCTGCTTTATATGTGCAGCCTACTAGAGGTCACTACTTGCTACCAAATATCTCCAACTAGGCGTGCAGCGGCACCCAAACATCTAAGGTGGAGTAACCCTCTCTTCTGTCCAAGAAAGATAAGGGAGCAAATAATTAAGGAATTAGTCTGCAAACATCTGGAAGATAATACAGTGATAGGTAACGACCAGCATGGATTTGTAAAGAACAAATCATGTCAAACCAATCTGATAGCTTTCTTTGACAGCATATCAAGCCTTGTGAGAAGCAGTGGATGTGGTGTACCTAGTCTTTAGTAAAGCATTAGATATGGTCTTGCATGACCTTATTGATAAACTAAAGAAATACAACTTAAATGGGGCTACTATAAGGTAGGTGCATAACTGTCTGGATAACCATTCTCAGGGAGTAGTTATTAACGGTTCACAATCATGCTGGAAGGACATAAAAAGTGGGGTTCTGCAGGAGTCTGTTTTGGGACCAGTTCTGTTCAATATCTTATTCAATGATTGCAGAGGATACCAAGCTGAGAGGGGTTCCAAGGGCTTTGGCGGATAAGGTCATAAATTCAAAATGATTTGGACAAACTAGAGAAGTGATCTGAAGTAAACAGGATGAAGTTTAACAAGGACATACAAAGTACTCCACTTAAGACGGAACAATCCGTTTCACGCATGCAGAATGGTAAGTGACTGTCTAGGAAGGAGTACTGCAGAAAGGAATCTAGGGGTCATAGAGGATCACAAGCTAAATAAGAGTCAACAGTGTGATACTGTTGCAAAAAACAAACAAACCATGATTCTGGGATGCATTAACAGGAGTGTTGTGAGCAAGACATGAGAAGTCATTCTTCTGCTCTACTGTGCACAGATTAGGCACAACAAGGCACAATACTTAACTGGAGTACAGACGGTCCCCGGGTTATGTACAAGATAGGGACTGTAGGTTTGTTCTTAAGTTGAATTTGTATGTAAGTTGGAACTGGTACATATTGTAGGGGAAACTCTAGCCAAACATTTCTCCAGAGCTCAGTTTTATTCTCCCACACCTCACTTCCCTCAGTCCTTTATTCTCAAGCTGAGGTGTCTGCTGAGAAAAGCCTCTCCACGTCTCCCTGATCTGCTGTGGGGGGCGCTAGCTTCGCGTCTCCCTGGTCTGCTGGGGGGAAGCAGCTAGTGCGGGGTTGCCTCACCCCGTTTGTAAGTAGGGATCCGATGTAAGTCGGATCCATGTAACCCGGGGACTGCCTGTATTGTGTCCAGTTCTGGGCACCACATTTCAAGAAAGATGTGGAGAAATTGGAGAAGGTCCAGAGAAGAGCAACACAAATGATTAAAGGTCTTGAAAACATGAGCTATGAGGGAAGACTGAAAGAATTGGGCTTGTTTAGTTTAGAAAAAGAAGTCTGAGGGGACATGATAGCAGTTCTCAACCACCTAAAAGTAAGTTACAAGGAGGAGGGAGAAAAATTGTTCTCCTTGACCTCTGATGATAGGACAAGAAGCAATGGGCTTAAATTGCAGCAAGGGAGGTATAAGTTGGACATTAGGAAAAACATCCTAACTGTCAGGGTGGTTAAAAACTGGAATAAATTGCATAGGGAGGTTGTGGAATCTCAATCAGTGGAGATATTTAAGAGCAGGTTAAATATCCAGGTTAAATACTGTATAGACATCTATCCGGGATGATATAGATGGTGCTTGGACCTGCCATGAGGGCAGGGGGCTGGATTTGATGATCTGTCGAGGTCCCTTTCAGTTGTACTATTCTCTAGTTCTAAAATTTCTTAAAATGGTGCATGTAAAGACTACATCAGGAGTTCTCAGACTTCATTGCATCATGACCCCCTTCAGCAACAAAATGACTACATGACCATAGAGTAGAAGAGGCTGGAGCCAGAGCCCAAACCTCATGTCCTAGCCAATTTAATGCTGACTCTGACATTTAAATGAAATTGTGACCCTCTTTGGGGTCCTGACCCAGTTTGAAAATCACTGGGTAAGATATTAACTACAGCTTTTATTGCAACTTGAAGAGTTGCTCATAATTAAAAGAAAATTCCAGGTTGTGGGGAATCTGGCATCAGTTACTATAGTAGGAATTTTTACAGTGTATGCAGAGCAGTTAGTTAGTTAGTTGTGTTAATTAAAACATTTTTAAAACACATTCCACCTACCCTAGTATAAAAACTGCCAGTGTTCTCATTAATAGCAAATCTTAATAGAGCAAATATTCAATAAGATGCACAACCGATTCAACAAAGTTAAATAATCAACCAAATACTAAGAAAAAATCATAGAAATATAGGGCAGGATGAGATCTTGAGTGGTCATCTAGTCGAGCCTCATGCACTGAAACAAGACAAGGTATATTTAGATATCCCTGACAGATGTTTGTCTATTCATGGGCATTCCACAACTTCCCTTGGGAGTCTTTTTCAGTACTTTACTATCCTTGTAGATTAGATATTAGAAAGTTTCTTCTAAGTATCCTTTGCTGCAGAGTAAGTCCATTACTTCAGTGGACATGGAGAACTGTGAGATCACCATGGTCTTTATTCAATATTAAACATGCTAAGTAATTTTAACCTTTCCTCATTGGTCAGATTTTTAAAAACTCTTAGGGTATGTCTACACTGCCACCCTAGTCCGAACTAGCGTGGCTAATGTAGGCATTCGAAGTTGCAAATGAAGCCCAGGATTTAAATATCCCGGGCTTCATTTGCATCTTGCCGGGCGCCGCCATTTTTAAATCCCCCTTAGTGCGGACTCCGTGCCCACGGCTACACGCGGCACGGAGTAGGTAGTTCGAATTAGGATCTCTAATTCAAACTACCGTTACTCCTCATGGAGAGCCTAATTCAAACTACCTACTTGTGCCACGTGTAGCCGCGGGCACGAAGTCCGCACTAAGGGGGATTTAAAAATGACGGCGCCCGGAAAGATGCAAATGAAACCCGGGATATTTAAATCCCGGGCTTCATTTGCAACTTCGAATGCCTACATTAGGCACCCTAGTCCGAACTAGGGTGGCAGTGTAGACATACCATTACTGGTTTTGTTGCTCTCCTATGGACTGTCCAATTTTTCCCACTCTATTCCACACTGGTGAGGACTCAGCTGAAGTACTATGTCCAGTTCTGGGCACATTAAAAAAGATGTGGACAATCACCTCGTATATTTTATATATTATACTTTTGTTAATATATCCCAGAATGTTAGTCTCTTTGGAAACTGGATCTCATTGTTGGCTTATATTCAATTTGTGGTCTACCATAACCCCATACTTTCAGCAGTACAAATGCCTACCTAAGTCATTCCCCATTTTGTTGTGCATTTCATTTTTTTCTCCCTAAGTGTAGTATGTTGTATTTGTCTTTATTTAATTTAAGCATGCTGCCTTCAGTCCAATTCTCCAATTTGTTCTCCAATGTATTATGGTTGTTTAGAATTCGGACCTTATTCTCTGAAGTGTTTCCAACTCCTTCCAGCTTGATGACATCTGTACATTTTATAAGCCTGTTCTTCACCCCACTATCTAAGCCATGTATGGAAATATAACTAGTACTTTCTCCCAGTTTGGCAATGAACCATTGAAAATTGCTCTTTGAGAATGATCTTCCAAGAAGATATGCACCACTTTACAGTAATTTAATGTAGACCACATTTTCCTACCTTATGAAAATGTTCTGTGGGACTATGTCAAAAGCCTTACAATATCAAAATCATGTCAGTTTCCCTCCTATTCATTAGGTCAGTAGCCCTGTCAAAAATATATATATTATCAGAAAAACTTGTTCCACCCAGTTTCTGGAGGGTTGTCAATAGAAGCACATTCCACATATAGGGAATTTCTTGGCCCAACCATGAAGAGATAGGTTAAAACCATGGGCAGCCATTGCAAATCTGTATTAGACAGCCACATTCATATAATCCTGTCCATCCACAGATGAGCATTTCAGACCGTCTCTGCCTCCTGACTTTTCTGGACCAATGAAAGATGTAACAGGACTCCCAGCCTGTGAGCCATATTGGCAAAAGGTGAGTGTATGTCTTCAATAATCAGAACAGATTATTTTTTATCAAACTTTCAGGTTTGAGTTTGTCATTTCTCAGCAAGAGGCCATAATCAGGTTTTCTTTTAATTGGCTGCCCTTAACTAATTATGTATATGTAGTATACATATAAACCCATGTATCATAGACCAGCTATGAGGCCTGAGGCCTATACAGCAATGATCAAAACTTTGCCAATATAAAGCAAAGTGAAGTTGTGAGCAAGACACAGGCCCTGCTTTCTGAAATTGGCAAAAACAAGACTGAAATTTCAGAAACACTCCTATCTAAGCGATATGAGGCACAGGCTGTAAATACATTCCAGAGGTGTCATAACAGAACACCTTGTTAGGAAACATCTTGGTACCAACTGCCTTCCCACAAATAACATACATACCAACCCAGGTTTGGAACCAGGTATAACTGATGGCATGAAGGGTAGTAATGGAAACCCCCCTTCTGTGTGGTAAAGGGTGATAACTAGCTAACAGAGGGTGGCAACCTGATATGTCAAGAGTGATGTGTAATTTGACTGTACCCCCAAAGGGTGGTTGTCAGCTGACCACGGGGGGATGCTAGAATCCAGAGCATTTAGTTGGGTGCTAGTTCACTGTCATGGCGTACATATGTTTAGTGGCACAGTGGAGAGTCTGTGACAACTACTGCTGACAACTACTGCTGTACTTCACTTGGTGTTGGGAATAAGTTTTGAACACACTGGGTTCAGGTGAAAACAAGCAGAGGATTTATTGGTTCACACAGCTGGTGGAGTACTCATCAGGGGTTAACCCGGTGAGCACTAACTTAACCAAAACATACATTAGATATAGGTAGCAGATGGACGGAGGAGAAGTAATTTGATAGGTCTAGCAGCGGAAGTGAGATATGCACATAAACCAATAGTCTATAGCAGTTACACAGCATCTCCGCCCATTACCAATTTAACATGTTATCACTAATACAAATAGTTATTCCTAACAAGCTAAATAAGCCAACATAAACAAAGGCATGTTGATGGTCACTTTGTCGGCCAGAAATATGCGTCTCCTGCGGGGGTGGTATTGCCTTGGCATGATCTTTGGGATCCAAACTTATTTTCTAGGAACAAAGCAGACAATGAAAAACAATTCCGCGCGGTTGTTTGGTTGTTTGGTACCGGCCTTATCAAAGTGAGGCCATTTTGGAATGTGGTTGTCAGGGGAATCAGGGTCACAGTAACTGTTGAACTGTTTTACTTCCCAAGCTGGCCTGATACTTTCAGGTTTCAGTTTGTCAGTTCTCAGCAAGATACCATGCACTGCCTCAATTTACCCTACAGTTGGCAATAAACCAAGCCGGGTGCTTTGGATCTTTATCCGATTTGTGGTCTCTGAGGGCTCTCTGAGTCTGTCGTGATGACTAATTGTGCATGGTTAACACATTAGACTGGGGAGTGCACACGCACAACCGAAAGTTTATCATCATTGCCGGAGTAGAGCTGTCAGGAACCTATTGGGATGCTTGACTGACGATAGCCTCAACTAATTATGTATATCATTTGCAAACAACTAAAATTCATCAATATATATAAATACTTAGATGCAGAGGGCAACAGAAAAAAACTTGAAGAACAAACTTTTCCATAAGATACATAACCACTGAAATGTACTGCTAGGGTGATAAATATTCATGTAGCAATCTGAAGCTGTTAAAAATGCTAATTCTCAAAATACTCTAAATGGTTGTATTAGATATTACTTTACAATAATTGATTAATGGCTTGTAAGTGAAGCCATTTGTACTTCAGGGGAGTTTGTGTGTCTGACCTCCATGGCTGGTGTCTAGTTCCACTGTTTGATTTTTTTCAAAAGTGACTCCCAAAATCACTAGTCACAACTTTGTTGCATCCAAATTGAGAATCCCTATAGGAACTAGATTTTTAGAAAGTGCTGAATGCTTATCCACTGAAAATCAGATTCTTTCAAAGTGTCTATCTTGAGTACCCAAAACCCAAGAAGCTTTAAATTACCAATCATTTTAAAAAAATTTGTGATAAATTAAGCAGTGGTTCTGATGGACACACTACACCCACCTTTCCTGAATATAATGTGTTCAAGTAACAAGGTGAAGGACATAGTACAAAAACTAAATAGAAAGGAATACTGGGGTTCTGTGCCTTTTTTTTAGTTTGTAATGTATATGCTTCCACAAAAAGAATGATTGGAAGTAAAGGATATGAAACACAGAAAGAAGGGTGATGGCTGACAGTGTAAATTTATTGTAGGATTCTAGTACAATACCCATATAACAGTTCATACAAAGGTTTCACAATATATTTTTCCAGCTGATTATATTTGTATTTTGATTGTACAAAATGTGTAGACCAAAACAAATCAGTTGTACAAGATGGAATTCCATTACCTCCACTCTTATCTTTCCTGTGAAACTGAAAAATATGACTGGATTTCTTGATGGCTTTGATTAGGGCTGGATTATGAAAGAGGAGCCACTAAAGTCCCTTTGTGCGGAATTCCTATCTGGCTCTGGCTGGCAGGGAAGAGGGGAGGAGGCAGGAGTGGTGCCTGCAAGTACAGGGTGACATGGAACACCCTGTTCCCCCTGCCAATGGAATTATGCCACATAAGTGCCCCAGTCTCATGTCCCCTTCCTCCTTCCCAGACTCCCCACCCTCACCCCGTTCTTGAACCCTACCACCTGCCCAGACTCCTCAGCTCCAGCCTCCTCCTGCACTATACCTCCCACCCAACCCTCCCAGCTGACTGCTGTGCCCTACCTCCCACCCAGACCCCACCCCCTGTCCTCTCATCCCAAGTCTGCTCCTGCACCTACCACCCACATAGACTCTGCACCCCAGCCTGCTACCTGGCAGGCTCCTCCCACATACTGAACCTCTCATTTTGGTCCCATCCTGGAACCTAGGAGGGCCCCACAAAATTTACTAGCCTCAGGCTCCCAGAAGAGTTTATCTGGCCCTTGCGTTGATATAGGATGCTGCTGTTAGCCAAAATTTTCAGCTGTAGTCACTGGAGAGAGAGACATAGGGTATGTCTACACTGCCACCCTCGTTCGAACTGGGGTGGCTAATGTAGGCATTCGAAGTTGCAAATGAAGCCCGTGATTTAAATATCCTGGGCTTCATTTGCATCTTGTCAGGCGCCACCATTTTTAAATCCCCCTTAGTGCGGACTCCGTGCCCGCGGCTACACGCGGCATGGAGTAGGTAGTTCAAATTAGGCTCTCTAATTCGAACTACCGTTACTCCTCTTGGAACGAGGTGTACCGGTAGTCCGGTAGTTCGAATTAGAGAGCCTGATATGATGTTTTCTCCTCACAGGGCTGAGGCACCGTGTGACACTCCTCTGCAAATTATCCTTTATTCGTTTCCTTTCTACAGTGCTTAATAGAAAATACCACTGGATCTTAAGGAGGGTTTCCCCTATCAACTGGCATTTAAATAAAAAGTCTTCTGCATTAGAATTGGTAATGTTAAACTGTCTCGGTTTTGTGACTCTGGCATACCACATGCCATCTCGTGCCAAGGCCACTGGGCTTCACTGAACATAGCTGGAAACCAGTTTGGCTCACCTGTTAGAACTGTTAAAATAGAAGATTCATTTATAAGAACATGGTTAGTGTTTATGAAATGATTGTAGAACACTGCATGTAGCAATCTCAATTTACATCATCTGTATCCTATAGTACAAAGGTATATTGAGTGTTTGCATTTTAAACTACTGTAATTGTGTAATTCACCAAACTGGAAAGAAGGGCTGGTCTTGTGCACAAAAAGGTCCCATTGATATTTCATAATGGCTAATTTGCTTTCAAAGTACAAAGACTTTTGACTTACACACACACCCATCTAAACTAATCAGGAGAGACCTGCAGAGGGACACTTTCCCATCATTTTGAACTGTGGGGGAAGGGTATAAAAATGAATGCTTGAGAAGTTCACGCTTGCTACTTGTTTGGTGAAATCTAAGTACAGAATGCACGATCAATTTGGGGTTGTGGCTTCTCAACAATCCACCCTGAGGTTGACACTCATGTTTGTCAGCCAGTCCACACAGCTTGACAAATTCATTAGTCCAAAATGTTCGATACAGCTTTTCTGAATATGAAGTTGTATCAATACGAGGCAGCTCTTAACCAGCCTCAGGGCCATCCTTCTCCAATTCAGGGTGGCCAGGGATCTGATGTCCCTACTGCTGCCGCCCACACTGTGAGACCTTCCTTTGACTTCAGAGTCAGTGAAGGTGCTGCCTCCAAGGGAAACGTCCCGGTGTGCCCACTGCAGTGATCTCTCACCTGCTGCCGGCGCCCAGCATCTTGGTACTTCTCTCCAACACCATGACTCTGGTCTACAGCTCCACATTCCTAGTCGCCAGTTCCATGATGCATAGCACCAGCATTGTTATAGCCTCATGACATCCATCTCTGTCTATTTGGCACCAGTTAGTGTCATCTCAGCACCGGTCATTGACTCCTTGACACTGGTCACCAACTCCTCAATCCCTGACCCCTCAACATTCTCCGCTGTCCCAGCACCGCTCCCAGCCTCTATTGATCCTTTGAGCCATGTTGTCAGTCCCCTTTCCCCCATCATAGCTGGGAGAAAGAGGCACTTTCTTGGTCTCTGTGGGAAGAGTCCTCTTTGGAGTTGGAGGGGGAGTTCATTTCCCAAAAGCACCAGTGTATGACTGCACCAGATGTAGGTGCTGGCCCCTTTGGTGGGATCCTGGCCACCAGGGCAATGACCAGCACACTAGCAATATTGGAACCCATGGGGGTTCCCACAATGCCAGAGCCTTACTCTCATCAGTTATTTATATCCACATCAGAGAAGCGGACCATGGCACCTACCTCTATGGTGCAAGTGCCTCATTTGAACTCTGATGCCAGTCCTAAGCCCAGGAAGAAATTACCCATGTTCCAGAGGGGGTTCCAGTCCCTCCACCAGCATTATTATTATCCTCCACCAGCATTATTATTATCCCAGACGAGGTTGTTGGACCCACTCCCACCAGGGGCTCCTTAAAAGTGTTACCTCAAATTCAGGATTAGAGGAGGAACTGAAGAGCTGACACTTAGGATCTTCAACATACTGGCGTGGGCAACCCCTTCTAAGATTGCTGGTCTCTGAATGGATGCTGAAGTTGGTCAGAATCCTCTGGCAGATCCCATTGGTTCTCCTCCAACATTGAAAAAGGCAGAAAAGAAGTATTATGTCCCGGCAAAAGGTATGAGTGCTTGTACTCTCATCCATCCACTAGGTCTCTGTTTGTGCTTGCCATGGAATGAGCAGGACAGGCAGAGTCAAACACCATGCCTAAAAATAAAGACTCAAGCTGGATTTGTTTGGGAGAAAAAAAATTATTCTATAGCCAGTTTCTGACTTGTAATATCTGGGACACTGTGACCAAATTTAAGGATTCCTTGCCTCAGCATTTGAGGCAAGAATTTCTGGACAGTAGCCAGAGCATTCATCTACCTGGCAATGTATGTAGCTTATTTGGCAGCCAGGTCAGTGGCCTGACTTGTGTCCATGTGGCATTGTTCATGGTCCTTGCAATTATCTCATGAGGAGCGGCAGCCTATTCAGGACCTCCCCTTCAACTGTAATGTTCCTTGACTTCTCAGTTGGGCTCCATATGATACTCAGGTGACCTGTGGCAGGCATTGGAGGATGTGCCCTAGGACACTGTATCAGACTTGCCTCAGGATCCATCTCCCCCATTTATTTCTGAACCGTTAATCTTCTTTCTTCACTGCATGGGCTGTGGTTACCTCAGATCGTTGGGTGCTCAACATCATAATAGCTGGTTACACTTTGCAGTTTGCCTGCATCCTTTACTCCCATCTCATTCCTCAGTGCTCTTCAGGAACCTCTATCATTAGCAACACTTCGTCGAGGAAGTGGAAAGCCTCCTAAAGGTAGGAGCCATACAGGATGTTTCTCAAAAACTAAGAGGAAAAGGTTTTTATTCCTGATATTTCCAAAGACCAAAGGGGGCATCACACAGATCCATTCTAGATCTGCATCACCTCAACTAATAGCTCCAGAAATTGAAATTCTGCATGGTCTCTCTGGTTTCTATCATTCTGTCTGTGGATCCAGCACCTTCGACTTAAAGGTCTCCTGTTTCCATATTTCTGTTTTACATGGGCACAGGAGATTCCTTCAATTCATGGCAGGCCATGCCCATTACCAATACACAGCACTGAATTTGGCTTATCATCTGCTCTGAAGATCTTCAGAAAGTGCATGGCAGTGGTTACTGCTTACGTGAAATGTTGAGGCATGCAGATGTATCCATACTTCAACAACTGGCTTGTTAGAGGTAGATCACAAGCTCACATTCAGCACAGACTCACCTTAATATGAGCAATCTGTTGAGAGCTGGGCCTGCCTGTAAATGAACAGAAATGAGCTCTGATCCCAGCTCAGAGAATAGTTTTGGGACCAGAGCTTGATCTTACCCAGAGCCTATCTACCAGATTCCAAGCGTTATCAGATCTCATCCATGGCTCATGTCAGAGCCCATCTACTCAGGACCCCCCGGGTATGCTCTACGAAGCCACATGGCTGCATGTACTTACGTGGTTCAGCAGGTATGCCTGCACCTCAACCCCTGCAGATGTGGCTGGCATCAGTCTTTGCCTCATGCAGACAGAATTTGGACTTAGTGGTCATAGTCCCATCAAATAGTCATCTTTGACTTGCTGAGTGGGCCCATGATCAGTGTTGAAAGGGGTTATCTTTGTAGCCCCATCCCCATGGTGTTCTTGGTCTCAGACACTTCACATCTGTGGCGGGCAGCCTACCTCTGCAACCTCTAGGTAGGCAAGGTCTCTGATCCCAGGACAGTTGCTCCCTCCATATAAATGTAAGGGACCTTAGGGTGACATGCTTGGCCTGTCAGGTGTTTCTTTCCTACCCGACAGGCAGAGTAGTGCAGCTCTTGATGGTCAATTCCACTGCGATGTTCTACATCAAAAAGCAAAGAGCTTGCACATTAGCTCAGTATCAAGAGCAACCTAGTTATGGGACTTCTGTGTGCAACATGCCATTTGTCTCATGATGTTGCATCTCCTAGCCGAAAGGGAACCAGCCTAGAGCAGGTCCTTTTCTTCTTACCACAAGTAGTCACTTCATCCAGAGATTGTTAGCATGATCTTTCAGAGTTGGGGGACTCCCCAGGTGGATCTATTTGCATACAGTCACAAAAAATGCATTTTTGCTCAATCCACAGGCTCACCAGAGGTTGTCTGTCCAACACCTTCCTGCTATCAATGTTGGGAACATTGCTATATGCCTTCCCACCAATACCCCTGATTCACAAAGACTTCATGAAGGTCAAGTAGGAAAAGGTGAAAGGAATTCTGGTAGCTCTAGTGTGGCTGTACCAACACTGGGTCTGCATGTTATTGGAACTTTTGAAAGTTCCCTGATTAGAGCTCCTGTTCCAACCATACTTGTTCTTACAGAATCAAGGCTGTCTGCTTCACTCAAACCCCGTGTCCCTGTACCTGACTGTGTGGCTTCTGCGTGGCCGAATGTGAAGAAATGGGCCTGCCTGGCATAAGACTAAGTCATCCAGCTGAGTAGCAGGAAATCCTCCACAAGAGTGACCTACCTAGCCAAGTGCAAATGCTTGATCTGTTCAGCCTTGACCAGAGTCTTTGTCCCTCGCAGTCCTTGTTACAATCCATTTTAGGTTACCTGCTTCACCTCAGGTTCCAGGGCCTGGCCCTTTTGTCAGTCAAGGTCCATTTGGGAACCATCTTGATCTTCTACTCTCAGGTCTAAGATAGATGGGTCTGCCCTCAAAACATGACGACCAAATTCATGAAAAGTCTAAAAAGGCTATGCCTGCAAGTTCATGTCTATATCCCTTTTTGGGATCTAAACTTGGTTCTTTCAAGGCTCACAGTTCCCCTTATCATAGGATCATAGAATCATAGAACCATAGAGCTGGAAGAGACCTCAGAAGGTTATCAAGTCCAGCCCCCTGCTCTAGGCAGGACCAATCCCAACTAAATCAACCCGGCCAGGGCTTTGTCAAGCCGAGACTTAAACACCTCTAGGGATGGAGACTCCACTACTTCCATAGGCAACCAATTCCAGTGCTTCACTACCCTCCTAGTGAAATAGTTTTTCCAAATATCCAACCTGGACCTCTCCCACCACAACTTGAGACCATTGCTCCTTGTTCTGCCATCTGTCACTACTGAGAGCAGCCTCTCTCCATCCTCTTTGGAACCTCCCTTCAGGAAGTTGAAGGTTGCTCACTCTTTCCTCCTTCACTCTTCGCTTCTGCAGACTAAACAGACCCAACTCCCTCAGCCTCTCCTTATAGGTCATATGATCCAGCCCCCTAATCATTTTGGTTGCCCTCCACTGGACCCTCTCCAATGCATCCACATCCTTTTTGTAGTGGGGGGCCCAGAACTGGACACAATACTCCAGAAGTGGCCTCACCAGAGCTGAATAAAGGGGAATAATGACATCTCTGGATCTGCTGGCAATGCTCCTCTTAATGCAACCTAATATACCATTAGCCTTCTTGGCTACAAGGGCACACTGTTGACTCATATCCAGCTTCTCATCCACTGTAACCCCCAGGTCCTTTTCTGCAGAACTACTACTTAGCCGGTTGGTCCCCAGCCTGTAACAATATTTGGGATTCTTCTCTCCCAAGTTCAGGACTCTGCATTTGTCCTTGTTGAACCTCATCAGATTTCTTGTGGCCCAATCCTCCAATTTGTCTAAGTCACTCTGGACCCTATCTCTTCCCTCAAGCGTATCTATCTCTCCCCCTAGCTTAGTGTCATCCTCAAACTTGTTGAGGGTGCAATCCATCCCCTCATCCAGATCATTAATAAAGATATTGAACAAAACTGATCCTAGAACCAAACCCTGGGGCACTCCGTTAGAAACCGACTGCCATCCTGACATCGAGCCGTTGATCACGACCCGCTGGGCCCAGCCTTCTAGCCATCTTTTTATCCATCTTACTGTCTATTTATCCAATCCACATTCCCTTAACTTGCTGGCAAGAATATTGTGGGAGACCGTATCAAAAGCCTTGCTAAAGTCAAGGTATAGCACATCCACTGACTTTCCCACATCCACAGAGCCAGTTACCTCATCATAGAAGCTAATCAGATTGGTCAGGCACGACTTGTCCTTTGTGAATCCATGCTGACTATTCCTAATCACTTTCCTCTCTTCCAAGTGCCTCAAAATGGATTCCTTAAGGATCCCTTCCATGATTTTTCCAGGAACCGAGGTAAGACTGACCAGCCTATAGTTCCCTGAATAGTCATTCTTCCCTTTTTTGAAGATGGGCACTACATTTGCCTTTTTCCAATCATCCGGGATTTCTCCCGATCTCCACGACTTTTCAAAGATAATGGCCAAAGGCTCTTCAATGACATTTGCCAACTCCCTCAGTACCCTCGGATGCATTAAGTCCAGACCCATGGATTTGTGTACGTTTAGCGTTTCTAAATAGTTCCTAACCTGTTCTTTACCCAACACGGGCTGTCCATCTTCATCCCATCTTGCGTCACTTAGCGCATTAGTCCAGGAGCCCATCTTGTCCGTGAATACAGAGGCAAAGAAAGCATTGAGTACTTCAGCTTTCCCCACATCATCTGTCACTAGGTTACCTCCTTTATCCAGTAGGGGCCGTACACCCTCTCTGATCACCTTCTTCTTGTTAACATGCTTGTAGAAACTTTTCTTGTTATCCTTCACATCCTTATGAGCTGCTGTATTCTTGTTCTCCACTGCTCCTCTTGTGGAAGGTCCCCTTCTGGGTGGCAATCACTTCAGCCTGATGTCTGAATCCCCCTATACATTGTTTTACAGGGACAAGTTTCAACTGTACCCCAGCCCAACTTTCTTACTTTTGGTGGTGTCACAGTTCCACAATAATTATCTTCCTACTAGTATTTTTTTCAAAACCTCACAATACTAATAAGGAGTGATGGTTACATTCTCTAGATGTTAGGCTTGCCTTACTCTTCCACATCAAGAGGATCAAGTAATTCCATAAATTAACCTAGTTCCTCATTGCAGTGGCGGATGGGATGAAAGGTCTGCCAGTGGCTTCTCAGAGAATTTCCTTGTGGATAACTGCCTGCAGTAAGTTCTGCTGTAAACAAGCAAGGGGGTTACCACTGGCTGTTGTGGCTGTCCATTTCACCAGAGCACAAGCTTCATCAGTAGCCATCCTCACACAAAAACCAAACCAGAACATATGCAGAGCCACTACTTGATCTTCAGTCCATACCTTTGCACCCCACTACACTATCATCCAGCAAATGTGGGATGATGCCAGCTTCAGCACAGAAGTATTGCAAACATCACATCTTTACACTCTGAGCCCACTGCTTGTGAGTCACCTAACATGGAATCAATACAAGCAAGCACTCGAAGAAGAAAAAACACATACCTTCCATTTGTAACTGTTGTTCTTCAAGGTATGTTGCTCATATATGTGTCGTGACCTGCCCTCCTTCCCCACTGTTGGAGTAGATGGCAAGAAGGAACTGAGAGGGCATGGAGACACTAGCAACTCATATACTGGTACATGAGCACAAGCTCCAGGGGGATCTAGAGCTGGCCCTAAGGATACCACTAAGGGAAAAATCTCAAGTAGCCATGAACGTGAGGTGCACACACCTAACCTGGGGTGGACACGAGTAACACATTCTGAAGAACAGTTACAGAAGGTAGGCAACTGTTGTTTTTTTCTAATTGTTAAAAAGGGTGATTGACCTTGGGCCCAGCTGTCCTCCCCAGCTCTGCACGTTTTCCAAGTCTAATGTATCTTTTTTTTAGTTGGAGTGACCAGAATTTGACGTAGTATTTAAGATGTGAGCATACCATTGATTTAAACAGTGGTAGTATGATTCTTACTGTCTTATTATGTAACACTTTCTTAGTGGTTCCTAACATTGTTGGCTTTTTTGACTGCCACTGCACACTGAGCAGATGTTTTCAGAGAACTAGCCACAATGACTAGTCAGGATCTATTTCTTGAATGCTAACAGCTAAATTAGGCCCCATAATTCTATATATAGAGATGGGGTTATGTTTTCTAATATGTGTTACTTTCCCATTTAGCCCACCAGTCATCCATTTTTGTGATTTCAGTGTTATCTTCTGGTCTTTAACCTATGAACATAAGAAAGGTCTTTGTAGTTTTAAAAGCTGCTGTTATCGACAATAAATCCTGTGACAAAGATGTTAATCCAAAGGTGAGTGGGTTTTTTTTCCTGTGACTTCTGCCAACTGAAACAATGCCTGAACAGATTGCAATGAGTGGTCAATTATTATAAAAGACTGATCTCAGTGGGCTCGTCTACACTGGCCCCTTTTCCGGAAGGGGCATGTTAATTTCACCTATCGTAGTAGGGAAATCCGCGGGGGATTTAAATATCCCCCGCGGCATTTAAATAAAAATGTCCGCCGCTTTTTTCCGGCTTTTAAAAAAGCCGGAAAAGAGCGTCTACACTGGCCCCGATCCTCCGGGAAAAGCGCCCTTTTCCGGAGGCTCTTATCCCAAAGTAGGAATAAGAGCCTCCGGAAAAGGGCGCTTTTCCCGGAGGATCGGGGCCAGTGTAGACGCTCTTTTCCGGCTTTTTTAAAAGCCGGAAAAAAGCGGCGGACATTTTTATTTAAATGCCGCGGGGGATATTTAAATCCCCCGCGGATTTCCCTACTACGATAGGTGAAATTAACATGCCCCTTCCGGAAAAGGGGCCAGTGTAGACGTAGCCAGTATGTATAAAGCAATCCTGCTGTTGCTGTATTCAGAGGAAGCAGGTTCTACCTGTTTATGTCTCAAACGTATTCCAATAAATGCTGCAGGCTTATTTTTTCTTTTAATCACTTCTTGGCTTGGTTTCATCTGTGTCATAAACTGAGACTCCTCACTCATCAAGATTGACTCCTATGCATGCATTTTCCCTGAGTTTTTGCATAGTCAGCAGTTGTTGTTTATGTCATACTGTGGCTATGCTGAAAGCATTAGGAGCACTCTTTTGCACAGAAGAAAACATTATTATGCATTCTTGAAACCAGTCTCACAATAAGGTAATACAATTATTATTTAAATACCATACCAAGAAGATACTGGGCAGCACATCAGTATTTGTTTAAAAAGCATACATAGCATGCAATAGGTATATCTTTTCTAAGAAAGAGCAAAAGATACTATAAAGAAGGGTTTCATCCAGTCAGGTACTAAGGGCAGAGATTCATCTATCTTTTAATTTCTCTTTGTCCATTTGTCCTACATCCCCAACTTGCTGAAGGGTTTCTAAATACTTTGTCTACACTGTCAATGTCATTCATAGATGCTTAACCCCCCCCCCTCCCACCCGCCCTAAAGATAAGTATCGCCACAGTAAGTGGTAATGTGAACTGCTCATTGTCAGCAGGAGCATTCTCCTGTCGACAACATGAACCGTGCTCATAGGGGGTAGAAGTATTTTGTTGTCAAAAGTGCCGACAAACAGCATTTACACTGGCTGACTTTTAGGGACATGTCCATGTTGACACAGCCATACAGTTAAAAGCTGTATAGTATACATAAAGCTTTAGTTAGATTGCTTGCCTTACCATGGACTGCAAATTGCTTATACCAAAGATCAAAGGTTTCTGATGGTCAAGTGCAAAAGCACAGAAAAGTTACAAAATAAATCCCTATGTTCAAGTTCTTTTAAGGAACTGCAGGCTGGCACTTGATACCTACTGCTTCAAGGTAAACAAGGAAGTCTCTCAAAAGGGGGCACTATTTTTTGCATTGAAGGGAAAGAGTAGGTTATTTCCCTAGCTCTGATAACATTTCCTCATAATGGAGAGCTCTGAAATTAACCTGCTAAGAAGAATTACTTTATTGATGTCACTGAAGATACCAGTGTTAGGCAAGAATTCAAATACTCCCTGTTGCTTGTTGGTCTGCAATCTGCCTACTGATCTAAAGCCCAGAGACGTTAATGGGACATATTATTTTCATTTTAATGAGTTTTAGATCAGAATTCAATGTTCCCTGTAATCTTTTCCATCCATGTGTGGATTTTTCCTTCCATGTGCAGAATAATTTTTTATGTACATTGAGACATGTGGATGTGCACCACCAGTAGAAACAAAAAAACCTAACAGTGGGCACCTTGTTAATCCATTTGAAATCTCTCCTGGGTGGCTGCACAAGCACACAGCTTACAAGGAACACTGGAATCCACCCCCTTTAACAAGTTGCCATAGTTGTAGTTCTGGTCTCTTTCCAATTAATGATGTACAGAATATCTGAGTAATTGCTGATATAAACCAATGTGGACTGTAATTTATGTTAATATTCTACCAAAGTGTGAACCCTAGAGCTACTGAGGCATTATTGGCATGTTTATTGATCAATTTTGCCATCTTCCCCACCATCACTTAACAGAAGACACATTCTTTCATATGTGGAGCTGAGGTATTTACGATGCGGTTTACTTTTGTTTCCCTGGAAATAGCAATAAAACCAATTTGCATAAAGCCTATCAACTTTCGTACACATTTACATTCAATGAATTTTGCATTTCACCTCTTGCCTGCAATTCTTTCCTGAAGATTGTGAAACACCAAATAAACTGGTAGTTGTGTAAAATTTCACAGCTGGGAAATTTCTTATCATACTGAACATAGATAATTTGCAATTAATTATCAATACATTTTCTACAGTGAGATAGTAAAATTCATTCCTGTTCCAAAGTCCCTCTCAAAGCCACTTAATCTTCAAAGAGGAAAAAATAGGTGTTTACATAGTTTAAGTAACATTTTTAAAGTTGATAACTGTATCTAGGTATATGTAATTTTAATGGTAATATAATTAGTTGGCCTTGGGCTATGTACCTGTCTAAATAGCAAGTGTACTGAATATTTATCTGAAGACATAAAAGCAATGCTGGGTTTTGTTTAGCTTGAGTAAATTGCTAGCAAATGTTATGCGCTTTTGCATCTATTCATTCTCCCACTGTATCCTAAATAGAAGTTCCTGTCTTCTCATCAGCTGATACGATTGGTTTGGATAAAAGTATGAAGTAAAGAGTTGTTGAGAGATAATAGTACAGGGCTACTCAACTTTGGAAGCCTCAGGTGTCACAGTGATACTTATAGCACATGCCAAGGGCTGCAACTTAAGTGTGGTTGTATATACATGCAAATATATATGCAAGTATATGCAAATACCTTCTTTCACACCGATGGGCATGAATATAAAGATTAAGCCTTAAGCTGCGTCATCGGACCCAAACAGGGCCAGTGTGAGCCAATCAGCACCTTTTAGGCTCCGCCCACAAGGCTAAGCAGCCAACACTTCCCACAATGCCCCAGTGCTCCTGGTGCTTTCTCCCTGGGGGGCTAGAAATACCCTGTACCCATCGGTTCCAGCCAGCCTGTCCGCTTGAGTCTTTCAGTGCTCACCCCGCCTGGGAGACACCTCGCCATTGTGCAGCATGTTCCCAGTGGAGGCCCTGTTCAAAGAATCCCACCCGCAGGCCACGTGTTAAGCCCTGTGTAAACCCAAACTGCACCATGGGCAGCAGACAAATGGCCACAGGCTGCATGTGGCCCACAGGCTGCATGTTGAATAACCATGCAGTAGTAAGTTCATATCCCAAATTGTTGTGGTATAAATTTGCAACACTTCTGAGAGAAATTGGAAAGAAAGTAATACAAAGAAGTATGCATGTATTCCAAAACTTTGAGAGGTAGAAGAAATAATTGTGAAAAAAAAACCCAGTCCACTGTACCACATAAATAAGGTAAGGCCAATGAGAGAAACATCACATTATAATGAAATAGGAATGCAGTCATAGAGCTGACTTCTATCTCTGTTGAAGAAAATTAAATTGGCAACAAGCTAATAGGAAAGCATGGACCAGTGATCTGAGGTATAGCACCGGGAGCCAGGAACTGCTGAATTCTAATCCCAGCTCTCATATTGACTCTCTGGATGGTTATAGCCAAGTCATCTGATGTTTCTGCTTCAGCTTCTCATTATAAAATGTGAGTAATATCACTTACTCACTTACAATGGAACTGTGAGAAATAATGTATTAATACTTGTAAAATGCAATCTACACACACAAAAATCCTAGTTTAAAAAGCATTATTAAGATGGTAACATCAAGCACTGAAATGGTAGAAAGTGCCAGAATTAAAGATGGCTGTGAAAACTTAATTTAACTCTTGTGCATATACATTATGATGATCTTTCATTGCATTATCACGGATTCTTTCTACAGTTCCCTTGCTTCATTCACTGCACAGAATGGACCTGCTTTGAAGATGAATCAAGGTTTGTGATGTAAAGTAGTCTGTCGTCTGTTGGCCCCCTCTTCCTTTGTTGCAGAAGTTGGAAGGTGCAGCATGAAAGAGGCAGGTGATGACAAAAGAGAAAGATGGTCTCATGACTAAAGCAATTGAATGCTGCCTAGGAGAACTGGATGCTATCCCAGCTTCTGTCACACAGTTCCTATATGATGCTGGGTAAATCACTTAAGCCACACTTTTCACAGCCAATCTACTGGTTATCTGTTCTTCATTTTCTGGGTGCCCAACATCGGCTATGTCTACACTGCCCTCTCTTGTACAAGAAAATATGCAAATGAGGCAAAGCGGTGAATATCGCTGTGCCTCATTGGCATACTTAATGAGATGCCATTTTTGCGCAAGGGGCTTTTGCGCAAAAAAGAGCCGTCTACACTGAAAAGTCCTGCTGCTGGGAAACCTGCATAATATGTAGTTTTGTGGGGTTCATTAGAAGATGACTCTTTCTAATTTCATGGAGAACATAAAGGAGGACATTAACTACTATAATGTATATCTTACTTTATAGATCTGAGGGTATGTCTACACTAGGCCCCTAGTTCGAACTAGGGAGGCTAATGTAGGCATTCGAAGTTGCAAATGAAGCCTGGGATTTAAATATCCCGGGCTTTATTTGCATGTTCCCGGCCGGTCGCCATTTTTAAATTCCACTAGTCCGAAGCAACTGCCCGCGGCTACACGTGGCAGAAAACAGTAATTCGAACTAAGTCCATGAGGAGTAACAGTTAATTCGAACTAAGGACTTAGTTCGAATTACCATTTCACTGCCACGTGTAGCCGCGGGCAGTTACTTCGGACTAGTGGAATTTAAAAATGGCAACCAGATGGGAACATGCAAATAAAGCCTGGGATATTTAAATCCCGGGCTTCATTTGCAACTTCGAATGCCTACATTAGCCTCCCTAGTTCGAACTAGGGGACTAGTGTAGACATTCCCTGAGAAACCCTCAATTTCCTCTCAATAGCCAAGAGAAACTAAAGCAGAGATTTCTTCTTACCTAATCAGATCAAGGATTAATGTCCTGTCCTTTCCAGCAGCTACTGAAGAGAGCCAGAGAAAGACAAAAAGGACCATCCAGACTACTTTCTAATGTAGCCAGAACAAAGTGAAAAGACATATAGTACAGCAGAACCTCAGAGTTACAAACACTTTGGGAACAGAAGTTATTCATAACTCTGAAATATTCTTAATGCTGAACAAAACATTATGGAGGGTCCTTCAAAATTTACAATTGAACATTGACAATACAGTTTTGCAACTTTATTGCTTTCTCTTTTTTTTAGTAGTTTACATTTAAAACAGTACTCTATTGTATTTGTTTGCTGTTTATGTATTTATTTGGTTCCTGTTGCTGTTTGATTGTGCTCTTTCGATTCCAAATGAGGTGTGTGGTTCATTGGTCAGTTCATAACTTTAGCATTCATAACTCTGAGGTTCCGCTGTATGTTCCACTGTAGTCCCTAAAATCCCTGCTCAGGTGCTGCCTAAATCTGTAAGGCTATGTCTAGACTACGGGGTTTTTAGTCTGGACATAAAACTAGACGTAGTCCCGCCATGTCCAAGGAATGTGTTTGCTCTTTCGCTTTTTTTTTTTTGTGTGAAAGAGCAAACATGCTCTTTCAGGGGAGCCCTGTATACCTTGTTCCATGAAGCATAAGGGCTCCACCAAAAGAGAAGGCTTTTCTGCCATTTGGCCCTGTCTAGACTGGGCCAAATGGAGGAAAAGCCTCTTCCGCAAAAGCAATCGGAAAAGGCTGCACAAATTGCAGAGTGCAATTTGCGTAGCTTTTTCTGAAGGTATGTCTACACAGCTAAGTTATTTTGCAATAACAGCTGTTATTTCGAAATAACTTTACTAGCGTCTATGCAAACCAACCGCTATTTCGAAATTAATTTGAAATAGTGGAGGGCTTATTTTGAAATTGGTAAACCTCATTCCATGAGGAATTGCACCAATTTTGAAATTGCTATTTCAAAATAAGCACTGTGTAAACACTTATTTTGAAATAGGGGGCCTCCAGCCCTTCCCAGGGTGCCCTGCTGACCACTCTGGCCCCAACCAGGAAAACTCCTCTCCTCCCTGCCTCCCCGGAGCCCTTAAAGTGGTAGACTCTGGCCACAGTCTTTGTGCCAGCTCCAGGCCTGCCAACCCAGAGACAGTCTTTGCTGCCTCTAAGTCAGTGGCCCCAATATGAGCCAGCAAGCCTCTGGCAGTCAACCCTCCACTGCTCCCTGGGCCCAGTCCCCAAGCTCCCAGGAGCCTGCCAGGATCTGGAAAAGGTGGGCGCCTTCCTGGTCCATTGCAGAGATCATGGACCTCATTGAGGTTTGGAGGGAATCTTCCAATGTCCATGATCTCCACACTAGACAGAGGAATGCGGCCATCTACATGCTGGATAGCGGCCATCTACATGCTGGATAGCGGCCAGCCTGGCCACGTCCGAACCCAGAAGCAGGTTCGGATGAAAATCAAGGAGCTGCGGCAGGCGTATGCCAGGGCCACAGGGGGCAGCTCCCAAACAGGGGCAGACCCAGACACCTGCTCCTATTTTGATGCCCTGGACCGCATCCTAGGGGGAGAGATGGTCTGTGCCCCCCTGGTGGCCATCAACCTTGGTGCATAGGGCCCTGATCAGGGCACAGAGGAGGTGGAAGAGGAGATCCAGGAGCCGCAGGAGCCTGGAGGGAGCGTGCCGCGAACCCAAGACCCCCAGCCATCCCAGCGGGCCTGTCGCCATTGTCGTCCGATGCCGGGGAGGCAACAACATGTGAGTGCCATCACTGTCCCCTTACGCGGAGAGTGGGGGAGAGGGAGACCAGGGACTGTTCACATGGGCCTTGCTGATCACGGATCATGCGGCAACCTGTGCACGTGCGAGTACATACCGTGCCACCCCTGGGCATGTGGCCCTAGCTGGCTGCCACACCGGGGCCTTGGCCTGTTACCCCCATGCATGTGTGAAGACACAAGACATGCTCCTGACTCCAGGGTGGGACACAGCAGGACGCCCTCCCTTCACAAGCCCCCTCTATACAGAGGCAGGGCACATCTTCCCCCCCGCTGACAGCCACACTATACACAGCACGGGCACGGGTGCAGTCCCAGGCCAGCTCCCACTCCTTGCAGAGAGGGGCTGGGCTTCACCTGCTGTGTCCCTAGGGTTAACTGTCCCCGGGCAGGTGGAGGGTGGGAAGGATGTGGAGGAAGAGGAGGGAGGGGGAGAAGAAGTGGGAAGAAGAGCGGTAGCTGGGGAAGCAGCAGGGGCTGGAGTGGCAGGAGGCAGCACTCTCTGCACCAGGGTCTGCAGGTGGTCGCAGATGGCACGGCCCTGGGCAAGCAGCTCCTCTTGTTTCTCCACAGCACAGCAGCTGCGAGTGTAGGGCGCACCACCCCTCTTGGGACATCTTCCTGCACCCGGGCACTCAGCAGGCTGAGCCGTAACCAGGAGGAGTACCAGCAGCAGCACCTGGGGGCACTGTGACCCCTGCACCGCACCCTGGACTACTGGGTGCATGAAGTCCTGCAGCTCCGGTGGGAGAGCTGGCAGGAGCTGCTTGCCCAGGGCTGTGCCATCTGTGACCACCTGCAGACCCTGGTGCAGAGAGTGCTACCTTCTGCTGCTGCAGCCCCTGCTGCTTCCCCAACTACCGCTGTTCCTCCCGCTCCTTCTTCCCCTCCCGCCTCTTCCTCCACACCCTTCCCACCCTCCACCCACCCAGGGACGCTGAGGACCAAGACAGTTGGCCCTGCGAGACTCCCAACCCTGAGCTTCTCCCTCCCCTTGCCTCCCCCTTCCAGCTCTCTCCTCCCAGGTTTCCCCCTCCCCTCTCCCACCCTGTTGCCTCTCCTTTCCCACCTTGTTTCCCCAGTCTCATTTGAGTTTCATTCCCCTCCCCACCCCAGTTTTGTTCAATAAAGAGAGTTTGTTTTCATGATAACATGTGTCCTTCATTGTACATCTGGAAGGGGGGGTTAGGGATGGGTAAGTGGAAGGATGTTGAGGGAGGGATGAGGCACAGGCCTCCAGTGTGGCACACCAGGGAGACTGTTAGTCCTCCTCCAAGTGGAAGCTCTCCAGCAGGGCCTCCTGGATACGGACAGCGCCTCGATGGGCCTCCCAGCTGGTAGCCATGTGGGGCTGCATGTACAGACCGGCCAAGTGCTCGGCCTCTGCCATCCAGCCTGGCAGGAAAGCCTCCTCCTTCCTTTCACACAAATTGTGCAGCACGCAGCATGCTGCCACCACGTGCGGAATATTCCGCTTGGAGAGGTCCAGGAGGGTCAGGAGGCATCTAAAACGGGCCTTCAGCTGACCGAAGGAACCCTCCAACATGATGCAGGCCCTGCTGAACCTCGCATTAAAGACCTGTTGGGAGGGGTTTAGGTGTCCCGTGTATGGCATCATGAGCCAGGGTTTTAGGGGATAGGCCGCATCCCCCACCAGGCACACAGGCATGTCCACGTCCCCGACCCTGATGTGGCAGTCGGGGAAGAAAGTCCCGGCATGCAGCCTCTGGCACACGGAGGAGTTGCGGTAAACCCATGCATCATGTGTTCTGCCGGACCAGCCCCTGTTGATGTCCACGAAGTGGCCCTGATGGTCAGACACAGCCTGCAGGATGACCGAGAAGTATCCCTTCTGGTTGATGTAGAGAGAGACCTAGTGGTCTGGGGCATGGATGGGGATGTGTGTCCCATCAATTGCCCCCCCCACAGTTGGGGAAGCCCAGGGCACCAAACCCCTCGATGACCGCATTGACATCAGTGAGGCAGATGTGGAGCACCTGGGGACTTGGGTGATATCCTCAGTCTAAGAGAAACCTTGGGTACATCTAAACTACATCCCTTTTTCACAGCAGGACCAAGTACCATCCCTGCTGTGAAGGCAGGGGACTGGACTCGATGACCTTCAAGGTCCCTTCCAGTTCTAGGAGATAGGCATCTCCATTCATTTTTATTTAGCAACTGTGAGTTGGGTGCAGGGGAGGGTTGGGCATGTGAAGGGGACATTTACTGCTGCTCTTGGTCAGGGCAGACCCAGAGGTACCTCTACAGAGTTCATCTCCCACACTGAGTGTGAAGGTAAGGAGGCATCTTACTTCTCTGGTCACTCGCCATCTACCAGTTCACTGCTCTCTGTTGCTGCTTTGCTGGCCATTCATCTCACCTCATTGTTGCTGCTTTGCCGGCTGCTCATTATACCTCTCCTCTCCGTTGCTGTCCACTCATATATCTCTCCATCACTGCTCTGCTGCCATTCGTCACATCTGCCACTGGCTTGTTGTGGATTTGGCTCTAGTGATTTCAGCTCTTGGCCCAAAGCACAGTCCATCCACAAGAAATTCCAGCATCAACTGAAGTAAATTTAAAATAATAAAATAGACTCCTTACAGACAGGGCTGGCTCAAGCCATTCCTGCACCCTGGGCAGCGGGAACGCGATGCATGCGTGGCTCCGTCCTTGGGCACATGGCACATGCGCAGCCCTGCCCCCTGGCATGCTGCGCACCTTACAACTGTTATCGGGTGCATGGCACCTGATAGCAGCTCTAAGGGGCACTGTGTGGCCGGGCACGCAGTGCCCCTTACAGCTGCCATCAGGCGCCCCCCATAGGCTGGTGCCCCAGGCAGCTGCCTGGCTAGTCCCCCCCCCCCATTAATCTGGCCCTGCTTATGGAGTCTGTTCTAGTTCTATCATTAGAAGTGTGAGGGGTGGGGGAGAAACAGGTTGAACCAGTCTTACAGTTCATGCCTGGAAAGCATGTAGCCTGCTGATTCAGAGTCCTGCTCACCCTCACTTAACTTCACAGAGCTTTGGCAGTGGAACCCCCTTGTCCATCTGAGGTTCTTTATCCTGGCAGTGTCTCTCCTTCTGAACTGAGCTAAACACAGTCTGACTTTTCTTCATTCTCACAATACCTGCAAGCATTGGTGATCGTATGTCACAATTCTTGCATTTCGTGCATTTTTTGAGGGTTAGAGGATCTTTCGAAACAGGGCATTTCTGTTGAATGATCCCCATCTTGACCGCATTTTTTTTTCAAAAAGTGGCTTTTCGGGGAGAAAAAAAGCCGCAACCGCCATTATGTAAATGAAGAATTCAAATCCTGACTTCATTTACAATTTCAATATGTCTAATTTACATCCCTTTATCGAAAAAGGGATGTAGTTTAGATGTACCCAAGGTTTCTCTTAGTCTGAGGATATCACCCAAGTCCCCAGCTGCCCCACAAATCCTTTGTTTTTCAGGTTACAGCACACCTCACCATCCCATTTTAAATCTGTGATTGTTCTTCAAGTAGGGGGCACTGGGAAGCAATCTTACTGAGATCCAATCTCAACTATAGATCTTGCAAATCCTAGAACTAGTGAGATGCCTTTTTCTCATCTAGTTTCCATCAGCCATTTTGTGTAACCCTGGAGAGTTTGCTTTGCTTGGACTGAGAAGCCATTTCAATCTCCAGTTTTCATCTTGCTTCACTTTTATGTAGTGAGTGAAATTACCATTCCAAAATCTGGCTGACTTATTACCAAGAAGATGCTTTTAAATGTCAATTGAAGATGTGCCCAATTTTAGCTAACATCATTATTACTCCTTTTGCTCCACGTGAATAACCATTGGTCCCAGCTCTTAGGTGCGTATATACTCCTTATCAACACTTAGAAAATCCTTGAGATGAAATATGGTTAGAGTTCTGGGAGCTGGTGAGACTGCCAGCAGGTCTGAGGAACTGAAATTTAATCAAAGTCCAGATATCAACTCCTTACGGACTTTGAATTGAATAGATACCAGAGTGGCAGGCTGTATTATTTTGTGCTTACATTTGAGTAGGTATGCAATGAAAATCCTCTGTGAACTGACTATTTCTTCATTCTCCATTCTTGAGTCTCTGCACACCTATCCCCCGCACCCTGAACCTCCTACAATCCTTCCTTACCCTCTTGTTCTCTATACTCTTTACATATCCCTATTCCCTATCCTTTGCCTTTCCAGCATTCCTCAGCCCTATCTTTTTTTCCCTCTTGACCTTCCCCCTGACTCAATCCCCAGTTACTTTTACTGTGATCACTTCCACACCCTCTCTTGGCCTCCCTTTCTGGTGTTCCTGACCCCTCCCCCCAGTTCTGATCTCTATCAGTGTCCAAGCAACCTACTTTGCCCATTAGGATCCTGCATCTGCCTGAAATATTTGGGAAGAGTCAGACTCCCTGTTGTTCAGCATTGCTGAGGATGCTCCTCCGGTCAGCTCACTACTCCGTCAGATGCTTTAGGCATTTGTGGTGAGGCTGCACTGCTCGAAGGGACTGCAGGAGGTATCTTGCTGCATGGGAACATAATAAGCAGCCTCACATGTTGAGGAATAACAACTATAGGACTATCTGGAAGATCCTGGACATAGGCATAAGCTCTACACCTCTGTCTGCTCATTGCTCAAGTAATTTTAGGAACATAAATGAAGAGAGCCATATGCTTTTTGACATTGAGAAGCCTTTTTAATCTCCAGTTTTCATCTTGCTTCACTTTTATGTAGCGTGTGAAGCTCTGTTCCAAAACCTGGCTGACTACCAACCAGGTGATTTAAATGTCAGATGGGATATTTGCCTGATTTTAGTTAACATCAGTATTACTCCTTTTGCTTCACATGGATAGCCATGGGTCCTAGCTCCCGGTATGATTAACATTAGCTCTACTAGGACAGGAAAGTGGTGAAATAATCATGACTGGCAATAAGATCAGGGATCTTTCTTCTCATAGTCAGTCCCTGGTTCAAATCCTACTTGATTAAGCAGTGACCAAAAACTCATGACAGCTGTTCCTGGCTTCATTAAAGCGAGCTGGTAGTTTCAATTCTACACTTAGTACACAATTGTCCACATCCTGTTTGGCACTAATTAACATCCTTGTTGAAAGCCTGGGACCATAGTTAATTCAGCTCAACAGCTAATAATTCTACCTCTCTCTTTCAGCTCCAAGCTGAGGCACATTGCCCGTAGCATCCTAGAGAAGCCTGCCCTGCTTTTCACTGCACTATACCTTTGGCTCAAAATAGAAAAGGTTGTGTGCTCAGCCGTGAATCTGGTGCATTTTACCAGCACTGCATTTACACACACAATAATAGAAGTTTCAGAAACTACTGAGATCAAATTTAAATGTTTGCTTTTCATTTCCCTCTCCCCCTGCAATTGTTCTGAATATCAGGTTAGAATTTCATTGCTCAATTTTTTTGTTTGCCATTCATTGATTTCTTTTTAGCCTCATATGGAACACCAGCTAGCATAACAGATTATTTTCACAACCTCCCTTTGTTAAAATTGTAACTAAAGCATTGCCAGCTTGGGCTTGGTGAGCTGATGACTCAAATACTGTGAGCTAGATACCTATTATTTGTATGATTACATATTCCAGCAAGAATGGCCTGATATAGACAGAAGCCTACCTTTTTGAGTGCTTTATGGTCCCATCTGTTATGAAGCCTATTTAAATGCCTCAATTTAAATGCTAATAGCATCTGTTGGGGGAAAGGGTGAATAAATTGAAAGCTAATCATCTTGATCATTTTGGATCTTGTAGAATTGTAGATAGGCCATCAATGTACATAGCCATTTACAAAGCACATTAAAGAAGCAAAGATACATCTGCCCTGCCCAGAAGAGTTTGCAATCTAACAAATTAACTAGACAAATATACAGAACTTAACTGAAAAAGAAATTGGGGGGAGGGGAAAGAGAGGAGGCTTCTGTGACAGGCTATATCCCTTTATTCACACACAGTTGTAATAATATTTGCACAAAGTCTTGCAGGATATGGCAAAGTCATATCCCAGGCCCCTCATCCTGGGACCACTTCAGCCAAAAATCACCCAGAGACCCTGTCTTGTGCAATCACTCGTGCCTTTTATTGCCCATGTCAGTTTTCCACCACTTCTGTTTATAGAGGTTTTTTTCTGTCCTGCGGCAAACTCCACTAGCCTCTCTAGCTACCTGGGCCAGTGACTCTCTAGTTCTTCCAGCTGCCTCTCTCAGGCTGTCTTATCTAGCCCTCTGGCTAATGAGGCCCACAGCTGTTTCCCAATAGCCCCCTCAGGCATGGGCTTTCCCTTTTCAGCCAGGCTATAGTGGCAGAGCTCTGGTTTAGCCAGCAGCCTATCACAAGGGTGTCATTTGATAAATCACAGTTTGCTGGTCTATAATGTCCTGGAGAAATGTGTGTGGAAACATTGTATGTGAAATAAGAAGATTCTGTGGAATAGTATTGATAACACCATAGCTCTGCTCAAACAGAAGTTGGCAAAGGAATGTATGCTTGCCTTAATTTGCATTTAAACAGAGTCATCAAGCAGGAAAGGAACAAAAAAGGAAATTTAAACAGCTGACACAACAGTGGAACATTCTTCCACATAGACGCTTGTGTCTCAGCTAGAAATGTTTTTCTAGAGGGGGACTGGATCTTTAAAAGGAGGGACAGACCTCAAGGGACCTCTCTGTCCTTCCTTGATCCATCACATTGACTCCACTTGAAGGGCAAAGGAAGCTGCTATTGGGCTCTGCAGGATGGGTCTGACCTAAAGAAGTTGTTTAGTAAGGCTGCTGAAAGCATGTGGTGAGAAAACATAGCTTTGAATCTACTAGAGTTAAGTTAGACACCAGTAAGTATTTTATCTTTATTGTTCTTGTAACCAGTTCTGACCTTTGTGCCTCATTGCTTGTATTCATTTAAAATCTTACTCTTTGTAATTAATAAACTTGTTTTACAATTTTATCTAATGCAGTGTATTCAAGCTGAAGTGTCTGGCTAACTCTGTTTGGGGTAACATGTTCTGTGAGTATTGTTCTTTTAAAGGGACAATATACTCAGTAGACTTGTACTATCAAGGAGAGGCCTGAGCAGTAGAGGGCATATGTTCCTAAAGGAAGATCCACAACTGGGTGTTTGTTGGCTCATCCTGCAGTATGACCACAGCTGGTAAAAGCCCCAATTTGTCTGGCTGGCTGTAGAGAACACAAAGGGTATGTCTACACTACCACCCTAGTTCGAACTAGGGTGGTTAATGTAGGCAACCAAAGTTGCAAATGAAGCCCTGGATTTAAATATCCCGGGCTTCATTTGCATCTTGCCGGGCGCCGCCATTTTTAAAGCCCCGGTAGTTCGGACTCCGTGCCCGCGGCTACATGCGGCATGGAGTTGGTAGTTCAGATTAGGCTCTCTAATCCGAACTACCATTACTCCTCGTGTACCGGTAGTTCGGATTAGAGAGCCTAATCCAAACTACCTACTCCATGCCGCGTGTAGCCGTGGGCACGGAGTCCAAACTACCGGGGCTTTAAAAATGGTGGCGCCCGGCAAGATGCAAATGAAACCTGGGATATTTAAATCCCGGGCTTCATTTGCAACTTCGGTTGCCTACATTAACCACCCTAGTTCAAACTAGGGTGGTAGTGTAGACATACCCAAAGACATAGCTGGGAGTGACTGACATGCTGGAGGCTATTTTTGAGCAATCCAGGCTGGAGGCTACAACAGGAAAGCATTGTAAAGGGCACCCAAGGTTACAAGCCAAAGGTAACACAATTACCCATTGATCTGCATTGTACTCTGGTATGACACAGGTTCACAGTTATTTAACCACCTCCTCCTCCAACACAGAAACAAAATATGTATGACCAAGAAACTACTTGAAGAGTTCGCCAGCTGCCTAACTAGCATAAATGTATTTTAAAATGGTTTTTCTTTTGTAGTTACTAAGTGCTTGTTTTAGTTTAGTTCTTATTCATTTGAAACTTCAATTTTGACTACTGATCAATTAAAAATGAATGTAACTTCTCAAAAGGTGATACTTACTTTCATTTTTTTGGGAACTTCATTGAAATGTTTCACATTTTTCTATATTAAAATAGCTCAGTTAAGTAATTTAATTTTTTTAAAATTAGCCATAAATATCTATGTGAAGGATAAGCCTGTGGGATCCATAACTCTTTCTCTTTTTTGTTGTTGTTCTAGTGGTTACTATTCTAATATACTAGCTCTTCAAAATATTTGAGCAGTTAGTTGACCAATTAGTTTTGGACCAATCAGATGTCCAACACTAAGCACAGTTCTGGAAAGACGTTGTGTTGGTTAACACGTTCTCCAGTGATAGCTGGATGTTAGACAGTTATAATTTAATATGTTATTGCTCATTCATGTTTCTTGACTCTGACTTTGTTTTTAAAATTCTCAGTGACATAAGAATGGATTCTGTTGGGTTTAAATGTTCTATGTAATATTCACCTATAAATAGTTTTATGCTAAGTAAAATTGCTGGCACGAACTACTTTATATAGTATTCATAAAGAGGACAAAAAGATACCTGTTTGAACTAACCCCATCTCCCTTCCTGTATGTTGCTGTTGAAGCAAGTACATTTTTTGTTTGCTTTAGCTCCAGGAAATACAGAAAAATGGCTTTGCAAACCTCCAAGTTTTCACAGAGTTAAGTCCTTTAATGGCTATTAGCCAGGAGGGGTAAGGAATGGTGTCCCTAGCCTCTGTTTGTCAGAGGGTGGAGATGGATGGCAGGAGAGAGATCACCTGATCATTACCTGTTCGGTTCACCCCCCCTGGGGCGCCGGCATTGGCCACTGTCGGCAGACAGGATACTGGGCTGAATGAACCTTTGGTTTGACCCAGTATGGCCATTCTTATGTTCATGAATACTGTGAAACTTTGAGTAAAATCATAACACTTTGGAAGCACTTGGTTTTATTCTGCATACAGTTATGTCTTTTAGGAAAAATAAAATAATTGTATTATTGGAAACACAGTGGAGATGTGCATATATCTGAGTAAGGAACAGAAAATACTGCTGATCTCATGCAATGTGGAAATATGGTTCTTTATTATCTATCTTCCATTGCAACCTCCTGTGCAGGGATCTGTTTGCACTCCCACCAAACTCCAACTTATGCCATTGATTACAAGAGGAGCCGGGTCAGATCCTCAGTAGTAACATTAAAAATGGACCTACACTACAAAGTTCAGATCCTACTCCAAGATGAGCAACACTATGTAAGGACATGCTATTTAGTTATTCTGTGAGCTAGAGAGCATCCCAGGTCCTGTCTGTGCCCAGCAGCTGGCAAACAGGTTCTCCTTTAAATCTGTTACAACCAACTTTCTAACCTGGAGCATACTGCTGTAACATCTACTTTATAAGCTTTCTTTTATTCTTACTCGGTCATTTATTTTTCTGTGTTATGGTGAGAACAGCTAACATCTATAAAACACTGCTGTAAGTCCTTGCTACACATGCAGATTGGCAAAGGATTCTGGATGTTGTCTTAACTATTGTACAAACAGGAGAGTTGCTGGCTGCATGTGATTGCTCTTCCTCGTTTAGTATGAGTCCCAGCCTTACGAAGAGGGCCCTTGTGAAGGAAACATGGGCCTCCACTTGTTCGTAGGAATGACCAAATCAGCCAGCCATCTAGGTATGGAAAGACGTGTACCCCTTTTTGGCAGAGGAACACCGCTACGACTGCCATGTATTTTGCAAAGACCCTGGCGTGGAGGGGCGGTGTAAGGGTAGCTGCCCTGGGCTGGATGGGCGTCCCGCTCGCTTACGATGCACAGTGGTAGATGAGGACATGGGCAACGGAGACTCGGTACTGCTGTGTAGGCCCGACTTGGACTTCTGGCTCAGAGACCTACCACGGGATGTTCTTGACCTCTTCGGTGCCGGGGAGTGAGAATGGTGCTGAGCCCTCGATACTGAGGCCCGCTCTCGAGATGGAGCATCGCGCATGGACGTAAGTGCACTGTGCACTGCAGAGTGTCCAGCCGGTGCCGGCTGTAAAGCCGCCTCCATGAGGAGAAGTTTTAAACGAGAGTCTCTCTCCCTCTTAGTGTGCGGCTTAAACGACTTGCAGATCTTACAGGTGTTTGTAAGGTGGCCCTCACCCAGACACTTCAGACAACTATCATGAGGGTCTCCTTTGGGCATAAACTTCGCACAGACAGTGCACGCCTTAAAGCCTTGCGGCCCTGGCATTCCTCACCCCTGAAGGGGGAAAAGAAAAACAAAGAGACACTAACTATCTAACTAATTGAACTATTTAGAACTATGTACAATACTAAGAGAAATGGGAACCATTAACTGCTCTAACAGAGAGACACGCTCCAATGACCATCACGGGCGGTAAGAAGGAACTGAGGTGGGGGAGCACCGGCAGGGATACTTATGCCCCGCTATGGCGGCGCCACTCCAGGTACCGCTAAGGAAAATGCTCCAGAAGATGCAGTGCACGCGGTGCGCACACCTAATTCGAATGGACATGAGCAACCACTCAAAGAAGAATAGCTGTTCCCATATTCACAGTAACTGTCTGGCAGCATTCTCTGATTTTAAGATCAAGAAGGGGCCATTATGATAATCTAGCCCAGTGGTTCTTAACCCGGGGCTCATCCACTCATCTAGATATTTGCCTAGTTTTATGAGAGGCACTACAGAAAACACTAGGGAAGCCAGTACAAACTAAAATTCCATGAAGACAATGATTCACTTTATACTGCTCTATGCTAAAATGTAAGCACAATATTTCTATTCAAATTGATTTATTTTATAATTATATGGAGAAAGTGAGAAAGGGAAGTAATTTTCTAGTAATAGCGTTGTCGGGGACTCGAACCCGGACGTCCTCTGTTCGTTGTCTGACCGCAAAGAGACAGGCAACACCAGCAAGATCCAATCACAAGCTCTTTATTGAATGGTGCGCACTTACAATAGAGAGCGGCCCGTCTCCAAAGTGAACCAGCCCCGATTTCATTTTCAGGTAGGCTTATATAGACAGTTCCGTCGCGTCATAGACTATTTGCCCAAGCAACCCACCCCCCTTTATCGGTTAGAAACTTTTAGTATCCATGCACACCTGGCCAACTATACATCATGGCCTTAAGCAATTCATAATGCATCAGCAATTTCTTATCAGCCCAAAAGACAGGTACTGGGCAACAAGGAGACAGTTTGTTATGGCCAAAGGAGAACATAAACAGGGAGTTTGGAACAAACGGGAAGAGCAGAAACAGGGAGTCTCCTTATCAGTTCTCAAAACAAACTGTTCCTCATCACAGCAGGTACAAAAATGCAGCTTCTTACTTATCTCATTTTGCTAACTTGAGCAAGCGTGTACGGTGCGTGTAGGGTGCGTCCCTGCTTGAACCTATCTCCAGTTCTACCCAGGGACTACCCAGAAACCTTTGTTACATTTGCTTTAGCATAACTGCACTAGGCCTATTTTTTCTAGGGCCTAACAGCGTGCTGTGACACTTGCATTTTGATGTCTGATTTTGTAAGCAAGCAGTTTTTAAATGAGGACAAACTTGGGAGTGTGCAAGACCAATCAGGCTGTTGAAAGTGGCGCAGTAATCTCCAGGCCAACCAACCGGGGAAGGGCAAAGGGGGCAACTGCCCCTGGGCCTGGCAATTTTATGGGGCTTGGTGCTTCCAGCCCCTGCTACCGCTATTGCAGCAGTGGCAATAGCCAGAGCCCTGGGCCCTTTACATTGCTGTCGGAGTGCTGCACAGCATACTGTATGGCTCTGAGGGCTAGCAGGGTGCCTCTCACTCTGGTCTTCACTGCAGGCTGGCTTCCCAAACCCCACCCCTTCTGTGTGAGGCCCCACCCCTTCTGTGTGAGGCCCCACCCCTTCAGTGAGCATGGAGTCCCCCCTTTCCCCACACACCTTTCCCAGTGGGCATTTCCAGGCTATCAGGGAGCCAAGAGCCACTGATCTTTCTTGCATAACACAGACCAAAAAAATTCACCAAGTGATTTCTGCAGCAAGTTCATATTTCTAGTTGAGCTTAGAGTAGAATTTTTAAAAAAGGTACGCCTAATATTATAAAGGTAAAATATTGTGAGAGTCCCACTAAATCAGTGGGTCTTCAGCGTGTGCTTAAGTGCCTTGCTCAATAGGAACTGCCTAACAAATTAGGACCTAGAACTTGATTTTCCATTTTATATGAAATTCTGTGAGTTTGACTGTTTTTTTTGTTCTGAAATAGAACAATATATTTTTTTAAAATATCGGACGGGGGGAGAAATTAAATTCTAAAGGAAGAAATGTTTCAGGTTGACAAAATTATTTTGATAATCAAATCATTTTGTTCCAATGTTGAGTTTATTTATTTTGCATACTATGTCATTTCAAAATGGAAAATCAAATGTGTGTTCTTTTCAAAATGAAATTTAATCAAAATTGATCTATCTCCATGAAACTTTTTGCTTTCAGTGAATTGTCAGTTTCTGACAGGAGGACCATTCTTTTGGGAAAATTCCAACCAGCTCTCACAGTCTCAGGTCTCTACACGACCAAGTTTTGTCACCTAAAACTGCTTTTGGAGACCAAACAGGGAGAGCATTCATGTTGCAATGTGACTTTTGTTGGAAACAATGCCCAGTTTCAGTGACAAAAAAACTTTAATTCCTACAAGATACGTTTTTTTCTTTTCCCCTCCCTTTATTGTCAACAAAGAGCTGGTATATACTCCGCTGTTTATTTTGTGAACAGAACTAGTTTCTTCCACCAGTATCCCACGATGCCTGCCCTAATAGCCCTGATCACTGTTTTGATCTCTGCTGCCCTGCAAGCATGCACCCCTCCCCTTTCAAAGTTGGGGGGAGTTTCTGAGTGAGCTGCTCTGTTTGGGGAACAAACAAAACACAAACCATTGTAAAACTTCTGTTCTGCTCTGCGCTAGGAACACCGACACAGGCAGACTGCTGCTGCAGAGGCAAGGGGACAGATTGCTGTGCTGCTTTGACATTCCTCAGTATGGCGCACTCAGAGATACTCATGATGCTGCTCCAGCCAGCTGGGGAGGATGTGGGAGAACTTGGAGGGAATCCCAAGATGCACAGCGATCAGCTCTGCCTTCCCCAGAGGTGAAAGTGGACCAGTGCAGTGCACCTATAAGAACTGGCCGCTGATACTGGCCCATATCCAGGCAACTTTTTGCTTCTTCCTGTTGGTGACCTGGCCAGTAGGGTCTCCCATTTCTAGATTCCCAGCTTCCACTGCTGCAGCACCAGAGTTCCCAGCTGCCAGCCATGAAAGACTGGGGAGGAGGAGGGGTTTGCTCCAGCCCTGACCCTTCCACCAAAGTGTGGGCAGCTGCTAGATCCATCACAGAAGAAAGATAGAGAGGTAAGAACACAGAAGTGGATTTCCTGCAAGAATTCCCTGACCCAATCCAGTAAAAGTATTAAACCTGTGCCTGAAGTTAAAAGCATGTGAGTAGTCCTACAGAAGTCAATGGGACTGTTTACAAGCATAAAATTTTGAAGTGTTTTGCTAAATCACACCAAAGTGCTTATTACAGTGTTTCTCAAACTGTGCTCCGCAGAACCCCAAGGCTCCGCAACACATCTCCAGGGGCTCCGCTAGCTTGACAAACTGGAAACATCGATGGGTACAACACATACAATCAGTGGACGGCTGGGGCTCTGCATAAATTTTTACGCATGTAAAGGGCTCCGGAGCCCAAAAAGTTTGAGAACTGCTGGCTTAGTACCTTGCAGCTTAAACCCACTTGCAGCATCTGCAAAGGGTGGAGCTTTAAAGTTAGTTTCTTTTACTGCAGTCCAAGAGGTAGGCTCACCTTTGTTTCCTTTGACTTACAACCTGGTCTATTACAGTCAGTTCTGCAGCAGTTGGAAGGAATGGATTTGAAACTAGTCACTCTCTTTTTTCTTGCATTTGTGGTTGTTCAGACATCTGAGGGTAAGTCATTGTACATTGTCTATTTGCTACATTCATAGTAGACCTTATCCCCTTTAAAAAATAACATTAGGCAAAGCGTTTCTTTGTGGAACTGGAGCTGGTTTATAGCCATGGAACTGCAAGTACTTGAAGGTTATTACTTTTGGTTTTAATTTCTGTACAGAAAACTGGGAGAACTTTAAGCATGATATCCTGACTCCAGTGGTAAAATACTCCTTGACTTCATTGGGGTTAGGATTTCACTCCTATAATTTAGCAAATTATCATTTGTAAAATCAAGGGCAGGTGAATGTTTAGACTGGGAAACTTCTTGTAAACTGGTTTAAACAAGGAAATGCCATGTCTTCAGAAAGAATCAGTACAGCACAATATTTGCCCCAGTAAATGTTACCATTTTCACTGATCTTTGGAGCAATTGGGACAGTTAATCTGAATAAACAAGGAATCCTGTTGCAGTTATTCACATGCAGGAGTGTCTGTATGACACTTTGGTTGCAGATTTAATCCTCATTCTCTAAAAAGTCATGTACACTCAGTGAGATAAATGCCATGTTTAAGTAGGATTTTATAGCTAAAATATAGAAAAACTGATTTTCATTTTCTTCCATTTTAACAGTAGCAAAATTGCACAATCATGAATCATGCTTAGTGATAACTATGCATACATGAGTTAGGTCCATATACCTAGAGTTTTCAAGCCCTGACAGTCATCATTTTTTTCCTTGTAATTTTATATTACAATATCAACCTGTTATACTCTGTGATATTAAAATCTTTACCAAATTTGAGAGAGACAAGAACTTGATCCTCTGAGATACTGAGAGTTTTCAACTCCCATTGACTTCAGCAAGAGCAGAGTTTCAAACAGCAGTCCATCAAACTACACTACAGAACTTTTAGTGCAGGGTAGTTGACTTCACATAGCCAATTAGTGCTCAGCAACTTTGGGCAGTGCAGATTTATACCCTGGCTTGCTGTGCACTATGACTGTGTATAGAAAAAAACTTAAACAACAAATAGTCTCGTAGCACTTTAAACACTAACAAAACATGTAGATGGTATCATGAGATTTTGTGGGCACAACTCACTACTTCTTTAAGTTTTTCCTGTTACAGACTAACTCAGCTACCCCGCTGAAGCTTGTGTATAGAAAGGCCCTCAATACCTAGCAAGATTATGCCACAAGCAGGTAGAAACATTTACCTAAAAATTCTACCCTGCCAAAATGGCCTCTGCTCCTGTTGGACAGCAGAGGCTTGTGTGAACAGTTTTGCAAGTATAGTTGCTGGATGTGCATGTGCTTCCACACTATGGAGTAGGGTATACAAATAAGAGTGCAGAAGATGTCATCTTAAATGTGTTCTTTTATTCTCTATCCCAGATAGATCTGTATGACTTAGAAAAATACTTAGGTGACAAAGACAAGTTTACTCTGAATTTAATAACCCAATATTTAAAGGCAGATTTTCATGAAGTCTTATAAACATAGTAGTCCACTAGAGCAGTGTTTCTCAACCTTATTTTATTAAAGTACCCCTTTAAAAAAATTATATGTACCCCCAGAACCTACAGTTTTCACACTTTTTTTTCTACCAATGCAACACATTTGTTTAAACAACTTAATTGTAGCCAGGCAGGTGACAAAATTTTTGGGTGTAAAAAGTACAAAAATAATAAAGCACCGTAAAACTTAAAATAAAAATTCGGTGATCTCCAAATTTCAGTTGTGTTGACGTACCCTCCCCCCCCCCCCCCCAGACTTCTCTCGAGTACCCCTAAGGGTACTCATACCACTGGTTGAGAAACACTGCACTGGAGGATATTGTAAGAGCTTTATAGGCTTTGAGCCATATTATGCCTCTGCTACACTCTATTTACTTCCATGGGAGCAGAACAGATGAAAGAATAAGATCTGGTTCTTAATATTCAAATATATGTGGATTTCTTTTCCTTGTGATTTGCCACATATTTGACTTCTGTTCAGTGGTATACATGAGAGCCCTCTGGTGGCCAAAGTAATATCAGTGTGTTCTTTTGTATCAAGGCAAAGACTGGAGATTCATTATCCAGTAGGTTGCATAGAGTATTTCAGAGATAGTGGATGCAAATTTTGTTTATTTTAGGCTGGGGAAGTGGTGCTTGTGTCTTTTGGATGTTCCAGGGTGTGATTTTAGGACAGCGGTTGTACTTCCTCAGCCAAAGGAAAGAACATTGAGGGACTAATTGCTTGCTAAGGATTGGCAAATGAGTGATAAATGGCAAAGGATTAGAAGAATAATTAATGTTAATATACAGAAAATAAAAAAATAATAAAAAAACTTGTACAAAATGACAGCTTACCTTCTCACCCCCTCAAAGTTAAAATAAGAGTTAAAATAAGAGTTAAAAAGCAAGTGGTAAAGGCTATCACCAGTCAGTCAGTCACAAAGCAATGAGTGAATTTAACAGCTAAAGTGAAGCAAATGGTTGTAAACATGAATGGACAGTATAAGAAAGGACAAGGAAGGAGAATTATATTTAAAAATAGAAATTATTTAAGTAGTCCGGTATATTTTTATATTAGGGCTATATCCTGCAAACATTTAATCAGCTGAGCTAATTGTAGATCATCATTTCTCAAACTGTGGATTGGGACTGCAAAGTGAGTCACAATCCTGTTTTAACAGGATCACGAGGGCTGGCTTTAGACTTGCTGTGGGCTGGGGCCAGGGACCAAGCCAAAGCCTGAGCCCCACCAGCCAGGGTGGAGTGGTAGTGCTCAGATTACAGGGCCCCCGCTTGGCCCAGGGTGGTGGGACTTGGGCAGGCTCACACTTCAGTTCCCCCTTCTGGGTGGTGATTTTTGTTGTCAGAAAGGGACGCCATGAAGTTTAAGAACTCCTGAAGTAGGTGACCCACACATCTACCAGTACCAAATGGAGTGTTTGTCATTGTTTATAGTCTCATAGTCCCATGGTAAGTCATAATCAGCAATAAGTGTTTGCAGGATGAGACTGGAACCTCTCCAGGCCCAGGGTGGGTCTCTGTATGTGTTTGCAAGGTCTTCAGCATATTTGGAACACTGTAGACATTAAAAATAAAAAATTTCTGAGGAGGCTTGAGGAGATGTTTTTTCCCCCTCCTTTGCTTTCATACTTTGACTTCTTTCCTGTTCAGTTGCTCCTTATCCTCCCCCCTTCATTTGTGCTTAGTTTCCTTCTCCTTCCACAAGATGTGGCTTCTTGTCAGCAGCTGAAGGGTGAACAGAGCTTCTGGGAAGCTGTTTTCCTTTATTATCCCTGGAAAAACTTGCAAAATTCCAGTGAGAAATTCTAGCAAGACTTTAGAACAAGAAATCCCCTCTAAACAGCAGGTCTCAAGTTGGAATAAGCTACACAACTTTAGCTACATCAGTTGCGTAGCTTAAGTCCAAATAGCTTAATTTGGCTTTTGGCGCTGTCTACACAGCAGGAAGTTGAAGAAAGAACACTCTTCCTTTAGCTTCCCTTACTCCATGTGAAATGAGGGTTACAGGAGTGGAGTATGAAGTCCTCCACCGTGACAGTATTTTGAAATAAAGGTTTGTAGAATACACACGCACGATGTTATTTTGGAATAATGTCAATTATTCCACAATAACACTGCTGTGTAAACAGACATACCTTGATTTCCGACTCCTTTCAGAGAAAGGTAAAGACTGACCAGGATGCTTCAAGTCAGTATCCTGGTCAGTGTTTACCAACACAGTACAATTTGTGCCTTCTCTATTAGCTTCTTATAACTTGAACACTCTAATTTACTATTTTCCCCCTTCCTTCCTCCCTACCCCTTTCCTCTATTTATTCTTGGATCTGAGCTTTTAATACTCCATTCATCTGAATGGATTGTGTCCACGAAATCTCATGATACCATCTACATGTTTTGTTAGTCTTTAAAGTGCTGCTAGACTATTAGTTGTTTTTTAAGCATTTCAGTGGGCTATGCTGCCATGGGAAAGACCAGGAAATACTGCTTTGGAACTGTATGGTGAGAAATCATTGAGATTTTCCAGCAATTTTTGGGATGCATATGTGGTTAAAGGGCTCCTTGCTCCTCCATGGATCTGGCCTAAAAAATCAGGAGCACTGTGTGGTGGGGAATTGCCTGAAATTTCTTGAACAACCTTGTGATGGATTCTTGTGCATAATTGGATAATTCAGCTCTTTATAAACAAAGGGAACAATAGCTTGTAACAAACAATTGTCTCCCTGGTGAAAGTCCCCAAGCAGGAGACAGGATCAATGTTCATAATTTCTGCAGAAATAATGACACAAACAGGGCATTTCCCCTTGTGACAGAGAGAAGACAAAACACTGGGGATTCCTCACTGCGCCTGCTAGTCCCACACAGCCATGCACTAGTTACAGCTTGTTAGTTGTGGCAGTGTTACCACACTGGGCCTGAATCCTGGCCTGGATGAAGCAGGAACGGAATGGCTTGTCTGTGTTGTTGACAGCCGACGAGGCAGGTAAAACATGATGAGGCAGAGGAAGGACTGAAAGGCCAGGGCAGGCCAAACTTCAGTTTTTTTTTCTTCTAGTAACTGTTGGACTCATTGGTGTCTAGTGGAGAGGGACACAAAAGGGGGCAGGTGTCTCCTCCCCTCCATGTGACTCCTCACTGCAGCACCCCTAGCTCCGGGCCCACACGCTTTCCCCATCCCATCTCTTCTCTATCTCACATTGCACGGGGTGAGGAGGGTGTCCGTCTGTCCCACTGTGCTGCACTGGGTAGCAACCAGAGTCCCTGGCAGCATGTCCCATCATTGCCAGTGAGTGCCGGGACTGCCACCTGCTGCCTGTGGCATGCCTCCCACTAGTCCCCTGGGCTGCCCTGGGCTAGGGATGTGAAATCCCATTTAATCAATGAACTGGTTTACTGGTTAACCGAGTAAGTGGGATCCTGGGCAGGGGACCATTCCAGCCTGGCTGGAGCAATCCCCGGCTACCCTGAACTGTCCAATGGACAGGACTGCTCTGCCTCCCTGCGCTGCAGTGTACGGGGCAGCATCCCAGGCAGCAGGGCCGGAGGTTTCCTGGGACTCAGGAGAGCACTGCTATGCTGCCTCATCCATTCCCCTTTCCTCCCCTCCCAACCCATCGCCTGGTGGTGGAGGGGGCTTGGGCTGTGTCTCCTCTCCCAGGCTATGTCTAGACTACAGGCTTCTTGCGCAAGAGCCTTTTTTCGGAAGAGATCTTCAAAAAAAAAAATTATTGCGCAAGAGTGTGTCCCCACACAAGCACATTGAAAAGGCGATGCACTTTTTCGAAAGAGAGCGTCCAGATTCATTGGACACGCTTTCTCATAAAAGGCCACCCAGAACCGCGTTAGCCAGGGCTTTAGGTCCCCACTTACTTCCGAGTGCTTGTGCCAGAGCCCTTGCAGAAACACGCGCTTAAAGGGACCCCCCGGACAGCTGTTTCGCTGCTGCATGCTTGCTACCTCTTTGAGGGATAGCAACGTTAGGGATAGCAACGTTCTCACAGAGCCTGCTGTGGTTGCCCTGGGATTATTTTTTGGACACCACAGCTTTGTTCTTTTTTGCCATGGAGCCGGAGCTGCCCCAGGACATGCGAAGGCCACACACGGTCATACTGCAGTTTCTGCAGCACTTCGTGCCGGTCACCTTCCTGGTCCTGCAGGACCTGGACCCCAAGCTCATGCTAGGGTCCCTTGCTGTGGCTGTGGCTGCTCCACTCTGGCTACCACACCCCATTGTAGAGAGAAGGTTCTGGAGGCTGGACACCAGTTCAGACTGGTGGGACCGGCTGGTCATGGAGCAGTGGGATGACCAGCAGTGGCTCAACAACTTCTGCATGCGGAAGGCCACCTTTCTCGAACTGTGTGCTTCGCTCACCCCTGCCCTCTGGAGATGTGACACCCACCTGCCACCCACTATCCCCGTGGAGAAGCGGGTTGCAATCGCCCTCTGGAAGCTGGCCACCCCCGACAGCTACTGGTCAGGGGGCAACCAATTTGGAGTTTGGAAGTCCACCGTCGAGGCTCTTCTCATGGAGGTAAGGCACTGTGGGCTGCAGTCCCTGTATGAGGTGGGGAGTGTTGGATAAGGGGGACCCTTGGGAGAGGGGGCCTGGGGACTGTGGGGGTGGGAAGCCCCATCCCTGGGGGCTTGTGCCATCCCGCCCTCACACAATCCTGCTGCTGGGGGGGGGGGGAAGCAGCACCATAGGAGGTGGCTCCTGGGGTGTTTGGGGGGGCAAGGGCAGCCTGGGGAGGGGAGCAGGGCAGCCACCTCCCAAGGGCTCAGGCACCCCCTCTTTTTCATTCTCTGTTTGGTGTGTTTCTTTGTCTCCTTCTGCAGGTGGTGAGGGCCATCAACTCTCTCCTGCAGAGGAGGGTTATCCGGCCAAGGTCGCATCCAGGTCTCCCACACAGACTTAATGCCCTGGGGTTCCCGAATTGCAGGGAGCAATCGATGGGACCCACATCCCCATCCATGCACCAGACCATCGAGTAGCCCAGTACATAAATCAGAAGGGCTACTTTTCCGTTGTCCTGCAGGGGACATTTTGCTGACATTTTTGTCGAGTGGTAGAGCAGGGCACATGATGCCCACGTGTTCAGGAACTCAAACCTGTACCGTAAGCTGGGGGCAGGCACATTTTTCCCCTGCCGGGACTTTGCAGTCGGGGATGTGCACATGCCTCTGTGAATAGTGGGGGACTGGCATACCCCCTCATGCCGTGGCTCATGAAGCTGTACACCAGCCACCTGGATCCCAGCAGGGACCTGTTTAATGCCCACCTGAACCAGGCCAGGATCCAGGTGGAGTGTGCCTTTGGCCGCCTCAAGGCACGTTTCCGGTGCCACCTCCACGCACCTGGACGTAGGGGAGCATGTTGTGTCCTTCACAATATTGTGGAGAGGAAGGGGGAGGCCTTCCTCCCAGGGTGGTGGGGTAGATGCTGTCTGCGCGGGCCGAGCGTTCGAGCAGCCCTGGACAGCTGCCATCTGCCAGGCCCATCAGTTGGGGGGTGGGGGGGGGGTGCCTCTAGGAAGCCTTGAGGAAGAGGTTCTCTCAAGCACCCCACAAACTTTCCCCAGTGCCTTCCAAATAGCGGCATCTAGCTTGCTGCTGTATCCCTTCTCCACCACAACCCCTCCCCTTGTCCCTTCCCTGACTGCTAAATAAACACACCTGTTTGGTTTTCCAAAAAAAGCAGTCTGTATTAATGACCAGGGCTCGACAATTAACGTAATCTACTCACCCGGTGAGTAGATTTAAGCCCGGTGTGGCCACACAGCGCAGTGAGTGCATGCGTAGCGCGGTCTGCGCATGCAGTGTGTGGTAGCATGCGGTTGGTGAGCGAGGCTCGCCGTCGCTTGGCGAGCCCTGTTAATGACAGATTCAGAAAAGGTGGGCATGGGGAGGAGGGATCAGAACTGGGAGGGAGGTGGCTCGATGTGCCACCTCAGGTATGGGGACCACAAAGGGGCAAATGGGGGGGGGGCTGCAGTGGGGAGGCATGGGCATTGCTAGGTGAGGGAGCAGAGGCATGGCAGGGGGGGGACGGAGGGGGAATGGGCATAGCATGGGGGGCAGGAGGGTTGAAGCCAGGAGCAGCAGCATCAGGCGCGTGTTCTGTCAGGGGGACATGACAACACATATGTTATCACACCGCTGCATCAGCTGGTCCCAGGCAGGCTCCCATCACTCCAGGTTGGTGCGGAACTTGTGCGCCAGGGTATGGTGGATGTCACGGAGAGCAATGATGTGCTGCTGCATCAGTCCTTGTGCACCCTGGCGTGCCTTCAGATCCCCTGGGCTCTGGTGGGTGGCTGTGGTGGAATGGCTCAGCCTTTCGTCCCAGCTGGTCTGGTTGTGAAGAACACAAAACATAAGGGCTACGTCTAGATTGCATCCCTTTTTCGTAAAAGGGATGCAAATTAGACGTATTGCAATTGCTAATGAAGCGGGGATTTAAATCTCCCCTGCTTCATTAGCATAAAAATGGCTGCCACTTTTTTTCGGCACGGAGCTTTGCTGGAAAAAAGCGCCAGTCTAGACGCGGATCTTTCGGAAAATAAAGCCTTTTCTGAAAGATCCCTTATTTTAAGAGGGATAAGGGATCTTTTGGAAAAGGCTTTATTTTCCAAAAGATCCGCGTCTAGACTGGCGCTTTTTTCCGGCAAATCTCCATGCCGAAAAAAGTGGCAGCCATTTTTATGCTAATGAAGCGGGGGAGATTTAAATCCCTGTTTCATTAGCAATTGTGATACGTCTAATTTGCATCCCTTTTACGAAAAAGGGATGCAATCTAGACATAGCCAAGAGGAATAGGCAGTTAGTCATCCTTGCAGACGCTGTCCCTGAGGCCGTGCCCTCCTCTGTGAGCAGTAACCAACAGTCTGTAGAGCAGAAGAAGGGGATGTCCCGGGTGCAAGGCCATATGTGGCCTGCACAGCAGGCCCTGTTTCCCAGGGGCCCCGATATGCCCAGAGGACCATGATTCCCATCTACCCCTTCCCTCCCCTGCCCCTGGCCCATGCACAGGCAGCCAAGGGAAATATCCAGCCACAGTGGGATCCCCTCATGGGCAGCAGAGGAGCCAGGAGCAGCCTGGCCCTCCTCCCTGGGGTCTCCCCACAAAGGTGCGGGTCACAGTGCTGTGTGCAGGAGCGGGTGCTGCCCTCACATGTGCAGGCATGCACATGTGCTGTGTGCTGCACTCCTCTGTCTGTGTGGGGTCATGCCTGTGCCATTGTGGCTAGTCTGCTTCCAGCCGGCCCCTTCCCTGCACCCCATGGGAGGACATGTGTAGCCTTCCCTAAGCCTGGGTACAGGATCCCAGGCATGCTCCAGGGCTGCCTGCTGTGTCCATGTGCCTCATAGTAAGGCAGCACATGGTTCCATGTGCACAGACCACAGCATCCTGCGCGACACTCGCTCCCCTCCCCGTGTGTACCCACCTCCTACACTCTGTGTGTGAGACAAAGACCACTCACCTGAAGATCCCTCCCAGGAGTCCGTGGAAGACTGGGAGTCTTCTTCGCTTATGGGAACCAGCTTGAGGGAGAGGGTCACAGTGCCTGCCTCCAGCGTGACCGACTGGCCCTGGCCCTCCTGCTCCTCCTCTGGGGCGACCTCAGCTGGACAATGACAGGAGTCTCAACCACCAGGATGGGTGGGGAAGACCTTTCCCCATCCCCCAGGATCTGGTGCAGCTCCCTGTAGTAGGGGCAGGTGTGGGGTCCTGCCCCTGAGTGGGAGCTGCGCTCGGTGGCCCGAACATAGCCCTGGCAGAGCTCTTTCACTTTACTCTGGACCTGCTCCATGGTCGGGGTGAGTGTCCTTGCTCCACCAGGGACGCGGCCATCCGGCCATAAATATCGGCATTCTGCCACTTGGCCCAGGGATCCTGGAGTGTCTCCTCCTTGCCCCACAGTTCGAGGAGGGACTGGATCTCCGGGCCAGACCATGATGGGGCATGCCTCTTGGCCCCCCTCAATGGGTCCTCAGATGCCTGGGGCTGCTCCTGACGAGGGCCAGGCAGATTGCGGGGGGCTTCAGAGGTGGACATGGCTGTGGCAGGGAGAGCAGTGTGCTCAGGCTGCTGCTCTCTGTTGGACTTCCTGCCGCAAGGCTTCTCTAGGGAACCTGCAGCTTTAAGAGGGGCCAGGAGATAGGAACTATAGAGTCCTGATTAATTTGGACAGAGTGGCCACCAGGACACCTGTGTTATTTCCTGGAGGCCTCTTCGCCTACGTCTAGACTGCAAGCCTCTTTCGAAAGAGAGCATCTAGACTGCAACCTCTTCTTTCGAAAAAGTGAGCCGCTTTTTCGAAAGAGAGCACCCAGGCAGTCTGGATGCTGTCTTTCGAAAAAGCCCTGTTTGCATTCAAGAACGCCTTTTTTCGAAAGAGCACTTTCGAAAAAAGGTATTCTTCTTCATGAAATGAGGAGTACCACCATCGAAAGAAAAGTCGCGTTCTTTCGATTTAATTTCGAAAGAATGCGGCTGTAGTCTAGACGCAGGTGAAGTTTTTTCGAAAAAATCCTGCAGTCTAGACACAGCCTTCTTGTGCAAAAAACCCCTCCTCCCCATCCACACACGCCTTTTTGCAAAAGAGTTATTTCACAAAAAAGCTTCTTCCTTGTAGAATGAGGATTACCAATTGCGGGAAAAGCCCTCTGTTCTTTCAATTTACTTGCAAAAGAATACGCTTTCAGTGTGGACGTAACTCAGGTTTTGTCGGAAAAACGGCTGTGTGGCTGGAGGCTGCCTGGGAAGGTGCAGCAGCGTGGCCAGAAGAGGAGAGGTTCTGGACCTGTGGCTGCTGGCCTCTTGTCCCTTCTCCTCACAGTGTTGGGGTATGTGTGTGACCTTTCCTGTCACCTCTGCTCTAGACAACCTAAAATCACACTTAAGGATAAGTCTGGCAGATCCTGCATGAGTGCATAAAGGGAAAGGGGGCACAAGTGTCTTAGGTTAGCCACTGGCACCAGCCCCGGCCTTGGCCTTACTCCTTACCCTCGCAGCCCAGCACAGATGGGAAGGGAGTGTACATTGCATCCTTTCAAGTGGGGGTAGAAGTATTGCTTCTGCACCACTATGCTCCTCTCCACCACATCTAGAAGAATCCATCAGCATTCCTCCTCAGGCTTCTTTGACACCAGTGTGATCTAGGGATTCTATTTCAAACCAAGATGGAAATAACATCTTTGTACAGCACAAAATAAATGTTATGTAAAAGTGAGAGGTAACTTTCTACACCCCTCTACAAGCCATAAGCTCTAATGATTATTACCTTACTTTAGACCAGTGGTCTTCAACCTTTTAAACCACAAGATCTTTTTCAATTTAAGTGCAATGTAAGATTTACTTCAAACCCAAATACCCTTCCCCCACTTCCTTCCTGCCCCTTCTTTGAGGCTCTGCCCCCTCCGCCCCTTCTCTGAGGCCTCATCCTGCTCACTCCATCCTCCTTCCTTCACAATCCTCAAAAAAACTCAATGGCAGGGTGGATGAAAGCATTGTTTTTCTGGGAAAATGTCCGTTTTTCTTGAAAAATGCTGCAGAGTAGACACGTCCAATCCCTGGGGCCAGGATCCTGAGGGAGGGGGAACTGAGGAAGGATGGGAAGATAGGAGCAGCTAAGTGGCTTTAGACAGACCCATCTGGTCCAGAGATGTCATGTACAATAGTTGTTGCAGCTTCAAGGACAGTGGTTTCATTCTCTTCATCACAGTTTGGAACATACAACATTTTATAAAAAACAACAATTGTCGGGGAAGCAGATTTTATTTATTGTATTTATCTCTACTGAAGATAGTGTACAAAGCACCAACTTTATTTTTGATTCTGTGTTAAGACTCCCAAATGGATACCACAAGACTAGGGGGATTAGGAATATCTTGCTGTTTGATCTACTGATAGTTCCAGACAACTCCCTTATCCTTATGTTTGTTATTTTGTCTTTGCATGAGCTGTGCAGTACCTTCCTCAGCCATCTGTAATGGGCAGCCTCCAGTATCTTTTTGTTAACTACAGGCAGTCCCCGGGTTACGTACAAGATAGGGACTGTAGGTTTGTACTTAAGTCAGAACTGGCGTCCAGATTCAGCCGCTCCTGAAACTGACCAGTGGCTGACTACAGGAAGCCCGAGGCAGAGTTTCTCTGCCCCGGGCTTCCTGGAATCAGCCGCTGATCAGTTTCAACAGCAGCTGAATCTGGACGCCTGGGACAGAGCAGCTGGGGCGCTGCCCGGTAGGTCTCCGCAGCGCCGCACCTTAGCGCTACGGGGACCAACCGGGCAGCACCCCAGGTGCTCTACCCCAGGTGTCCCCAAGTCAGCCGCTGCTGAAACTGACCAGCAGCGGCTGAATCAGGACTCCTGGGGCAGAGCAGCTGGGGTGCTGCCGGGTTGGTCCAGTAGCGCCGAGGAGCGGCGCTGCAGGACCAACCGGCAGCGCCCCAGCTGCTCTACCACAGGCGTCTGCTAGAAAAGCCTGGTCTGCTGGGGGGGGGGGGTGCACTAGCTGCGCCCCCTCCCCCCAGAAGACCATGGAGACGCAGGCAGAGGGACTGAGACGCGCTGCGGTGCCGCTGCCCAGGTCCTCCGCGGCTTTGCTCCGCATCTCCTTGGTCTGCGGGGGGGGGGGCCTCCCAGCACACCAGGGAGACGCAGAGCAAAGCCACGGAGGACGTGGGCGGCGGGACCGCCCAGACGCGCCGCGGTCCCACCGCCCGGGTCCTCATCAGCTTTGTGCCACGTCTCCCTGGTCTGCTGGGGGGTCTCCCTGGTCTCCGCGGCGCGTCTGGGCGGTCCTGCCGGCCGGGTCCTCCGCAGCTTTGCTCCACGTCTCTCTGGTCTGCTGGGCCCCCCCCCCAGCAGACCAGGGAGACGTGGAGCAGCTTTTCTTGCCCCGGAGGACGCGGGCGGCGGGACCTCGGCGCGTCTGGGCGGTCCCGCCGCCCACGTCCTCCAGGGCGAGAAAAGCCCCGTTCGTAAGTACGGATCCGACATAAGTCGGATCCGCGTAACTCGGGCACTGCCTGTACTGTCATTGGTAAGTCTCTACTTTGTGTAACAGCATGCTCAGTACAAGTATATGGTATACTGAGACCTTTAATTCTCCTAGCTTGAAGGCAAAATACACTTACCCATCTATTACAGCAAGAAAATGTACTTTTCTTATTGCATTTTAATAAGCACTCAGTGAACACTTTATCAGATTCTACACACCCATAGGAAATTCCTGTTCTATCTCCAACTAAATCACATTCTAATGAAAAAACCTTAACTCTGACCTCAGCAACATCAACATACATTTATATATGTGTGCTAGTTCATGTATTATCAGTAAAATGCTCTTGTGAACAGCAGAGGGACAGTCAAGGTTTGGCATTGTAACAAAAATCAGATGTGTGTTTGTTTATCTATGGGAGGTGGAAGTTTCTTGTAAAAGTGTCAATGAAAGTTCTGACAGCGTGTTCTTGTCTTGCTTTTATGTGAGTGTGTTTTGCCCTTAACAACTATAACTGGTGCATAATAATGTTCTTTTCATAAAAGTTTGGGTTTTATTGGATTTTAAAGAGGGGCTGCATAATACAGATTGGACTGCCCTTGTTTGGCACCCTTGGGACCTGAGCAGTCCTGAAGCAGGTAGTTTACTGGACTAGGGGAGGTCAATGCTCCCCCTACTGGCTGCCTTGGGCTCCCAAGGCTGGGGCTCCCACCCTACTGTTGGACACGCTACCACCAGGGTTCCTCGAGGTTCCTGGGGCCACGAGCCACCAATAGCCCTGCTCAGAAGCCATCTGTCCAGCTACCACTGGGGATTCCCCAGGGCTCCCCATCCAAGACCTCCTTGTTGCTGCCTGGCCCTTCTGCCACCAGGGGTTCTCTGGCTGGGGCCGTCCGATCAACTCAGCCCCAATGCTGCTGGGGATTGGCCGGTATATGCCCACCTCTGTGATAGCAGGAGTAGTGGTCGTGGTAGTGAGAAGACCCAAGCAAAAGAAACACCTGACTAATCTCACCAGCTGCCATTTTTTACCAATCTTTGACAAGATGGGCAGCACCATGTCCCATTTATTTCAGTGTTAAAAAGATTTTTTCCCCTTTTGATTCTTTTAGCTACTCTCTTTCCAGTCTCCTTTAACTGTTGCACAGAAATAGCGCCCCATGTGCCCAGAAGACTGCTAAGAAAAGTTAAACGTTTTGAAGTCCAGAAAGATGATGGCGTGTGCAACTTACCAGCTGTGATGTAAGTGGTGTTCTGTATAAAGATATATTAAAGGGACATTGGCAAAAGTTAAAAATGTTTGGGCATGATTTTCTAGTGAGTTATTCCAATTTCATACCAGTATCATTCCATTGATTATGGGAGCATAATAGAATTGATGTGATAGTGGATAAAAAGACTCCATATATTTTAAAAACTTTTCCTCCCTGCATTACACCATTGATTGTTAAAGCTGAATTAATTAAAAAAAATCTAATCTATATATCACCATTAATGTTTGTGGCTTTTGCATGTCACTCAACATGGAAAATGAGAATAGTCTTACGTTTTATAGTCATTCCTACTCAGTTTCATTTTTTGCTGTCATGTACTACCAAAATAACACGTTTGATTAGTAATATCTCAAGGTAATTCTTAAAATACAAGCATTAAATTAAGTTTAATGTCATGGAAACATACCTATTCATCTTAGGCTTTGTAAGCTTTTTGTTTTTGAATTTGGGTCTCCCTGTCCCATCTGAGCGCCCTACCCACTGGGATACAGGCAGGGCCAGATTAAGACATGCTGTGGCCCTAAACTATGACAAGGTTAAGCATTACTAAAAAATGGGTAGTATTCTAACAGAAAGGACAATGAAAATAGAATAATAAAGTTTTATCTCTTTCTATATATTACAAAAAAGTATCCTGCGGGATGACAGAGTGATGTCATCACGTCAGCCTGTGTCCTACCACCCCTCTGCCCTCAGCTGCCCTGCCTCCTACCACCCTGCCTCCTCTGTGTCTCCACCTCCCCATTGCTCTGGGGGGGTCTGGAAACATAAGCCATGTGGCTTCCCCTCCCCCCCGGTGCTCTTGGGGGGGGGCAGAAGCCATGAGCCACGTGGCCTCCTCCCTTCCCCTTCCCAGGCGATAGGAGCCACAAGGCCTTCTCCTCCCCCTCCCTGGTGCTGCAGGCAGGACAGGAGCCATGAGGCCTCCCTCTTCTCCTAACCTGGGGGCAGGGGAGCCATGAGGTCTCCTGCCATGCACCTTTCCCCACTCTTCCCACAACCCAACCCCCTGACACAGTTCCTTGGCCCAGACCCCACACCACCAACCCCCTCATGCACCATCCTGCCGAGACCTCACACCTCCACCTCTCTTACACACCTCCTATAACAAGACCCTGCACACTCAGACCCCCTCCATAGGGACCCTGCACCCCCAGTCCTCTCTTACATCCCTTCCACTGAGACTCCGCACCCTCAGCCTGCTCTTGCACCCTCCAACTGGCCAGACACCTACCCCCAACATGCTTTTGCACCTTCCCCTGCTCTTGCACCCTGCCCCCAGTCAGACACCTACCCCTCCAGAGAGAGAGGGGTTGGAAAGCATAACGAGCAGGGGGCACCACCCCCTAGTATTTACATATATGCCATTACATAGGTGAAAATGCAACTAAAACTAGTAATATTTTTGATTTAGAGGCCCCTTATAAACTAAGGCCCTATGCTGTAGCTTATTTAGTTTGTGCATAAGTTCACCTCTGGATACAGGGTATCCTAGTGTGGATGTCTTCCTATCACTCCATTGAAGGTGTTATTCTTGTGATAAAATACTTTAATGGTCATTGGACCAGAGAGAGTGAGAAGAGTTCTGTAGGCTGGTAGTTAGGTTAATCACTTGGGATGGGGCAGGCCTGAATTCAAATAGCTATGTTAGAACAGACATTTGAACCTCAGCCTCTCACAGCCCAGAGGAGTACCCTAACCACTGGGCTAGAAGGGAGGGTAGCATCACCACTGTCTCTTTCTCCTGAAACACAATCATTTAAAAAAGTCAAGACAAAATATTTCAGCATTATAGGAGTGTTTCATTTGACCCCAAAATGGACTTCTTCTATTAGCCAAATATGTCTGAGTTTCATTCAAACAAACCAAACATAATGGTTGTGTCTACACTGGCATGAATTTCCGGAAATGCTTAAAATGGAATACTATTCCGTTTTCAGTTTTTCCGGAAAAGGAGCGTCTACATTGGCAGGCTGCTTTTCCAGAAAAGCCCTTTTTCCAGAAAAGCATCCGTGGCCAATGTAGATGCGCTTTTCCGGAAAAGAGCCCCGATCGCCATTTTCGAGATTTTTTTCTGTTGGCTTGTTTGCTGTCTGTTCTACACTAAGGCTGTGTCTACACTGGGCCACTTATTCCGGAAAATCAGCCGCTTTTCTGGAAAAGACTAATGGGCTGTCTACACTGGCCCTTTTCCGGAACAGTGTTCCGGAATAAGGACTTATGCCCGAGCGGGAGCAGGATAGTTTTTCCAGAATAGCGGCTGATTTTGTACAGTAGAGCATTGTTGCTTTTCTGGAAATTCAAGGGCCAGTGTAGACAGCTCGCAGCTTATTCCGGAAAAGCGGCTGATTTTCCGGAATAAGTGGCCCAGTGTAGACACAGCCTTAGTGTAGAACAGACAGCAAACAAGCCAACAGAAAAATTCAGCTATTTAACTAGTTCTGTTTGGGAGTAAGATAACACGATGATCACAAGCTGCTCTCCCAATGCCTAAGACCAAAGTTGTTTTGTTGCTTTGAAATATGTGTTACCTTTTATAAGTTACTTTAAAAAAATTATTATTTTTTTGCAATAGACAACTTAATTTATTTTTCTTCTGCCAGCCTTCATGTAGAGAACAAGAAGTTATGTATAAGCTCACATAATAAAACCATTAAGAAATGGATGAAGAGGAACAACATCAAAAATTGTGGAAGAAATGCAAAGCTTCATTGTGGGGGGGGAGCGGGAAAGGAACATCAAAAGGAAAAATAAAATTGCGGTGAAGCAATAGTGTGCTGAAACAACACCCATGATGGAGTAATCTGTGAATGCTGCATTGTGTTCTTTGTAATAGACAAATGTGGGTTAGACATTCACATACAGTGACTGCTCAATATTATGCAATTACATCTTAAAATAGTTTTTCAAACATTTAAATTTCTGGAGCAAGCAGTGAGCAAGATGTCAGCTACACCTATACTTTATCACCTTTCATATGGATCTTAAAAAGACATTGATCTTTGGGAATTGTCGTGGCCAGATAATGGCAAAAGTAGATGCATTAGGAATGATGTCCATTCCTCACCACATCTTATGCGCTCTACTCTGCTTCCTCCCTGATCTCTCTGTATTCTTCAATACTTCTGATTTCTGACACCCTCTTCTGGCTTGGCTTTCATAGTCATCCTTTTCACTCTCCAAGGACTGTTTTAACAACTTTTTCTTATGTGATTCCTCCTACTCCTCTTGCTTAGCTTGGGTCCTGTCCTTGGTACCCTTCTCTTCCCTACACCTTACTCTCCTCTGCTTGCATAGATTCACTGCCATCTTTGTACTGCTTGTCACAAATTGATTGCTCCTCATGTGACCTACCTTCTCCTCCCAGTTGTCTGGCTGTTTTTCTGATGTAACATCCTGGATAGTCTGTAACTAGTTCAAGTTCAGAATGGTCATAAATGACATCTCCCCCCTCACCATTTCAAGCTCTTGTTGCTTCTAAACTGCTGGCAATTTTGTTCCCTGCCCCTCAGGCTCAAAATTATGGGATCCAAGATTCTGCTGCAAAGTTAATTTCTGTCCCATTAGTCTTTGTTTTTGATCATGTTGCTTCCCTTGGCACTTCACTACCTATTGCACCAAATTCAAATGCCTCATTTAAGGGCCTGCATCTCTCTGTCCCATTTTGCACCTTTCATCTTGTTTCTTTTGGTCCCTCCCCCATCATCTCAGCACTGCCTGTAATACCAACCTTGCTACACACGCTGTGTCCTCCACGGATGCCCGTTGCCTTCTTTAATGTGTGGTGTAGCCTCCCAGACTCAAATCACCAGGTCCTGTACCTCTTCATTCAAAACCCTCATGTAGCCTTACTACTTCCACACAGTCTACAATTACATCCCAAGTCAGTCACATAGGCCTGGTCTACACTAGGCCCTTAGTTCGAAATAACCCCCCAAGTTCGAATTAGTAAGCAGTGCGTCCACACTAACAAGCCTGTTATTTTGAAATAAGGGTCTGTGGAATTTAACTCCGTATTCCTGCTTTTCAGGGGGAATAATACTACTTCCAAACTTGTAAGGCCAAAATAATGTTAGTATGGACATTCCAGTGCCACTAATTTGAATTTATTGACGTCTGGGAGGCCTTCCGCAGCTCTCCAGAGTACTTCCTGAGGCTCTAAGTCCAAAGCAGCGTGTTCACGTTAATGGAGCCTGCCTTGGACTAATTTCAATGCTTCCCTGCAATGAGGACATGCAAGTTTGAATCTGTTAAATTGGGAGTTCATAAGCCAAATTTAGTAATTTCAAAATAATTTCCTAGTGTAGACATGGCCACACACTTTCTGCCCCAGCATAATGTGAGAGAAGTAGCAGTGGGTGAAGAAAAGCAGAGATTTAAAATAAGAGCACTACACTCATCAAGGTGTATCTCTCTGTCCCATTTTGCACTTTTCATCTTGTTTCTTTTGGTCCCTCCCCCATCGTACTATTGCTGAGAACTTGCCTCAGGTGCCGGATTATCGGAAGTTTACTGTAGTTACTAAGTACCTGTATAAATAAAATTCATGTTGAGACTATTGAATATGGTGTATGCTGTAAATATGACTTATAGGCATGTAGTATATATTATAAATTACATCATGTTATACAGATGTGAGCCTGATGCACTCTAGAGCAAATGTGTTGCATCCATTTTCCATTTGTTGACTTGAATAAATAACTACAGGGCTGGCCTGAGTAAAAGTGGCACCCTGGACAAATTTGTATTGTGGTTCCCTTTTTCTGAGCTTTGGTCTACAGTTTGGTCATACACCTTGAATTTACTGGAGAAGCTTTCAAGTTACAGGAGGGACTGTTCATCTACAGCAGAGGCCACCACAAATGGCAAGGGAAGCTCATATGCTAAGGGTGCTCACAGTAGCACCGCAAGCTATGGCACAAGCAGTAAGAATGCCCAGCTGGCAACTGTGAGAAGCACGAGGGAGTGGTAGCACTGTGAGAAACAAACTGAATCCCAGTAGCACAGCACATACCTGGGCCTGAAGACTGTTTCCCTGAGCTGCCAGGAATCTGCCCAGGAAGCCCTGTTGCCTCCATTCCTGATCACTGCCCAGCTCCAGGCAGTGCTGTACGCCTCCAGCTGTGCTCACCACTAGGCCCAAATATGTCCTGTCCTCTCCTGCACCACAGGCATTTGGGGGCAGGTGAAGGGCTATCCTGTTGGGTGGGCTGCCCCAGGCAATCTGGAGTGAGTACAGGAGACACCAAGCAGAATCAGGGAGCACTGTCCCTGGTGCTTACCTTGCCCCCCAGCCCAGGACTCTCACCTTTTAATCCTCTCGACCACAGTGCCCTGGGAGGTTGTGCATGTTGTCCACCCATAAGACCAGCCTTGAATAACTACTTGAAAATATTGAACATATTCAATGAAAGCAATGCCTGAGGGTCCAATGCTGCAAGGCAGTGAGTACTCTCAACTCCTATTTACTTCCCTGTATGATTGAGCCCTATATAATGTATCTTGTTAGTGTACATTGTCATATTAGTATTCCCTGGCTTATATTCTGCTGCCTATTGCCACACTTGTCTCTGGACTCCTCCCTCGTTTTAGGCATTCTTCTTGGCCAGTGTCATGATGCCTTTCAGGCCCTCTACAGGGTTCCTAGCAAGCTAAGTAAGTGGTCTCCAACCAATGACCCATTCCTGCTGAGTGTCCTTATCCCCCACTGATGTCCTACAGTAGAAGCTCAGCTCTTCACAGGATTTGAGCTACGCACCAGTCTCACAAAGTTGGTGCAGGAATGTCCTAGGTCCTTTATGGGCCCATTTGATTTGCTTCCTCCCCTGCAGTCATTCAGTATCTTCCCATTATACATGCAAACCAAGAAAGTGTTTGATCAAAGGTAGATGTGAAAAGGGATGCATGGGGGGAGGGGAGGGGTGTGTAGAGGTAGGATGAGGAGTGAGCAGCCTGGGGAGTAGGCAGCACTTGTTACTTGGAGTAGAAAGCTGAGACCCACAAGCAAGGGGAGAAAAGGCATTTGAGATACTCTGGAGATGTAACCCCGTGCAGGTGAGTAGCAGTGCCACAGAGGACTTTCCCCAAATATCAACTCTTCTCATTCCTTTGCCCAAGGAGGGAAGAGTGATGGGTGTTTCAGCAAAGGATGAGGTTAATGTGGGCCTGTGGGAAATTCCATGAAGTTCTAGCTAGCAGATGGGGCATGAGGCGCTCTGCTAGGTATCAGGAGTGTTAATATCTGTGCACAGCACATTGAGGGTGCAACAGTTCTTTTAGGCTGTGTCTAGACTGGCCAGTTTTTCCGGAAAATCAGCCGCTTCTCTGGAAAAACTTGCCAGCTGTCTACACTGGCCGCTTGAATTTCCGCAAAAGCACTGACTTCCTATTGTAAGAAATCAGTGCTTTTTGCGGAAATACTATGCTGCTCCCGTTCGGGCAAAAGTTCCTTTTGCGCAAAACTTTTGCACAAAAGGGCCAGTGTAGACAGCTGAGATTTGTTTTCTGCAAAAAAGCCCCGATCGCCATTTTCGCGATCGGGGCTTTTTTGTGGAAAAGTGCGTCTAGATTGGCACGGACTCTTTTCCACAAAAAGTGCTTTTGCGGAAAAGCATCTGTGCCAATCTAGATGCTCTTTTCCGAAAATGCTTTTAACGGAAAACTTTTCTGTTAAAAGAATTTCCGGGAAATCATCCCAGTCTAGACATAGCCTTAAGGTTTTGAATCTTCTGTCTTGAGGGGGCCTGTTCCCACCTACAGGGCCTCTACCAACACAGGTTTTGCAAAAACAGCTCTGCGGTGCTCAGAACAAAATGCAATGGGATCATTTGGCCCAGCGCTATAATGATAGGAATGCCAGTTTTAGGTGAGGGAGGAGAGTCTGCCAGGTTACAGGTTATTTTCTCAGAGGGGTAGCCATGTTAGTCTGTAAAAAAATGAGGAGTAACATTAGTTCAGACTAAGGGCTTTAGTCCGAACTAACGCGTCCCGGCGCGCACTTCCTGGTTCGAATCAGCTGTGATTCGAACTAGCGCGCCGGCGAGATCATGTTAATGGAGCGCGGGATATTTAAATCCCCGCTTCATTAACTAGTTCGATTGTCTCCATTTGCATCCCTAGTTCGAACTAGGGATGCAGTGTAGACATACCCATATATAGTCCCATGAGATTTTGTGGGCACTTAGAAACAGCTATTCTTTCACAGCACTTTCCATTAGTAGATCTCACTGGGTTTACAAATAATTATCTTCATTTTACAGATGGGAAATGGAGGTACCAGGAGATGAAGTGACTAATGCAAGATCATTCAGCAGGGCAATGGCACAGCTAGGAATAGAGCCCAGGTCTCTTGAGACCCTGTTCAGTACTCACTCCATTGCTGGGACCAATTCAAAGTTGAGACTAAGAATAACTTTCAACCTGTCTCCTTTGGACTTAGCAGGACAAATTCAGAGGTGATGTGTGAGCCAATGTAGGGTACATGTCAGTAACTAAGTGTGAGTCTGCTGGTCTAATATGCATGGTGTTTTGGGTAGGAATTAGGTATAAGTTACATATATCAGCATGCACAACCCATGCCCATAGACAGTAAGGGTGGGGGCACAATGCCAGAACATCCAGCCCATTAGACCTTTTAATCCAGTGCTCCAGCTGGGGAGTTGGGTTAGGTGCTTGCCTTGATCGCTCCACATGCATGGTGGCTCTGTGCACCTCCTGGAAGAAGAGGCAGCCAGGAGCTCTGTATGCTGCCCCTGCCCCAACTATCAGCTCTGCAACTTCTAAGGGGAGCTGTAGGGGAGGTGCCTGCAAATGGGGCAGCATGCAGAGCTGAGTGTCCCTGTCTTATGGGATATGGCAGAGGTGACTGGTGAAAGGGGGTGGAGATGCCACCAGCTATATGGTCCTCCCCTCCCGCGCAAGCCCCAGCTCTCTCAGTCTCTGCTCAGCCCCTCCCTGCCTTTGCTCCACCCTCTCTCTACCCTTGCGCCACTCCTCTCTGCCCTTGCTTCACCACCTCCATCTTGTTTCACCCCAGCCTCATCCTTGCTCCACCCCTGCCTCATCTCTTACCTTTCCCCCTGAGTGATGCAGCATGCATTGGCAGCAGGGGTCTGCCTTCTCCCACTCACTGGCAGCGGTGAGTGAAGTCAAGCAGGGTACGTCTACACTACAGCGCTAATTTGAACTAACTTAGTTCGAATTAGTTAATTCGAACTAAGCTAATTCGAACTAACGCGTCTAGAACTAAAAAGTAGTTCGAATTAGCGTTTTGCTAATTTGAACTAGCATGTCCACATTAAGTGGACCCTGAACCGGGCTTAAGGATGGCCGGAAGCAGTGCCGGCAGGGCATCAGAGGAGGACTTAGAGCGTAGAGATGCTGTCTCAGGCTAGCCGAGGGCAGTGCTTAAAGGGTCCCGACCCCCACCCCGGACAGACAGTTCTCAGGGGTGCCCCGCTTGCAAAGCAGTCCTGGCTTGGATTGCCCGGAGTACCCACACCGGGCACATCACACCACTCGGCAATCAGCCCGGCTGCACTTGCCGCAGGCTGCCATCTGGGGAGAGCGGGCAATTGGGGGGCTGCAGGAGAGCTTCCACCCCCAGAAGCCCGCAGAGCCAGCCCAGTCCTCCCCATCGGGGGCTCGTACCCCATTCCTCCCTCACCTCCTTCCACTTACCCATCCCTAGCCCCTTTTCTTGATGTACAAAATAAAGGACAATTGTGTTCAAAAAATGGAATCTGTCTTTATTGAACAAAACTAGGGGAGACTGGGGAAAGGAGGTGGGAGAGGGGAAGAGAGAGGGTGGGAGAGGGGAGGGCAACTAAAATGATCAGGGGTTGGGAACAGGTCCCATATGAAGAGAGGCTAAAGAGACTGGGACTTTTCAGCTTAGAAAAGAGGAGACGGAGAGGGGACAGAATAGAGGTCTCTAAAAGCAGGAGTTGGGTGGAGAGGGTGCATACAGAAAAGTTCTTCATTAGTTCCCATAAAGAAGGACTAGAGGACACCAAAGGAAAGGAATGGGTAGCAGGCTTCAAACTAGTAACAGAAAGTTGTTCTTCACAAAGCAAAGAGTCAACCTGTGGAACTCCTTGCTGCAGAAGGCTGTGAAGGCTAGAACTAGAACAGAGTTTAAAGGGACGTGTGATCAAGTCATGGAGGTTGGGTCCATGGAGTGGTCTTAGCCAGGGGGTAGGAGTGGTGTCCCTGCCCAAAGTTTGTGGAAGGCTGGAGAGGGATGGCACGAGACAAATGGCTTGGTCACTGTCTTCGGTCCATCCCCTCCAGAGTCCCTAGGGTTGGCCGCTGTCAGCAGACAGGCTACTGGGCTAGATGGACCTTTGGTCTGACCCAGTACGGCCATTGTAAGCTCAGGGCTCAGGGGTCGGGGGTCTCGGTGGACCCCCTTGATTTTCATGCACACCTGTTCCTGGTTGGCCAGGCTGGCAGCTCTCCTGCCCTAGACGGCCACTTTCCTGTGCCTAGTGCGGAGATCGTAGACGAGGTCCACGATGTCCGCACTAGCCCAGGCGGGTGCCCGCCTCTTGCGGTCCTGGGCAAGCTCCCGGGAGCCGCCAGCCTGGTCCCGGGAAGAGGGGGAGGGCTGGGGGGGCATCGGGTGGGTGGCTCGAGCCGTGCCAGGTGCGGGGTCTGCTGGCTGGGTGCTGGCAGGCTTGCACCTGGCACGGGCACCGTAGCCAGCCCGTGGCCCTTTAAGGAGTCCAGGGCCGGGAGGGGGGCAGACGAGTTTCCCTGGTGTTGGCCAGAGTGGCCACCAGGGAAACCTGGGGAGGGCTAGCCTCCCACTAGTTCGAATTAAGGGGCTACACAGCCCTTAATTCAAACTAGTAAGTTCGAACTAGGCTTAATCCTCGTGGAATGAGGATTACCTAGTTCGAACTAAGCGCTCCGTTAGTTCGAATTAAGTTCGAACTAACGGAGCGCTAGTGTAGCGCCTATGAAAGTTAGTTCGAACTAACTTTGTAGTGTAGACATACCCGCAATGGGCCCAGCTTGCTGTGCTCCTCCAGCCACGGCTCTCCACTTCTGGTGTGTGAGTGTGCAGTAGTTGTAGTCCTGCTCCCTCCCACTTGCAACGCAAAGTCCCAGACCCTGCACCACCCTAGGGATGTTCCTGCCCCTTGACACAGGGCTTACGTCTCCAGTGCTCTGCTGCTTTCTCCCATTACCCATGATCTCCACTGCTCCCCCCAACCTCTGTCCAGGGCTTAAATTTGTCCTCTGCCTTGCCAAGCTTGAGTAAGTCTGTTCAGAAAAATGATTCTTGTGTGCTTGTTAATATCACTTTTCACAACAGCTTTTCTGGACAGCAATAAATAAATTTCAATGGTTTGAATGTGTATATGTAAATATTTGTTTCTCCTAAAGCTAATCAAGAATTTTATGAAAAAGTATGAGAGTGGCCATCAGCAAGAATTGGCAGATGCCCTCTGAAGTCACCAAAAATTGTATCTTGAGAACACCTGCACTAGACTTTCTAGTAAGCAATTAAAGTGAAATTACACTGAGAGCTATATGAAAAGATCCCTTCTTACTTGAGAGATAATAGTAACACTTTTAATAGCTTCCCTGAGGCTTTGCAAAGCCGCGGGGGGGCTTGGGCAGCGAGGCAGCCCAGGCGTGCCTGGGCTGCTCCGCTGCCAGCTTCCCCGAGGCTTTGCAAAGCCGCGGGGGGGCTCGGGCAGCGAGGCTTTGCTCGAGCCCCTCCGCGGCTTTGCAAAGCCTCGGGGAAGCCGGCAGTGGAGCAGCCCAGGCGTGCCTGGGCTGCCTCACTGCCCAAGCCCCCCCCCCGCGGCTTTGCAAAGCCTCAGGGAAGCCGGCAGCGGGACAGCCCAGATGCCCCGCGGCTGTCCCGCTGCTGGCGTCCTCAGAGGCTTTGCTCCCCATCTCCCTGGCAGACCAGGGAGACTGGGAGCAAAGCTGCGGAGGACCCAGGTGGCAGGACCGCGGTGTGTCTCGGTCCGCCGCCCGCGTCTTCCTGGTCTGCTGGGGTGGGGGGGGGGGTGCAGCTAGTACGCCCCCCCCCAGCAGACTAGGCTTTTCTCCAGACGCCTGTGGCAGAGCAGCTGGGGCGCTGCCGGTTGGTCCCGCAGCGCCGCTCTGGGCGCTACTGGACCAACCCGGCAGCACCCCAGCTGCTCTGCCCCAGGCGTCCTGATTCAGCCGCTGCTGGTCAGTTTCAGCAGCGGCTGATTCAGGACGCCTGGGGCAGAGCAGATGGGGTGCTGCCGGGTTGGTCCAGTAGCGCCGAGGAGCGGCGCTACTGGAGCAACCCAGCAGCACCCCAGCTGCTCTGCCCCAGGCGTCCCCAAGTCAGCTTCTGCTGAAACTGACCAGCGCTGACTACAGGAAGCCCCAGGCAGAGTTGCTCTGCCCCGGGCTTCCTGGAATCAGCTGCTGATCAGTTTCAGCAGCAGCTGACTTGGGGACGCCTGGGGTTCTTAAGTTGATTCTGTATGTAAGTCAGAACTGGAGGTCAGTTTCAGCAGCGGCTGAATCTGGACGCCAGTTCCGACTTACATACAGATTCAACTTAAGAATAAACCTACAGTCCCTATCTTGTATGTAACCCGGGGACTGCCTGTACATCGGAGGAAAAAACAGAATACAGGCAGTCCCCGGGTTACGTACAAGACCCCCGGGGGGGTCTCTGCCATGTGCCACTGTCCACAGGCACCATTCCAGCAGCTCCCATTGACTGTAGGCTGCAGAGTCAGCACTGGAAGCAGCACTGAGATCCCCTGACCTCCCCCAGGGGCTACATGGATGGGTCCAGCTGCAAAGCAGAGTAGAGCCAAGGCAGCCTGGCTGCACTGCTTGACTTTTAGTGTTCCCCCCCCCCCCCCCCCACTCTCCTGGATTGGCTGAAGTAGCATTTGGGAGACAGAGTGTGATTCCCAGCAAAAGCAAGAGGGCTGGAAACCCTATCTGCTTAAAAGTACATACATTCAGTAATATTATATGTAATCACTTATCAACTGAGGTTCAGCCCTCCCTCCATCTTTTTAGACCAGAAACCTTTACTATGCATTCCTTGAAAAGTGAATCTCAAACCAAACCTTTCTGTCTCCTGTTGGCTGTAGATACCATGCTGTTCCTTCCTCCTCCACATTTCAGAGGTAGCCATGTTAGTCTGTTTCAGCTAAAACAAGAAGGAGTCTGATGGCACCTTAAAGACAAACAATTTTATCATGGCATATAACCTTTCATGAGTTATTCTGAGGTTTTCCCACATCTCTTTGTTAGTCTGACAGGTCTGTTTACATGATATGTAAATACATACTGCTTGTCCTTCAAAATACTTTGGAAGTAACTCCCAGGTGGGGAGAACCATTTCTTTGTTAAGTGCAGGCCTGTATATCAGCTCTCCCTGACAAATCTGGTTTACAAACGCTTCAGTCATAATGTCAGTTTCTTCCATAACTTTTGAAACTCACCATGACGTACATCCTACAAGAATGTATTAACAATCAGAGAGTTGTTAGTTTTTAAATGATACTTCACAAGGTGTATTGTGTATAAAGATTATTACAGTGGCACATAGGGTGTGACTATATGGGTGCTAAATGTCATTGGGAGCTTTTACCTCCGTTGTTTCCAGCTTTTGGACTAAAGCAGCAGATTACATTTGAAAAAACAATGATCAGGGCTAGGTGACATGCAGTTTCTATGAGAAGAGGGACACAACAAACCTGGAACGTGCATGGATGCTATCACTGATTCAAAGGTGGGGAGGGAGGGAGGCTCCTGCCGCCTCCCCTGCCCCCTGCTATTTTGCACCTTTCACTAAGGAAGCCTGCATCTCATCTCCATGGCGGCCTCCAGCCCCTCTGCCTCGCCACCTTATGACAGCCGCATTCCCCCCATAGCAGCGTCTCTCCCCCCAGCGTCCTGCTCTGGTCCCCCAGGACAACCCCCGTAGCTGCGCAACCCCCCATGAGCGCGCCTCTCCCCTAGGGTAAGGCGAGGCTCTGCCTGGGCTGCCTGAGCCTCACTCCCGTTGCTAGGTAACATCCTCCTCTGTGCGCCAGGGACCCACGCGGCCGCACTACCCTCACCCGCAGTCGGCAGCGCGCCTCCCATTGGTCAGCTGCGCACTGCGCTGGGTTTCCACTGGGCGGCCTCTCCCTGAGCCGCTCTCCCATTGGCGAACAGCAATCTGCCCAGGCCGCGTCACGTTCTCACACCATGCGCCAGCACCACCGCCGCTGGTTGGGAGGGGGGACAGCAGCGGACCCTGCGACGGGGGATGCTGATTGGGCGGGCGAGCTGCCGCTCACGATTCAAGCGGCCGCTTGGGCGGCGGGGCTGTTTTAAAGGCGCCGCTGCTGCTCGCAGGCCCCATCCAGTTGCTGAGCGGGAGAGAGAACGAAGCGGCGAGTCGCGGCGCGCAGGTGAGAGCGGGGCAGAGGCGCGACCTCCGCCGCCCTAGCCCCTCGCGGGGGGCGGTGCTGGGCTGCCTGGCTCCGCTCGGGGCTTGTTGGGGACCTGCGGCACCCGCGTCCCGGGGGATGCGGCTGCCGGGCGTGCCGGTGAGATCAGCCCCACAGCGGGCTGGGCAGGGGCCGCGTTGGGTGCCAGCATCCACCAGCCCCGTGAGGCTTCTCCGTGCCTGCCTCGCAGCCGGGGGGTGGTGGGGCTGAGTGGGCGCCCCGCTGCATCGCACAGGACAGGGGCGGTGCTGTCCTGCGAGCTTTGTGCCCGCACGAAACGGGGACTTTCCGTGCCCTGCATGCTAAGGAGCCGCCAGCCCTGGTGCCTGGTCTGCCTGGGTATCATCAGAGGCTCACCTGTCACTGAAAGGTACCTTCGAGGAGTTAGACCCCACCTCAGTATAAATCTGGTGGAACAAGGCAGCTAGAAAGAGACTGTGAAAACGGAGGCTAAATACCAACGAGAGTATGTATGGGGAGGGTAGTCGTGTTAGTCTTTATCTGCAAACACGAGGACACGTGTGGCATCTTACAGACTAACAGATTTCTCTGGGCGTATGTTTTTGTGGATCATTTGTCCTTTTCATATGTGTTCACTTTTTTTTAATTGTACCCTTTGGTATCTATGGTTGTGACTATTTTCTTCCACTATTTGATCTGAGGAAGTGGGTCTGGCCCACCAAAGCTCATCATCTAATAAACCATCTTGTTAGTCTTTAAAGTGCTACATAGTCCTGTATTTTGTTTCAGCTACACCAGACTAACATGGCTACATTTCTAACACTATTCTGCCCAAATAGTGTTAGTCTTTAAGGTAACAAGGGTATGGAGGTTGGTTTTTGTCTTGTAGTACTACATAAAATGAACCAGGTTTCTACAGGTGTATAGAAAGTTACAACTGCTGCCCCTACAGCGGTGGATACCGCCAAGGCATAGGTCAGTCTTTTATTGCATGGTGTTTGTGTGACCAGAACCTCCACAGAATGCTTTTCACCTGATACAACTCTAGACTGGTATACACTATCTCTGACCCATCTGGGTGTGGCTATTACTGGGAATTTTACTTGCACATGTATGGGGCTTTTGGAGGCAGAACATTGAAGGGAATCTTCTATGTCTTATAGAACAAAATAATTAAAAGGAGTTGGAGGTACTGTTCTAGTGAAATTCAGCCACATACTAAAACACATAGGTTTAGCTGTCAGTCTTCTATACAAGCTTTGGAAATGAAGCTGGCTTCACAGTGCCTCAGGAACTGAACTGACTGGGTAATCAAAAGCAGACATGAGTGCAAGGCATAATTTAGTGGATAATATTACTGGCTCTTTTTATGTTTGTGTGTGCATTAAATAAATTTTGTTTCTGCTCCACTTCATTGTGGTCAGAACTCCAGGTCCCAAAAACAAATTTTCATCTCCTTACATTAGCCCTCTTTACTTTTAATCAAATATAGCAAACTTGCTATTAAGTCTTTACTTTTTTTTCCCCACTTTGGCAAGAGCCCAGTTATTTACAAGATCAAACCCAATCACAGGATTAAGTATGTGTTTTTACTATGCAAGGGGCTTTATAATAACTGAAATCCTGTTTGTTTTTTTACAGTAGCTGTGTAAAATCTGATATGGGAAGAGAAACTATTTCTCTGAGGAATTCTTAAATCCTAGTTACTTTCTGAGCTTCTTGAAAAGACGCATGAATTTAATATATGCACTGCACTTAGATTTTAGGCAGTATGCATTTGTAATAATGAGCTGTAACCAGAAGAGTTGCATTGCCTCAATTTTTCATGTACTAGCAGCAGCTTGCTTTAAATTGCTGAATATCTACAGAACCTTTTTCATATGTTTGGTAGAAATACAAGATAATTGTTCAGTGTCTAATGCATGCTGTATTCAATGTACACAGATTAAATATATTTTGAAATGGGTGGAGAAAAGAACTACATTAAGTTAATGGTTATTTAACTGAGTATCAAATTCCCCATAGCGGTATTTGTTCAGAAACAAATAGTGACTTTTATTTCATTTATGAAACACATTTCAGGAATAAAAGGAAAAAAGTCAATGACCAATTGTCACCTGCAAGACCTAAATATTTGAATTCTTAATCTGTTCTGGAGCTTCCAGCACACTCTTTACTGTGAAATAAATACTTTTTTTTTTTCAAAAAATAAAAACTTGAAATAGTCTAGAGAATGACCTCAAACCAGCACAGCTTGCTCTAATTTTAAAAACAAAACTGTGTACTACCATATGTCTCTCCCATTCTAGGAAAACTGCTAGTAGGGTTTTGCAATCATGGCAAGTTCTGTTGTGGCTTGCCTGTTATGCCTCCAAGAGCCTTAAAAAGGCACAAGGTTAAATCACTTAATTTTTTTACCTATGTTAAAACATTTTGAATAATTAAAATTGTTGTGAGGTGTTTTTTTTTTTTTTTTAAAAAAAAGCAAACAAGCCTCTTTTAAAGTCTTTTCTCTTAACTTGTAACAAAGAAAATAGATTGCTACAATTCCGGTGGAACTTGAGATGAGAATTTGATCCAGAAGGCAGAAGTGCCTTCCTGCCACTGCTCCCTTTCCTCCAGGCTTGTAAATCATCATAAGGTATTGCAGTAAAAACCTCAGGCAACCCTTGAGCTGTCTAGGTTACCAGTGACTTATAGTAGAATGCCATAGAAATAGCCTTCTTGCAAAATCTTTTTTACTTAAAGGCAAGAAACCTGAATTTGACTAAAACAAAGTACTTTCAGTATGAACAGTGGCTTTTAATGGAATAAGTTATTTAAAAAATCTAAGACTTGGAATTAAATAACTGAAGTTAATGTTTGGGAGAGAAGCTAGAATAAGCAGCAGCTTTGCAGACTGTAGTTCCCCACCCACAAGTGCTGTACTGGTACTGCTTCATTCCACATCATTGTAGTGTGTCCCAGTCCCAATCCTGAACTGGAGAGGCCTTCTAGGATGGAGGGAATATAACTAATTATCATCAATGCAACAAATCCTTTTGATATGCTAAGAACTTGTTTGGCTGCCTGTTTTAAAATTGTTCTATGGGTTATTACTACGCTGACCCTGCATCCTGGATTTTTCCAGGAGATTTCAAAATACTCTGTCCTGTTATCTCCATAAAGCACTGAAATGTCCTGGAAATTCTAATATTTTGGCAGGGTGAGGGGAAAAAGCCCTGAGGCTCCCTGCTGGATCCAGCTTACAGAGAAGGTGTGCTGCTGCTTCCTTTCCCCCAGCTGGAAGAACAGCCTCACAGGGAAGTGATTCCTGGCAGCTTTCCCCTTTGGCCAGATTCAGAAAGGTATTCCTGTGAGGCTGCTCTCCCAGCTGGCGGAAGGGAAGCACCAGCACATGGAATCTGGTCAATGGGAGCAGCAGGAGGCCATGCCTGAAGCAATTAAGTGCCCTTCTCCCACACAGATCCCACACTCCCAGCCTGCTCCTGCACCCTCCTTCCTTGCCAGACACCCTATCCACACCCCCAACCTGTTTCTCCACCTTCCCTTGCTCCTGCATCCTCCCCCCCACCAGAAACCTACCTCCAGCACACTCATTCACTACCTCAACCCCCCCATCTCATGTCACTGCTCTGTGTACTGATTTTTGGTGCAGAAAATATGGTCATGATAGTTCATGCCAAATCTGATGTAATAACTAAGTCATTTTGTCTTCCTAATATAGTATTAGGGAAGTTACAGATTTAATATTGCTGACATTGTGAACCAGATTGTTTTTAAAAAAAAATGCTGAATGCTCACTCATGAAGGTGGATGTCTTTCTACCATAGCACAAACATTACAAGCATCGTTATCTCCCAACAATAAACTACCCCTACTTTCCTGTTTATGGAACTCATTCTTTTCCTTAAGAAAATGCTTGTAGGAGTCAGAGGATTGCTCAGTTTCTGTAACTCCTAGGGAGCAAAAGTCTTTGCCATGTGCCAAACTATCAATCTGAGTTGGATTTAACCAAAGTGAAAGCTGGATTTGATCTTTCAATCTTCTAAGCCAGAAGTGGGGAACCTTTTTTGGGTGTGGGGAGGGATACTAGACCACAAAACAGTCAGGGGCTGCACAAAAATGAGACATGCCAAACCTCTCCTACCCCCCCCTTTGCCCCCCACAACAACACCAAACCCTCACTGATGTGGACCTTCATTGAGAAGGAGACATTCTCCTCACACACCAGAGCCTAAATAGGCTCCCCAAATGCTGGGGGGCGGGGCAGGGAACTGAGCCTTGGGGGCTGGATCCAGGCAAGCTGGGGGCTTCATCCAGCCCCCTGGCCTTAGAGCAAGAGTGAGGAACCTAAGTCATGCAGGCCCTCTTGGTACTGTATTGTTATAGTAGCAACTCTGGTATCAAAATATTTTTGTCTTTGACATGCACCAGCATTTTATATAAAAGTTCTAATTAAAAAAATTCAATTTTGAAAATGGCAACAATGGATGTAATTGGAGCCCTGTCTTTTGAATAGTGTTTTGTCTTTAAATGCTCTTTGTACATGACTAGGAAGTCTCTTCTGCCACTTGAAGTGAGTACTTGCCTTGAAGCTGAAGAGTAATACTGTAATCCAAAACAGGGCAGTTTGCAAGTGAATTTATTTTACCACTGACACTTCTATTCAGGAAGTCTTTTTCCTACTGAGTGTCGCAGGCTTCAGTCAAACCAGAGTTCATCCATCCTCTGACTTCACTGAACTGGTTATATTAGTATGCTTGTAAACACTATTCAGAATCTCTTCTGATAGCCTAATTAATGTTTAATTTCAATTTGGGGTCTATCAGATTACATATACTACAGAAAGTTATTTTTATTAGCTTAATTCTCATAGCTCAAGAACTAGGGGTCATCAAGTGAAATTAATGGACAGCAGTTTTTAAACAGCATTTTTAAACACAATGCACAACCAACCCATGGAACTCCTTACCAGGTGTGAAGGCCAAGATTTTATACCCTTTCTAGGGGGTAGAGAACCAATGACACCCTCCCTCCATCCCAGCCCTTCGCACCTCTCCTTCAAGCCCCTCCCCCGAGCAATAGCTTGGGGGATTACCGGGGGAACTTGGTGCCAGCAGCAGGGCTTAACTTCTCCCACACCTTCATTCTGTGTGCTTCACTGCAGTGAAGAGACCCAACTGAGAGATGGCAGGGCAGAGCAGGCTGCATCTGGGTAACTCCCCTTGCCTTGGCTGCCACTGGTGTGTGTGGGGGTAAGCCTGCTCTCTACTGCCAGTAATTCTCTAGGCTGCTTGACCCCATGGGACTTCCAAAAGCAGTGTCCAGGACAGCTGCCCTGAACTGTCCAATGGATGGGGAGGGCTCTGGCCAAACTAACATGGTTTGGGGGCAAACCTAGGTAGATCATTGGCTAATCGCCAAGATGGGCAGGGATGATGGCCCTAGCCTCTGTTTGCCAGAAGCTGGGAATGGGCGACAGGACAGAACTTCTGTTCCTTCATGCCAGAGTACTTGGCACTGACTACTGTAGGACGACAGGCTACTAGGTTAGATGGACTTTTGATCTGATCTAGCATGGCTGCTCTTATGTAATCTGCTTTGCATTTTTATAACAAACATGCTAATTTCAGACTGGGGAACTTGTGATTTCGATCTTTTACTGAGATGACGTTGCAGTGTCCTATTTCTCTTTATTGGCATTCAGAAATACAAGCCTGCAGTACTCCACGGCTACATCTACACTGGCATGATCTTGCACAATAACTCTTTTGCGGAAGAGTTCTTGTGCAAAAACTCTTCCAGAAGAGAGCGTCTACACTGGCATGTGTGTTTGTGCAAGAGATGTGCTTTTGCACGAGAGCATCCATGCCAGTGTAGACACTTTTGTGTAAGTAATGTCTGGTCTACACTGATGCTGCATATACATCTGTTTACCTCAATTGTGACTCTGCTGTTTGACAAGATGGTGTTTCTCATAAGTAGAGAGCCCCTCAGGTGAAAAGGCATCAAATGTAAATGAAGATACTTCAGCTGTTGTGCTGATGCAAAGCCACTTATATTGGCTTAACCATCTTGCATAGATCAGGACTAAATAGGGCACCTTAAATTTCAATTAACACAGTGGGTTACATCCCCTGTATCTTTTCATACAGGTAGTAACACCGTTCTGTGCTTTGTGACATTCACTTGGGCTAAAGAAAAAATCCTGTTGTAACTCAGCCCTTTCCTGATGATAGGTGTAAGTGCCTCAGAGCAAGAACCACACCTTATTATCCATGGTCGGGTACCTATCCCAGTGTTTCTCAACACCTAATCTGTGAACCAAGATTGTACTCTGGGCTTTCTATGACACAACTTAGCAGCAAGCTAGTCCCTGATATTAAAAAGGGTGAGAAACACTACCCTAGCCTAATTCTAATTTTTACAGTGCAGAATCATCCTGTCATATCCTAGTCAGGCAAGCTCCTATTTCCTTCTTGGAATTAAGTCAGGAGAAGAGGAAAACGTCCTGTTCCTTGTCCCTACTACACAGAGGGGCTAGCCCCGCAGCACTGTTTCTGCAGCATCCAGCTGTGGCTACATTTCACAGCACTGCAGCCTGGACAAAGGTCCGAAAATCTGTCGTTGCTGCGGATGACTATGTATTAGGAACTGCAGGCTGCATCCATAGCTTCTATCCACGAAAATAAAACGGCTTCCACCAGCACGACTCCTGTTAAGAAAAACGTCAGTATCGGCTAGCTGCTCCCTTTCCCACCCCACCCCGGATCGCTTGGGGGGGGAAGAGGGGGAAAGAGGCTGCGGCAGAGAAATTAGCTGTGAGTGGGGAACAGCTGCTCCAGCCACGGCTCCTGCGTCCCAGCCCTGGCTGCTAGTGTCTCCCTCAATTCCCACGAGCAAGGGAAGGCTGCCCGACAGGGCCGAACTTACTTGCCTACTCCCGGCCCCCAGCGCAGCTCTGCAGCCCGGCGCGCGCCTGGCTCTACGCTCTCAGGCCTCGCCCCTAAGAGAAGCGGCGGCTCTTTGCCCCGCAGCGTCGCAGCGCTACGAGGGGTGGAGTAACCCTCTGCGGGGCCGGAGTGCCACAACCGCGCATGCGGGTGGCGGTCTGGCGGTGACGGCGGCCCGCGCGCATGCGCATTCGGGTATCTTCCCCACGCGGGTGGGCGATGGGATTCCGCAACGTGTGAGTGAGCGGCGGGGGGTGGTAGGAGACGGGGGGTGTGTGAGGCGCCTCTTCCATTCCCGCCCGTGGGCCCCCGGCTCCTTCAGGCTGCTCGGGTCCGCCAAGCGCTGGGCCCCGCGCGCGCGCGTGCGTAGGGTCGGGAGCCGGCAGCGCTGTGGCTGCTTGCCGGGCCGGGGCGTTGCCGTGTCTTCGGATGGAGCTGGGGGGCCAGGCGGGGCCGCTCTTCTCCCCGCTGCGGAGGGCAGTGACTGTGGGGAAGGGCGGGGTGCGGCCTCCCGTATCCCTCTGTCAGGCCCCGGCTGGGACTGACTAGACTGCGGGGCGCGGTGTCTAGCGGGCTCGGGCTCAGCGGCTGGGTGACCTTGGGCAAGAACATCCACTTCCCTGCCTCAGTTTCGCTATCAAACAGGGTTAATGCCGCTGGGTCCTCTTGTAACGCGCTCTGAGAGCTAGTGATGACAAGTGCTATGGAAGCGCTAGGTATGAATTACTCATTTGTTAAGCTGTTCTAGACGAGTGCTTGGTAGGGGCGGTTGGTTTGTTTTGGCTGAAGTACTTTGCTTTTCTGACGTTTTGGCAGCAAAACTTCAGCCTTTCCCTCATTTAGCTTCAGTCCAGCATTGAGATTTTCTCATCCCTCCAAGCTCTGTTTCACTAGGAGAAGGGGAGAGAGTTGGTTTTGAAGGAAGCAACCATATTGTCTCTTCTTCCCTTCTCTTCCTGGGCTGGAGGTTAGGAACGTAAGAACAGCAATACTGACTCAGACCAAAGGTCCATCTAGCCCAGGAGCCTGTCTGCCGACAGTGGCCAATGCCAGATGCCTCAGAACAGGGAATCCTCAAGTAATCCCTCTTCTGTCACTCATTCCCAGTCTTTTAACAAAGGCTAGGGACACCATTGCTACCCATCCTGGCTAATAGCCATTGATGGACCTAATCTCCATGACTTTAACAAGGTTCAAGAAGTAACTAGATAATGTCCTAGTCTTCACAATATCCTCTGGTAAGGCGTTCCACAGGCTGACCATGTGCTGTGTGAAGAAAAACCTCATTTTGTTTATTTTAAACTTGCTACTTATTAATTTCATTTGGTGACCCCTAATTCTTATGGGAGCAAGTGAATAACTTTTTTCCTTATTCATTTTTTCCATAAAAGGTTGCATATTGGTCTTCCTGTTTTATAATATGGCAGGGCTTGAAGTCCTGTTTGGCTGTAGCCTGCGCACTCCTTATACACCCACTCCTCATGCACCGGAGTGCTGACACTCTGCGCTTCCTACTCCTTTCCTTGCGTCCCAGCACTTAAAGAGTGCCATGAATCTGCTGATTTGAGCTTTCTCTCCACTCCTCCTCCTTCTCCCTCCCAGGCTGTCTCTACACTGGGCCACTTATTCCGGAAAATCAGCCACTTTTCCGGAATAAGCTGCGAGCTGTCTACACTGGCCCTTGAATTTCCGGAAAAGCAACGACACTCTACTGTACAAAATCAGCCGCTATTCCGGAAAAACTATTCTGCTCCCGCTCGGGCATAAGTCCTTATTCCGGAACACTGTTCCAGAAAAGGGCCAGTGTAGACAGCCCAGTAGTCTTTTCCGGAAAAAAGCCCCAATCGCAAAAATGGCGATCGGGGCTCTTTTCCGGAAAAGCGCGTCTACATTGGCCACAGATACTTTTCCAGAAAAAGGGCTTTTCCGGAAAAGCAGTCTGCCAATGTAGACGCTCCTTTTCCGGAAAAACTGAAAACGGAATAGTATTCTGTTTTAAGCAGTTCCGGAAATTCATGCCAGTGTAGACACAGCCCCAGAGTTTGAACAGCTGATTTGCAGCATTGGAATCAGGGGATTTGGGACACTCAGGCTACGTCTACACTGGCCCCTTTTCCGGAAGGGGCATGTTAATTTCAGAAGCCGTAATAGGGAAATCCGCGGGGAATTTAAATATCCCCCGCGGCATTTAAATAAAAATGTCCGCCGCTTTTTTCCGGCTTTTAGAAAAGCCGGAAAAGAGCGTCTACACTGGCCCCGATCCTCCGGAAAAAAGCGGCGGACATTTTTATTTAAATGCCGCGGGGGATATTTAAATCCCCCGCGGATTTCCCTATTACGGCTTCTGAAATTAACATGCCCCTTCCGGAAAAGGGGCCAGTGTAGACGTAGCCTCAGAGCTGGGACGGAGAGGGAAGATTAGGAAATGCGGGCCTGTGTGTGAGAGGTGCATGGGGAGGAGGACAGATAAGGGATTGGTGGGCCTCAGGCAAACCCTCTGACCTGTCCTGGAGCCCAGCAATTGTAAAGGGTCAGGGGTGCTTGGTGATTGCTGCGGCTACTGCAACAGTGACAGTGGCTAGAGCTCTGGGTCCTTTACAGTCCCTCCAGCTAGTTCTGAGGGTGTGGGAGGAGGAGGTGTCATGCTGTCCAGGAGAAGCTTGGCAGGAGCAGGCCACCCACATGTAGGTAGTTAAGCAATTAAACATTATTTAACTAGTTAACTGATTAAGCGGGATTTTACATCCCTAGTAGAACTTCAACTGGTCCAGAATGCGCCTGCTTGAGTCTTAACTAATACTTGTTATACGGAGCACATTATGCCAGTGCTTTGGCAGCTGCACTGGTTTCTGGTATGTTTCCGGGCACAATTTAAGATTTTAGTTATGACCTATAAAGCTCCAAACTAGTTGCGTCCGGGGTATCTGAAGGACCGTCTTCTCCCATATGAACCTGCCTGGGAATTGAGGTCAGCTGGGGATGCTCTGCTTTATGTTCCCCCACTTGCGGAGATAAGGTTAATGTTTATGCAGAACAGGGCCTTCTCGCTTTTGCTTGCAGGCTGTGGAATTCTCTTCCTCGGGACATTCGCATGGCGCCAACACTAGCATTGTTTCAGTGTCAGGCTAAAGCCACCCTTTTTACTCATGCTTTTATTAATGTCTGAGCTTGTATGTGTGTGTTCCTCTTCTCAATATGTTTTTAGCAGGTTTTATGTCCCTCTGGTGTCTTGTATTTTAAATTTATTTATTTATTTATTTATTTATTTATATATATATATATATATATATATATATATATATATATAATTTGTTTTGTGTTTAAAAACATTTGTAAGCCACCTCGAATATTTTAAATAGAGGGATGGGGTAAAATATTTAAATAAATAAGTAAACAAAAAAACAAACAAACCCCATTGGGCCGCATGCAAGCCACAGCTTGCCCACCACTGCTCTAAAGGACTATTCACAATTTGTGAATGAAACAATCTCCCTTCGTAGCTCGGAGTGTTAGAAATAAAGACCCTGCTGCATTGATTTCAGATCAGTTAGGATTCCCAGTTTTTGTTGGTTGTATTCCTGGAGATTTTGTTACATGACATAATCTTTAATAAAATATAAATGTTTAATTTCTGGAGATGCCAGGATAATCCTGGAGGGTTGGCCACCCTAATTAGGCAGTGTGTAGGCAGGAGACTGGGATCCAAAGGCCTGTATTGAATTGGCTGCTTTGGTCACCTTCCTGATATGAAGGGGTCCCGTGTTTATTTCTTTAGACCCTGAGAGCTGATGGGTCCCTGCCTGCAATGCAGCATCTTGATCCAAGTGCCTGTAAGAGGTAAGGATAGGACTCCAGGAGGGATGTGTAATACAAAAGATCAAGATCTCAAATTAAGCATTGGTATCTCTTGTCATGGAGGTGCACCATTTTATTTTATTTATCAAGGAAGTACTTTCCATAATAAAGGTGGCATCAGTACTACAAAGACTTGTGTGGGGGGCTCCTGCCTGCTGGTTTCCATTCTTCATGAGGTGACCAACACTGGAAGGGTTTCTGCTCCTAAGTAGACAAATTAGAACATCAGCATCATTGCATTACTTAACCTAGACTTCATTTCAAAGTTTTCTTCATATCATAGTTGCTCTGTGGGCAAACCCCTGAGTGCAGATCACTGTGGAAGACCTCTACTAGGTACCCAATCTCTGTTAGCAGATCTGTCCTCACCTGAATCATCCAGTTGACTTCAGTAGGCTTATTACTGTGCATAAGTGTTTGAGTCTTCAGGAACTAGGGATGTTAGATATTGTTTAATTTAATAATCGTGTAACCACACAAAATCTTAGCGGTTATGCAGTTATTTGATAGTCTCCAAGGGTGGAGCAAGCAGCCAGTGCACTTCTAGGCTTACTCAAGGGAATGCCCTGCCATCCCAGGCAGAAGCCTATCAGGAACTCAATTTTTTCTTTATATATATATATATATATATATATATATATAATTGATAAGTATCTATCTGGGAGTTAAGTGTGTTGGTGAAGTGCTCCTCTAATGCAGATGAGTACTTAGTTTTGGTATGAGAAGGTTGGACATGCCAGCAGCTAACATTAGATAGAATATATAGGAATAAAGTTTTTCCAGGAGCTTGTTGGAAATTAGACGTCTACTGCATAATTATTATTAAAGTGATTATATCCAAATAAGCTTTGGTGGCTTTTTTTTTTCTCTTTTAAGCTCTACCACAATGCCTGGATCCCTTCCTGTGAATGCTGAAGCCTGTTGGCCAAAAGATGTGGGAATTGTTGCACTGGAGATCTATTTTCCTTCTCAGTATGTTGACCAGACAGAATTGGAAAAATTTGATGGTGTGGATGCTGGGAAGTATACCATTGGTTTGGGTCAATCGAAGATGGGATTCTGCTCAGATAGAGAGGATATCAACTCACTCTGTTTGACTGTGGTACAGAAGCTTATGGAGCGGAATAGTCTCTCCTACGATTGCATTGGGAGATTAGAAGTTGGAACAGAGACAATCATTGACAAATCAAAATCTGTAAAGACTGTCTTGATGCAGCTCTTTGAGGATTCTGGTAATACTGATGTAGAAGGGATCGACACAACAAATGCATGCTATGGAGGCACTGCTGCTATCTTTAATGCTGTTAACTGGGTTGAGTCTAGTTCTTGGGATGGTAAGTTTGGTGTCTTTGTTTGAAAGCTATGTTTAAGTCTCTGTTCAGTATTCTTCCATGTAATTATAGACAGTCTTGTAAAAATACTTTAGAAGATAAAGGTTTCCTTTTCTATAATTAAAAATGCTCAGCAAAATAGACACTGGCCTTGTGCATAGTTTTCTTGGAAGTACACTAAACAGAGAGTGTATTTTTCCAAGATGACTTACACATCTAGGTTACACTTTATGGAGATGTGAAATTCAAATATATTGTATATGTGTTACAGAGTGATTCGGAGACACCTACTTATCACTAATCTTTTCTTGTAAATCTGGATGGGAATGCTCCAAGGAATGAAAATAAAAAGGTAGAAATAAATTCAGAGTAATGACAGCAGATTAGAGCTCTCTCAATCCTGCAAACATATCTTAGCATAAATTGAAGAACTAAGCATTGCCAGGTAAAAATAAAGTTTCCAAGGGACTCCTTTCTATAGTTTTTTCTTATCTTTTGCAGGTCGTTACGCGCTTGTTGTTGCTGGAGACATAGCTGTGTATGCCACTGGGAATGCCAGGCCAACTGGTGGAGCTGGTGCTGTTGCTATGTTAATTGGTCCAAATGCACCTTTAATTTTTGAGAGAGGTTAGTCTCATGTGGAAAGGTTTAAAATAAATGCCACATATAAGGCCTGCAGAACACCTTCAACTCCATGATGTCCAGTAGCTACTGTCATTCCAGGTCTACAGGGAGCCCTATGCTGTCCAGGCCCAGTGCGTATTTCCCTGAAGCGCAGGAACCAGGGCAACTGCCCTGAAGTTTCCTTGTGTTAGAACTTGCACCTTCTATCTTGTTGAATGTAGACTGACTTGTTGCTGCTCCAGGTGGGATACATTTGTGGTAGAGTATGATGTACTGCGTGCCTTTCTTCAGAGTTTCACCAATGGAAATACAAAGGCTGCACTGTCTAGTCTAGTGCCTGTCAGCATAGTTTTCTCAGATGATGAAAATCATTTCTTACAGGCAAGATAGGTTAGATCAGTGTTTCCCAATTTTATTTGGCCACTGGACCCTTTTAAACTCGAAAGAATTTTGCAGAACCCCTAATAACAGTATATATGGAGCTGAAAAAGTAGACCATAAATAAGTAAGGATAATAATAAACAAATGCTAAACAAGGTCATGAGATCAATATTTAGTTTAATTGCACATAATTAATATTATGTGATTTTTGGTTTTAAATATTTTTTTAATCATAAAATGTTATTGTAATGGAATTTTCTTGTGGAACCCTTATTTTAATTTCGCAGAACCCTAGAGTTCTGCGGAACACAGTTTGGGAAACACTGGGTTAGATTCACAAAGGAATGTTGGAGTGCTGATGCAGCGTCACTGTACTTAACTTCTAGGAGTCTAGAAAATAACTTGTGATTAATAAAGCCTGAGTTAGGCACCTTAGCTCCTTATACAATGAATGGGGAGAGTTAGGCTCCTCAGAATGCTATTCACAAAAGTTGGCATGCTAGTCATCTCTTTACCTCGACTACCCAGTGGAAGATGCCAAGGCAAGAGGAGCAAGGCTTAACATGCACCTCTCTTAGAGGTTGTTGCCAAAGTCTAGGCTGCAGGGACATGCCTCCCTTTTCTTGTGTGGGATTCTCTGCTGCCATGCCTTTTCTTTGTGGTGTTGCCTAATTGTTTTTGGCAAGATCCCAGAGGGTGAGGAGGAGCTCCCATGTATCTGTTAGCCCAGTGGTTAGAGTACATGCCAGAAGTGTAGAGGCCTCTTTCCCCTGTTAAAGTACCCTCATCTCAACGGGAGAAGAGATTTGAACAGGAATCTGCCACCTCTCAAGTAAGTATCCTAACCTCCTGTGTTTTGGGATACTCTGATGTGAACCTCCCTCAGTCTCTCCTGTTGAAATTGTTCCAGTTTTGATAAATGATCGTCATTGGGCTAGAGAGAGCAACTAACAGGGCTGTCCCTGGGATTGTGTGGGGCCCAGAACATTCTCTCTTCCCCTCCCCCTAGGTCCTATTCCCACTCCACCCTTTCCACCAAGCCCCAGCCCCAACTTTTCCCAAACGATACTAGGAGCTGGTGAGGGTATGGCATAGCATAGCAGGGCCAGTAGCACTGCCGTTGTCCCTCGTGCTACCTGGACTCTGTGTACCCAAGTAAAAATGGAGAGAAATGGGGCCAGTGCCACTGCTGCTGGCCCCTTTGTTGACCGGGGCCACGTGTATCCCTCAAGTGTGGGGTGCCCTGAATTAGGGATGTAAAATCCCCCCCCTCCCCCCCCGGTTGCATCCGGGCTGGTGCAGTCCCCTCTCTCATCTGCTCCTTCTTGGATGTCCAAAGCAGCCTCTACTTCTACTCCTTTCTTCCCCTGGGTGCCATAGGCAGGGCTGTTCGGGATGCCTGGAGCAGCCCATATCTACAGCAAGTCCTGCAGGGCTGGAGGAGACCCCTGCACATGGCGGGCGGGGACCTGATCCAGCCCCCACCAGTTAACCGGAACCAGTAACTCTTAAAGGGTGATGCTTACTGGTTAACCTTTTACATCCCTACTCTGGACCGCCCCATGGATAGGACAGCTCTGACAACTTAAGTATAAGAGTGACTCTAACTTGGTGGTATTAGCACTAACCTGGGAGGTGGGAGACCCAGCATCCAGTCCTGCAGCAGTAACTCCTAAATTATTTATCCATAATAGTGTACTTTCAAGAGGTGAGAATAAGGTTGTTGCGTGTCTGATTAGTTCTGTGGCTAGGGAACTCGCTTGAAAGGGGTCAGATGCCTGTTCAAATCCACTATCTCCCCTTTTGGGAGAGGTGGGACTTAAACTAAGGGGTCTCACAACCCAGGTGACAACCTTAACCACTGGGTTAAAAGTTATGAAGGAGTTGTGCCCTACCTCCATTGCCTGTTTTGTGTATGTTTGCTTGTAGGGGCCATATGTAGTAAATGAGGACTGAGGACACCTGCTGAATTGGAGAAATGCCTTTTTTTCACCAGTTCATGAATTGCACTGAGGCTTGGGTGTCCAGATGTATAGAATGGAGCTGTAGTTCACATGTTCAAACAAAATCATAAGCAAGTAGGAAACCTGTACTGCACAAATTCAGGTGCTGAGTGAGTTAGATGTCTAGAGGATTTGGCAGCAGCTGAGGTGGAATTTTTGTGCATCCAACTGAGACCAGATTCTGGGACTAAAACACATATATCCTTTTGTGAATCTAGCCTCATGTTTTTCCAGTACTTCCAGTCAGCTGGGTAGTGAGAGAACTGGAGTGGTGTGTCAAACCACTATAGATGTGAGAAGGCACTGAGCTGTGTGGCTAGCAGCCAATCTTATCTCTATGCCCCTAACCTGGGGTGAAATTCAGATTGATTTATAAACTGATTCCCCTAAGCAATTTTATTTATTTATTTATTTTTATTTTTTTTTATAAACAGGACTGCGTGGGACCCATATGCAGCATGCTTATGACTTTTACAAGCCAGATATGGTGTCTGAGTATCCTGTGGTTGATGGTAAACTATCTATTCAGTGCTACCTCAGTGCATTAGATCGCTGCTATTTTGTCTATCGCAACAAAATCCGTGCTCAGTGGCAAAAAGGTATGTATTACTGTGACATGTTCACAAGCATTGGTGGCACTTAAAATTTTGTCAGAGCACATAATGAGACTGGTTGTAAAAATAATGCATATATCCCTGTATATCTAGTCTAAGAAATCTTTAAATATTTAATATTTATTTAAATCAAGATGTATACTGAAATGAACAAAACTTGTTTTTGGTTTTATGGGGGAAGTGAAAGGAGGTAGTGCACATTGAAGTAGTATCTCACTTCTGTTCTAGAACATGTAAGATTAAATAAATGTCAGAGAAGCAGCATCAGTTACGAGGACTTTGGCTAGCTTATACCTCCAGTGTACCTTGCCTAGCAGGATGTGTGTATTTGATTTTTTTAAAGGTCCCTTAATCCTGTGACACTGAGATATTAAATTGTTCAGCAATTGTACAGAATAAATTAGGGCTGTCAAGTGATTAAAAAAATTAATCAAGATTAATTGCACTGTAAAATAATAATAAGAACACTATCTTTGTAAATATTTTGGATGTTTTCTACATCTTCTAATATACTGATTTCAGTGACAACACAGACTACAAAGTGTATAGTGCTCACTTTATATTTATTTTTATTACAAAACATTTATGCTGTAAAAAAAACAACAACTTCAGTTCACCTCCCTGAAGTATTGTAGTGCAAATTCTATCATGAAAGCTGAACTTAAATTCTTCTATATAATCAATATATTTGTATCCTATTCAAAAGAGTCCTTTTTTAGCTCAGCGGGCGGCACGGGTGCAAAGGGAGGTTGACTCTGCCGTGGGCAGTGCAGAGTTTGGAGGGGCTCAGCCCCCTATTGTAGGTGGCATAGGACTCAGGGATGGGGGTCAGCCCCCAAGCTTGAAGGGGTCAGCCCCTGGGCTGGGGGGGAGTAGACCACACCATGGGCAGTGCAGAGTTTGGGAGGGGGGACACAGCCCCAGAATCAGTCAAACCCAACCCCAGGAGGCAAAGAGAGGGTGGCTTGGGTGAGCCCTGCCGAGGGAGGGAGGGAAGGGAGAGTTTGGGCAAGCCCCTGCCCCCACTCCAGGTGTTTTATTTAAAAAAAAATATGGTCACCTGGGAGGGGAGAGATATGGGTGTCAGGATCTTTACTTTTTTTGTTTACTTCTCCGCTGGAGCTGGAACCACAGCTTCAGGTTTTTTTCCTCCTTTCTGCTTTGTTTTTCCGTGCGCCCTCTAGTGGCGGTTTGCATTACTGCACCTTACCAGAGAAGCAGCTCATTCTGGTTTGTCAACCTCTGTGATTAACGCGAGTTTATTTTTTTAACGCATTAATTCTGCCTTGAATTAATTGCAGGTGTCAACGCCCACTAATTAACCCTAAAATAAATATAAATGTATTGTTTCATATTTATTGAGCAGCACTGTTTTGGAGATAAATAACTACCTCCTGCCATTGCTAAATCTGACCAATGTGCCAAAATACTATTATTATTTTTTTATGTATCAGCACAATCATATGTCACTTTACAGTACTGGCACAGTTTGCCAATTGTTTTCTAAAGAGCTTCTTTGGCCAAAAATTACCTTATATTTTGGAATACAAATAACTGCCGTGCTTCTAGTAACTTGCCAGCAAAGTCTGGATTTTACAGTAATCTGGATTCTACCATACTGTATGTAGCTTGCTTTAAAAATAGTGGCTATTGTGAGCAACTATACATTTATTGTTATAAATTATGGTGACATTGTTTTTTTTTTTGCCTTTTCCAGAAGGAAGTGACAGAGACTTTACCTTGAATGACTTTGGCTTCATGATCTTCCATTCTCCATATTGTAAACTTGTACAAAAATCTGTGGCTCGACTGTTGTTGAATGATTTTCTTAGTGACCAGAACTCTAAACCAGAAAATGGTATTTATAGTGGCTTGGAAGCTTTCAGGTGAGAACTTCTATTATTACTTAATTAGTCTGAGGAAGAAGGGAATCTAAAATGTGCTATGTATCTTTTATGCTTCTCTCTTTCAGCTGTTATAGTGAATAGCAGCAATTTCTAAACCTCACTATTTTTTAAAATAGGGACATAAAACTGGAGGATACTTATTTTGACAGAGATGTGGAAAAGGCCTTTATGAAAGCTAGTTCTGAACTCTTTAATCAGAAAACCAAAGCTTCTTTACTTGTATCCAGTCAAAATGGAAACATGTACACCCCCTCAGTCTATGGCTGCCTTGCTTCTCTTCTAGCACAGTAAGTATAAAGCCAGAAAAATGAGAAGTTGTGACTTGATGTGTTCACTCTTGGGAAAACTCTAGAAACAACATTTTTCCAACAGGCTTACAAACTAGCTCCCAATTTTTTTTTTCCCTAGGATGAAGTTTAGGTAGCAATCGTGGTGGTGTTGTTTTTAACCCAAACATAAGTTTAGTAAAGCCCTCTAAATTTATTAGTCATGCAGTTGAAGTGGGAAAGTAGGCTGTAAGCATTCCAGTGATGGCATTGTCCTGATAGTATGCTGTTTTAATAGTTGATAACACATAAACATAGTTGCATCAAGTTTCTATTCTTGAATTAACAACATTTTAGATGTTATTTTACAATGATCAAACTAGAAAAACCCCACCTGGTTTCATTCTTAAAACCTGAACACATGCACATGATTGCTAGATCAGGAATCAGAAGCCTTTCCTATCCTGCCTCAAGTTATGGCAGGGTTGATTTAGATGATTACTAGAAACTGGTTGCAGATCAAATGATTCTGCATGCATACTTAACAATGTGAAACCAGCCTAAGCAGGTAATTTATTTGTATGTGCTCAAGTCTTTCATACTTCATCCACCCACCACCCATCTTTCGTGAGTTGCTTCCCTATCATCCAAACTAATTAGTCTCTGACTAAAGTTTTCATTTACTAGGGCACACCTTTCCCAGTCTCCAAACAAATTCAGAGGAGAGAAATCAAGACATCTCTTCCCTGCCAAAACAAGCATATCCATAGAAAATCTTCATTTGTTTCTTTTCAGACAGTTCAGGCAAGCATCAGCTGTGGTGCCATCACTGTGACAGCACCAAAGGGAACTCTAGCAAGTTAACTCCTTAGCATCCACTTTCTCTCAGTACTAGTTTGATAGTTTTCTTAGGTGGTGATGTGTTCTAGGCCTGGAAAAAGCAAGTAATCTGAGAATTGTAGTGCTCTGAACATAATTTGATACCATTCCTTTAAATTAATTTTGAGGATCGCTGCACTGCAGAGTAAGGATGTTAAATAGCGGTTATCTAACTAATCGTGTAGTTGATACAATTTAATGACTACTACGCAGAGCCCCAGCAGGGGTAGAGCCAGGATTGAGCAGTCCCAGCTCATTGCCAGCTCTGGGAGTCACCTACGCTGTGGCTCTGCATTTTAAATGTAGTCAGAGCCCGGCAGCTCTTACAACATTTTAAAATGCAGAGCTGCAGCATCCCAGACCCAGCACAAGCCAGGACTGCTCGGTCCTGGTTCACGCTGAATCCAGCAGCCCCTGTTCATGGCTAGCCCTGTCCTCTGCAAACAGAGGCTGCTCCAGCAGCAGCCCCTGGCCGTGGGCAAGGGCTGCTGCTGGAGCAGCCTCTGTGCGCAGCCAGCCCGGGCAACCGTTAACAGGGGCTGCTTAGCAGCAGCAGCCCCTGTCCCCTCTCTGCTGCCTCTGATAGAAGCAGGGGGTGGGGGAGTGGGCAGGCGGCACCGTGGAGACAGCTTTTAAGCAGTCTCCCCCAGCACCAGCTCCTATTTCCCCCATAGAGGCAGCAAGAGGAGTGGGGAAGTGAGAAGTCAATACTCCAATTGACAACCCAATAAGCTTTTGCTTTTATCTTTCATCTTGTTTCAAAGATCATTATTTAGTGCTGTAGATGTATGTGGCACTTCTCAGTTAGAAAGTGAGATCTTTTCTGTGAGATGAATACAGTCTAATACGGGTAATGCAGTGTGTAGATGCCTCACCTGAAGAGGTAGTAAAACAAATCTTGCTCCACACTTTTTATATTGCGTGTTTTATGTATAGGAACTGTGGCTTTTAGTTAAGGTGTGAGCTGCACTGATCCAATAAACTCCGACCTTTGTGGGCTTCTTTCAGTAAGCTAAATATTACACTTGGTTATTTAAAATTGGCACCTAAGCATAGTTCTCTTAATTCTTTTCAACTATTGCTCCATGTACAGGTGCTCCCCACAGCAGCTAGCAGGACAGAGAATTGGTGTGTTCTCCTATGGTTCTGGTTTTGCTGCTACACTCTATTCCATTAGAGTTACACAGGATGCCACACCTGGTAAGTCAAGTATAGCTTTTTTCATTTGGACAACTCACCTGAAAAGTTGGCTATGCTAAAATATTAGTATAAGTGGAAATGCAACAGACTGGCTAATAGTGATAGAAGTATTTCTGTATGATAGAGAAAAAACTAAAAATCAAGATGCTGTTCCATGATGTTCTAACTCCCAAAAGACTAGCTTTAACTTTTTGTAATTTATAATAATGTAATTTTTTTGTCACAGAGACCATGGAAATCCATGTATTAAACTAAAACTACATTCCTAGAGATTATAGGAACATCTTTTTGAAATATTAGTGCATAGGCATTTTACTAACAGTGTTAGTATTTACTTAGTGAAGGTTTTGTGTGTTTGCAGGTTCTTCCCTGGATAAAATAACTTCTAGCCTATCTGATCTGAAAACACGACTTGACTCAAGAAAGTGTATTGCACCAGATGTTTTTGCTGAAAACATGAAGATTAGACAGGAAACTCATCACTTGGGTAAAAGCATTTTCATATAAAGTAAATTACAATATGCTTAACCAAGTGAATTCCTGATACTGTTATCAAATCCCTGAATTCAGTTAAGGATCAAAGTCCAGGGCTTTCATACCTTTCTAGTTGTACATAGTTTCAATCAAGCATGGCAGTAGTTTAAGTATTCATGGCAGAGTTTGAGCTGAAGTGGAGATCAGACTTTGTTATTAGTACACTGGTTTATCTGCTATTGTTGCATTTTGGAAAGGGGCAGTAAACGTTATGATAACCATCAACAATCAGTTAACAATATTTTACTGGTTTCCTCATAGCAAACTACATTCCACAGTGTTCAGTGGATGATCTGTTTGAGGGAACATGGTACCTAGTGCGAGTGGATGAAAAACACAGAAGAACTTATGCTCGACGTCCAGTGCTCGGTGATGGACCCTTGGAAGCAGGAGCTGAGGTTGTCCATCCAAACATAGTTCATGAGGTGAAAAAAAAATGTTAATAGCAAAATTATTTCTATATGGTGGAACTATACAGCCTTCCTCTAAGAGAAGGACAAAGGAGCTGATAGCTTATTTCCATCTGATTTGTTAAAATAGACAAAATAAGAGCCAAAAAAAATCAGACATACATTTAAAAAAAAAATCTCACATGCAGAATGTTATGTTGCAAGAGCGACTGAAGAAGTTTGTGTATAAGCCAAGATTGCAGAAACATCCAATCAAACTTGAATAGCTAAAACCAAACTTTCTAAATAGTGTAGCATGAATTTTGTCTGGGAAATAATACTGGGGGTGTAGGAAGAAGTTAGGAAATCTAAGAATAAGACCTGGAAACTTAAGTTTTTAATTTGTTTTCCTCCTCAGCTTATCCCAAGCCCTGCTAAGAAAATGCCAAGAATTCCTGCAACAACAGATTCTGAAGCTATTGCTGTCTCTATTTCCAATGGAGAACATTAATTTACCTCTGTGAGGTGGGAAATTAATTAAAATTGGGGTTTGGTGGGGAAGAAAAAGGGATTAGATATTATCTATGTTTCATTGTACAGTAATACTTTATTGGCGCATGGAAAACTGTTTAAACTCCTTGAGAGGCTAGTTTAATGTGATTTTATAACACTAAAGCATGAAAGTATTGGAAAAGGCAAAGGTTCTATGGGCTTTCATAACTCTGGATATTGGTGTGGTTTCATAAATGGTTCAGGATTGTGTGCACTAATTACAAGATCTTGGTAGTTGGACACAGAAAAACAAACTTTTACTTGACTTCCCAATTTTTTTAGCGAACCCTTTTAAAATAGATTTATTTTTTATTTTTTTTTTTTTTTTTTGCATGAACTCCTCTTCTGGAAGTAAAATTTTCTAAAAATGTGTAGAGGGGAAAATGTGTTCTCTCCTCTCCTAAACAACTATGATCAAAACCAATTCTTGCCTCTCCCCCAAAGTGTGTCTGGTTTTTAATGTTGGGGTCCTCGGTGCCTTGACAATAAGTAGTCAGTTTTCTAAGTACACCCATTTCTTCCAATGCCAAGAAGTTTGTTAGGAATAGGCATCAAGTGATCAAAGTCTGTGACCACCTGGTAGCTGTGGTCTCCATCTAACTCCCAGTGCCGGTCACATCACTTTTATCCACATAATTAAAGCCCACAGCCTTACAGTTTTGGCAATATTACAGCAGAGGCCAAGGACTGAATGAAGTTGGGAGTCTTCACGGTTCTTCCACTGAGAGGTTCTTGGCAGGGCACAGGAAGAAAGCTGTCTAAAATTAATAAAGGGTTTAATCCCCTAATTCTTTCAGTCTGGTACCTTTTAAAAAGAATATTCAACTTAAATGCTTATTTGTTGTTAGTGATCAGAGGGCAGTTTTCTACTTCTCAATTTTCAAATACTATAAGGAGCTTATTCATACTGACAAACACAAGGGGCAAAGATGTTCCTACCTCTTTCTTTTACTGTATTGTTCTTAATAACAATATTAACTTTGAACTCATGATTGGTTTCATATTTCAACTTCCCCATCCAGTATTTCTATAACAAGACTGTTGCAGGAAAACACAAAAACCTTTTCCCATCTTTCCAGTCTGACAGCTGTTCATTATGCAAGAAGTAAATGCCCAAAACTAGCAGGGAGACCATTCTGAGCTACGAAGAGCCTTGATAGCTTTGTAAAATATATTTAAGTTCTAAAGTACAAATTGCGTCTTTTTAAATTTTATTTCACCTTCCACTTCAAAACTTTATATAATATAAACTCGTAGAAATGATGTGTTGCAAAATGCAGGTTTTTGTGTAATGTAGTGTTTGTATAATACACTGTCACTAAGATTTGATAACTTTTTTTGTTGAACTTGTGTAGTCAACTTTCTAAAATTTCCTTTAATATGAACAGATGTGGGCTAATAATCTAAGTGCTTTTATTGAAAGTGGTGGAGAAATGATGCATGAAGATACGTTTGCAAGGGTTAGGGTTTTTAGTTTCATAAGAAACTAATGTGCTTCCAGAAGACTAATTTATCTCAGAATGAAGTCTGTTGCTGGCAATGGACAGGCCAAGAAATACTGGCACACACCCACAAATTAACTTGCTCTCCTCTCTAACAGTGAGGCAGATCCTTTTGTAAATAAAGTTTTAGAGATATTTGAAACCAGTGTTGGTGTAGTGCTGAATTGGTGTGGAATACATCTCTTAAATGGATTAGGAAGAATCTAGTGGCCCAGCAAACTCTGGTGAGTATGTACAAGTTACTGATCAGGGAACCCAAGATATGCAGGTGTTTTGGTATAAACGTTTCCCTTTTCTGTTGCATAGTGGAATATTAAGTGGAAAGTTAATCAGACTCTCTAGTTGACACTTCTGCCCTAAAACATGATTCTAAATATTTTGGGTTATATCTTTCCATGTTATATACAGCTTGTTCTTTAAACTCAAACCAGTTGTAACAATTTTTTTCTTGACTGCCCTCTTGCTCAGCACTCATCTATGACTACAATGCAGTCAATTTCCATAACCTTTTTTAATTCCAAGCTCCTCTTTACAACATAAAAGCAAATGAAGGAACACTGTGCACCCCTTTTTAGCTTTAACAGAGCTATTTAAAACCCTACCAGGCCAATGAAAACATGAAAAGTTGCTTTTTTTTAATTTAAATTCTGGTTGTCATACAAACAGAAGCTGTGCAGCTTCAATTTTTAATTGGCCAAACAAAAGCCCCAAGGGACTGACCTCAAGCTGCCAGTGTAGCTGTTTTAACTGTGCCAGCTTATACTAGTGTAACTATTGAGGAAACATTTTTACAGCTTGTGTTAAGTCGATATAGGGAGACCAGAGCCCCAAACTTCTGATTATAGTAGAAAGGGGTATGCTGCCTTATACACAAACATTGCATATGGCAACTGTCTTTTATAAGGGGACATAGTCAAGGAGGGCTCTACTACAAGAGACTTCTAAGGTATTAAAAAAGTCCCATTCTTGTGTATGGGTTTTATGGTTGTTTTTGTTTTGCTTTTAATGATTTCTAATATCAAAATCAAACTGTTTTCGATTTCTGTGCTAATCTTTACTACTGAAGGTAACATGAGCCAGAAGTACTGCATTGTGGTATGTTTCCTTTGTTAGGGACATTAGCAGTAAAGATAAAGGCAGGTAAAGTTAGTCCGTTAGCAATATCCCATGCACTTCATTTGGAACAGGACTGGGTACACTGTTCTGCGTTTTTGCTGCCTCATCTTCGTACTTACTATTTCACACAGGATAAAACTATACAAAGTCCTATAGATGGCAGCATAGCTGACTATACCTAGGAGTCATAGCATCTCTCACAGTGGTACTAAAAGGTGCACAATGTTTGATTTTTGAATTAGTGGAACAGAATGTAAGGGTTTGTCTTTCAATACAGGATAACTTGTGATCACAACAAAAAATAGCTTGACAAACCAGGGGTATTTTTCAAAAGCTGATCCTGAACTAATAATGGGGGTGGAGGGAAGGTTAGGTATAATAGCTAAAAATGAAGTGCTAACAAACATTTAATGCCTAATATATTACCAGTTATTCTTGGCTTAAGTAAATAGTTGTAGATTTCTTGTAAATAAATATGCACAGCTCTTCAGTAATCAGTCTCTTTTGATGACCAGATTTTATCTGTTGCAAACTGACATTTAGAGTCCTCTGTGTGATGATTTAACATCAGGATAATAAAGTTCTATATCTGCAAGTGACCACACATTACAAATAGCTGTCTTAAAAGATCAGCCCAAATATATTTAGTAATTCTACTCCGTTATTAAAAGGAAACATCCATTAGACAATTTGTATTTGTTAATGGCTTTCATTGAGGTCTGGGGCTAAAGTGCAAACACAAACAAGTCTGTTTGAGCACAAGTCCTCTGAATGAACTGACACATTTTGAGATTTAAGGCAGTTTTGGTTTTATTTAAAAATTACAAAAATGTAACCTCAAAGCTTATTGTGAAATCAATAAAACCCCTTGTTAAATGTACTGAATGTAAAGTCTGCTATATGCAATTCATAAAATTGAACACAACTTGGATGTATGCCTGATACTCCGGTATGCACTATGACCTTTCTTTAAGTCCTGCTCTTTGGGTTCTGGTTGCATGACTATAGGAACAGTCTCCAGGGCTCTTTTCTTTTGTACTCTGTGTAAAACAATTCGGTAGATACCAGTTATTGAGCTTCGAGAATCTCTCCCGCGGTTATTTTGAATGTGTTCTTCTGTAATTCCCAAATCTTCTAATGTATTTTTCACTTCAATTTCCTCCTCTTTGAGGGTAGTGGTCTCTGTCAAATATTTTGGATCCAGTTTAAATGGGTCCAAGGCTTTTGGATACTGTATCCCTTGCATCCATTCATTCTTCATAATACATTCGATAGAGTACCGTGCAGTTGGAACTGGCTGAAGAACTCCTCTGATCAGTTTCTGGCAAGTTTCTGAAAGATATGGGGGGAGGCTGTATGTCCCATCAAGAATGCACTTCTTCAGTTTGGCCACTGTTTCAGCTCGAAAAGGCATCGTACCAGTTGTCATAAAATATAAAAGGATGCCTAGTGCCCATATGTCAACATAAACACCAACATAGTTTTCATCTCGGAAGAGCTCTGGTGCAGCATAAGGAGGAGAGCCACAGAAAGTGTTTAAAGTTTCATCTCTTTTACTTATTGTGCTGAATCCAAAGTCTCCCACTTTCACACAGGTGTTACTGGTATAGAATACATTTTCTGCTTTCAGGTCCCGGTGAATGATATTGTTATCATGCTGTAGATCAAGAGAAAAGTAAATTAGAAGATTTCCAAATAACTTTTTCTGTATCTTTGACATATAGAAGTTGCCATTTAAAATATCAACATTTGCCAAGTGGGTCTGAGATTTTCCAGTGTTTCTGTATGGATGTAAAATATGAAAATGAACAGTTAAGGTGCCCAAACAAACTTAATTTTGTCTGGGCTGACATGGGGGAGGGAGGAGGAAACAAAAATGTAATGTCTTTTGAAATCAGTGTAATCTCACACATTAACACCACATGCATTCGTTATACAGGCAGTCCCCGAGTTACGCGGATCCGACTTACGTCGGATCTGCAGTTACGAACAGGGATTTCTCACCCCAGGAGGACTGGAGTGGTGGGATGCCTGGTCCCGCCTCCTCCGGGGCAAGAAAAGCTGCTCCCCGTCTCCCTGGTCTGCTGGGGGAGCCAAGCGGCGGGGGAGCCAAGCGGCGGAGGACCCGGGGCCGGACCCGCGGCCGCTTCCAGATCAGCTGGAAGCGGCCGCAGGTCCGGCCGAGTCCTCAGCGGCTTTGCTCACCGTCTCCCGGACCAGGGAGATGCTGAGCAAAGCCGCTGAGGACCCGGCCGGACCCGCGGCGCTTCCAGCTGATCTGGAAGCGCTGCGATCCGGCCTGGGTCCTCCGTCGCTTTGCTCCACGTCTCCCTGGTCTGCTGGGGAGGGACGCAGCTAGTGCCCCCCCCAGCAGACCAGGGAGACATGGAGCAAAGCCGGGGGCCTGTGGTAGAGCAGGTGGGGCACTGCCGGTTGGTCCCGCAGCACCGCTCCTTGGTGCTACTGGACCAACCCGGCAGCACCCCAGCTGCCCTGCCCCAGGTGTCCTGATTCAGCTGCTGCTGATCAGTTTCAGCAGTGGCTGAATCAGAATGCCTGGGGCAGAGCAGCTGGGGTGCTGCTGGGTTGGTCCAGTAGCACCAAGGAGCGGCCACACTACTGGACCAGCCCAGCCGCACCCGAGCTGCTCTGCCCCAGGCGTCCCCAAGTCAGCCGCTGCTGAAACTGACCAGCGGCTGACTACAGGAAGCCCGAGGCAGAGTTGCTCTGCCCTGGGCTTCCTGGAATCAGCTGCTGATCAGTTTCAGCAGCAGCTGACTTGGGGACGCCTGGGGTTCTTAAGTTGAATCTGTATAAGTCAGAACTGGCATCCAGATTCAGCTGCGGTTGAAACTGATCAGTTTCAGCAGTGGCTGATGCCAGTTCCGACTTACATACAGATTCAACTTAAGAACAAACCTATAGTCCCTATCTTGTACGTAACCTGGGGACTGCCTGTAGTTATTATACGGTTATTCCAAGGCTTGCTACAGGATGGATTTAAGTTACTTCAACAACCTATGTGCATTTCCTTACCCTAGTATTTAGGTTTCTTTTCAGGGGTATATGATACTGTTTTTATAAAAATTACACTCTCTCTCCAGGTCTTTGCCTTATTTTACTGATAAGTAATTTTATTCATAACTCCATCTTATACTCCGTTTATGTGCAAAGCCCATTTTGTATCTGAACAGAGCATCCTTTGATCTTTGAGTTTCTGTGGATGGTATCTCAGTAGTCTTTGCATTTGATTAAAAAGCAAGCCAAATTCCATTGACTTCTCTAGGGCTACGTCTAGATTGCATCCCTTTTTCGTAAAAGGGATGCAAATTAGACGTATTGCAATTGCTAATGAAGCGGGAATTTAAATCTCCCCTGCTTCATTAGCATAAAAATGGCTGCCGCTTTTTTTCAGCAGGGAGCTTTGCCAGAAAAAAGCGCCAGTCTAGACGCGGGTCTTTTGGAAAATAAAGCCTTTTCCAAAAGATCCCTTATCCCTCTTAAAATAAGGGATTTTCGTAAAAGGCTTTATTTTCCAAAAGATCCGCGTCTAGACTGGTGCTTTTTTCCAGCAAAGCTCCGTGCTAAAAAAAAGCAGCAACCATTTTTATGCTAATGACGTGGAGATTTAAATCCCCGCTTCATTAGCAATTGCGATACGTCTAATTTGCAATCCTTTGCATCCCTTTTTCGTAAATCTAGATGTAGCCTAGGAGTTTAGGCCAGGGTTGAATTTGATCCATAGAAATCTTTTAATTATCACTTTTTAGAACTCAGCTTGCTCTGAAATGCTAACTGTGATAACAGATGCCATTATGCTACTCTTTCATCTGCTGTGTTCTTCCTCCCCATTTATTAGCATTGCCATTCCCCACAAAACAAAAAACTGCCATATGTAGCTTGTTTCTTGAGTCTAATGGGCAGTGTACTACAAACTAGCTCAGTCAGTGTGCTTACAGATGCAACACCTGGGTCATGACTTTACATGTGGATAAGAATGCTGTACAAGAGCAAGGAAAGCTGTCATACTGGTGTGTTGCTCTATGCAAAATGAGTTTGGTGGTCTTAGTGCACTGTCCAAAGAAGTGACAGAATCAGAAAAAACACTCAGGCTGCAGTTAGGCATTAAGCAGGCCAAGAGTTGAGTGGAAGTATAGTTATGCGGGGAAGTCTACATTACCACTGCACATGCAGTATGTGCTGTTCTATGGGAACTTTAGTTTTCAGAGCTGCCTTTCAGAACCTTTCATTAGCACCACACCTACCGTGTGCAAGACAGAACAAAACAAAAATATATACATGACGTTTGCTAAAGCAATGAAGGGTAATTTAGGCGTACAGCCAACCAGCTTACCATGTGCTTCACAGCAGATGCAATCTGGGAGAAAATTAATTTACTTTCCATTTCTGTTAACTTTCCCTCTGTGCTGATTTTAGCAAAGAGTTCGCCACCTCCTGCATACTCCATCATAAGGTGCAGTTTTGACAATGTTTCCACCACTTCGTAAAGTCTGATAATGTTTGGGTGGTGAAGTTTTTCCATGCTGGAAATTTCACGGGACAGTAAACGTTGCGTTTTCTGATCTAACTTGGTCTTGTCCAAAATCTTAATTGCTACTTTTTCTGGAGAGAAAAATATATTTGAATTTATCAATACAACAAATATTTGCAGCAACACTTTCACTATAAAACTGCTCATTTACCGGTACCTGAAAAAATCAAAAAACCTCAATTCTTTTTTCCACTTAACAGTCATTTAAGGTAAGTCAGAGAGAGGTGGTCAAGTCAGATTCTAGTACAGCTCTGCATATACTCCACTCCTTCAGAACCAAGGCACCACTTTCTAGTTACTCTCTGCAACTTACCTAATGGGAAAGTAGAGGTGGCTTTAGTTAACCTAAGCTGTATCTCAGTCAGTACCATCCTGTAAGATGTCTTGGTCTTAAGTCCTAGCATGAAAGAGGTCTAATGGAAGGTGCAACAGGGCCCTTAGTAGCATCATAAGTCACTGAAATTGCTGTAGTATTGGGAAGACTGCAGGCTTAACTAACACCAAATAATTAGTTTATTTAGGGGACTGCTGACAGTTGTTGGGCTAATAAGGCAATTGGCTCAGTAAGGAGGACGGGTGTAAGTGAGAAGAAGAGAAAACAAGGAGAGCTGGGGTGAGTGGACTGAGGAGAGAAGGCTGCATGGATGTCTCCTGCTATAAGGCTTCAATAGATTCTGTTATATAAGTGAACAATTCATACACAGTGAAAGTGTAATAACCAGGAGTGGGTCTGTGGTTAATAGATCAAGAAACAGGTCAGAAAGCATGGCATGCTGGACAGCCATGAAGCTGCCCCATGACAGAAGAGTTTACTCGTGTTCTCTGATGTGGACAACCCTAACTGGACCTCTTCACAATTCCCTCTGCACCAAAACCAAAAGCTACTCAATACTTAATGCTGCTGTTAAGGTTTGTTTTTATTGGTCCTCTTTTGGTGTTCTTGCTCACCATAGTCAAAAATAGAGCAGCTATGAATACTCTCTATTTACTTATGACTTATAATTACTTTGGCAAACACGGAATTCAAAACCCAGTAGGAAGTAAGTATAAGGGAGTTCAGGAGAGTTGGCAGGTTTTTAAACAGACATTATTAAGGGCACAAAAGCAAAACTATCCCAATGCATAAGAAAGGAAGTATGGTAAGAACCCATACTAGCTTAACCAGAAGATCTTCAATGATCTTAAACTAAAAAAAAAAAGTTGTACAAAAAGTGGAAGCTAGATCACATTATGAAGGATGAATATATATAAAAATATATAAAAAACAAGCAGATAAAAAATTAATGAAAATGGTCATTTTTCTGAAAAAACTCTGTAGTGTAGCCATAGCCACAGTGAGGAGGGAAAGACAATAACACAAAGTATAGAAATGGTGAAATGCCTTTTTTTGTTTTGTTTAGCAGAACAAACAAACAGTGAACACCAGTGTGAATGGGATAGAATTTGAGGCTAAGTAAGGGAAGGATCAGGTTAAGAATTTCTTAGCTGTCCATCATAGATGACTCGTGCCTCAATACTAAGGCAGCTCATTTTAAAGAGGAGGACTGTTGACTGTCTCACGTGTCTCCCCTGACTAGTGGGCCCACCCTCCCTGTGCCCATTCTCCCTAAATCATGTTACCTGTGTGGGAGACTTCTCTGTCCTCTCTGCATGTCTTTTTCTCGCACATGTTTGGTCACTCTCCTTGGTAGCCAACTGGGGAGCAGGACAAGCGATCCTGGCTGGGAGGCAGTGGCGGCCTGCTACTCACACAGGCTGAGTTGCTGGGGACAGAGGCTGAATATGTTGGTGGGGCAAGTGAGAGGGATTCCCACTTGCTCCTCTTCTGTCACTTGCTGCCAAATCCGAGAGCTGGTTGTGGGCTGTTGCTGCCGCCCAGCCAGGTTCTCTCAGGAAGAAGCTCTGTCTCACTCCCTAAGTACTAGGAAGAGCAGCTGAACACGAAGGGGAGGGAGATGCAGGCTGACAAACACAGAGGCCCTCTTCTTCCCCACCCTTGGCAGGCCAGTCTGAGTTGGGGGACACCTATCTCCCCATACACGGCACCTCTGGATGTCTTCAAGTTGGCAGAGCCTGATGAAAAGCATCCTAGAACAGACGGAGCTAACTGAAGAGATTGAAAAGCCATTGGTAAGACTGCGATTCTTTCACAGAGTAATGGATTCTGTGACTTTCTGTGACCTCCGTGATTTCCACAATGACTGGTGAAAATGACTTCAGGGCTGCCTGAGGAGCTGGTCATGGAGGCACCCCACAGACAGCCTCACTGGCTGTTGCTTCAGCGGTCTCCAGAGACAGCAGCGATAGCTCGGGAGGCCGTGGACCAACTGTCTCTGTGGACCACTTGAGCAGTGGATGGCTCAGCTGGTCTCATGAACCACCTGAGCATCAGTCCTGGGGATGGCTTGAGCAGCTGGCTCCAAGGACTGCCAGAACAGTGGCTGGCTCCCAAGGGCACCCAATCCATGGTCCTGGGAGTGCTTTGGGGACTGCCTGAATAGCAGTGGCCCTGAGGGAGGGTGCTCAGCAGCTGTCCAAAGAGCAGATCCTGGGAGCAGAGGCTGGCGACAGTCAACCTCCAGAACTGAGGCAGGGCTCACCCATATAAAGAATACCCCAGAGCAGCAAGGTCCAAGTAAAGATTTAGTCAGGAGTATTTTTGGTAAAAATCACAGATAGATCATGGGCCATGATTTTTTCATTTATTGCCCTTGACTTATCCATGACTTTTACCAAAAATATTCATGACTAAACTCTTGAGCCTTAGAACATTAGCAATCAGCTGTGAGAATCTGCAAATGATGGGAGAGATTTCAGAGGACTGGACAAGGAAAATTTAGTAGCTAGCTATAAAAAGGGGAATAAAGGTAACCTGAGGAATTACAAAAAAGTCAGCTCAACTTTAGTAAGTAGAAAGTTAATGTAGCAAATAATCATTTTGTAATCACCTAGAAGATAAGAAGATGATAAGTAACAGTGTAGATTTGCTAAGAACAATCGCACAAATACAAAATGGGAAATGACTGCCTAGGAAAGAATCCTGCACAAAAGAATCTGAAGGTTTTAGTAGATCACAAACTAAATATGAGTCAACACTGTAACACTGTTACCAAAATAAGTGATCATAATGAGATGTATCAGAAGGTTTGTTGTAAGCATGACACAAGAAGCAATTCTTCTGTTCTACTTAGCACTGATAAGGCCTGAAGTGGAGTATTATGTACATTTCTGGGCACCGCACTTCAGGAAAGAAGTGGACAAATTGGAGAACATCCATAGGAAAGCCACAAAAATGATTAAAGATTTAGAAAATATGCCCAGTGAGAGTAGTTAAGCACTGCAGTAAAGCTTGTAGGGAAGCTGTGGAAGCTCTATCAAAGGAGATTTTTAAGACCAGGTTAGCTGGGCTGTTAAGGATGGTCTAGCCCAGGGGCAACTTACGGCACACAAGCTGATTTTCAAAAGCATGCAGGAGGGAGCTCAGCCCTGCCTCTCTTCCCCAGCGCAGCCACTGGAGAACACTCCGACTTCCCTACAGGAGGTTAGGCTGCAGTGGGAGGGGGCCACGCTGGGGCTGAGATTCCGGCTCCTCAGCAGTGCTTTGGCTGGGCCTGGAGACACTTCTGCCATGGCCACGTGGTCCAGAGCTGGCCCAGAATTGCCTGGCAGCAGCAGTGGTGCCTCCAGGGCCAGCCCCGGACCATATGGCCATGGCAGTGGGGCCTCCGGGTCTGGCCCTGGACAATGTGGGCCCTGACAGCATCAGTGGGGCCTTCCTTCGGGGTGGCCCAGGACAGTGTGGCCACGGCTGTTGCACTCTACTCCTGCACCTTCCCTGCTGGCGTGGCCAGCCACCCCCAACCTTCAGTGCCCAGGACTGAACTAGATGGCCTGTCAAGAGACCCTCCAGTTCTATATTTCTATGATTTTGAGTGGTGCTATGCTGAACATAGAGGAAGGCCTGGTCTCTGACCCAAAGAGGCACTGGCTTCCTCTGGGACACCCAACCCCCCACTCCGCTCTAGGTCCCACAAAACCAAAGAAAGCAGTGGTACCTCCCTTGCATGCAATAGCCCCCTACTCAGAATATTAATTCAGCACATAAGAGATCCGGTTTACACTCCTGCAGGGAACAGCATCTTGAACATAGCTCTCCCAACCCCTTGATTAAATACTCAAACCACCAAGTAGGGTTTGACTTTCATTCTTTCCCAGTTCAGTTGTTTCACTTGATATCAATGCCTAAATATTCACTGGAGCACTGGCATGAACTTGATTTTCTCTCATTGTTGCTCAGTAGCCTAACCACTGAGCTATAGTATCATTTAATTTCTTGTTGGCCCATTACAGATTAAGCAGTCCTATTCACCACTTACTCCCCGAGTCACTCTTCTTCACATACCCTCCTTTGAGGACTATGCAGAAATAAAAAAACCTGGATCATTCTGGAAATTAAATCTGCCATTTTTGCAAGACAAGGTTATTTTAAGCTTGTCTGAGGTATCGGAGAGTCTAATCTTAAAATAGGCATGAAGGTATCTCTTTGCCAAGCAACAAAGCAGCCAAGATGTACTTTAAGTGAAACTTAAGCCCCACTCCCTTTATTTTCTAAGGGTACATCTACATTGCAAATTTCTTTCAGAATAGGCTTTTCTGGAAGATAGCTTCTGGAAAATCTTATTTTGAAATAGAGCGTCTACACACAAAAAGCGCAACAAAAAAGCCATGTGCTATTTCAAAAGAGAGTGTCCAAGTAGTGTGGGTGCTATCTGGCATTTAAGGCCATCCAGCGCCAGTTCAGGCAGGGCATTAGGTCAGCAGTTGCTTCCGGATGCTGTTGCCTAAGGCTAGCTGAGACGCTTGCTTAAAGGGACCCCCCATGACAGCCGTTTCTCTGCTTCTGCTGCTTGCTTGCCTACCTCTCTGAGAGACAGCAAAGCATTTCCTCTGCGTGCTCTGGTTGCCCTGCCTTCGGACACCACAGCACTCCCTGTTATGGAGCCGGAGCTGCCTCTGGGAATGCGATGGCCCCACACTGCCATGCTGCAGTTTCTGCAGGCTACCTTCATGGCCTGCATGAGCTCGATGCCAAGCTCATCTTTGAGAACCTCTGCCCATGTGCGGGAGCGATGCCCTTGTAACTGCACCCCACAGTGGAGAGATGCTTCTGGAGGCAGGAGACCAGTTCTGACTCGTGGGACGTGCTGGTGATGGAGCGGTGAGACGACCAACAGTGGCTCCAAAACTTCCGCATGAGGAAGGAGATATTCTTGGAGCTGTGTGCCTGGCTCGCCCCTGTCCTTCAAAGACGTGACACTCAAATGAGACCCGCCATCCTCCTGGAGAAATGGGTCACAAACCACCAGGGCTCGACAAACTGCGGCGAGAGCTACCCACCAGCCCCGCACCATGCATGCGCCAGACTGGCACTGTGCGCATGCCACAGGCAAGTAGAAACAGCGGTTTGTCGAGCCCTGACCATCACTGTCTGGAAGCTCGCCACACCCAACTGTTACCAGTCCATGGACAACCAGTTTGTCATGGGAAAGTCAATCATTGGGGCCCTCCCAATGCAGGTATGGCGCTCTTGGACTGCGGTTCCGGGAGGGGGGGGACTGGAAAGGGAGACACTGGAGAAAGAGGGGGGTTGGGATGCGGGGGGGGGGGAAGCCCCATCCCTGGCGGATTCTGCAGTCCTGCCCTCACACAGCCCTGCAGGGAGAGAAGGCTTCATAGGGGGTGTCTGGGGAGGAGGACGGGGAAGGGAACCTCCAAAGGACTTAGGCACCCCCTTTGATTCTCTGTCTTGTGTCTTTATTTGTCTCCTTCTGTAGGTGGTGAGGGCCATAAACACCATCCTGCTGGGCAGGGTCATCCACCTGGGTGACCTGGACGCCATCATGGCTGGATGTGCTGCCCGGGGCTTCCCCAACTGCAAGGGGGCTATTGATGGAACCCACTTTCCCATCTGTGCCCCCGACCACCGTGAAGCACCATATATAAACAGAAAGGGATACTTTTTGATGGTCCTGCAGGACCTAGTCAACCTCTGATAACTCACAGACATTTGAGTTGGCTGGTCCGGGAAGATGCACAACTCTCGTGTCTTCCACAACTCCAGCCTGTACCAGAAGCTAGAGGCTGACACATTCTTCTGTGAGTGCAACATCAGGACCGGGGATGTTGAGATGCCACTGTGCATCATGGGGGATGCAGCTTACCCCCTCAAGCCATGGCTGATGAAGCCCTACACCAGCCACCTTGACCAGACCAAGGACCACTTCAGTGGCTGCTTGGGAAGGGCCCGCATGCAGGCTGAATGCACCTTTGGGCACTTGAAGACACAGTTCAGGTGCCTCCTGACCCGCCTCAATGTGGGGGACCACAGCATCCCCCAAGTATCAGCCTGTTGTTTTCTCCACAACATCGTGGAGAGGAAGGGGAAGGTCTTCCTTCTGGGGTGGGAGAAAGAGGCCAGCCAAGAGGGATGGGCCTTCGAGCAGCTGTACACAGCTGCCTTCTGCCACGCCCATCAGGTGGGTTGCGCATCTGGGAGGCCCTAAGGGAGAGTTTCTTTCAAGGACCCCAGTAACTCTCCCCAGGGCCTCCCCACTCTCTGCCTTTCCCACACCACCACCTTCCCTCCCCCCCTCCACCCTCTTCCCTGTAGACACAATAAAAAAAACATGTTTTGTTTTGAAAAAAAAGAACTGGTTGATTATTTATTTGGGATAGAAGTAACTGGAGAAGAGGGTGTGAGAACCTTGGAGGGGGTAGGGGCTGAGAACCTAGGAGGGGGGAGAAAGGCTCCGAACTGGGCTGAAAGTGGCACGTGGCTCAGGTGCTTCTTCTGCCTTGTGTCCGGGGGCCTTGGTGACCTTGGGGGTGAGGGTGGCCTGGGAGGATGGGGGGGACGGACCTGCAGCAGCTCAGTCAACATCTGGGCTCACCACTGCGTGTTGTCCTCGACCTTCTGGGCCAGCGTCTGATGCATATCCTGCATAATGGACACGTGCTCCCTCATCAGGCTCTCCTGGACCCTCCAGCATCTGCAGCTCCTTTGGAGTCAGTCGGCTGGCTCTGCTGCTGGTGATTGTCCTACAGTCACGGCTGGTCCAGCTGGGGAGAATAAAGGGAGGTGGTCAGTTATCCCTGGAGACACTGTCCCTGAGGCCTTGCCCTCATCAATGAGCTGAGACCAACAGACAAGAAGGTGATGTCCCAGGAGCAAGGCCATGTGCAGCCTGGACAGCAGGGCCTGCCTCACAGGGGCCCAGAGGTCCGCAGGGCTGAGCTGGGCCTTCCATCGGTGCCTCACACACACCTGCACCTGGCAGCACTCCTCAGTCTGCGTGCACACGTGTGTGTGCCCTTGTCCCCAACCTCCTAGCAGTGGCTCGTGGTGGGAGGGTATCCCCTCCCGGGGTCAGAAGTGTGGGCGGCCTCCCCAGAGCCTGTGAACATGAGCCCTGGGGCGCTCTGGGGCTGTGCGTCACAAACTGGCGCAGCATGTGCATCCATCTGCATGACCTGCAGTGCGATGGCCAGGCCGAGAAGGGCGAGCGACGATCATGCCACATCCCTCAGCACCCGCCACCGCCGCCCTATGTTTGTGAAAAACTAAGAGAACTCACCTGATGATCCCCCCCTGGCCTTGGAGAATGCCTGGGGTACCAGCTCCAAAGTAAGTGTGGTGACAGTGCTCACCGCATTCTCCTCCTCCTTGTCCTCTTCTGCCTGGGCTGGGACTCCCGGGCGGGCAACAATGGGCATCTCCAGCCCTGAGTCCACCACCTGGGAGGGGAAGGGGCTGCACTACCCCCCAGAATGCGGTGCAGTTCATCACAATAGGAGCAGGAGTGGGCCTGCTGGAGCAATTTTACTTTACTCTGCCCCAAAGTCCTGGTGTGGCTCTTCATCTTGCCCATCTGGCCGTAGATGTCCGCAATGCGCCGTCTGGAGTGGAGATCCTGGAGGTTCTCCTCGTCACACCATACCTCCAGGAGGACAGGCGCTCTGCCCCAGACCAAGACAGTGCACATTTCTTGCGGCTCCTGGCAGGCTCCTGGGAGCCCTGTGCATGCTCCCTAAAATGGGCAGGGGGGGGGCTCTTGATGGGCTTGTGGCTGGAACAGGCAATGTGAGGTGAACTCTGGCTGGTGGCTCTGAGGGCCTGCTCCCTGCCACAAGCCCTGTACCCTGTGTCTGAAGCTTTAAGAGCTGCTGGGAAACAGGCACTATAGAGTTGTGATGAATGTGGACGGAGTGGTCAGCAGGGCACCTGTGTTATTTCCTGGAGTCCTGACAAAACTTCCTATTCCGTGTCCACACACACCGTTTTCGGAAAAAGCTGTTTCGGAAAAAGGCTTATTCCTCGTGGAATGAGGTTTACTGCCATCAGAAAATGCTGTTATTTCGACCTTGTCGAAATAACAGAATGGCAGTATTGCTAGTATTGTTTTTCCCGAATAACTGCCTTATTCCGGAATAACGGTGCAGTGTAGACACACTCTAATAGTTAATAATTCTAAATTTTTAGTTAGGTCAGAAGTTAAAATCTTGAATCTTCATTATAGCTCCACAGCCTGAACATAAGAACTCAGCACTTAGCAAGATGGATCCTAAGATAACTTCAATGGTAGCATGAGCAGGTCGTTAGCTGGGTGGGTGGATGTGGGTATATTAATAAAAAAATCTGAAAAATCTGTGTCTTGAATATTGCTAACTACTATTGCAACATCCTTTTAACTTAAGTTAAACATTTCAATGTGTCTGGGTGAAATATTACAGGCAGTCCCCGACTTACGCGGATCCGACTTATGTCAGATCCGCAGTTACGAACACGGACTGCGGGACCATGTGGTCCCGCCGCTCGTGTACTCCCCGGCAAGAAAAGCTGCTCCGCGTCTCCCTGGTCTGCAGACCAGGAAGACGCGGAGCAAAGGGGCCCGCCTGGGCTGCCCCCCTGCCAGCTTCCCCCGCGGCTTTGTAAAGCCGCGGGGGGGGGGGGGGGGGGGTTCGCGCAGCGGAAACTGACCAGCAGCGGCTGAATCAGGACGCCTGGGGCAGAGCAGCTGGGATGCTGCCGGGTTGGTCCAGTAGCGCCCAGAGCAGCGCTGTGGGACCAACCGGCAGCGCCCCAGCTGCTCTGCCACAGGCGACGGAGAAAAGGACTATAGCAGGCCTCTGTTGTAGTGGGAAATGGGTATATTGCTATCCTGGATGTTGGCACTAGAGTTCAGGAGTACACCTCAGGAGTACAGGATCTTTCAAAAAAGGATTTTTTTTTCTTGAAAGAACCACGTCTAGATGGCGGTTTCATTTTCGAAAAGCCCCTTTTCGAAAGAACATGCAGCCGCCATTATGCAAATGAAACGTGGGAAATTCAAATCCCATCTTCATTTGCAATTTCGATCTGTCTAATTTACATCCCTCTTTTGAAAGAGGGATGTAGTCTAGACATGCCCCTAGAGAGCAGACACACAGAGGGCCTCAACATCTTTACATGTAGGAAAGCTGGGCCCAGGGCCTGTTCTGAATTCACCATTGCAGACAGGATGGTTAGGGGTAGAGTTAGAGATCCAGTGAACATAGACCCCTATAATGAGATTGTGCAGAAGTCACAGCCCCACTTCCAGGCTAGGAATTGGAGTCACAGACGTGCAGAGGCTGTAGATGGGCACTATTTTCTTTCTGCCCCCACCCTCTACCCCACTACATAGTGTAACCCACCCACACACCTTCTGGGTGTGGTGTATAGTCCCATATAGTGACACTTAGACCACTTACAGAGAGAAATATGAGTGTGCTCTACCACCTTAGCTGAGTGACAGCTGGCTTTTAGCTCAGGCTGTAGAGGCTCATGCACTAAACTCCAGAGGTCCCAGGTTTGGTTCCGCCTGTCAGCATTATAATAGCATAATAATGCACTTTTGTCTATGGAGAAATACCACCGCTCTCAGGCCTGCCAGAAGCGGGAGGGGAGAAGGTGGAAGTAAAGCAATGCAGACATAGCCTGGCAAATTGAATCTCGTTTCCAAATCAGTGCACTCTTTATGTATACAAAGGTTGTGTACACCCCAACCTTGGACACATTCTTAACAGGGTTATTTTACAACTTGCTTGATTGCGCCTATAATAGATGGTCGCCTATGATATACAGGTCGAACTAAATGACCTTGTGGTCCCTTGTGGCCTTAAGTTCTAGGACTGTCTCCTTAAAGGCCTTTGAAAATAGGCAATATCCTGTGTGCACAGAAAAATGACCATCCGCAAGATCTCTTGCACACATGCAACTGCCCCTAAAGGTACGTTTACACTGCAATTCAACACTCCTGACTGGTCCGAGACAGATGACCCAGGCTCAAGGGGCTCAGGCTATGAGGTAGCTTAGTTGTGGTATAGATATTTGGGCTGGACTGGAATGGAGGTTCTGGATCCCTCTCCGCTCACTGGTTTCTAGAGCCTGGGCTTCCTTCAACCCAAGCCCAAACCCTAACCCTATGCTGCAGTTAAAGAGCCCTGTAACCTGAGCACCACAAGCCCAAGTCAGCTGGCACAGACCACTCATAGGTGTTCCGTTCCAGTGCAGTTGTACTCTTAGACTAGCATTAAACTCTATAGCAATTACGCAGCTACTCATGTGGACTGGCACAGGAAGCAACAGCAGTAAGATGGCACTCAAGAGAAAAAAACTGATACCTTTAGCTTTGACCAAAAGACAATCGAAGGAGTTATTTTTCAGCAAAAGAGGTATTTTTCACTGCTGTTGCATTGAAAAATTGCACTGTGGCAAAGCCAGCAATCTATGGCTTCCCCATGCACACATGCAGTCTCAGGGTGCATCTACACAGCACCCTAAACTCGAAATAAGATATGCAAATTGTGCTATGCAAATTGTGTATCTTATTTCGAATCTATTTCAAAATAGAGTGTTATTTCAAAATTTGGTGCTGTGTAGACACGCCACATTTCAAAATAGCCTATTTCGAGCCAAACCTTGTACAATGAGGTTTGCCAGGATGGTAAAATAGTGCACCTTTTATTTTGAAAAATATTTTGAAATAAGAGGCGGCTTGTGTAGATGCGTGGTAGCTATTTTGGGATACCTCTGGCCATTCAATGTAGACATACCCTAAGTGTTGAGTGCACAAGAAGAGGGCTGAGTTCATAACAAAAAGGGACTAAAGTAGACATATTCACTCTTACAGCAAAAGAGAAGAAAAGCTGAGATTTATTTGAGCACTAACATTTATTTGAGGCTTAATGCCGATCTTCATGGCTGCAGAGGCCACTGGCTTCAGTGGTTTTTGAGCAGGTGATTTGCCTACACACAACCCATGTATGCTCTATACACAACCCATGCACACTACAGCAGGTCAGAAAACATCCCTTATGAGTTCCTTTTATGAAGGAACTGTCAGAACTAAGTAAATTAAGTAAAACAGGAATTACTGAGTGAAATTCTTTGGTTGTATGCAGGAGGTTAGAGTAGGTCTCATTACAGTCCCTTCTGGCTTCAAAATCAACAAATGATGAATATCCATCTGAAGTCTTTGCACAAGGCACGCATGCTCCTAGCATTGCTCTCTGAGAATGGCTCAGCCCACAAGTTACATTGGCTCCCCTTAGAAAGCCACTCTTACCTCTCTCACTTGTATTTGGGGCAATGAGCAACGTGCAGTACCGAGCTGGCAAAACACAACATTTCCCAGCAGGGTCATTACCTACATGCAAGTCTACACTAGTGAACATTAGCTTAGAAGGTAGAGGAAAGGTTGCAGAGCTTTCTACAGAGCTTTTCTGATCAGAAGAACTCTGGGGAGGGGCACCATCCCTCCAAGCGTTCCAAGGAATTCAGTGGTATGTGTGGCTTCAGTGGCTGCTTGGGAAGGGCCCGCATGCAGGCTGAATGCACCTTTGGGCACTTGAAGACACAGTTCAGGTGCCTCCTGACCCGCCTCAATGTGGGGGACCACAGCATCCCCCAAGTATCAGCCTGTTGTTTTCTCCACAACATCGTGGAGAGGAAGGGGAAGGTCTTCCTTCTGGGGTGGGAGAAAGAGGCCAGCCAAGAGGGATGGGCCTTCGAGCAGCTGTACACAGCTGCCTTCTGCCACGCCCATCAGGTGGGTTGCGCATCTGGGAGGCCCTAAGGGAGAGTTTCTTTCAAGGACCCCAGTAACTCTCCCCAGGGCCTCCCCACTCTCTGCCTTTCCCACACCACCACCTTCCCTCCCCCCCTCCACCCTCTTCCCTGTAGACACAATAAAAAAAACATGTTTTGTTTTGAAAAAAAAGAACTGGTTGATTATTTATTTGGGATAGAAGTAACTGGAGAAGAGGGTGTGAGAACCTTGGAGGGGGTAGGGGCTGAGAACCTAGGAGGGGGGAGAAAGGCTCCGAACTGGGCTGAAAGTGGCACGTGGCTCAGGTGCTTCTTCTGCCTTGTGTCCGGGGGCCTTGGTGACCTTGGGGGTGAGGGTGGCCTGGGAGGATGGGGGGGACGGACCTGCAGCAGCTCAGTCAACATCTGGGCTCACCACTGCGTGTTGTCCTCGACCTTCTGGGCCAGCGTCTGATGCATATCCTGCATAATGGACACGTGCTCCCTCATCAGGCTCTCCTGGACCCTCCAGCATCTGCAGCTCCTTTGGAGTCAGTCGGCTGGCTCTGCTGCTGGTGATTGTCCTACAGTCACGGCTGGTCCAGCTGGGGAGAATAAAGGGAGGTGGTCAGTTATCCCTGGAGACACTGTCCCTGAGGCCTTGCCCTCATCAATGAGCTGAGACCAACAGACAAGAAGGTGATGTCCCAGGAGCAAGGCCATGTGCAGCCTGGACAGCAGGGCCTGCCTCACAGGGGCCCAGAGGTCCGCAGGGCTGAGCTGGGCCTTCCATCGGTGCCTCACACACACCTGCACCTGGCAGCACTCCTCAGTCTGCGTGCACACGTGTGTGTGCCCTTGTCCCCAACCTCCTAGCAGTGGCTCGTGGTGGGAGGGTATCCCCTCCCGGGGTCAGAAGTGTGGGCGGCCTCCCCAGAGCCTGTGAACATGAGCCCCGGGGCGCTCTGGGGCTGTGCGTCACAAACTGGCACAGCATGTGCATCCATCTGCATGACCTGCAGTGCGATGGCCAGGCCGAGAAGGGCGAGCGACGATCATGCCACATCCCTCAGCACCCGCCACCGCTGCCCTATGTTTGTGAAAAACTAAGAGAACTCACCTGATGATCCCCCCCGGCCTCGGAGGATGCCTGGGGTACCAGCTCCAAAGTAAGCGTGGTGACAGTGCTCACCGCATTCTCCTCCTCCTTGTCCTCTTCTGCCTGGGCTGGGTCTCCCGGGCGGGCAACAATGGGCATCTCCAGCCCTGAGTCCACCACCTGGGAGGGGAAGGGGCTGCACTACCCCCCAGAATGCGGTGCAGTTCATCACAATAGGAGCAGGAGTGGGCCTGCTGGAGCAATTTTACTTTACTCTGCCCCAAAGTCCTGGTGTGGCTCTTCGTCTTGCCCGTCTGGCCGTAGATGTCCGCAATGCGCCGTCTGGAGTGGAGATCCTGGAGGTTCTCCTCGTCACACCATACCTCCAGGAGGACAGGCGCTCTGCCCCAGACCAAGACAGTGCACATTTCTTGCGGCTCCTGGCAGGCTCCTGGGAGCCCTGTGCATGCTCCCTAGAATGGGCAGGGGGGGCTCTTGATGGGCTTGTGGCTGGAACAGGCAATGTGAGGTAAACTCTGGCTGGTGGCTCTGAGGGCCTGCTCCCTGCCACAAGCCCTGTTCCCTGTGTCTGAAGCTTTAAGAGCTGCTGGGAAACAGGCACTATAGAGTTGTGATGAATGTGGACGGAGTGGTCAGCAGGGCACCTGTGTTATTTCCTGGAGTCCTGACAAAACTTCCTATTCCGTGTCCACACACACCGTTTTCGGAAAAAGCTGTTTCGGAAAAAGGCTTATTCCTCGTGGAATGAGGTTTACTGCCATCAGAAAATGCTGTTATTTCGACCTTGTCGAAATAACAGAATGGCAGTATTGCTAGTATTGTTTTTCCCGAATAACTGCCTTATTCCGGAATAACGGTGCAGTGTAGACACACTCTAATAGTTAATAATTCTAAATTTTTAGTTAGGTCAGAAGTTAAAATCTTGAATCTTCATTATAGCTCCACAGCCTGAACATAAGAACTCAGCACTTAGCAAGATGGATCCTAAGATAACTTCAATGGTAGCATGAGCAGGTCGTTAGCTGGGTGGGTGGATGTGGGTATATTAATAAAAAAATCTGAAAAATCTGTGTCTTGAATATTGCTAACTACTATTGCAACATCCTTTTAACTTAAGTTAAACATTTCAATGTGTCTGGGTGAAATATTACAGGCAGTCCCCGACTTACGCGGATCCGACTTATGTCAGATCCGCAGTTACGAACACGGACTGCGGGACCATGTGGTCCCGCCGCTCGTGTACTCCCCGGCAAGAAAAGCTGCTCCGCGTCTCCCTGGTCTGCAGACCAGGAAGACGCGGAGCAAAGGGGCCCGCCTGGGCTGCCCCCCTGCCAGCTTCCCCCGCGGCTTTGTAAAGCCGGGGGGGGGGGGGGGGGTTCGCGCAGCGGAAACTGACCAGCAGCGGCTGAATCAGGACGCCTGGGGCAGAGCAGCTGGGATGCTGCCGGGTTGGTCCAGTAGCGCCCAGAGCAGCGCTGTGGGACCAACCGGCAGCGCCCCAGCTGCTCTGCCACAGGCGACGGAGAAAAGGACTATAGCAGGCCTCTGTTGTAGTGGGAAATGGGTATATTGCTATCCTGGATGTTGGCACTAGAGTTCAGGAGTACACCTCAGGAGTACAGGATCTTTCAAAAAAGGATTTTTTTTTCTTGAAAGAACCACGTCTAGATGGCGGTTTCATTTTCGAAAAGCCCCTTTTCGAAAGAACATGCAGCCGCCATTATGCAAATGAAACGTGGGAAATTCAAATCCCATCTTCATTTGCAATTTCGATCTGTCTAATTTACATCCCTCTTTTGAAAGAGGGATGTAGTCTAGACATGCCCCTAGAGAGCAGACACACAGAGGGCCTCAACATCTTTACATGTAGGAAAGCTGGGCCCAGGGCCTGTTCTGAATTCACCATTGCAGACAGGATGGTTAGGGGTAGAGTTAGAGATCCAGTGAACATAGACCCCTATAATGAGATTGTGCAGAAGTCACAGCCCCACTTCCAGGCTAGGAATTGGAGTCACAGACGTGCAGAGGCTGTAGATGGGCACTATTTTCTTTCTGCCCCCACCCTCTACCCCACTACATAGTGTAACCCACCCACACACCTTCTGGGTGTGGTGTATAGTCCCATATAGTGACACTTAGACCACTTACAGAGAGAAATATGAGTGTGCTCTACCACCTTAGCTGAGTGACAGCTGGCTTTTAGCTCAGGCTGTAGAGGCTCATGCACTAAACTCCAGAGGTCCCAGGTTTGGTTCCGCCTGTCAGCATTATAATAGCATAATAATGCACTTTTGTCTATGGAGAAATACCACCGCTCTCAGGCCTGCCAGAAGCGGGAGGGGAGAAGGTGGAAGTAAAGCAATGCAGACATAGCCTGGCAAATTGAATCTCGTTTCCAAATCAGTGCACTCTTTATGTATACAAAGGTTGTGTACACCCCAACCTTGGACACATTCTTAACAGGGTTATTTTACAACTTGCTTGATTGCGCCTATAATAGATGGTCGCCTATGATATACAGGTCGAACTAAATGACCTTGTGGTCCCTTGTGGCCTTAAGTTCTAGGACTGTCTCCTTAAAGGCCTTTGAAAATAGGCAATATCCTGTGTGCACAGAAAAATGACCATCCGCAAGATCTCTTGCACACATGCAACTGCCCCTAAAGGTACGTTTACACTGCAATTCAACACTCCTGACTGGTCCGAGACAGATGACCCAGGCTCAAGGGGCTCAGGCTATGAGGTAGCTTAGTTGTGGTATAGATATTTGGGCTGGACTGGAATGGAGGTTCTGGATCCCTCTCCGCTCACTGGTTTCTAGAGCCTGGGCTTCCTTCAACCCAAGCCCAAACCCTAACCCTATGCTGCAGTTAAAGAGCCCTGTAACCTGAGCACCACAAGCCCAAGTCAGCTGGCACAGACCACTCATAGGTGTTCCGTTCCAGTGCAGTTGTACTCTTAGACTAGCATTAAACTCTATAGCAATTACGCAGCTACTCATGTGGACTGGCACAGGAAGCAACAGCAGTAAGATGGCACTCAAGAGAAAAAAACTGATACCTTTAGCTTTGACCAAAAGACAATCGAAGGAGTTATTTTTCAGCAAAAGAGGTATTTTTCACTGCTGTTGCATTGAAAAATTGCACTGTGGCAAAGCCAGCAATCTATGGCTTCCCCATGCACACATGCAGTCTCAGGGTGCATCTACACAGCACCCTAAACTCGAAATAAGATATGCAAATTGTGCTATGCAAATTGTGTATCTTATTTCGAATCTATTTCAAAATAGAGTGTTATTTCAAAATTTGGTGCTGTGTAGACACGCCACATTTCAAAATAGCCTATTTCGAGCCAAACCTTGTACAATGAGGTTTGCCAGGATGGTAAAATAGTGCACCTTTTATTTTGAAAAATATTTTGAAATAAGAGGCGGCTTGTGTAGATGCGTGGTAGCTATTTTGGGATACCTCTGGCCATTCAATGTAGACATACCCTAAGTGTTGAGTGCACAAGAAGAGGGCTGAGTTCATAACAAAAAGGGACTAAAGTAGACATATTCACTCTTACAGCAAAAGAGAAGAAAAGCTGAGATTTATTTGAGCACTAACATTTATTTGAGGCTTAATGCCGATCTTCATGGCTGCAGAGGCCACTGGCTTCAGTGGTTTTTGAGCAGGTGATTTGCCTACACACAACCCATGTATGCTCTATACACAACCCATGCACACTACAGCAGGTCAGAAAACATCCCTTATGAGTTCCTTTTATGAAGGAACTGTCAGAACTAAGTAAATTAAGTAAAACAGGAATTACTGAGTGAAATTCTTTGGTTGTATGCAGGAGGTTAGAGTAGGTCTCATTACAGTCCCTTCTGGCTTCAAAATCAACAAATGATGAATATCCATCTGAAGTCTTTGCACAAGGCACGCATGCTCCTAGCATTGCTCTCTGAGAATGGCTCAGCCCACAAGTTACATTGGCTCCCCTTAGAAAGCCACTCTTACCTCTCTCACTTGTATTTGGGGCAATGAGCAACGTGCAGTACCGAGCTGGCAAAACACAACATTTCCCAGCAGGGTCATTACCTACATGCAAGTCTACACTAGTGAACATTAGCTTAGAAGGTAGAGGAAAGGTTGCAGAGCTTTCTACAGAGCTTTTCTGATCAGAAGAACTCTGGGGAGGGGCACCATCCCTCCAAGCGTTCCAAGGAATTCAGTGGTATGTGTACACAGAACCACCCTTTAATGAGCTGCATTGTGTGATATAAGGGGGCAGGCCCAAGGCTTCATTCTCTTTGGGATGGTTGGAACTCAAAAGATACAGCCTGTGCAAGCCCTTGAACACAGACTACAATTTCCCTTCAATATGGCACAGGGGGTGCTAGATAAGGGAATGTGCCTTCCCCTGTTCAAGGGCAAGGGATAATCCAGTTCTAAGCATTTGCCTGTGTCCCTGCCTAAAAATACATGTTGCCATACAAACAAAACCGTATAGTATGTAGGATTCACACACTGCCTCTCAGTCCTGAAGAACCCTGCACCATATGCATACAGCACCACCACAATCATACCATATGTTGCAAATGGCATTGCCTACCTTTAGTTAGAGAATGAATTCCAAGCTTCACTTGTGAGAAATTTCCACTTCCTATTTCCCCTCTGACTCGATAGAATCCAATCCTCTTTCCCAGAGTTAATTCCTTCACCACCTTTTCATCCTGGGACATATCCCGGGTTAACTTCTCAAATGGGGTCAGCCTGCGCTTCCTGCCCTCCTCATCTTCTCCATAGCACTCAGCCCGCCCATAGTCCTCTCCACTGTCCTCACGATTCCACCTGGCATATCGGTGGTTTCCAAGACCTCCGCCATTCATATAGCTCGTTGTCATAGTCCACACAGCAATCACGTTTCCATTTGATTTAACAAGCTGTTCCAGTGGAATACATTTCTGGCCATAAGAGAATTGTGATAACCTGAACAAAAATTACCAGAGGTCCAAGGATTATTGTGGAAATGACTTAACCAAATTTGCCATCATACATATATATATATATGCATGATGTATATATTGCTGTTTCTATTCAAAATGGGAAGTAAAATTAAAAGCCAGTTGGCTTTTAGTCTCCCGTGAGCAATTTTAAATCTTTAGTTGTATGATAAAAAAGGCTTGTTAATTAAAGCTGTAAACTGTGCACACACAAAAACAGTAAGTCCATGTTGAACGGAGTGCAAACAAATGCAATACATTTGACACTTTTTTAATTTTCAAGTTCCAGTTTGCTGCCCTGAAACCACTGACAGGCACACCTCAGCCTAGTAGCTCAATAACTACTCAGAATAAGTCCAAAAGCTTTCAGATCACTTTGAACAGCTGACCTTAGGTAGGATTTGATGCAGTCCTTCTTGGTTCAAGGCCAAGTCCAAAAGCTGAAAGTTGGATTTTCCTTGGATTCATTTTTCAGCCAGCAAGGTTTCCACTGTGGTTTGGAAAAGCCTGACCTTTACCTTGCAGCTCTGCTGTAAAATACTTGTCATTGCTTTAATTTCCATTGCCACTTGATGTGCAGAACTGCTTCTGCAGGATGCTAGGAGCAATATAATCTGTGCACCGGGAAAAAGAAAAGCTGTACATCAGTCTTGCTTGTGTCACATGGAAGGAAAGCACAGGATTAAGTAACTGCAATGTCACTTTAACCCTCCTTTATTTAGACGAGCCTTCCTTAAAGCCTTGAGCCTTCTCAAAATTTTGCCAGATGCGTTGTCTTCCTAAGAAAAGAGACGAAAAAAGTCATTAAACCCTTTATATTAATAGCCTTGTGTTTCATTAAGCTACATCATAGCATAGATCATTTACCAATTTTATTTCCACGTTATTTGGTTTTGGCACACATACAAATTGCAGCTTGTACTAGAATATACTTACTAGCCACCACTTAACATGATAAGTTGTTCTTTCCTCTCTACCTGGCTGCTGTAAACTGTGCATGAAGAGGAATTTTATCAGGCACTGTTAATCATTTGTATACCCAGCAGTACCAGTTTGTGCACAGAAGGCGTGGAAATGTTAAAGAAGGTGCTGCCTCTAACCTTCCCCACCTCATGCACAGACAGGAGGCAATATTCTTACATAAACTGATTGAATAATCATTTTGTTGGCCTAATTCTAAAACTTTAAGTATGTGGAGTCTGTGAGGTACAAAAAAGTGGTATAGGTACATCTTTGCTAGGTTCTGGCTCTCCACTGTGGGTGCACTAGAGTAGCACAAATAAAACACCCTTACTTCCTTTGTGTGAGCAACCAAAGTATAGGAGTTTGCACGATAGGAGCACAATATGGCACAAGCTAAGCAGGGCATAAGAGTGACTAGAGGTATCCCTACACATCAAAAAGGGCGCTACAAGGAGGAGGGAGAAAAATTGTTCCCCTTGGCCTCTGATGATTAGTCAGGAAGCAGTGGGCTTAAATTGGAGCAAAGGAGGTTTAGGTTGGACATTAGGAAAACTTCCTAATTTTCAGGGTGGTTAAACGCTGGAATCAATTGCCTAGGGAGGTTGTGGAATCTCCATCACTGGAGATACTTAAGAGCAGGTTGGATAGACGTCTATCAGAAATGGTCTAGAAGGTGCTTGGTCCAGCCTTGAGGGCAGGGGACTGGACTTGATGATCTCTCGAGGTCCCTTCCAGTTCTAGTATTCTATGATTCTATGATCAATTGAACACCTGTGTTTGGCCCATGTTTATGGGGTTTAGGCTAAGGAGCTGTTTAATTGCAGGGTACACCTTTGGCTGCAGCCCAAGCACGGGGAGCCTCTCACCTCACAGGCTCGAGCTTGACACAAGCATCTATCCCACAATTAAATAGTCCCTTAGCTAAAGTCAACTGCAACAGGCCAGCTGCAGGTTTTTATTTGCAGTGTAGACAAACCCTAGATGGGCTGGGGCAGAAGTAGGGTCCACCCCACCTCCAATCAGCCGTAGATCTGAGGCTGGTTTTGGGAGACAGAGTATATGCTGCACCTCTAGGGCTTGCTCCTTTTTAAAAAGCCCTTAATGGTCCCTTAAACCATTTTAAGCACCCAGGCTCTACCCTAGATATTTCTGTTATCTGAGGCTGCCAACATGAAGTTTTGCTTTGCTGTCTAAGTTATGTTTGTTGGCATCAGAGAACCAGAAATGCAAAAGCAGATGCCAGAAAAGCAGAAACCAGAAATGCAAAACCAGATGTACTAAGGTGGAGCTAATGGCAAGGAGAACTAACCACAAAAGTCTAGCTCATCATTATGCATGTCAGCTCTTTCAGTAGCCTGTGCAAAAGAGTCAGCTTACTTATACTGAGGGCACACCCAGAGGATACTCATCAATTAAAGGCCCATTTTCTACAATTACTACCTGTGCCTTTGCACCAATCAGCCGTACAGAGGGCTGAAGAAAATCCTTCTTGTGGCCTGTGAGACAGACCTGTGTGAACAGCCCTTGTGTAATGCCCAGCATAGGCAAAGAAAGGGTAGCTACAGGCATGTATGTGGAAGCTCAATATCATGGTAACAGAAATATCATGGTTATGAGACTGTTTTAACCCTTTTTTCTCTAGCTATCTGTATGCCTATCCAGACAGAGGGAATTGGGTCAAAGCATTTTCAATACCAGGTCCTTCTGGAATTTGCACCTACCAGATATTTGTTTGAGCCCAAAGATGGCCACTTTTAGAACATAGTCTAAGATTAATTTCTTTTTCTGGCCCTTCCGCTAATTGCAGGCCCTGAAATCTCCTGGCACTTAGCCCACAAGCTAGGTTTTCTCAGTCCTTTAAGATAAGCTATTTCAGTGCTGCAGGAGCTAATGGAGTAAAAGCTCCCTATTTGTGGGAAATGTTGTCTTAGTCCTTAAAACACGTAGAAAAGTAGTTTTCAACTTTTTTTTCATTTACAGACTTCTAGAAAGTTTTGAATGGAGGTACAAACCCTTTTGGAAATCTTAGCCATTGTTTGTGAAACTCCAGGGGTCTGAAGACCACAAATTGAAATCTGACTACCTAATGATTCTGACTACCTTTCACAGACCCTTCAGGGGGTAGCCGAGTTAGTCTGTACAGGATAAATTTAAAAAACAACAAATGGTCTGGCAGCATTTTATAGACTAACAAAAAACACAGACCCCTTAGACATAGTCTGTGGGCCACCCGGGATCTGCAGACCACAAGTTGAAAGCCACTTACGTAGAATGCAGCCAAATATTATGGTGAATGGTACTTCATATATTCCTGTATTAATAAATAATAATAATTCTAAGAGATAGAGACAGACTGACTGAGAGATTGACATTATCACAGCCAGAAGCCACATTTAATCAAAAGCAGCTTGTGCTCCTAAGTGCTTCAGTTTTGTACCTCACCTGGATTAGCAGGTTTGCCAACTGTTGTGGGTCTCTAATGTCTGGCAGAGATAGCTCATTACTAAAAAACAATACTAGTGATTAGAGCCACCAGCAAGACAATGGCAATGGAGGCAACAAACTTTAGGAAATCTTCAAATCAAGCATTGCTTTTGTGTTAGTGTATGACCCCAGTATTCAAACATTTAAACCCCCATTCCTTCTGCCCAGTGGAGTCAGCAGCAACAAAGAACATAATCTTCCACACATCTTCAGTCACTGCAGAGCATGACTTATGTTGAGATGTCCATTGTGATCTCAAATGACAGAGCAGAATCTGTCAAGGATTATTCAAAATGTATAATAGGAGCTGCCTCAAGGAATTTATTGTCAAAACAGACAAGCCAGATAACAGATGAGAGGGAAAACCGAGGTAATGATAGGGGAAATGACTAGCTGAAAGTCACACAAAATGCCAGTGGCAGAGTTGGGCCTACAGTTTCCAAAACACTGCATTTTTCCAGTTTTGTTTTTACAGTTGTTTCCTTAACCAAAATGAAATCTTGGATCATATGTTCAAGATTTGTTACTAGAATTTAGCAGTGAACTTGTATACTTTTCTGGTCACACTGAAATCTTGATGTGAGCAAAACAGCAATACATTCTGATTTCTGTACCTCAGTTTAAAATTCCTAGATTAGGGGTGATTGAAATTTTTTTCCATGGAATCATTGTTCCTCAAAAACACAGTTTAATCAAAATTGAACCATTTCTTAGCAACACCATGTTCCCATGACATATTTATGGGAAAAAGTCTAAACAGGCCTTTTCACATTTCAATATGGAAAGATGCTTCATTTGGATTTAATGTTTCAATTAATTTAGTTTCAACTTTTATATCAAAATATTAATTTAAAAATACATAATATAAAAGTCAAAACAAAATGCATCAAAATGATGAAGTTGAAACAAAATGTTTTAATCTATTGTAATAAAACATGTCAACATTATTAAAACAAAATGATGTGCTCCCAAATCTACATTTTTCAGAATTGTTGTTTTGCTGGAAATGCAGTCATTTAGGCTACGTGTAGACTGCAAACCTCTTTTGAAAAAGAGCGTCTAGACTACAACCAGTACTTTCGAAAAAGCAAGCTGCTTTTTCAGAAGAGAGCACCAAGACAGTCTGGATGCTCTCTTTCGAAAAAGCACAGTTTGCATTACATAGCGCCTTTTTTCGAAAGAGCACTTTCAAAAAAAGGCGATATTCCTCGTAAAATGTGGTTTTTCGTGGTTGAAAAAACTGCTGTGTTCTTTCGATTTACTTTTGAAAGAACGCGGCAGCAGTCTAGCTGCAGGGGAAGTTTTTTCGAAAAAACCCTATAGTCTAGACACACTGTTAATGATGCTGCTACTTATCAAAGGGGAAAGAGAAGCACCCATCAGTTCTCACCTGGTGTCAGAGCATTAGGAAACACATCTACTACCTACTTCAAAGTCATTATGCATATACTGTACTTCCTGTCTATTCCTAACAGAAGAGCTATGCCAAAGCATCACAAACATAGCTTGCTAATGAAAAGATTTATGTAACCAAATGCATTCCAATTATGACTTCAGTGGAGTTGTACCAGGAATCATATGGCCTAATATGTTTTAGAAGCTATATAGGCTCTGAGGATTTAAATACAATTGAGTTTTCCTATGATAGTTTTGAAGTCTATCTCTTGAATGAGTTGGCAGTATCTAAAGCTAAAAAGGGTAAATGTAAACATATGAATAAAAAGGTAGATTATAAATTATTCAGATGTTTGATCAAAGGGATTGTTCTTTTTTTTTTTTTAAGAACTGCTTGATTCAAAGTTAATGTTGGTAAATGTAGCATTTCAATAATCGGTTTGAAAACATTTTTGGAAAAAATTCACCTCAAAATTTTGAAAACAAACATAAAAAAATCCCCCAAATAAAACATTTGGTTTTAATTAGAAAAAGAAAATCATTTAATGAAAACATGGAAACTAATAAAAAAATGAAAAAAAAAATTGTTTTAGAAAAATTTAAACTGCCCTGGATTGTAAAGGTGTGAATCCCTGTGTAAACTGAGATGTCAGAGGCTTTACAAAATTGGTTAATTTAATTGTGTTAGCCAATTTCCTAGTCTAGACAGCACCTATCCATTTGTAGGGTTGGGGCTTTGTAGAGTGTAGGGATATTGAACAAGATTGTTTCCTCTTTTCTTCTCTTCACTCTTTCACTGCTGGAATCAAAATTTATTATTGCTGCAGAAAACTTTTTTATCCCAACATAGTATGTTCCTCAGCACTTGTTCCATGTATACAGCTTCCATTGGTGTCAATAGCACTTCTGCCCAGAGATAGGGATATTATTCACACTGCACAGAGAACCAAAGAGCACAAGGACTATGTACCACGAGTCCCATGTAAGGGCTAAACTGATGTAGAGATCTTCTTCTGGCTTTCTATGGACATGATAAATGTAATTCAGATTGAAGGAAGATTATGTAAAAGCTGGAAAAGGTAATTTTGCCCGTAATGATTTATTTGCTCTTCCACTCCAATTTTCAAAAATCAAGTATGTGGTCAAAAAACTGATAAAAATTAAAGAAACCGAGCTCTCTTTTGCAACTTGTTTTTAACCACTTGAACCCAGGTGTGAAAATACTAAGAAAAATGGTCATTATTTTGTCTTGTCTTCATATAGCAACAGTAAACCTCAAGTGAGATCTCTGTAAAATCTTTTAACCTCTGGATGTTCTAGGCAAGATCTGCTTTAAAGCAGCCAGTAACATTAATCCTGTCTTTCGCTGATGAAACTTGAAGAAATTGAACATTGTGATTTAACAGACAGTGAAACTACTAATAATGTATTGAATATTCTGATGCAAAGCTCATAAGTTAAACAGAATTGTCCTTTGCAAATGCAGTGCATGGAGTGGAGAGAGGCCACACCCTGGCCATAGAGATCTGTTAGCCTCTCACTCCCGTGTAGGGGCGTGCAGAGAGATTGCTGTTCTGAAGATGCAGTAGAGATCATGGGGTGGCTTTACTGCTGTTTAATGGCTTGTAGGAAGATGATTCCTTCTCCATTGATCCCCTGTGCCTAGTCTGGCTGGCTATGTATATGGTGCAATGGGCTCCAGAATTGGCTCTGGCCAGCTGTAATCGGAGAGGACCCAGCCTATCTTCCACTACCCAATGCAACCCAGTTCACTTATATAGATATATATCAATAAAATGAAGGTTTTGTTTATTAAGGAAGCTGCAAATTCTAAACATCTGACATGCATGTAAGAAAGAAATGTTTTAATAAACAGATCCATTAGTCCATTGACCTATGACTTGTTTAATAAAAAATGTATCCAAGAATAAGATGGACCATGCTAACTAAAGATTAGCAGAGCACCTGGCTTTGGCTAATCTCTCCTGTCCTTGAACTGGAGCCAACTCAGTGGGAATTTTCTGTGTTTTATCTTTTGGTAGTTACTCTGTTCTTGTGTATTTGTCACAGCACGTGTCATATGTGCAGTACATGACTATGTTGTTTACTAGTACACAGCATGCTAAATGGAAGTTGTTCTTTCCTGGGAAAATTAGGAAAGGAGCATGGTCCAATCCTGTGCCTCACTAATACATGGTGGACAAGAAAAGCCACTGGGCTGTAGAAAGCCTGCATAAATTAGAGCAGCCTTCTGACTGTCCTAACTCATGCTGTGACCCATTCTAGCATCTGGGCAACCTAGAATTAGGAGAACAATAAGAGCATCTTTCTGTTATCCTTTCCGAGTTGTGCCAAGCAGCATGAAGATAAATTAATCACTGGACTGGAAGTTGATGGTTACATAGGGACCCATAATCATGATCTGATTACACCGAATATGATCAAACATAAGACAGTTCCAACCAGTTTTGTATACGTGCACGTGTGCACACGTACACACTCAGTGATTAAAAGGTGCGAATTTCTTGCTGTGAAAATAAGTGAAGTTGATTAGGAGGAATAGTTTAGAGAAAAATGTGAAAGAAAATTGGGAGTTCCTTAAGAAGAGTTTATTATATGGCCAAAAATCTATGATTCCACTCTCAAGAAAGACATTTTTCATTAAAATCCCATTCTTGTCAGTGGTTAAGTGAAGGCAGCAAACAAAACAAACAAAAAGCAATATATGTCAAATGGAATAAAGGAGAAATAAGTAGCTAACAGTATAAATTAGAAGTTATGAAGTGTAGAATATTGTTAAGTGATGCTAAAAGACATCGGGGGAAGGGGAGAGGAGACATTCATGGTTGGCAGTGTTCTGGACAAGAAAAAAGATTTTTTTTTAAAATACATTTGGGGAAAAAATGAAATCCTAGCATGGTATAAATCCATTACTACATGGTGATAGTAAAACTGATAATAATGATGCAGAAAAGACAGAAGTGTTCAGTAAATATTTCTGTTCTCTATTTGGAAACAAGCAGGATCATGTACTCTTAGCAAATTGAGGATGAAATACTTTCTAGTCCATTAATAACCAATGACGATGTTAAACAACATCTACAGGGACAAATATTTTTTTAAATCAGGGTGCCTTTATAACCTGCACCCAAGAGTCCAAAAACAGTTGGCTAATAAGTTCTCTGGCCTAGTGATATTATTTATAGATCTTGGATTACCAGGGAAATTCCAGAAGACTGGATGAATGATAATGTTATTGCAATATTCTAAAAGAGTGATTCCCAACCTGTGGTCTGTAGACCCCTGGGGGTCTGCAAGGGCACTGTAGGGGGTCCACAGAAAGTTTTTAAAAGTAAAAAGTTTTCCTTTTCTTCTCCTCCACCCCCTCCCAGAGCATACAGGGGGGACAGCAGCCGGGTGCGCCAGGACTCGGCTTGCTTTTGATCCCTTTCTCTGGAAGCTAAAGCAGCGTGGGAAATGTGCTTGCATGCCTCTCTCACCTGGGCTGCGTCTACACAGCTTCCCTCTTCCGCAAAAGCCTATGCAAATGAAGTGTGGATTAACATATTGCCGTGTTTCATTTGCATAATGAATTAGGAGCTGCTTTTGTGCAAGAGGGTTTTGTGCAAGAACCATTCTTCCTGAAAAAATGAGGAAGAATGACTCTTGTGCAAGAGAGGGTTTTTGCATGAAAAGGTGCTGTGTAGATGGTGCCTTTTTACACAAAAACCTCTTGTACAAAAATGGCTCTTAATTAATTATGCAAATGAAGCGTGCCAATATGTTAATCCGCACCGCATTTGCATAGGCTTTTGCAGAAGAGGGAAGCTGTGTAGACGTAGCCCTGGGGTGAGATTGGTGTCTGTTACAAATGACCAAATCACACTATGGAACAGGAAAACTGGCTCCTTAGGCACCTATTTATGATAATATAATAAATAGGGTATGGTGAATATTATAAATGGGGTATGGAGGGTGAAACCTAGAACCTTCTAGTCAGATTGACAAGCCATACCCACTAAAAATACATTATATCCCTTTCCCAGGCTACACTAGGGAAAAGTCTGGGACTGGGAATTTATGATGTTGCTCTGCACTGTGATTCAAGATGGGCAAGTTGGCTGCCTGAAGCACTCTTGCTGTCTATATAGGGATAAATTTACATGAGGGGCTGTGGGTGAGCAGAACTGAGGAGACAGCTGTCCATGAGTACAGATTGTACTCTGCATGAGGTCACAGGCTGCGAGGCATCCCAAATGAGATTTGCTTAGGCCTTCCTCTTCATATTTGCTCCCAACTGATTTTTTTGTATCACTCTTACATAACACATGCATATACTTTTAAACTACTACCCTCTTGAATCACCTACCCACATCAGTCCAAACATATTCAAGCAGGGCACAAGACCTGTTTGAAACCTAGTGAAAAGGCAACACCTGATAGGCAAGTTCAGTGTATAAAGAATGGGTTAATGTCTCTTTAAATCATTTATGAGCTTTCTAGTTGCCCTCACTATGTTTCAGAAACTGCATGAACCAAACAAGCAGTGTCTATACATAGGTTGCCCAGTATATATATTCATCGTAATCTGTTCATAGAACATATGTGTGTAGAGGACAGAACACGTAACAATGGGCATAAAAGTTTAATCTTCTTAAACTATCTGCCCACCCTTCTAAAAACAAATACTTCCTCCTTAATCAATGTGAATGAGAGGCTATATTAAAAGTAATCTGCTTCTCCAAATCCTTTTTAAACGGTAGATGTGCACTGAAATCAGTCAGCTGCTGCTATGATAAAGGGCAGCAGTGGCATAAACTTCTCCATATATTAAGTTGCACAGTGATGTTAGTCTCTGATATCACATAAAGGACAAAACCTTCTTCAAAACTTCTGTCTAAGGGTATGTTTACACTTCAGAGTTTTGTTGGAAAAATAGCAATTTTCCTGACAAAACCTGAGTTACATCCACACTGCAATCGTGTTCTTCTGAAAGTAAATCGAAAGGACAGAAGGCTTTTTTTCACAATTGGGAATCCTCTTTCTATGAGGAAGAAGACTTTTTCCAAAAGAGCTCTTTCGGAAAAAGGCATGTGTAGACAGGGAAGAGGGAGTTCTTTCAAAAGAAGAGGAAAGAGGAAAAAGCACAGGTGCCCTTGTGGCCACTTCATCCATAGTAATCACAGCTTAAATGTGAGATAGTGTTCATTCAGTATGGATGCTATCATTCGAAAAAGTAGATCACTTTTTCGATGCACTATTGTGTGTGGATGCTCTCTTTCAGAAGAAGTTTTTTCAAAAGATCTCTTCCGAAAAAAGTTTCTTCCGAAAGAAGCCTGCAGTTTAGACATAACCTAACTTCTGGATATAGGGAAGGAATTTGTCTTATTTAATAAAACTATGACTGTACTGAAGGCTGCCCAAGGTATAGTCAGACACAACTGATTAAGAAGGCTGTACTAGTTAAAATCTGGCCTAGTTTAGTGTGGAAGTGAAAACAGCTATAAAATACTAAAAATTAATATATAAAATGAAATAACTGGAATGTAGGAACTGTAGAATGCAAAGGAAAACAAGAAAGCTTACAGCCATTAGAGTTAAACACAGTAAGGAGTTATTTAAGTACACCAGGATTAAAAGGAATCCTAACAATGATATAGGTCAATTAGTAGATGGAAATGATGCAATTATCAATAATAATGCAGAAAAGGTGAAATTGTTCTGAATTTGAGAAAAAACCCAAATAATGAAGCATATCATATGATAATTAAATATTTTTCATTCTAACAGTAACTAAGGATAATGTTAAATAGCAAGTGCTAAAAATAGACATTTATAAATTAGCAGGGCCAAATAACTTGCACCTGAAAGTTTTAAAAGAGAAAATGTAAATGATGACAGAAATTGCAACCACATGCAGTAACTTTGGGGGGCAGGTTATATTTTATGATTAAGGCAAGAAAACATCAAAATGCCATTATATCGAAATGGGACAGAGCTGTAGAACATTTACAATTCTTTGAATCAATACAGGAAATGTGTATTTGTGATTTCCTGGCTCCCCGGAGAGAGATTATCTACAGAATCTGGAACCACTATTGGTGACTAGTGCAAAATCCCAAGACTAGATACAGTATGTAGATTCTCAGACACTGAAGTTAAGCATGCCGGAAAAGAGGGGGAAGGACTAGGTGTCGCTGTTTTCAAAAGACTGTCTTTAGACAGTCTGGCTTACTGGGGTTATTACCGTGTATGGCAGGGAACTGTACAGCCTTGAAAAAACACAGTTTGGAGGAAGAGGGATGTGGGTCTCTGCCCAAGTGAGGTTATTACTAGAATGGGAGCCTAAAATCTATGAAGAGGGAATTCAGGTGCAGTTACCCTGAAACTGTGACAGTATAAATGAAAGGCTTAGATTTTTAGGATATTTTTCTGACAGACAATTTGGCAAAATTGACACAAATATGCAAAACGTTTCAAGGTTGCTGAATCTGAATTTTTTGCCACAATTTCAGTCAAAAAGTTTCACTGAGATCTAGTTAAGAATAAATTAAATTGGACTTAACCCCCATTTTGAAGACTTAAATCAGGGGTCTCAAACTCAGTTTACCTTAGGGCCAGTACTCATATCCTCCTACTGGGCCAATGGGCAGCCCTCTCTGGCAGGGTTCCAGGGAAAGGGTGGGGGGATCTCAATGCCATCCCTGCACATCTCCTGACCCCACCTGCCACCCTGAGGTGATTTAACTCACCCTCTCTGGGTACCCCAGGTGCCACCACTGGCGGTGCAGAGGAGCTAGAGAAGCTTCTAACAGCTAGCTTTGTGCTGCTGCTGGCACATCCTTGTGGCTCGGGGGAGGTGTGTGCGGAGCCGTCCTATTCTCAGGACAGTTGGTGCAGCTACCCCAAGCCCCACACTTTGGAGACCCCCGTGGCAGCTACCCCAACCATTCATTTTAGATTAGTTTGTGGTGCCCTGGGGTGAGCGGCCGGAGTTGCTCTACAATTGCCTCATCTCCCAAGCCAGCTGGCTCCACTCTGCCTCCATCTCCCAAGCCAGCTTGCGCTGGTGCTGAGGCTCTCCACTTCCCTGCACCTCCCACCACACCACTGAGAGCAGGGGACCCGACTCCTGCTGCCATCCTACGTGAGGCCTCATAGTAATCCCCGAGTGCATGTCCCTCAGAGGATGCGGCTTGAGGGAAGGGATGCAATGAGGGGCGAGGGCAGAGCAGGGGTGGGAAGAGGTAGGGTGGCAGCAGAGCATTGATTGGACTTGGGAGAAGGGTATGGACACCCCCCCAGGGCTGCAGGAAGTCTTGTGCCAGCAGCCGTGCGTGGGTGGGATTGTGGAACTGTTTGGGCCACAGATGGTCCACAGGCCACAAGTATAAGACCCCTAACTTAAATGATACACAGATCATTCTCTTCGACCCGAGGATGAATTGAATACACTGTATACAATAGCATACCCATTGCATTTTAATTAGCCTCTCCAGCCTACATTCTCGGCAGTGTTTTTCTTTTCTCAATTTTCAACACATTTTATCATTTTTCTCAGATAAAAGTGTTTTGTCTGAAAACTGTACAATGGGTTAATCCGTGGGAATCATCAGAAAGTCACACTATGCCTGTGACTATGGGCAGCAGGAATCTTAGGCAGGGGAAGGCACTTCCTTCCCAAACTGCCTTGCCTGGCCCCACCCATGCCCAGCCCTGTGCCATTCCTGCTGGACAGCTTTCCAGAGTAGTTCTGGGGCCGAGGCAGGCGGGGGCCATGTCACCTGCTGGCTCTCTGGAGCTATGGGTTGGGGCAGGCTGAGCCTACACCGCCCACTGACACTTCAGAGCTCTGGGGCTGGCGGCTGCACAGGCCACTGGATCTCCAGAGCTCTGCGGCTGGGGGATGTTAGGGGGTGCTACCCTGGGGCAGGGAGGGGGCAAGGGCAAGAAGCTACATTTCAGGGGGGGAGGGAAGAGGCTGGACAGAGGCCAGCAGGCCACAGTGTGTGTGTGTGGGGGGGGGAGGGAGGGTAAAGCATGGGCTCTGGAGGGCAGTCTTGTCTCTCCAAGCCATGGGGTCACCCACCACCCACAGGACATTACATTCAATTAAATTTCATCACTTTCTCTGCAAATTACCTTTTGGGATGGGATTTTTTTTAGAATTGTTTTGTAAAGTTTGAAGAAAATCTATTTAGCTATTTCTGAGCTACTGAAGCATAAAAGATTGGGTTTCAAAAATCATTTAAAAATAGATGGAAGGTGAGAGGCATTGAGATCAAATCTAAAATTATATGGATTTAGAACACCAGAGAGCATAGTTTTACACAGATCCAAACATTTTCATAGAAATGGCCCTTTACACAAAGCATGCGTACAGATTCATATTATCAACAATCCATAAGAGACATAAAATATTAAAAGCCTTTAGACTAAATATTCTTATAAAACAAATGTTCTCCTCTCTGAATCAATATTATCTCACATGTAACCTGAACACTGAAGCCACAAGCAGAATTCTGTATTTTCTCAAAAGTTTGAGGCAAATCTTTTACTTTATAAATAGCCTGCTCGAGGAGCTCAGACAGCAAGGACACGAATTTGCTTCTCAACTGATGGCATTGATTTTTTTCCTCCAGTTACACATAATACAATTCTTTGCTACCGGTAAGGCAGCTCTATTACATATGCTCTGGATCAGCAGGACACTGAAAACCCACTTACAGGACGAAATGAAGGTTTACAATTCCCCTTGAAGCACGGTAATGGGAATAGTGCTCAGCAATATCCCTCAATCTATAGTGGACAGAGCAACCATGGCAGCTATACATAGGTTCTACACTATTTTCTGATCCATATAGCCAGCTATCAGTATACAGGCAGTCCCCGGGTTACGTACAAGATAGGGACTGTAGGTTTGTTCTTAAGTTGAATTTGTATGTAAGTCGGAACTGGTACATATTGTAGGGGAAACTCTAGCCAAACATTTCTCCAGAGCTCAGTTTTATTCTCCCACACCTCACTTCCCTCAATCCTTTATTCTCAAGCTGAGGTGTCTGCTGAGAAAAGCCGCTCTGCGTCTCCCTGGTCTGCTGGGAGGGCGCTAGCTTCGCGTCTCCCTGGTCTGCTGGGGAGAAGCAGCTAGTGCGGGGTGGCCTCACCCCGTTTGTAAGTAGGGATCCGATGTAAGTAGGACCCATGTAACCCGGGGACTGCCTGTAATGAGAAAACTCTATCTTTTATGATTTGCAACCATTTTATACACTTAGCCTACATAAACTGGAAGCAAGGATGCCACAGAATCAGAAAATCTGGCCTTGACTTAGGCAAAGAGAACAAAACCAGCTACATAAACTGAAGTATTACTAACAGTATAGACATTGTGAAAGGACAGACGCATGAGAAGGGGGGAAGGGATGGAAAAAAAACCTTGGTCTGGGTGCCTTTGTCTATAAATGTTTGTTGTTAAAGTTGCTTTTCTGATTAGTAGAATAACACATTTTTATTTGCTGTTGCTACGGTGAATGTTACTCTACCAGGGCCATTGTTAATTGTGTGCTTGGTTTGGAGAAAATTATGAAGATTTTATTTAGAGAATGCACTTTGGTGAAGTTTGTCTTTTTTACAAGCAAGAAGACTGGCATCAAACTCCTCAGCAGCTAGGAGAAAGGCTGGACACTGGAACCTGCTTCTGTCACTCAACACCACCTCAGACTTCGGGTAACTAGAGGTGCTTCTAGATTATTGCTAGCTTTGATATTGCTTTGTACTCTGTAAAAAGCATTTTTGAGTTGGAGCACTCTTGTGTGTATCAATTATTTATCAGATGGAGGTGCTGAGTCCCCCTTTCATTTATTTCATGACAATGACTGGAAAACAGATTAGTTACTATACTTTGGGTTCAGATATCCTGAAGTAACATCAGAACTGAAAAAAATCCTGATTATGGTTTCATGTAGTACCATTCATACTGAAGATAATAAAACACCTTGTTTTACTCACCTGACTCAGATCTGCTCTTTCTCTGTGCAGGCAGTCCCCGGGTTACATGGATCCAATTTACATCGGATCCCTACTTACAAACGGGCTGAGGCAACCCCGCACTAGCTGCTTCCCCCCAGCAGACCAGGGAGACGCAAAGCTAGCGCCCCCCACAGCAGACCAGGGAGACATGGAGCGGCTTTTCTCATCAGACACCTCAGCTTGAGAATAAAGGACTGAGGGAAGTGAGGTGTGGGAGAATAAAACTGAGCTCTGGAGAAATGTTTGGCTAGAGTTTCCCCTACAATATGTACCCGTTCCGAATTACATACAAATTCAACTTAAGAACAAACCTACAGTCCCTATCTTGTACGTAACCCGGGGACTGCCTGTATTTCATATGTGCTGATTATCTGACAACAGTGACATGTGTACTCAGATTTGACCATACACTTATTATACTATGACTTCCCAAGGTGCTTTACAAAGCAACTACATATTGGCAGTGTTGAGACTGTAAACGAAAGGTCATAGAAATATCATGCGGCCAACAATAGCACACAGACATAGTCTTTGGCATTAGAACCTGTTTCGCTAAAAGGGGAAATGAGACTAGGTCACTGATATCCTTCACTCTTTTTTTAAAGTGCCATAGTAGTTGCACTGCACACATGCATAGTGACCAGTCAGAAGCCTGTTGTCTTATCCAAGGGACGGGTTGTCAAACTTCAGTGAAATTATGTGAGAAAGTAAAGTTATGGACTTTACAAAATATTCACTTTGAATTGCTTCTTGCCAGAGTGTCTGGGGAATCTGGATTTAGATAATCTAAATTATAAGAGGAAATTATAGAAACAAAAGATGATTTCATCATTGCCAATTGTCCCATCTCATCTCTCTGTCTCATTGACCCAGCAGAGCTGACAGCTTCTTCGGGCCCTGGCAAGTGGTGGTGGTGGGGGTGAGGCCGGGATTTGAGGGGGGACAGCTCTGCACTCTTGGAAGGGGTGAGGCTGAAGGCAGCCAGCCCTCAGTGCTACCCGAAGTGTGGTGCAGTGTGGCACACTTCCTGCAGCCCTTAGCTCTGCACATCACTCCAGGGGCAGTCTAAAAGGCCCACAGCACCAGTTGCCACTGTTGGTACTGTGACAGAGGCCGTGAGCCCTGGGCCCCTTTGAATCACCGGGCCCCAGGGCAATTGTCCCCTTCCCCCACAGCTGGCAGGCCTGCATTGCCTAATCAATTCATGTAGCCTCCGTCACACCAACTCCCAGTCTCCCTGTCAGGAACAATCTACTTCCCTAGCACGCCTTCCCACTTGTTCCTCAGGTTTTGCTCTTATCCCCTCTGCATTTGAATCAGGTAGCTTTCTTCTCCACATTGTCTGAGTCCAGCAGAGGGACAGAAAGATCACAGGAGACACAAGCTCCTTGCTTTCATTTCCATTCCTTGAAACCTGCCACACCCACAGCTGTACAGAAATGCAATTGCAGGGAAGGCCTTGCTCAACCCTGGGCTGAAACATGTCCACCGAAGGTGAAAATTAGTTGAGAAGTTCTATTGCTCATGTGTGAACTGTGATGTTTCAAAAATGTATAACTTAGCCACATTTGGGCAGATTTTGACAGAGACAGTAAGGGGACACTTTTGCTAGAAAGACCATTCCCAGCTAAATTCCAAAGAATTAGGAAGAGAGCGTTTAACCTGGGCAAAGCAACCTATTTTTCCTCTAACCTTGTTCCTAGAAATGATTGAACAATATTGGCTTAAATTTGGGGGAGAAAAATCGATTTCAGGCAGACAACTGGCACCAAAAATTCCAAACCAAATGGTTCAAGATAAAAAAAAAATGACAAGCAACTGAAAAAATAAGTGTTATAATAAGAAGCATTGGGCAAAATGGAATAATAGCACCATAACTTTTCCTAGCTCAGTGCCTCCTCATGATTTACTGCTCAGAATGCAAGTCTTTTCCTGTTCAAAACTATTTCTATTACTTTCCCTTTAAGGCAGGCATGAAAGTTATTTATTCAAATGGGAGAGAAAGAAAGAAAGAAAGAAAGAAAGAAAGAAAGAAAGAAAGAAAGAAAGAAAGAAAGAAAGAAAGAAAGAAAGAAAGAAAGAAAGAAAGAAAGAAAGAAAGAAAGAAAGAAAGAAAGAAAGAAATCTCTTCAACTATTCTACAGCTCTTTTCTTATAAAAAGTGGGATTTGGCAATCAACTTGCACTGGCTATGTCTACACTACAGATTTTTTTTCTGAAAAACAGCTGTTTTTCTTAAAAAACTTAATTTACATCCACACTGCAATTGTGTTCTTTTGAGAAAAAAAAAATCAAGAGACCTGAGGGGTTTTGCTGACACTGGTAAACATCTTTCTATGAGGAAGAAGCCTTTTTCCGAAAGAGTTCTTTCAGAAAAAGGTGTGTGGACAGGGAAGAGGGAGTTCTTTCGAAAGCAAAGGAAAGAGGAAAAAGCACAGGTGCCCTGGTGGCCACCCCATCCACAGTAATCACAGCTTAAATGTGAGATTGCATCTTCAAGAGCTTTTGCTATCTGCTTTTTTGAAAGATAGTGTCTACACTGAATGTACGCTATGTAGATGCTCCCTTTAGGAAGAAGTTTTTTTGGAAAATCTCTTCTGGAAAAGCTTTTTCTGAAAGACGCTTACAATCTGGACATAGCCACTCTTACTTTGCTGCTGACATAGTCCTATTGAGTTCAATGCCCAGATGACTTCAGGACTGATTCTCTTCCCCCCTCCCCAAAGTTCTGTAGGCCCCCTCCTCCTTCATAAGCAGCTAACTCAACATATTGCACAGTTGTGAGATAAAGATGATTATTTTTTTCAAACCCAAGAAAGATAGATAATTGAGAAGAAAACATTTTGGAAGAAAAATTTGGGGTGAAAATTAATTGGCAAATCCCATTTTTCCTAGGGAAGTTGCTGAAGAGTCCTTCAGGTTGATTCAAAGTAAAGGAGCCTGCCAGCGTCCTGGCATAATTTTGATAGGAACCTTTGCTCTAGATGACACTTCTTCCCTTTAACAAAAAAAAGTCTCTGAACCATAAGCCTGCTAAAGACCATTTTGGCTATGCCTGAACTGCTCACTCTGCTGGTGGTGGGTGGAGAAAGTGGTTACAAAAGTGGCATAAAACTTACCTCTGTATTTTTTAATTCCTGGGTCATCTGTATGTCAGGGCAAGCTTCAGATACAAGTTTATACTAGCTGCCCATGAACCCAAAGGACCAAGATACTAGTCAGAGATCATCAGAGAATAGGTAAGCTCCAGGCATGTTCCCTTTGTTCTGGCCATGTCCCCTACCATGGCTGCAGGGAGGACAGATAGCATAGTAGCTTCTATACAGGGTATATAAAACCATAAGTATCCCCCTGCACAGAGGCAATTCTCCCATGGCCAGTTACATTGGCTCTATCAGCTGCAGCGGCTCTGAACATCTGCCCAAAATCTTTAAAGTATAAAGGGTTGATTACATGCAAACTGAAGATAGATGATCAAAAGTATGGGTTTATTTTACCTTATAAACTTGTAAATTAAAAACTAAAATATGGAAAAAAAACCTTTTATCATGTTGTTGCTTTACATGATTAAAATGACAAGCCTTAGGATTAATGTTTCAGCTGCATATATATGTGCATTAAAAACCAATCCCTTTCTAGTCTTTGTTAATAAAGTCCATTGATGTGCCAGTTCTTTGAAATACATGACAGGAATCCATGCTAATTTTAATAAAAGGAAGCTGTGTTCAGTGGATTTTTAAGATATTCTTTACTTTCCTCAAAATTTAACTTTGACAGTAAATTTGCTTTTTGCCCTGTGGTAAATTATATGGCCTTGACATATGTAAATACAAACACAGGATGTAAATATACACATCAGGATATACACATCAGGTCTGTCCTAATAAAACCAAAGTAGACGTTAAATATGGAGTCTTTCCCATGTTGGGGACCTAAACCATCCCAGGCCAGTATCAAGATGTTATTAGCTGATCATCATTCAGTTGCCTTCACAAAATGAGTTGGTTGTTTCAGACCAATACTTATTAATAGACAAATCACAGTAACTGCCACACTTGGCGCTTTGCACTAACAGGCAACCTGTAGCAGTATGGAGTCCAAAGGCTGAATGGGCTAGAGAATGAAGTGAGAGGAAAGATAGTTTAGTAGTTGAGGCACTGGCTTGAAACTTGGGAGACCTGCACTCAATTCCCTGCTCTGACACATACTTTCCTGTGTGACCTCAGGCAACACAATCAGGGCCCAATTTTCAAAAGGTATTTTGGTGCCTAGAGATGTAGCTACGCATCTTGTGGGATTTTTTAAAGCATGTAACAAGTGAGGTGCCTAATCCCCATTGACTTCAACTGGAGTCTCTCTGGGCCAGATTTGTACAAGTGTTTAGGTGCTTAAAGATGCTGATTGGTACCTAGCAGGATTTTTAAGAGATTAGGTGCCTAAGCCCCATTTACAAATCGGACGAGCCCCTAATCTGCATTCTTAGGTGCCTAAATACCTTACAAAGTCTGTGCCTCTATGCTTCTGCTCCCCACCTATGAAATGGGCATGTCGGTCTTCCCAAACATCACAGGGACACAGTGAGGATAAAGGTATCAAAAAGATTTAGAGAGACAAGGAATAGTCTAGCAGCACCTTAAAGACTAACAAAACATATAGATGGTATCATGAGCTTTGGTGGGTACAACCCACTTCTTTAGATGACTGGAGTTTTAGAAGTCCAGATCCAAGAAAAAATAAGAGAAGGTGGGGGGAGAGGGAAAAGAAAAAAAAAAGCAAATTGGATTGTTCAAGTTACAAGAGTCTGATAATTTGCACCTCTATAAGAACCCATTGTTCGGTTATAGAGGTGCTTATAGGAGGTGCAAATTGTTCTCATCAGACTCTTGTAACTTGAACAATCCAATTCACTCTTTTTTTCCCTCCTTTCTCCCCTTCCCCCCACGTTCCCTTATTTATTCTTGGATCTGGACTTCTAATACTCCAGTCATCTGAACAATTGGATTGTACCCACAAAAGCTCATGATACCATCTACATATTTTGTTAGTTTTTAAGGTGCTGCTAGACTATTCATTGTGTTTTAAGTTTTTCTAGTTACAGACGAACTCAGCTACGCCTCTGAAGCTTTTGATCAAAGATTGTTTGAGATTCTAGTAACACAGAATTGGGATCCAATTAAAGTTCTTTAATTAGAACTGTCTTCTCATCTCTACAGATAAAGCCCCTATAGCAAGGCTGGGACACGCTAAATGGCAATGAGGGGAAGCAAGAACTACTAATATCCAGGCTGTACCTCTTCTGTGGTTAGCAGAAGACTTCCACTCCAGGCCCTCTCTCAAGTGTTACATTTAGACATATTTACTAAAACAATAATAAGAGATCAAAACCAAAAGTTGATACTCCATCATTGTTAGAATTCTTTTGAGATTAAACTGCTTTCTTGATATTTGTTTTATAGGCTTTTATAAATGTACAGAATACCTATTTCCATGACTTGAGATTTGATTATGCTTAGAAACTTTTGGGTTGGTAATAACAAATCTGATTAGAATCTTTTAAATGTGGCAATGAAAAATGCTCTCCAAAATGAGCAAACCAAAATACAGCTTGCTTTGCTCTCCTAGAGCAGCAGGTGGTTTAGCAGCGAATAACTGCACAACTTCATTCAGGTGCGTGGTGAATATTTAAAGCCCTCCTGCCTCCAAGTTCTTTAGAACGGCTCTTCTTGGCATTACACAAGGTACTGCTTTGCCAGCTGCTTGACCTGCCTGCAAAAGTTCTAAGAATAGTGAGGCAAGGAGACAATAACTAATATTCAAAAGAAGAAAGAATCAAAGAGAATAAAGGTTGAAGGAAGAAACTATTACTTTATCTGGTGTGAATGTGTGAAGATTATTTCCATCACATTTTTTTGAGTTGTTGCTTTTCAGTTCACAGGGGCCAGATTTTGATAGCCTTGCTCATGCTGCGTAGTTACTGATTTCATAAATAGTCCCACTACTCCAGATAGGAAGCCCTTTGCTCATATCTTAATAACTGAACATCAGTATGGGCAAGGGTCTCATAATTTGACTCTAACTTCAATTGGGGCTATTCACAGAATAATTCAACATGATAAAAGATTATCAGAATCTGATCACAATTTAATATAAATTTCATTTATTAAAGAATTAGATTCAACTCCTCATTTAATTTCTAATAACATCCAAGCAGGAAGATCAAACTCTGCTCCTTGTCATAGATTAATATGCAATTTCACTGTTTGACTTCCCAGAGCACACTAGTTTCATTTCATCATATTGGATGTAAACATAAATTTTATACTATCCAATCTTAGAGGGGTAGCCATGTTAGTCTGTACCTTAAAAAAAAAAACTTTAAAAATGAGAGGTCCTGTAGCACCTAAGGGTACATCTACATGGCACACTTATTTAGGAATAAGCTAGTTTGGAATAGAAATTCTGAAATAGCTTACTTCGAAATAACATGTCCACTCAGCAATAGAGTGTCCACACTCATTGGATGCTGAATAGCATTTAAGGCCATATGGAAGCACTTCAGGCAGGGCATCAGGACAGCAGTCACTTCCTGTAGCTGCTTCCTGAGGCTCAAGCTTAAAGGCCTCCCTCCCCCCATACAGTCGTATCTAAGGCTCTTCTCCTTTGCCTACCTCCTTGAGGGACAGCAGACTCATTCCACCGTCTGCTCTGGCTGCACTTGCAGACACCACAGCACTCTAGCCATGGAGCTGGACCTGCCTCTCAGCAGTCATCAGCTCTTAGACCTCACGCTGCATCTCCTGGAGCAGGTACTGCAGGCTGCCTTCATGGCTCCGCAGGAGGACCACCCCCAGCTCATTGTGGGGCACCTCCTCTCCTCTCCACGCACTGCTCATGCAGCTCAACCCACCCACTCTCCCCTATAAACTGCCGCTTCTGGTGACTGGGCACAAGTTCCAGCTGGTAGGACTGGATTGTGATGGAGTGGTAGGATGACCCAGCAGCGGCTCCATAATTTCCACATGGGGAAGGACACCTTCCTGAAGCTCTATGAGTGGCTTGTGCCTGCCTTCAGGCGATGGGACACCCACATGCAACCTGCCATCCCCCTCCAGAAGCGGGGATCATTATCTGGAAGCTCGCCACGCCGGACAGCTACCGCTCTGTGGGGAAGCAGTTCAGTGTTAGGAGATTGACCATTGGGGCTGTGCTCATGCAGGTATGAATCACTTATGCTATTCTCCTGGGGGAGTGGTGAACTGCTGGAAAAGGGTACCCAAGGAAGAGGGTGGTGGTGATGGAAGCCCCTTCCCTGGTAGTTTTTTCAGTCCCGCCTTCACAAAGCCCTGCCAGGGGATGGCGTAAGTAGGGGTGCTCCTGGTGTGTGTGGAGGGGAAGAGGGCTTGGGCTCAGGGATCTCCTGAGGGCTCTGGCAACCCTGTGATTCTCTGTTTGTCTCCTTCTACAGGTGGTGAGGGCCATCAACATGTCCTGCTGTGCAGGATCAACCACCTGAGCGTGGACCCCATCGTCACCAGCTTTGCCACCATGGACTTCCCCCATATCCCCATCCAGGCCCCCAATTTCCGGGCATCCAAGTACATCAACCACATGAGGTAATTTTTGATGGCCCTGCAGGCTCTCATGGACCACTGTGGCCAATTCACAGACATCAACGTTGGGTGGTTGGGGAAGGCACACAACGCCTGTGTGTTCCACAACTCCAGCCTGTTTCAGAAGCTGCACGACGGCACTTTTTTCCCTGACTGCACCATCAGGGTCAGGGACAAAAACCATGCTGATGTGCACTGTAGGGAACGCAGCCTCCCCTCTGCTCCCTTGGCTAATGAAGCTCTACACCGGACACCTTGACCAAAGCCAGGGATGTTTCAATGGAAGGCTCAACAGGGCCTGCATTGTCATCTGAAAGGGAGGTTCCATTGCCTCCTCACCCAGTTGAACCTCAGTGATCAGAATGTCCCCCAAGTGGTGGCTGTGTGCTGTGTCCTCCACAACCTGCGTGAACATAAGGGTGAGACGTTCCTGCCAGGGTGAAAGGCAGAGGCTGAGCAGCTAACCAGGGCCTTCGACCAGCTGTGCATGGCTGCCATCTGCCAGGCCCATCAGGGGGCTGTGCACATCCGGGAGGCCCTGAGAGTTTCAGCCAGGGCCAGTTGTGAGACTCTCCCCTGGGCCTCCCCACAAGTGGCCACTGCAGTAGCCCAGTGTGCCTACCCTCTCCCACCCCTCCCTTTCCTTGCCCTCCCTTTTCCCCTTCCCCTCCCGCCACCTCCTCCTCCCCTACAGACACAATAAACCACACTTTTTTTTTAAAGAATAAACTGGTTTAATTGGGGTAAATGTAACTGGGGAGGAACCTGGGAAGGGGGAAGGAAGTGGAAAGGGGAAGTGGAGAGGCTTAGGGATGGGGCCGGGACTGGCACCTGCCTTGGGTGGTCCCACCACCTCTTGTGCAGGGCCCTCAGTGGCCACAGGTGGGGGACTAGGGGAGAAGGTGTGTGGGGGTCTGGGAAGGGGGGTAGGAGCAGAAGCAGCCATCAGGTGGTCAAAAGTGGCTGTGTAAGCCATGCATATGGCAGGAGCTGTTGCAGCAGGCTCAGACCTGGTGTTTCTGTGCAGTTCCAGGCCCGCCTCCAGTCTGTGATCCTCCTGGTCCAGAGATCACTGCAGGGCATGCAGGCAGGTGATGTGCTCCTGCTGCAGGTCTTCTTCGGGTTGCCTTCGTCTGCGGGTCACGCAAAATCAGGAAGATGGTGTGGAAGATGTGACTCGCGCCCCACTCGAAGCTGGTCCAGCTGTGAAGGAAAGTGAGAAGGGAAGTCATCCCAAGAGACAGGGTGCATGAAGCCAGCCCTCATCTCTGAGCTGACACTGAAAAGTCTCTGCTCAGACAAAGGGGATGTGCTGCGAGCAAGGCCACCTGAGGCCTGGACAGCAGCCCCTTTCCTGCAGGGACACAGATGTCCCAGGAGGAGCTTCGCTACCCCCTACACCCCAGCAGGGGTGGCCCTAGACTAGCTGCCTGTAACTGGCGTCCTAGGCGAACCATGCAATCGGCGCCCCCCCCAACCCCAAGGGCAGATATCGACTGAGGGTTTTGGTTCTGTGCTGGGGAGGGGGGGCTGAGGATGGAGTTCGGGGGCTGGGAAGAGGGAACTGGGTGCCAGTCGGGAGAGAGAGTCCCCTGCACCCACCTCATCCCAAGATCCCCCCCCCCCCCAGAGAGAAGCCAGCATGTGCCTCTCCCGGGGCAACCCCTCCCTCCCCCGGCACAGGGGAACCCCCCCCCCCCGTGTTCCTCTTCCCCTGAGGCCAACCCCCTCCCTCCCGCGGCACAGAGGAACCCCACCCCCATTCCTCCTCCCCCTGGTGCAACCCTCCCCCCGCGTGCTGCCTCTCCCAGGACTTACCCCCCTCCTGGCCACAAGGAAGCTGTGCTTCAGGTAAAGCACCGGAAAGGGAATGGGAAATGGAAGGGGCAGGGTTTGGAATTTGGCGCCCCATGCAACTTGGTGCCCTAGGTGGCTGCCTAGTTTGCCTATAGGCATGGGCCACCCCTGCACCCCAGGGACAAGCAGGCATGGGAACGTGCTGGCCACGCGAGGAGCCTGCAGGTGGGATGGGGGAGGTGACAGGGCAGTTTGGCTTCCCTCTGTGCTGCACACACACTGGGTCCAGAAGTGGCGGTGCCTGGCACAAAGAGAGGACTTGTAACCCTGCCCACTGGAGAAGGGGGGGGGGGGGAGTGTTGGGGGAAGGTTTTTGTGAGTGGCAGACGCTGCTTGCCAGGGAGGGTGCCTCCAGGGTCCCCTCCACTTCCTTCCCTTCCCAGCAGGCTCCCCTGGCAGGGATTCGGTGTCCTCCACCAGGCTGAGAAGGCCAAGTGAGGAGTGGGCCGCTGCCCCTCACTGCCTGTTGCCTCCACCCATGTGTGTCTAGAGAAAGTAATGGCACTCACCTGATGGGCCTTCCCCAGCTTTAGATGAAACCTGGGAGACATCCTGGGAGAGAGGTACTGGCTCCAGGGTGAGAACGGCCTCCTGCTTGGCAGGCATCGAGATGGCACGGGCCTCGTCCAGCTCTTCCCCCTCCACACCAGCTCTGCCCCCCCACCCTGGGAGGGTGATGACAGGTGTCTCCAGCCCAGAGGCACCACAAGCGAGGGAGCGGGATTGACCCCCACCCTAGGATACGGTGGAGCTGGGTCTGCGGTACCACCCCAGAGTGGGAGCTACACTCCCTGGCCTTGGCATAGGCCTGCCTGAGCTCCTTGATCTTCATGTGCACCTGCTCCTGGGTGCACGTGGCCCAGGCTGTCAGCCAGCTGGTCACAGACATCTGCATTCCTGCGCCTGATGCAGAGATCCTGCAGGTTTGCCTCCTCTCCCCAGACCTCAATGAGCTAGAGGATCTCCGCACCAGAGCAGGAAGGTGCACGCCTCTTTCATCCCTGGGCAGGGTCCTGCAAGCTGGCTGCCTGCTCAGCTACAGCCATGGAGGGCTTGGTGCGAGCGCGGGGGTAGCTCATGGCAGCAGGGATAGCTGTAATGGCTGCTGCTATGTGGCACAGGGCTATTAGGGCCTGCGTTGTGCCACAGTCCCTTTCCCCTGTGGCTGCAGCTTTAAGGGCTACAGGGGAAGGGGAACTACAGAGTTCTGAGGAGTGTGGACAGACAGGCAAGCCAGGCACCTGTGGGAAGCCCTGGAGCCCACTAATTTTGAAATAACTCCAGCTGCCCTATCTACACACATTCTATTTCAAAATAGCTGCTTCGAAATAGGCATTATTCCTCATTAAATGAGGATTACAGATTTGGAATAAGATGCCCATTATTTCAAAATTATTTCAAAATAACAGGCTTGCTGTGTAGACGCTCACATAGTTATTTCAAAATAATGCTGCTGTGTAGACGTGCCCTTAGAGACTAACAAAGAATATATATAGTACCATGAGCTTTCATGGACATAACCCACTTCTTCAGATGAGTGGAGCAGCTTGCTTTATCTGAATGAGATTGTTTTGATTAAAATATAAAGGAACAACCAAAACATGAAAGCAACCAAAATACAGCGTGCCAGATACTCAGCTACTAGTAATAGCAGCAGGTCCTCTGATTTCAGTAACTATATCTATTTACAACAGCTGATTATCTTGTCTAGAAACTCAAAGGTCCAATAATATTTTGGATAAACGGAAGGCTCTGATACATTTACATACCTAAAAAGTAACACAGGCCTGAATATCTTGCAATAATAGGGTAATCTGTAGGAGACCATCCATTTGTAATTAGTACACTGATTATATATATACACAGTATTATTCCAAAGGACGTTGAAGCTGCTAAATTTGTATAACAGAGGATTTGAACTGTCACAAAAAAGAAGACAAAAAAGAAGAACAGTGTTTCCCGATTTTATTTGGCCACGGAACCCTTTTAAACTCGAAAGAATTTTGTGGAATCCCTACTAACAGTCTAATATATGGAGCTGAAAAAGTAGCCCACAAATAAGTAAGGATAACAATAAACAAATGCTAAACAAGGTCATGAGATCAACATTTGGTTTAATTACACATTTAAAAACAAAAATCACATAATATTTTTTTTAAATATCATAAAATGTTATTGTAATGGAATTTTCACATGTAACCCTTATTTTCATTTTGTGGAACCTCGGGGTTCCGCGGAACACCATTTGGGAAACACTGCTCTAGAAGGTATGACAGATAATACTTGTTTAAACGTTTATACTGAAAATAAAATACAATCTCTTCCTAAAGATTGGGGTCAGATTCTGATCTCATTTGCAAGAATACAAATTAGGAGTAAATCCATTGACAGTGTACAGAGTTACATGCAAGATCAAAATCATGGCCTTTATTTTTAGGTGACTACAGTTTCTCAATGATAAATCTATGAACAAACATACACTTACTTCTGCCTAGAAGAAATTCACATTAGTAAGTTTAAATTTACTATACTTCACCTTCAATTCCTCTACAAACATTTAAGACCCTTACATTTTATTCTTACTGATATTTACACTTACCTGAAGTTATAAACAATACTTAGTAATTGCAGAAGTACTGCTAGCACCACAGGCCCAATACCAAAAGGTTGGGTAAAAACCTCTTTAAACAAAAGTAATTCAGAATGCCTTCCTCCCCAGAATCTTGAATAAAAGTTGTGACTAAGAATCCAGACTTCAAAAGAAATTGTGAGAACTGAGGCATAGTCTATTAAATGCAGTAGAGGCTACAGGTTAATACTACTTGATGGAAGTTCTGAAATAGCCAAAGCTATTTTTACGTAGATGTTAACAGTGCTTCTGGCATTTCATTCACTGACTAATCCATCCTGGATTTCTTTAATGCTATGCCTCCTCATAGCAACCTGCCACCAACACAAGGAAAGGCAGCTGCATGATTGAAACGGAATAAGAAAGGGAAAACAAAACAAAACAAAAATCATGACAACAAAACCCCCATCTCTCTAGTTTCACTTTAGTTTCTGAGAAAATAATCTTACAGAATACGCAATGCCAATGTAAATATTAGTTTTTAATATACTTTTTAAACATGTGAGGTTTAAAGTCATAACATTAAAAAGGTCTGTAGAGGTACCCTGATGGCAACTGTTTAGAAAAATACAACACTAAAAATGTTTATAATTTACTAAAGTAGAAACTGGAGGATAACTCGTGAAAGCCATAGTGCATGTACAGCTGAGGTCACATATGAATAGAATTGCTGTCTGAAATGTATTCACACAAAGCTACATGCCTACAGCAACAGAAAGGATACTAATGGAAACTGTTTCTTTAAATATTAAAGCAAAGAACTAAACTACTTACTGTAGTGGGTTTCAAAGCAATGGTTATTTTAGTGCAACAAGCAATGGCATATGTATACCTATAACAGCACAAATCTTTTTGGGATTTTAAGATTTCACATGTGCATAGGTGAAAATATGGAAAATAGGGCTGGATAGTCCCTTCACATTTCACAGGCTAACTAGGATCACACAAGGTCAGTGAGATCCAAAGAGATAAAGGACTTCTTGACTGGCTGGTGATCCCCACTTTGGAAAGGCTAGCCTGCAGGTCCTGCCCCTTCTACCCAATGCCCCACTCCACCAACCAGAGCCCCCAAACTCCCACCTTAACAGAAGCCCTGAGACTTGCACCTGGGATTGAGGATCTCTGTTCCATAATGGTCAGCTTCAGAACAAATATACACTTCTGCATAGAAGAAATTCTCATTAGTAAGTGAATTTATAAACAATACTTAGTAACTGCAGGACCACTACTCCAGGCCGAGCTACCAGCCTGACCTCAGCATTGGGTGGAGTCCATAGCCAAGCTGCCAGCTCCTCAAGCAGCAGACCGCTGATCAGGGCTAAGTCAAATGCCAGGCTGGGAAGGCCAAGCCAACTACCTCCCCTGCTCCCTCAGCCAAGCCAGATTGGCCCCAGCACTGGGTCAAGATGCTAGCCCCTCTCCTCTCCCCTTCCCCCATGCACCAGCACCAGGCCAAGCCATGGACCCCCCTATTTCTGAAGATCTCCAAGCTGAGCCACTGGCCCTCCAAGTGCCACCCCATCTGCCAAACCACCAGCCACACCAAGCAGCCGGCTAAGGCACCTCACTCCCCTGCCCACTAGCTGTTGGACTGCCATGTCCAGTTGTAAAAGTGACAAGGAGTCCTGTGGCACCTTCTAAACTAACTGATTTATTGGAGCATAAGCTTTCGTGGGCAAAGACCCACTTCGTCAGATGCATGCACGTCACATGATAAAGTGGGTCTTTGCCCATGAAAGCTTATGCTCCAATAAATCTGTTAGTCTATAAGGTGCCACAGGACTCCTTGTTGCTTTTGCAGATTCAGACAAACACAGCTACCCCTCTGATATATGTCCAGTTGTGGTGAGCAGCAGGGTTGGTAGGAATGTGAAAGTGTAACCATTTACATGGGTTAACTGATGAGCCTGGGTTCATTGGTTAATGTGCAGAGTTACAAGCAGGCTCCCCTATCCCTGGCACTGCAGCCTCTGTATCAGAGTCAACAGCATGGGGAGGGGTGGCAACTGGGAGCTGGTGTGTGTGTGAAAAGTCGACTTAAAACCATAATCTGGGAGCTACAAGAACTGATGCTTGTAATTCATTGGGTGGTGTTCTTCCTTCTAATGCTTGGTTTACACTACAGAATTAGCTGCACCTTATTATGCCAGCATCTACATTATAGTCTTTCTGCTGTCCATGTAAGTGCCCTTCTACACCAATATAATCATGCTTCCTCCATGAAAGACATAGGGCTTATATGTTGGTGTAGCTAGGGTGATGCACTATGCTTCTAGGCACCACAATAAGTACATCAGCTCTTGGATGTTATTCTTGTCAATTTCATAGCTCTGCAGCAAGTGGCTCACAGCAGAACTGAACTTGACTAGATTGATAAGCTCCATGTTATGAAATTGAGCCAGCCATATAGCTCTTAGCTGGAGCTGGAACACCACCATAGCTGTCATCTCCTTATCTGCCAACAACCCTCACAATTACAGCACCACTGTCTGCCTCCAATATTTACAGGAAAATGGACAGCATTAGATATATGCCCCAAATACATTGCAGAATGCATTCATTTAATCCTCTCCCATAACTATTTTACATTCAACAACATACACTTTGTTCAAACCAATGGAACTAAGATGTCTCTCCAATATACCAATCTCTTCATGGGCCATCTTGAAGAAGAATTTCTGGATGTATGCACCACAAAAACAATGATATATAATAAGATATATCCATGATATTTTCATGCTCTAAACAGATGACAAACTCCCTCATAGATTTCCATCACAATTTCAACAGCTACCATCCATCCAAACAACTCTTCTTGGAACACTCTCACATTAGCATCAGCTTCCTGGACACCACAATCCGCTTCAACAATGGCACTCTACAGTCTTATACGAGAAACCCACAGTTCATCACACCTACCTACACAGATCTGCCTTGAACACATCAAGAAATCTGTTATCTACAGCCAGGCACTCAGATACCACAGAGTATGTTCCAAAGAGAAAGTCCAACATGCACATATTAACATACACCAAACAACAAGGGCAATCCACAGAGAAGTAGATCACATCAGGGAATGGGCTCCCAAATACCCCAAGAGAATCTGCTTCCATACAGGAATATATAGAGGTTTCTGGTCGGGGGGGGGGGGGGGGGGGGGGGGGGGGGGGGGGGTTGTCATGTATTACTTACATGGACCCACACAGGATATTATCAAACAACCTCAACTCATATTCAGTGGGACCCCATTCTGAAAGAAATCTTTCCTGAACCGACTCTTGTGGCCTTCAAACAACCCTACTGCCTCCTCAAGCTCATTGTCAGAAGGAAGCTCCCATGAGATCAGGAGACACTAACTCAAAGACAGCACCAAACCAGAACAGATGCAAAGCCTGCAAAGATAGTGCCGCTGCTACAATGATCAACACCCTCCAAACACCCTTTTTGAGATCAATGGGCCTTACCCATGCCGATCAGAAAACATAAATGTATCACAGTCAGTGCACTCAATGTCCTAATAAAACCAGACAATTACTGTACAGGAAAATGAGAAAAAAACCACAAAAACCAAGGACATCTTATCATCTGACCTGTCAGGCCTCATCCTCAAAGGAAACCTGCACAACACTTACAAAAAATGAGTCTGGAAGCTTATATTCATAACTTTGTTAGACACTAAACAAATCAATCTAGATTTATGATTTGTTACAAGAATCTGTAACCCATTAAACTCCTTTTTGTCCCTTAGCATATGTGCTAGTTATACTCGATCCTCTATTTGACCTTGTTTTTAGCTCTGACAGTGAGTACATTTTCCAGACCTGAAGAATAGCTGTGTAAGCTTGAAAAGCTTCTCTCTCTCTCTCTCTCTCTCTCTCTCTCTCACCAAAAGAAGTTGATCCAATAAAAGATATTACCTCGCTCACCTTGCCTCCAGTATCCTCGTCCCAACACAGCTACAGCAACACTGAATAATGTCATGAGAGAGTAGGCTTTGCACATCTGTGGTTATTACAGATCAAATGACTATTTTCACAAAAACACCTTTCACACTGAAAAGTGTTTCTGTACTTTATATGGGTGTTTTACCCATTCATTGCAAAGATAGACAATGCTTTTGGACTTCAAGCAAAAGGAAAGAAGGTTAATATAACTGCCTACATTATATGCCTAAATAAGAGTCCCTGATTCAGTTGCTGGATTATCCAAAGAACAGGTCTAAGTGCATTCTGATGAACTCCAAAAGATGCTACTATAAAGAAGAAACTTTTGGGCAGATGAACCTACTAGATGAATTGGGAAAAATCTCCATTCAGATAAACAAAAAGGTGAATGCCATTCTTTTATCACTACCAACGGATTATATTTGAGAGAGTCAAAATTATTTTAAATTTGCAGAGCCTACTTTGCTGGTGCTAAGTTTTCCACTTTCTGATGGACAAATTTCACTTTATTCTTACTGTACAAAAAGTTCTATTGTGCCAGAGGAGTGAAGCTGCTGACCATGGTCTTCATCCCAGAGTCTTAAGGTATCTTTTATATATGGTAGGCCCAGCCCCCTGAGCCTTTTCAAGATAAGGACTGAGACCTTGAACTTGATTTGAAAGTCTATGGTTGCCAAACTTTGGTCATGCCCCAATTGGATTTTTCATGCTCTTCAGAGATGTAGCTATGCAAAACTAAATTACTAGTTTTGAGCAGGCTGTTGATTCTTGGCTGGTGGGTCTTGTTCACATGCTCAATCTCAAATTGATCACCAGAATTGTAGTCAGGAAGGAATTTTTACCCATGTTAGTTTGGCAAGGATTTTCAGGAGGGAGGCTTTCATCTTCCTCTGCAGCAGGGGACATAGATCATAAGCTAGAATCAACTAGGCTTTTCACCTGCAGAGCACTGGGCACCAGTGGCACTTTGGTCACTCCTGCTCCTGTGAATTTAATCTCCTGAGCACCAATATGATTTATAAGTTAACAAGATATTGGGCTCAATACTGGGGTGTGATGATAGGAGTGCTGACCAGCACCCACCGACTAACGGGTTAAACTCAGGTAGCTAGCAAGGGTGTAGGCAAAGGAGCAGAGTAAGCAATGGGGATTCAGTGCTGAAATTTGAAACTTATAAGATACCTTGCCTGCTTTCTTTGGCTACGTCTACACAGCTTCCCTCTTCTGCAAAAGCAGCACAGATTAGCATATTGCTGCACTTCATTTGCATAATTAATTAGGAGCCATTTTTGTGCAAAAAGGCGCCATCTACACAGCGCTTTTTTGCACAAAACCTCCTCTTGCACAAAAACGGCTTCTAATTATGCAAATGAAGCATGACAATATGCAAATCCACTCTCCATTTGCATAGGCTTTTGCGGAAGAGGGAAGCTGTGTAGATGTAGCCTTTGTGTGGGGAAGTTAAGCCAGGAGTTGAGACATACAGAATGATTTAAACCCAAGCAGGACTACCATGCCTTCAAGGAATTCAGGGCATAGAAGTAGAATGAACCAAGACGGGATTGTGAGTAAATAAAGGGAAAAAGTGTATCTAGTTGAGATCAGGGTATTTTTCTTTATTGTGATTGGTTTAAACTTCTCTGTGTGAATCCATGCCTTCCCTCTCCCATTCACTAACAGTTCCCACAGATTTTCTTTGTGTTTTTATTTAGTTGCTCTGTATACCTAGCAACCAAGTATGCTTTATCAAGTATATCTTTTGTTTTAATAAAAATCACTTTAAGGTGATGATTTGATTCTTGTGTCCTGCAAAGTAACAGGGGAGGGGGGTGTCTGTGTGTGTGTGTATTTGCCTGCCTAAGACTGGGTGGTCTTAGACAAGAGGCTGCAGCTTGTTTCTCTCTTTTCTCCCCCGCCCCCCAAGCTCTTTTGGGGGAAGAGAGCTTGGAGTATGCTGGGGAAGGAATTCAAGTGTTCCCTCCTGTTTTTTAGAGTGAAATCACCTGGTGGCAGCTTTGGGTTTGTTTGTTTTTTTCCAGAGCCAGTGCATCTGTGACTCTGGTGAGTTTTTTTGTAAGCAGAGCCTATAGAAGCAAGGTATTTAAGGTTTTTGCAGGCCCCCACCTTCTGCACTTGGAGTGCCAGAGTAGGGAACAGTCCTGATATGGTGGCAGCAGTAAGATGAGCGGGCATCTGTGGTCTCTCTTGGGGTGCAGAGGACTGAGAGGTAGGCTCTTGGTTTGTCCCTGGTGGTGAACTGCCATCAAGGGAGCACCCCTTCTGATACTCCCTTGAGTAGCTGTCAATTTTGTTTTCCTTCATCATGTCAATCCACCTGGCTGCTATATCTCCCACCTCCGTTATGTCTTTATGGTTTGCATCTCAGCAAACAGATAGTAACTCTTGTGCTTGCAAGATAATGACTGATATTAATCCATCCTTTCAATTTTTTTGGAGCCTTGTGTTACAAAGCCTGAATTAGTTGAAGGAACTGGAGGGCAATTAAGCTAACTCCCTACTCCTAGTCTTTATAGTCTTGGAAACCTATAGATGGGATGGAGAGGCACGGATTTCTAAATACTTCTGAGTTTTTACATAGCTGCACCTATCCCAAGAGCATAAATTCATACAAACAATCAAATCAAAGAACACTGGTTACTCTGACCACTGTGTTCAAATATATAATAAAAAAAATTAGTTTTTGTTGCTGTTTTTTGCAGGACCCTTTGTTTTTTTCATGCAATAATATTAAAGGAAAGAAGGTCTGATTTAGCATAAGGTTAATTTTCTGGTCACTACTTAGATAATAAGATTTTGATGTCAATAGCACAGAACATCCAGAAGTGATTACAGATTAAAAAGTGAGAAGGAAATTTAAAAAAGAAAACCAGAGAAATGTGAGATCATTATCATGGAAGTTTGTTTTGGTGCCAAAGCTGGAACAGTGGATCATACCTTTTAGGGATAACTCAGAAGATTTTTTCTAAATATATAACAGAACTGTAAGTTTCTATAGTTTGTAGACTTCACAAAAACAAAACAAACCAACCAACCAAGACCATCTGCTTTCACATTGTGCTATTTTCTTGCTTTTATTTTCATGGAATAACTACATACATACTTAGGTTCCAATCCAATATAGATTGCAGTCAATGAGAAGAGTTTCACTGAAATTAATGGACATTGGATCTGTTCCCTCAGGGTATGTCTACACTACAAAGTTAGTTCGAACTAACGGACGTTAGTTCGAACTAACTTTAATAGGCGCTACACTAGCGCTCCGCTAGTCGAATTTGAATCGAACTAGCGGAGCGCTTAGTTCGACTAGGTAAACCTCATTTTACGAGGACTAACGCCTAGTTCGAACTAGCTAGTTCGAACTAAGGGCTGTGTAGCCCTTTAGTTCGAACTAGTGGGAGGCTAGCCCTCCCCAGGTTTCCCTGGTGGCCACTCTGGCCAACACCAGGGAAACTCTATGCCCCCTCCTGGCCCCGGACCCCTTAAAGGGGCACGGGCTGGCTACGGTGCCCGTGCCAGGTGCAAGCCTGCCAGCACCCAGCTAGCAGACCCTGCACCTGGCACGGCACAGAGCCACCCACCCGATGCCCCCCAGCCCTCCCCCTCTTGCCGGGACCAGGCTGGCGGCTCCCGGGAGCTTGCCCTGGACCGCAAGAGGAGGGCACCTTCCTGGGCTAGTGCAGACATCGTGGACCTCGTCCACGATCTCCTCACTAGGCACAGGAAAGTGGCCGTCTAGGGCAGGAGAGCTGCCAGCCTGGCCACCCAGGACCAGGTGTGCATGAAAATCAAGGGGGTCCACTGAGACCCCCGACCCTGAGCCCTGAGCTTACAATGGCCGTACTGGGTCAGACCAAAGGTCCATCTAGCCCAGTAGCCTGTCTGCCAACAGCAGCCAACCCTAGGGACCCTGGAGGGGATGGACCGAAGACAATGACCAAGCCATTTGTCTCGTGCCATCCCTCTCCAGCCTTCCACAAACTTTGGGCAGGGACACCACTCCTACCCTCTGGCTAATAGGACTCCATGGACCCAACCTCCATCACTTTATCTCACTTCCCTTTAAACTCTGTTCTAGTTGTAGCCTTCACAGCCTCCTGCAGCAAGGAGTTCCACAGGTTAACTATTTGCTTTGTCAACAACAACAACTTTCTGTTACTAGTTTGAAGCCTGCTACCCATTCCTTTCCTTTGGTGTCCTCTAGTCCTTCTTTATGGGAACTAATGAAGAGCTTTTCTGTATGCACCCTCTCCACCCAACTCCTGCTTTTAGAGCCCTCTATCCTGTCCCCCCTCTGTCTCCTCTTTTCTAAGCTGAACAGTCCCAGTCTCTGTAGCCTTTCTTCATCTGGGACCTGTCCCCACCCCCTGATCATGTTAGTTGCCCTCCCCTCTCCCAGCCTTTCTCTTCCCCTCTCCCACCTCCTTTTCCCAGTCTCCCCCAGTTTTTTTTTCAATAAAGACAGAGTCAATGTTGGAAGAAACGTTATCTTTATTTTGTACATCAATAAGAAGGGGGGCTAAGGAAGGGTAAGTGGAAGGAGGTGAGGGAGGAATGGGGTACGAGCCCCCGATGGGGAGGACTGGGCTGGCTCTGCGGGCTTCTGGGGGTGGAAGCTCTCCTGCAGCCCCCCAATTACTCCCTCTCCCCAGATGGCAGCCTGCGGCAAGTGCAGCCGGGCTGATGGCCGAGTGGTGTGATGTGCCCAGTGTGGGCACTCAGGGCACTCCAAGCCAGAACTTCTTTGCAAGCGGGGCACCCCTTAGAACTGTGTGTCCGGGGTGGGGGTCGGGACCCTTTAAGCGCAGCCCTCGGCTAGCCTGAGACAGCATCTCCATGCTCTAAGTCCTCCTTTTATGCCCTGCCGGCACTGCTTCCGGCCATCCTTAAGCCCTGTTCAGAGTCCACTCAATGTGGACTTGCTAGTTCGAACTAGCAAAACGCTAGTTCGAACTAGTTTTTAGTTCTAGACGCGTTAGTTCGAACTAGCTTAGTTCGAATTAACTAATTCGAACTAAGTTAGTTCGAACTAGCGCTGTAGTGTAGACATACCCTCATACTCTAGTTGATGGATATAGGTCGGGAATTAAACAGAGTTCTCTTTCTGCACCTTTCTATTTTTACCTATTATTAATTAAACATGGTAAAAGCGGAGTTTCTGCTTCAACCCTGAATTACTCGTTTGTCTTTATGTATTCTCACTGAACTCAATTTAATTACACCAATGTAATATTGAAGTAATTCACTGGTGAATCAAGCCAAGAGTTAGAAAATTAGGGTATATGTATTAGGTAAAACCAGGGCAGGGGTAGGGGCGGGTGGCTTATATTGTCTTGTTCCTGAGAAAAGGAGATAAGGTGCAATTTCTTAACATGGATATTGATCATATTCACTAGGTTTGAAGGGAATGTGCTGAAAGAGGGTTTCATGCTAACGGTGCATTGCAGTGATTATAGTAGAGATGGTTATTTTTTAGGGGTTGCATATTAGTTTGCATATTAAAACTTTCTTCTCTCATGATGCTCTCTCTTCCAACAGTCAGCTTTTGTGTTTTCTGCATCTTCCCAACAAAACAACATACATGATACATTCCAGACAAAAACTTGTTAGGGCATATTTACCGCCAGGAAAAATAAATGGGTTATTACACTGATGACTTCAGTGAACCATTTGCAAATACAGTAAAACTCCATTAGTCCGGCATCCAATGCTCCGGGACGCCTGATGGTCCGGCACCATCAGGAACCCCAAAGTGCTGGGGCAGCCGGACAGGCTTCCCCCATTCAGCTGCTGCTGAAACTGACCAGCAGCTGAATCGGGGAAGCCGGGAGCAGAGCAGCTGGGGTGCTGCCGGGTTGGTCTGGTAGCGCTGCCCCTCAGGGCTGCAGGACCAACCCGGCAGCACCCCAGCTGCTCTTGGGGACGCCTGGGGCAGAGCAGCTGGAGTGCTGCCGGGTTGGTCCTGCAGTGCCGTCCTTTGGTGCTGTGGGACCAACCCGGCAGCACTCCAGCTGCTCTGCCCCAGGGGTCCCCAAGTCAGCCGCTGATCTGTTTCAGCAGCGGCTGAATCGGGGACCCCTGGGGCAGAGCAGCTGGGGTCCTGCCGGGTTGGTCCTGCAGTGCCGTCCTTTGGTGCTGCGGGACCAACCCGGCAGCACTCCAGCTGCTCTGCCCCAGGCGTCCCCAAGAGCAGCTGGGGTGTTGCCGGGTTGGTCCCGCAGCCCCGAGGGGCAGCGCTACGGGACCAACTGGGCAGTACCCCAGCTGCTCTGTCCCAGGCATCCTCGATTCAGCTGCTGCTGAAACTGACCAGCAGCGGCTGAATCAGGGACTCCTGGGGGTCGTAAAGGGGGGGCTATGAGGGGTCTGGGGTGGCATCCCCTCCCACCCCACTCCAGACCCCTCATAGCCCCCCTTCTGATAGTCCAGCATATCTGATAATCCGGCACCCCCTGGGTCCTAAAGGTGCCGGATTATCCAAAGTTTACTGTATATATAAAAAGCTTCCCTTCCCATGACTATCATGTAGATCTTGATTCCTAAACCTTCAGGGTGTGAGCACAAGGTTACTACAGGTTGTACTTCCCTTAACTGGGATCCGGCAACATCCGTGGTCTGACATGGACCATGGATGTTCCTGGACCACAGAGCCCAGGAACAGGGGAGTCTAGCAGTGGGGCAGGAGCACTGTAGTGGGTACTGGCAACCCAGTGTTGGGATGGGAGGGGTGGAGAACAGGAAGCACAGTGGGGAGTTCTAGTCCCAGCAGCACCCATGGAGCTTCAAGCCCCAGGCAGCAGCCAAGGAGCTCTGGCTCTGGCCGCGAAGGTCTGGCCCAGACCCTCTGCCCCAGCCCTGGAGCCTAGCTGCAGAGCCAGGCAACTGTGGAGCTGTGCCCTGGCTGCAGAGCTCCGACCATGGTGCTGCACTCCGGCAGTAGTGGGGCCGGCAGCAGCTAAAGAGCCCTGAGGGGCTGAGACAGCAGTGGGGACAGGCTGAAGCTTTAACCTGGTGGCAGTATGGGTCAGGAGGGGAGAGACCACCTCTGGTCTGGCAAATCCCCTTGTTCAGGACCAGTCAGGTCCCCAGGGTGCCAGACCAGTGAGGTCCAACCTATAGTTGGTTCACAGACAGTCTCATTATTGAAGAGAAGGAAATCCTTTCCCCCTTTCCCTGAGTCACTTGTTTTAACACTGGTATATAAATCTTATTTGCACTTATCTCAATGTTAATGCAGCTCAGCAACATTTGCTAATGATGGCTTTTTCACTCTAGATTTAAAAGCAAATCCTGTCCTTTCTTAGAAACCAGCTGTAATCCCATTAAGGTTGTCCCAAAGCATTTAGATTGGGATTTTTAATTGGGCCTAAGAAAGCCATGGCCTAACACCCATTGACCCAGATGGAGATAGGCTTTTAAATCCCTCAGCCCCACTTTGGGGATCCCAACCTTAAGTGTTTCCACAAAGGTCTCCCTGAAATTTTAAAAAAATTACATTAACTTTTAGGCATTTTTGACATATCATCTTAAGCAAGATAGAATGATAAATGCACCTGTATAAAATTCTAGTTTTTAGATACTTAATATGCATTATTCCAATCCTAAATTTTATTTTTTTAAAACTACTGATGATACATAATTCATGAATATGTACAATGTACTGTCCAAATACCCGGATTTATACACAGGAGTGCATGACAGCCAAGGAAAGCTACTAATCATGGAAAGATGGGATTCTTCCTTCTACTCCTTCCCTAATTGAGACTGAAGATTCCCAGTTTCCTTCCCTTATGCTAGTGATGTGAAAAATAAGGATCCTGCCAGTGCTTCTGAATGATCTTTCTTCACTTGAATACAGGAAGTAGGGGTTGGGAATAATGATGCTCACCTCCTTTTTAAAGCACTTTGAGCTCCACTAGTGAAAAATGCTATACTACTAACCCCAGGATTTTTTGTAGCACCTACAGCAGGGGTGGCCAACCCATTAAATGAAGAGAGCCGAAACAACGGCGGAAAAAAATGCAAAGAGCCGCACCAGAATATTTTGGGGTCGGGGGTGGGGGTGGGAGCAATTTTTGTTGAGGAGGTAGAACTCCCCACCAACCCCCCAGAGTCCACACTGCTATTGCATTCTTTCATCAGAAAGTTGAAAGAATGGAGGGGGTTTTTCGACAGAGGTAAACATTCTATGAAGAAGAAGAAACCTTTATTCCAAATGAGATCTTTCGGAAAAAGGCGCATGTGGACATAGAGTGCGCTTTCTGGAAAGAGAGAGGCCTCTAGGAAAAAGCACAGGTGCCCTGGTGGCCACTCCGTCCCTAGTAATCATAAGTGAAATGCGAGATAGCATCCAAATTGACTGGAAGCTATCTTTCAAAACAGCAGATGGCTTTATCTCTGCACTTTTGCTGTGGAGACACTCTCTTTCGAAAAATGTTTTTCTGGAAGATCTCTTCTGGAAAAACTTCTTCTGAAAGAAGTTTGCAGTCTAGATGTAGCCTAAGGTAACACAGGAAAGCAGAAGATGACGAAGAAGAACTAAGAACTGCTAAAACGACTTCTCAGAAATAATGTTCTGCAATATATTAGTGAAGGGAGAGCTATTTTGTAGTAAACAGGGGGACTTGACAGAGAAAACATCAGGATCAGTCCTTAGATTTGCTACTTGATGACAAATGGATGCTGTCCATGCTAGTAATATGACTGCCTTTTCCCTATGGACAGTGAAAAAGAAGCAGAACTCTAAGGCAGCTTGTTGCTTGAAAATACCCTCTGTGCTTTGATTCATGCTATGATTTAGTGCCTGATTTCAGTTCAATCTAATTATAACACTTCTTCAGCAGCATTTATGGGCCAGATTCAATAGTCTTCACATAAGAAAATTTCCTTTGTAGTCGTCAGGAGTTTTGCTTGCAGCCAAGGACTGCAAGATGGGCTTTCTGTGAGTATACAGGCAGGGATGATCCTGGTACCTATATAGAAATAAAACTAATAAATAATTTGCTTCATATGACATGTCCAATATGTATAATAAACATTACCAATGCCCAGCTTAGTCCCTCCTCACAACCAACATTTATATATTTTTCTTTTCAAGTCTGTATTTTCATGTAAAATGTGGGGCTAGTTTGTGGTAGCTGGGCAGATCAGCACTTTCATTGTTCTGCCAAACAAGCATTCAGAAGCTCATCAAAACCTGGGTCACTAGAGGCCAAGAACACCAAAGAGGGGTTGTAATCTGTGTCTGGGAAAGTTGCCAACCCTACCTCTTACAAGAGCTCTGGCTCTTTGATTTGGAGGAGGGGAAAGAGTCCCTGTATCATTCTCCTAAGCAAGCAGGACATCAGTTGTTTCAATGGCATCCAAATGAAGGTGGGAGATAAAATGGTGAGCAGTTAGGAAATTAGTGGGAAGGCCTGAGAAAAAAAAAATAGACAAAGAAATCTTCAGAATTGAAGAAAGAACATGCTAGAGCTAATTACCACTGACTGCTACTAAGAGAAAACTCCTCACATGAAGCTCTGATTATGCTTCAGAATTAGCATGATGTAAACCAGACAGTTGCTTATCTAATGAGTGGCAGCACATGGTTTGCATTAGGGTGCCTTTTATATGCTTGCCTTTGATGTTTATTAAATGACCTAATTCTGCAAGGTACTGAACTCCTCCTGAGAGAGGTTGCAAGCTCTCCCTTTAAATTGATGGGAGCTCCAGGTCTCAGCATCCTTCAGGATCAGGCCCTAAATCAGCTCTGCTCAAATTCAGTCCTAGCCACAAATATGGCTTGTAGCATCCTAAAATGAGAAATGCAACTTTCCTTGTGCTGTAACAGCACAGTGTTGGGTCAGGTATTATTGCTGAATTCAAACAGGAAGAAATTTGTATGCTCTGTCAGGAAGGTACAAGGAAATATGCCCACGAAGCACTAGTTATTTTTATAAAGCCGTGCACATCTGGTAAGATTATCAGTTAGTATTTATTTATAGTACCGTGTTTTATGCATTTACATGTAAATCAGGCTTTTAGCACTGCAAAGTCTGGGCATCTGAATGAAAGGTATCCCCATGAAAGAGAGACTAAAAAAATTCCCATAACTCTGATGAAACTGCCACAATCTTATGCCTTTATCATGTTTAAGCAGCAAAAAGATCAACTCTGATATAGTTGAGAGAGTAATTACTAACACTCAAGAGATTTACTGCCTGAGTTATTCCTGAGAGAACATATAGCAGGGGATTCAGAGTAATGTAAAGAGAGGAAGAGGCACTTGCCCATTAACACTGAAGAACAGCTTTTCTATCTAACAAAGCTGTATGCATTACTGAAGAATATAAAATGGGTCCATAATAAATATGAGAGAGAGAGAGAAGCCCTCTTCCGCACGCTATTCCAACCCCTGCTGGTTAACCATTCACATCCTTAGGTTAAATCTTATCCTGTTTGCTGGAATGAGAAATCCATTTCTCTACCTAACAACGACGACAACAACCTGGATCCATTTGGGTCCAAAAGGTAACAATTTATTTAAGTTGCAAAATGATCTGTGTCCCACAGACCCAGATGAGCCCACCTTACCCACAGTTTGTTGTCCTTTTCAAGCAGGGACCTTGTTCTAAATTCTGCAATGCTCTGATCCTACTGGACTGACAATACTTTCTGCACTTCCTGGACTGGACTGACAATACTTTCAACCTTGAATCAGGAAAATTTAATTTAACCGATCTTCAGGTAAAAAACAATAGTGACTTGGTTTCAAGTATGACAAAACAGACACTCCACAGTACAAAGGGGCCATAATGTGGGGTGGGGGTAGGGAGGAGGGAGAGTCTAAATGGTCCTTGCAGAATCCCTCATTGAAGGGAGGTTCTTAATACATTTATACACCCAGCACAGTAGCTCTAGGCTGTCCCCCCACTGCCAGTGGGGAAGGGTGCTGAAAGAAGTGTGATTAGAACACAGTATGACCCATCTATTCTCTGCTGGCAGAACAGGTCATAGAGGACAGTTACCAGCTGGACAATTTAGAGCAGGACTGGGGAAGGGCTAGCATACATTTGTTATGCCAACTCTCTCTAAGAAGTGTATTCTGCAGGGATCCCTTATGGCTTCTTTATACCAACAGGGCAGCATAAAGTGGCCATTCTACAACACAAAATCTTTTCCTCTTCTTCATGAAGCGGAATGTTTTTCAAAAAAGGAAAGTTAAGGTGGAGTTGAGATTTCCAGTTAAATCAGGACTAAAACACCCCTGCTTCATAGTTCAATTAATGAATTTCATTTGACATTTGTTACAATTGCACTTTAGAAGACAACTGAATTTTCTAATGTATTTTCTGATTACATACTTCTTTACTTTTAAAAACAGTGTTGCTAGTAGATTATATCCATATCTCCAACCTTGGACTTGTTACATTGCAAATTCTTTGGGGCAACAGAAACTGTGTCATCACATATGTATGCACAATATCTAATGCATTTTGGTTACAGTTGTAATCAATAATAATTATGATAATAATTTGGATCAACAAATGAATTCAAAGTATAAATAACTTCCTGGATCATATCATGTTATTTGTATAGGGCTTGGGGTGGTTTCTTTAAAAGGCATTTAACCCACCTGTTATTTAGTGACTTGATATTGATTGATTAGCTCATCTTGAAACTAGATTAACCTGCATGGATTAACATGCAGCTTTACAGCTGCATGGAATCATGGTTGTCACGACAACGAATAGAAAATGTATCCTGCTAATCCCCTCTCAACAGAGCAATCTCCATACAGCATTAACAGGATTTCTCACCAGCACTGACACACTCAGAATGATTTCATTTCAGATACCTAGATACGTAGAATCTCTAGCTCCCTTGACATCTTAATAAATAGCAGTGTACTTGCACATGCATTGCAATTAACAATCAGTGAGGGGGCCACTGTAAGGAAACAGATCCTTGGTTATTATTTGAAATGTACAGTTACAATTCACTTCCATAAGATTATTCCTGTTTTGAAATAGAGCAGTCAGACGGGCACTTTGTCTTCTTATAAAATAACTAGTAATAAGAAATTATTAGGGCTATCAAATGTTTAAAATAACTTCAATTAATCATAAGATTAAAATAAGTATTATTAATGGAAGTTTTAATTGCACTGTTAAATGAGAATACCAATTATACATATTTTGAATGTTTTTCTACATTTTCAAATGTATTGATTTAAATTACACAGAATACTAAGTGTACAGTGATAATTTTATATTATTATTTCTGATTAACTTTTTTATAGTGCAAATATTTGTAAAAGAGTACTTTTCAGTTCACCTCATATTAATTATATTATAGTACAATCTCTTTATTGAGAAAGTGCAATTTTCAAAAATGTTTAGCATATTGCAACACTGGCCACAATAGTGCCATGCAAACACCTGTTCTTTCAGGTGACACTCTCAAGAAGAAGCAGGCATTTGTTTTAGCAATTGGCTGAAAAGAAGCACGACTGAGTGGAGTTGCAGGCTGTAAAGATTTACATTTTTTCTGAGTAAACAAATTTTATTACAATTATGTAAAATTGTAATAATAATTCAACATTTGTAAGTTACACTTTCACAATAAAGAGACTGCACTATAGTATTCAGATGAGGTAATTTGAAAAATACTATTTATCTTTTTACAGTGCAAATATTTGTGATCAGAAATAATATAAAGTGAGCATTGTACACTTTGTATTCCGTGTTTTCATTTAAATAAACATTTGAAAATGTAGAAAAACACAAATATTTATAATAAATTTAACATTGGTATTCTATTACTGTTTAACAGTGTGATGAAAACTGTGATTAATCAAGATGTTTTATTCTTTTTAAAAATTTGTTCTGAATGAATTGCTTGAGTTAATTGATTAATTGACAGTCCTAAAAATAATACTATGCTCCTGACATAAATGATGAGGAAAGAGGAGCACCTTGATAGTTCAGACAAGGAGAAAGGTGTATCTATTTTCCACTCAGAGAACGAAGTTTCAACAATCAGGCTTCACTGAAGGTAAGGAATGTCTTGTTCATATGCCATAGGTAGGGCATCAGGATGCTGGGTTCTATTCCCAGTTCCACCAAACTGACTCCCAGGAGAACTTTAATTTAATCTTTATCAATTAAAATTCTTATATTTAAGAGATCACATTTGTTCAGGAAAATTCATATTTATTTTTCACAAGGGTGTCAAGAAGCTGAATTCATTAAAGTCTGAACAGTGCTTTGAAATAATAAAGCATTACATAAGCACTAAGGAATAATCTGCTCCTACACATTGAAAATCCACATAAGGAATGAGGAATTGTAGGTGTCGCTGAACAGAATTTCTACAAAATCATTCCATTGTTGGAGGCAAGCCAAGGATATGGTTTAGGTTCCCTCTAAAAATTGTGATGCTACCACATTAAGTGGATGAATTCATACTTGATGTCATTTAACTGCTATTTAATTTAACCTCTAATGTAATATAAGCCATCAAGTGCCCGCGATGTCTCTCTGCCATGTATATCAGCTAATATAAGAGACAGTCTCTTCCACAGAGGATAAATGGACACAAATAAGACATCAGGAATACAGGGAGTCTCCACTATAAGTTGCCCCGGTCGGCATACGTCCGTTGCACATTAAAGTCATTGACACATGTTATTTTCTTGTAATTAACTGCACGTATTAGATGCTGCCATATACATCAATTACACTATACACAATATCAATAATGCCCCAGTAAAGCACAGCATCTAACCATGTGCTTAAAGTTTAAGGATGTTGTTAGTCCTATTAAAATGCATGGAACTATTCACTACTTTAAAGCTAAGCATGTGCATAGGTGTTTTGATGGCTGGGGTCCTAAACACATAACCTGGAAGTCCTATTATGTCTCATTTACACCATTCTTACTCCAATAACTTGATCATAAATCAGAAGTAACTGCACTGAAATCAATCAACATAAGCAAGGTAAGAACTGAATTGCAAAAAATTATTTCAGTTTTAATAATTGGTGGCATTGTCCTTTTATCTTCATTTTTCAAAGAAAGATTTTTTTTTTTCAAAACATCAGAACACTGTACTTGCATGACAAATCCTGAATTTCTGTCATCTCTCTGGAATATTACATGATAGATAAAAGATGACTCCCCCCTCCCCATATGAACAGCAGTAAAAGCAAGGTATAAGCAACGATCAAAGAAAGCTTCTTAGATGTCTCTTCAACAGTGACAACTGCAAATAAAGTGATACTCTGAATGAGACTGGCTAATCTCAAATTGTTCTGTCACTCAGAAAATGTCAAGTGAAAGAAAGCAGAAAGGGAACTGTGGTGCTGTAAAAAGACACAAGCAGAGACAATATGACCGGTAGAAATGGATAAATGTAGATACAAATAGATAATGTAAATATTACGATATACACTGTAATACAGAGGAAACATATCTGTCACATTACAGAAGCAAAAGAGGCAAATCTTGTCAAGGGCACAATTATTCTACTTTGTTTCCAGGGGCCAAAGCTCAATAATTCTATCATTGGATATGTCTACACTGCACACTTATTTCAAAATAAGCTATTCCGGAAGAAATACTCCAAAATATTTTATTTTGAAATAACACATATATACTACAGGGAAGCCTCAAAATTAGTCCAAGGCAGACTTCCCTAATGTGGACATGCTACCTTGATTTACAGCCCCAGGAGGCAATGGGGAATAATTACTTTGAATGACCCTGGGGAGGAGCTATTTCGAAATAGCAGCAGTGGAGCATCCACACTACAGCTATTCCAAAATAGCTATTTCAGAAATAGGCGTTATTCCTCATAGAATAAGGTTTACAGAAGTTGGAATAAGACATCTGTTATTTTGAATTTATTGCAAAATAACGGAATTGTGGTAAAGATGCCCACGTTGTTATTTTGGAAATAATGCTGCTGTGTAGATACACTCTCAGATATAAAGGAATGTTATGCCAGAATAGTTGAATTGTAGACATGTTTATTATAGAGTCCAACAGAATAGTACTGGTTTCTAAAGTTAAGCACACCATGTGGGACTATGTTGTATAGATTTATTAAAGTACACATGGGCAGATTCTTTGCAGCAGTTTTTTAAAAATTCACATTGAGCACTGGGCAAAGGGAAAGACATTTTTGTCAGGTTGTTTTAGACAACATTTACTTTTGATCCTACTCCTCAGCTAACAAGGAGGATTTATAGCACAACTTCAGAGTTGTGTAAGAAAAATCTGCGAACTCAAGATTGCCACCTTATTTCACAAACTAGTCCCATTTAATCATCAGTACTACTTTTGGAGTAAGATACTAGTTTTACGTGAGTCATCAACATTTTGACAAAATTATTAAGTACCCTTTAAAAAATGTTTTACACCAGATCTTTTTTTCATGACAACTACAAAAACAATGAAGTCTTCAATTGCACAGACAAAGGGAACTTGATCCAATGCCTATTGAAGTGAATGGGAATCTTTCCAGACATTTCAAGCCATTTTGGATTCACCTACTCAGTTATTTTATGCAACAAAGAAAATTAAAAAACATAGTGGGAAGGACTACTATTATATACAAAAATACTACATTAGATCATTAAAGAGGCATGATTAAGTACCCTAAAGCCACTGTCTCCCATATGCATTACAGTACAACCTTTAATTAAATAATATACTGCATTACAGACAATATATAGTGCACTTTTTCCTCCAATTGTAGATTTGTCACATATTACCTTGTAATTGTTTTTCGTTTTTAATTAAACTTAATTCTTATAATTCAGCTCTATGGAACTACTGACTTAAACCTTGTAAAAGATATTTTTTCCTATTTCTATGGTATTTACATTAATGTTTTCATGTATTGTAGCCAGGATTTTCAAAACAAACTCCACTGGGTCAGTGAATATTGAAAATAATGTAGGTAAAAACCACAATCTGAAGCAGTGCACTGGAACAGTCTGTCCCACACAACTTGAGAAAGCCCTTTTCTTGTGTATTTAAGGAACTTTATGCTTTTGGCAGTAAGGAACAGAGCAAGAATTCATCCAGTGACCCTTATATGGTGTACAGAAGCCTTCCCTCAATCAATTCTCACCTTGTCAGTGCCTTAGGAACCATCACAATGATGATGAGATAAAATGAGGAGACTGCAGGAATGGGGAGGCTCTTTCAAGAAAGTGCCTATCCAGTAGAGCTCCAAGTCCTGCTGAAAGGGTCCGGCTCCAGGAAAAGAGCTGTGAGGGACCATAACAGCTCACTCCCTTATGGTGCAATTTAGCAAGCATTGCATAATTATCTGGAGAAGGGGACAATGTGGAACTGCTTCCTTATTAGCAGATGTTATATTGTTTTCGATAGGAAGCAGGATGAGTGCACTGCATGGCTAATTTAGCTGCCTAAAATGTTAATTTTACAAGATTAGTAATAGAAAAGTGAACAAACAGCCAACTTATGCCTAAGCAGGATCTCAAAAAGGATTTAACTCAGTCACATAAAAAAAAAAGTTGATCAAATTCAAATTTCCCAGGAGCATTCAAAGACATTTCTCCTCAAGTGGGTCTATCTGCATGTCATATTTCAGGTTCCCAATGTAGCAGTACTGTTCCATTTTAATAGTGAGAAAAGCAGTATTTTCATTTTCATTCTCAAGTATTGCTGAACTGTTTATGTTCAAAAATTCTTCACAGAATATCAATGTGGGACAGAGGCAATGCCTTGATATTTCAGCCCCCAAAGGTGGAACTTACAGAACAATGCAAGATGAAGACAGAGACTTAGCATGGAAACTATTAAATAGCTCTAACTGTAATGATTGCAGCCACCCCTTACTACAATATAAACACATTTTTCTTTGATTTATTTATAGGCAGCTGTAGGCTGTTTTATACTGGGGGGACAGTGCAAAATAGCCACAGCACTCCACCAGAGTGTTTGGGCTCTAGACTGCAGATGAATAAACATTTCCAAAATATTGTATAGAACTAAAGTACTATCAGGACAACATGCTCCTTTAAATTTTCTGTAGGAATAACATGACTCCATAAATGATCTGAAGAAGAGTGTTATGCTGAAAACTTCTCTCATATCCACAGAAACCGGCCCAATCAAAGAGGTTCGCTCTTCTTCCCCTGCCCTCACAAACCTTAGTTTGGTACCCAGGGTGTGGAACAGGCAGCAGATGGGGATGCTAGAGGCAATGACCTAAGGGCAGGCAGGTTGACCAAAAGGAATAGAGAAGAATTTGGACACTGGGGTTGTTTTTTTTGCGGGGGGGGGGGGGGAAGAGAGTGGCAAGGAGGCACCCATAAGGTTGGGATGTTTGGGCATCCTAAAGACAGCAAACTTTTTTACTTGAGTTACATGTCACTATGCTAATACATATCAATGGACTATGTGAGTAGATCTGAAAGTTTTGCAGGGCGCAGCATAAACTCTCTTCAGTCCTTGCACACCCTTCCCAATCCCTCTGCACCCCAGCTTCTCCCCCCCCCCCATACGCCTCCAAGGCTCCTGCTGCCCATAGCCTAAGCACAACGCCCTCAGCACCCCTCCTACACACCCATACCCCTAAGGCCTCCCTCCCTTCTCACCTCAGCTGCTGCCCCCGCCTTACCTGCTGGGGGCGGACGCCAGGCTGCAGGGCTCTCATTGCAGCCTCGGCACGCCGCGGGCGGAGGGGAGCAGCGCTGCCAAGGGGCTGCGAGGGTCTGGGGCTCCCGGCGCAGGGCCCCGGAAGGCTGGGCTAGCGTCTAGGGCAGCCCCCGGGGAAAGCCGCGGGGAAGCGGAGCCCGAGAGGCATCGCTGCCAGGGGAGCGGGCAGGCAGCCGCCTTTGCACCCGCTGCGCGGTGGGAAGCGCCCGTCGGCTTTGATTGGCCGCGCAGGGAGGCGGCCCCGAGCTGGCAGAGGCGGATCTAACCAACCCCTGGGACTGGCGGGCTGCGGCCCCCGCCCGCGCCCCTCGGGGAGCCGGTCCGGTAACAGCGGGCAGCTGGTGAAACGCCTTGGGCCCAAGGAGAGCTCAGATTGGGCGGCGGCATCTCGTGAGGGTAATTACTGGGGGGGGGACACGGCGCATAATTAGCCAGCGAGCCGCTGTTTTCCTTTGCAACCTTGGACAGCTCCCGCCCTCCCGCACTACCCAGGCAGGGCGGTGAGGCGAGGGGACCGGTGTGAGCGGGGCGGCTGTCCGGCTCATGCGAGCATTTCGCGCCCTGCTCTGGCCTGGATCAAAAGGTGCAGAGGCTGCAATGGAAGAGCAGCCTTGGTTTGGGAAACTTCGAACATCCCAACACTTTTCATGGACAAAAATATTGATTGCTCCTGGCTGGAGAAGCAGGTATCAATCCCGCTTGCTAGAGAAACTGAGGCAAAGAGAAAACAATTCCAACTTGTGGCCTCATTTTCATAGGCTCCCCTACGGTCCGTCAGCAGAGCTAATGGAGCTCCCTTGGCCCCAGGCCAGCTCCCAGCTCTGCTGGCCAGTCCCCTCCACCACAGCTCTGCTGCCCTGGGGCCATCAGGCTGTCAGCCCAGGGCTGCTGCAGTTCCAATGCCCAGGGTCCCCCAGAACTCGGTTGCCCCAGGGCCGCTGGAGCAGCCGCAGCTCTCAGGAACTGACACTGTTGCAGTTCCAAGGTGCTAGGGCTGCTGCAGCTCTGGGGCTTCACTCTTGAGGGCTTCTGGGTTCCATTAGCCCAGGGCTGCCACAACTTCTTGGGTCCAGGGCCACCAGGGCTCAGGGCATTAGGACTGCTATGGCAGCTGTAGCTGCACTCCCCTGGGCTGCCAGGGCTCCGCTCCTTGAGGCCACCGGGGCTGCTGTGGCTCCGCTACCCTGGGATGACAGGAGCTGCCATGGGTCTCCTGCTCCAGAGCTGCTGGGCTCCACTCCTCAGGGCCACCAAGGCTGCTGCATCTCCGCCGGCCTGAAGCCTCCTGGGCTGCCTCAGCTCCGGTGCCCCAGGACCTCTGCAGCTTCACTGGCCCAAGACTGCTGGAGCTACTGCGGCTCTGCTGTTCCAGGGCTACTGATGCCAGCCCCCTGGCCACCCAGCCCTCTGGGTCTAGGGGCTCTCTGGTCCAGCAATAACTGTGGTCCTGCCAGACCAGATCCGGCCCAAGCACATTGATCTGGCCCACGGAGGTCCTGCTACTCCCAAGCCAATCAGGGAGGAGGAGCTCTAAGCGCTGCATGCAAGAGGGCAGGAAGTGAGAGACTTTGCACTCCTCTTGCCCCATCAGGGCCTGGGGGGAGGGGGAGGGGGAGGGAAAGAGCATGCAAAGTCTCTTCCTGCCCTGCCCTTCAAGGGGTTTGGCTCTGCTCAGCTGGTGGGTGACTTATGGGCAGTGCTCCCTTGCAGGGCAGGTGCAGACTTTGTGTGCTCCTCCTTATCCCAGGGCCTGATTGACCTGGAGGCAGGGGTGGCATTCAAAATTTCCTTCCACCACCAGGGGCATGGGTACCTAGAGTGAACTGCCAGCTGTTCAGAACAGCTGGCGGTTCTCTCTGGTGGAGGCAGGGGCAAAGACTTCACACGCTTCCCCCCTCCCAGACCAGTCCGGGTCTGTGGGCGGGGAAGCATGGGAGGGTCCTGGCTCTGCCTCTACCAGGGTGGCCCTGGGCCACTACAAAAATTTCCGAAGTGGCTCCAGTCAAACATTATTGCCCACCCCGATTTAGACAGACCAGCTGAACAGATAAAGTGCTTGAGAACATACCATGGGGAATAATTCTGCACTTTCAGGAAATTGAACAATGTAGACCTGGGGTCTGCAAGATTGCTAGAATTCTTTGAGAAGTAATCTTTGTAAATTTTGTTTTTTTAATTTCTGAGAATGAGTGGTCTGATTTTCAAGAAGTACCAAATCTCACTAATGTTACTGGTAGCTGAAAGTACCCACCACTTCTGAAATGTCAGGCCAACATCTTTTAATGAAGTTCTATAAATAGTAATGGGTTAACTCTGATAAAGTGGATTTGCATGAACTCCATTGCCATTACCATTACCAAGATCACAGTCTAGACCACAGTTATTTATATTATAACACTGGAGAGAACGTATGTTTTACATTACAGCTAAAATGGAATGGCATTGTATGGTACAATATGCTCAGCAGGTAACAAGTGCTCAAACTCAGACACTTGTTCTCTAATATAGTGACTGAAGTAATATCACAGGGTTTTTTGTGGTTGGTATTGTTTTATTGTTCAATAATACTGATTTATTTACATTCCTACTTTTAAATCCACAGTTTAGAACTCATACCTATGGCTTCAATTGTTTTTAGCACAAGATCTTTATGTCAAGTGTCAGAGAAAATTTCATTTCAAATCAGGAACTTGATATATCATACACACAATTTTCTCTGTTCTTAAATGCATTAATTTTTACTGCAAAGAGGTAAGATGATACAATCTTTCAGCCGCTTCATTTACCATGGATTCAGCTTATTTTTTCCTATTGTAAGTGGACCTTTCAACAGTCTTCAATAATTTGCTCCATTCTGTCCCCCACCATCTAAATTTAAAGCAAGAGTTGGTAGTTGACAATTATAAGCAAAAATATAAAGCACTATAGCATTATCTACATGGCTTTTTACTGCACTAGCTTCTTAAAAATTCTAGGAGCTTTGTGGAAGTTTAGTCAATTCTGAAAAGGCACAATACTTTCTGCACTCCAAGAACTCTAGTGACAACCCTTGTTGCCATCAGTCTGACATTTTCAAACTAGGCTGAAAGGCTGTTCAGATTAGGAAAAAAAAGTATATTGAGAATTGCTGCTACTGTAAGAAACTGCTGCTGGATGACAAATTTTCTAAGTGGGTCAATCAACTGTCCTTAAATATCCACACACATCAGAATCCCCATTCTCTAGCATGATACCATCTCTCTCGCTCTCACACACCTTTCATCTTCTGCTGCAAGTATATATCAAGGTCCTGTAAATGGGTAGGGAAGTCTCATTGACAGCAACTGCACAAATATGGGGCATGGTATAACAACAACACAGTCTATTCACAGCCAACTATTAAATTTCTCATAAAGCTGCTGACCTCTGGGATAGTTTTTGCTCCATGGTATTACATGAAAGAGGAAAACCTCTTTTTAAAGTAGAAGATGATTTTAATTGTATATGAAATATCCTCAATTTGGTCCACCTGTCTGGTTTCCTAAGGACAGCGATCCTGGAGAGCCAACCACTCTTGGTACAAAAATCAATGTAGAAATTAACAAAAATAAATTTGGTATTTCCTCCTGAAACTTTCACAGTGCAGTCATTTGTCCTAATCATCCACTTGTTCGTCTTGTGTGCCCACTATTTGTTGAGTTTTTAAATCTTCAGCTTGTTCATGATCTTCTTTAACTGTCTTCACATCACCTATTTCACCAGTTTCACTCTCTTCTAGCTCTCCCTGATTAATGTTTTCAGATGCTACTTGTTCTAGATCTGTTTCATCTATAAGTTCTCCCTGTACCTCTTCCATTTGTATCTGATTTACATGTTCAACATGTAGTTCCTCCACATGTACATCAGTACCTGTTTCAGTCTGAATGTGTTCCACTTCTACATAACTAATCTGTACCTGTTCTTGTAGGTCATCCATCTGTGCACCTTTTATTTGATTATCTTGAATCAGATCCGGATGCACTTGTTCCATGGTTACTTGTGCTGGATCTACTTGTACCTGAATTACTGGTAGCACGTGGACTTGCTCCACTTGTTCTATAATAGTCATTGATGTCACTGGTTCAGTTTCCATGGCTTCCACTGGAAGAATCTCATCTGTCACAATTCGTTCTGAAATGTTATGAATGTCATTGAGATGCCTTCTCAGTTCGCTGCCTTGCATAAACCACAAATCACAGAAGGTACAATGGTTGGGTTTGTCACCTGTGTGTATTACCAAGTGATCTTTAAATTGATCCCAGCTGTTAAACACACTATTACATACCTGAAACAACATGATGTAATATGTTAAACAATGCCAATAAAAATCTGATAAAGTACATTGTATATTCTGGATCAAGGTTTCAAACTGTTACCATGTAGTTCCTTGCTATTATGATTAAACAAGTTACATGGACATCAGCTAAAAGAAATCCAGGTTGTTAAAAAAAAAACTGGCAGAACTTGGGGTTAGGTCTAGGATTTACATTTTTTTAAGTGATTATATTTCAAGTTGCTAGTGCCTCTCTAAATCTGGCCTTACACATATACATAAAGTTGCAGACTACATTGACATGGATGAATTGAGGTGTTTTTAAATGTTCCTCAATTTGACAAAAATGTGCAATTCTTACACTGAATCCCTCTCCACCTTCAAAAATGGAGTCCCGTCTGGTAGCAGTCCCTGTCCACAGAGGGTCCAAGCTCCCCGGGGCCGGAGGCTGCTCCACCTCCCACAGAGCAGCCTCTGTCTGCGGAAAGCCTAGGCCTGCCATGGACAGAGGCTGGTTCCTGGCAGGTGGAGCACCCTCTGTCTCCACGGAGCTTGTACCCCCCAAAGACAGGGGCTGCTACCAGACAGAGGCTGCTTTGCAGCAGCCTCCTCTGCCTCCCCTGCACCGGGGGTAGGAGGAGGCGGCACTTGTGCAGGGGGGAACCGACTCCTGCTCTTCACCTCACTGCCTCTGATACAGAGGGAGAGGGAGAGGAGGAGGAGGAAGAGAATACATGTAGTCCACAAGATTAACCTATAAGCCTAGTCTTATACACAAAAACTACAATAAAAGAACACTGCAAAGTATTGACCAATATATGGTGGTTAACATACATATGTATATCATAGTATACAAAAACACATACATTAAGCATAAACAACATTAAGCACAGATTTTGTAGCAATTACATAGCCTCAATTTTCCCATAACACCTTGCATTAGCTGAAGTAAACTTTGGCTTAAATATATAGGAAAGTTGCCAGGAAGAGGGCATACAATTATTTTATCACAGCAACAGGTAGGCAGTTATTCTTGGGCCACTAGTGGAAAGAAGGAGGAGGACAAGACATATGATTGTTCTATCCTAGTACAAACCTAGAATGCCATCATGCCCTTTAATACTTGGAATGCATATGTTCAGAATAAAGAATTAAGGGGTACATCCCAGCATCAGAAAAAATGTGGCTGAAAGTTGACTGGTTAAATCTCGTCGTAGAGGATGTACACAGTAACTGGTTACTTGTAACCATGCAGGGTATAAAAAGGAAGCTTTAGGGAGCACACTTTCTGTGCAAGATAAATATAACAATGCTGCCCAAGGCAGCTTTCTGGAGACTAGTAGTGCATCAAAACCTTTTCCTGTACTGCATTCCTATTGGCTACTAGCAATAAACCTGAATGATATTGGTTATTTGGTCTCTTGACTACATTTCACAACAAAAACCAAAGAGTGGTCAAGTGACTATCAAAAAACCCCACATAATCAAAAGTTAGGAAATGCCAGAATTAAGGCTTACGTTTAATTCAGCTCCTCTGTTCAAATGTATTATGACACAGTCTTTAATTTCCACATACAGTAGACTTCCGATAATCCGGCACCTTTTGGACCTAGGTGGTGCCAGATTATCAGATTTGCCGGAGAATTGGGAGATCCCGCTACAGCTACACGGCTTAACAGCTGGTTGGGACACAATCTCTCTCCTCCCCTTTCCTTTTCATGTCTCCTCCCTGCTGTAACCTGATCCTCCTCCCCCTCTCTTCCCCCGACCCCTTTGCTGAAGCAAAACTCTCTTCTCCATACTGTAACATGATCCCACTTCCCCCCCAACCTTATGATCCCTCTGGTTACAGCCAGCATGTGTGCTGAGCAGCAGGCTTTTTAATCAGCTGGTCAGGAGCACTTGGCATTTTGATGCCAGAGTATCCGGAGTGCCAAACAACTGGATACCGAACTATCGGAGTTTTACTGTACTATGTTTACAACAGGACCCCCAACCTCATTTAGTGCAAAGGATGGACTAGTTCTGGAGATGTGTATAGTGTAAGATAATGTTATGTGTAAAACTTATCTAGCTTATTTGTTACAGAATTTGGAAGGTTTACAGTAAATAAGGCAGTAAAAGAAAAGATGGTATTATGGGTATGGCAGCTTAATGTTGCGTTTGTGAACTGAACCCGATCTCTGAGTATACCACTGAGTTTCTATGCAAAGCTGGGCAAATCACTTAAATCAGACTATTCACAGGTGGTTACTATATCCCTCCTTTTCTGGGAATCCAGCGTCATATCCTGAAGTCGGACTGCAGAAATGCTGAGCACATGGTGCTCCAACTGAAATCAATGGGAGGTCAGCTTTGAACAGGTGTACAATATTAAACACTGTGAAAAGCAAGATCCTAGTAGCTTCAGATTGGGCATCCAAAAATAGTTGATATGATAGTTTTGGCCTTTATTTCTTTGCCTGAGCTGTAAAATAGGGATAGTACAACCTCTCTCACCTCTCAAGAGTGTTGTAAGATTGCTTCATGAACATAAAAATCTCAGCTATTGTAGTGAATATCATCAAGAATCCTGTAAAGAAATGTATTAATTCCATATTCAAAGCAGGGCTTGTTTGAACAATATGCAGTAAATAAGGCTGAGGATCACACACTGATACTAAGCCTAAATAATGAATAGCTGCTCATTAAGTAAGCAACAATCATTTTATGCACTGAATGAGGCAGAGGTCTTGTGGGAAAATTATGTGATCATGCAGTTCAAGATCATAATGCAGGGCTACCCAGGGGCCACAATGATACTCCTAGCACATGCCGAGGGCTGCAACTTAGGTGTGGTTGCATATACATGCACATATATGCAAATAGCTTCTTTCACACTGAGGAGTATGAATACAAAGATTAAGGCAAGACAACATACAACACATAGGCCCCATTTAAGTCAGTTCTGCAGATATTAATAAAATGCAATATTTACCCGATTTCCACCTATATAACAGTACTTTTAATGAGCAATGAAAGTCCAGGAATTTAATTACTAAAACTCATCTCAACAGAAGACCATTATATTGACTACTTTTTGTTTTTTGGCTCCTACCGCAAACAAATGGGCCATGCGTTGAGTAGCCCTATCATAATGCATATTCATATGGAGCCAATTAAGAAAGCATAAGCAACCTTGATTCTGGCATATCCTAATTTGTGAGTGCTTTATAATGTTTTTCGTAAGTAATATCAGCTAAGACCTTTGAGTATTTATGGCATTTTTACCTATATTACACATATAACATAAGACTTAGCAAGCAATGAATCAATAAACTGCGCTTCAAGAGGACAGCAGCAAAACAAAGGACAGCAACAAATGTTCAGTAATATGTAATGAGTTCAACAGGACTCTACAAGTACTTAGTGAGGTGTGTGGTTAAGTGCACAGGGCTTTGTTTGATGTATCAGGTAGGGATGTGAAAGTGTAGCTGTTTACATTAGCTGATGAGCCTCAGCTCATCAGTTACTCCTAACAGTTACACGCAGCCCCTCCTGCTGCCTCTGTATCAGAAACAGTGACAGGAGGCAGGGCAGATGGGAGCTGGTGCTCACAGGGAGCCGGCTTAAAAGCTGCCCTCCTCCACAGCACTGGCTTCTGTGGAGCCACCTGCCTCCCCCCACCCTCCGCACGTAAACGCACACTGGCTCCCGCCTGCTCCCCAGCATGTAAACATGTAACTGGTGAAATTTACAGCAGTTACACATTTACAAAATTAAATGTATTTTAACATTCATAGTATCAGGGGCTTGATCTCTCTGTCTCCTCTTCAGCAAAAGGATAATGCTTATAGTCTACCTCTCAAGAATTGAGATGAATAATAAAACGTTTATGAAACTACATATTAATACTCTTTTTTTAAAATGACACTTATGGATCCAGACACTTCTTGTTTGAATATTATGACAGGGGGGTAGAAAGGAGGAAAGAACTCCCTTAAAAATGTTAATAAAACAATGCCTTACTTTTATTAAGTTGTTACAAAGTTGATTTGCACATTTACTGAAAAATAAGCTGTAGCTACTAGAACTTTATAGCCAGGATGTTCGTGAATACAGCAAATATATACATTTAGCTAGGCATGTTACAAAATTTTAAACCTAATCAAGGAAATTCCAGAAGGTTTCTACTTCTACTTCTCAAGGACAAACAAACATCAAGCAGATAAACCTCAAACACACTTTTAGGAAGAAACCTAATTGTGTAGGGTGCACTATAAGAACCATAAAGCTAGGTTATAAAGTTAACAATGAAAACCTTTGCTGTTTCTTAATTAGGGGTGTTAAATATCGATTAACTAATTGAATAGTCAATGGAATTTCCATTGACTATTCGATTAGTCGATATTTCCACCTTTGAAATATACAAGAGCCCCAGCAGGGAGTCCCCTGCTGATCCTAGGCTCCACATGGCATTTCAGTCTTTGAAATGCACAAGAGTCGAGAGGAAGCACCACCACTGCACCCTTGTCCTGACCCACAGAGCTGGAGGGAACCAGCTTTTAAAATGGCTTCCCCCAGCACCCCTTCCTCTTCCCTCCCTTGCTGCCTCTTTGTGATAGAGGCAGCAAATACGGGGGGAAGGGGGAAAGGGAAGAGACTAGTTGACTGTCCAATAAGTTTTGCTTATTGGATAGTTGACTAGTTGCTTACATCCCTATTCTTAAGATGACTTAAGTATCTTTCTATATATTTTAAATTTCTGTATCTAAATGAAATTTTCATCCAGTAACTGCCTGACATTGTTATATGAATAGTAACATGTTTTATATAGAAATATAGGAAAGTCATTTGATGCTAAATTAATTGGTAATATAAGAAACCGTTTAATTATAGATTTTTATATTAGGGAATTAATTTATGGCAGTGCACAAGCAAACCAAGTGCGGAAAGAGAAAATAATCATTCAAAAAACTGTAGGTCAGCATTTAAGCTCAAGATAGTCTAAAAATATATGTAATTTTAAAAGCCTGTTTTGAGAACTAAAAACTTGTATACAAAGACCAGAGTGTTTAGAAATGTTGAAAACAGACTTTCATTTCCTAGCTAACTCTTAAAAAAAATCTCTGCAAAAATGGACTGAATGAAAAGAAAGGGTTAAGAGTAAACTAAAAAAAGGTCTTTTCTATCGCAAGAACAACTGCACTTAAATAAACGCAGCATCTTTAGGAGCTAAAGATGTAATCTAAGCCATTGCTGACGGCATCAAGCAAATCAAAAGGTGACAGCCAACCAACCTTGTATCTAAAACAACTCAAATAGGAGTTTACTACCATTTTGTTGAAATAGGAAGACAAGCATTCCAGAGTACTCCAAACACTAGAAAGTGAGCAGCCGTTAGTCACACGCACCCTTGGTCTCCCTAATCAAGAACAGCACAGTATTCCACAAGCAAATTGCCATGTACAGACAAGAAAAACAGAGAAGATTCAAGATGTAACCAACCCAAGGAAAATCTCCCCAAGTCTTGGATTGGTGAGAGGAATTTAACTAAGACACTGTCAAAGGATTTAATTTAACATTTTTGTGATGCTTTTGTTGGAATACTGAAATGCTATTGTCACTTAAATACTAGCAGTTCCTCACTACTCGAGTGGTTATACTGTGTGTTCCTGAATAGGAGACAAAACAGTGGGATTCAATTGCATTTTGGATTTTTAATATTCATAAGTGGCTTGTTTTAACACAACTCCTTAAATGGCTTATTCTAAGTAACTGATGTATATACTTTTTATAATTTCATAGAAAGTAGTTAGTATTGCTTACTTTGCTAACTGTAAACTGGTTAATTATTTATTAATAATAAAAAGGACACCTGCCCTGAAATATTTTTTTGCCTATTTAAAGACAGCGAATTAATAGATGGGGGCCCCAACTTCCAACACAATCGGGTCCTGGGGAAGCGTTGCAAGTCAAGGGCATCATAACTCGAACTTGCATTTACAATAGGCGCTGAGCGCTGTCGGGGGTAAGTTGGGGGTTTTACATCACTTCCGGACTTATGAAAATGGTCGTAAGTGCAGTGGGTCACAACTTGGGCTGTCATAAGGCGGGGGGTTTCCTGTAGTTCTAAGAAACAACATACTTGGGTCTAAGAAACAACATACCAAAGGCACCTCCCAGAAGTGGTTCACTCTCAAGGACATAATCTCTGTTAAAAGGTCTCTCTAAATAGACATAAAGTAGTCATTGTAATGGAAGTAACCACTTTATCATTCATGTTCACTCAATTTGAGTTATTTAAGGTTTCCTCACTCTTTGTTTATAATAAAATAGCCATGATTAAACACTATGATGGCTTGAATGGTCTTAATAATGGTGTCTACTAAGTTATGCAAAAGAATACTGTGACTAAACAGTAGAAGCCACTCTCTGGTGCTGGCAGCAAGAGAAACAATTATTGAGAGCTCACCTTACTTCATTTCTTACTTCTCTAAACTACGCAATTTTAGTAGTTTAAAAAATAAAATTACTTCGTATCCAACAGTTTCAGTTTCCCCTCCCCTGCCCGAAACTCTCCCCTCCTGTTGCTTTAATTACATACCTGACATTCATACAGCTTCTTTCTTCCTTTTTTAGCTCCAGCACCAGATTGACAGGCTGTCAAATGACATTTGAGCGTGCTATTTCTAGCAAAACGTTCATGGCAATTTGGACATTCAAATGGTTTTTCACCTGTTAAGACAGATAAGAATTTATAGACATAGAAAAAAAATCAGTTTTACTGGAGTTGGACTTTTTGCAATTATATAAATTTTAAATAGAGAAGTGGGGTAAAAATAATTTAAATAAAAATTAAATAATTAATTTGTAGTAACTTGGTAAATATAATTTAAAGATTTGGATATAAGCTTTTAAAGATGTAAGAGATGTTCACTGGGATTGTTCTAATAGAAACAGCCACTTCATCTAATACTTTTTTTTATATAAACCAAAAGGGCAAAGAAAACAATGGCTGAGTTTGTTCATTTTTCCACAGCTTGGAATTACTATGAATTTGACATAACTAATAATTACATTTGAAATGGAAACACTCATTTTTTATAAGGTTATATTCAAGTATTATCTTGATTTGCTGAAATGAAATATAAGCTGGAACTAATAACCATACAGAGTTCTGCATTACTCACTCATATCCAGTTTAATACATAGGCATATTCATCATGTACCACAAATTATGAAGACTGTTTTTTGTTTTAGAGTTACATGAAGTCGGTATGGATCCTCCTAAAAAATTGATTGAAACTTCCCAGAAGGAGATCTAGATGCTGTCATAGGCAATTTATTGACATCTCTCAATATGCAGCCATAATCAGAAAATAAGACACACTGAGAAGGCAGCAAAGAGAGAGAGAGAGTGTGAGTGAGAGACAGTGTGTGTGTGTCTGTGTGACAACAGCAGCAACATATCCCACAATGGGTCATCCTAACCTTCAATGCTGCAGATGGTTTGGTCAGCTCATTTCCAACCAGATGAAGCAGAAACAATCCAGTGAAAAGCAGTGAATAAAAACATGATTAGAGACTTGCACAGCAGGAGAGATTGAAAAGATGGCTGTTATTTAGCATGGAAAGGATAAAAAAATTAGAGAAGCTAGGATTGAATATATAAATGAACATCAGCCTCAAAGAAGGTACAAATCAGGATCTCCTATTTGTCTCTCTCATCATACAGAAGTGAAATTATATGCATGCAATAAAGTTAAAAAGCAGAAAACATTAAAATTAAAATCAGAAGGTATTTTCTGAAACTCAATAGATAATTGCATGAAACTCTCTGACAAAGTCTAGTTTTCAATAGTTCACCATCAAACTAGAAAGATGTATCCACTGGGGTGCTGTAGGAATCTTATCCAGAGGCTGATAATATTCAATAGTTTCATTCATGACTTGGATAATGATGTTATGTTCTTATGTTCTTATGTGGAGAGTACATCTGCAGATGACACCAAGCTAAGAGAGGTTGCTAGCACTTTGGTTCAGGATTAGAATTCAAAATGACTCTGACAAAGAGCGAATTGGCATGAAATCAACACAATGAAATTCAATAAAGAGGAGTGCGAACTACTGCACTTGGAAGGAAAAATCAAATGCACAAACACAAATTAGGGAATAATTCATTAGCAACACTATAGCTAAGAAGGACCTGGGGATTATGGTGGCATACAAACTGAATGAGCCAACAATGCGATGCAGTTGTGAAAAAAGACTAAAATCATTCTGGGGTGTGTTAATAGGAGAGTCATACCTAAGAAATGGCAAGTAATTGTTCCACTTTACTCAGCACTGGTGAGGTCTCATCTGGAGTAATGTATCCAGTTCTGGGTACCACCCTTTAGGAAAGATGTGGACAAATTGGAGAGAACCCAGAGTAGAGCAACAAAAATTAAAACTGTTTTAGAAAAGAAAAGTTAAAACAAACAAGCATGTTGAGACTTGAGAAAAGAAGATTGAGAACTCGTAACAGTCTTCAAATAAGCTGACAGCTGTTATGCAATTGATCACTGTGATAAAATTGATCACAGTCCTCTATATCAGTGTTTCTCAATCTTTTTGATATGGAAGATTGTCCTGCTACCTTCCTAAATGGTGTCAGGGAAATCTGAGGGACCAATGCTGGTCCATGGACTGGTCACTGATATAGAAGACAGTGATTAATTGCTCTTGTTATCTTTAGAGGATATGGAGAAGTAACGGGCTTTATCTGCAGCAAGGGAGATGTAGATTAGATCTTAGTAAAAAAAAAAAAAATTCTAACTGCAAGAATAATTTAATTCTGGAATAGGCCTCCAAGAGAGGTTTTGGAATTTTGTCCTTGGAAGTTTTTTAAGAACAGGTTAGGCAAACACCTGTCAGGAATGGTTTAGGTTTACTTGGTGCTGCCTCAGTGCTGGAGGATGAACTAGATCAGTGTTCTCAAATATAGTCATTGCATTGCAGGGTATTTTTTGTGGCCTTGTGCATGGTGATTGAAGGGGGCAGAGAAGCAGTGGCCCCTCCCCAGGTTTGCCAACAGAGGCTGGGCCCTGCCCAACTCTGAAGACACAAACTCTGGAGGAGCAGGCAGCAGGTGAGTCCCCCACTTTCCTGGGAGCAGTGAAGTCTGGCTTCATCCTTGCGGTGGTGAGCACCAGGAAGGCTGCAGGTTGTAGACACACAGCTTTGGGTTCCAGCCAGGGGTCTTGGGCACTGCTGTGGGCCCCAGGCTCCATTTCCCAATGAGGTAATTGTGGGCTCCAAACCCTCCTCCATCTCACTGGCTCTCTCACTGCCTTCGCTGTCCCCAGACTTCAGCCATCTGGTAGGCAGGTTCTGTCCCCTGGGTACAGAGATTTAAGCTTGCCCTGGCCTTGGCATCCAGCCACAGGGCTTTGGGGTCAACTCTGGTATCTAGTCATAGGGCTTCAGGCTGGGGACGTTGGCATGGGGCTTCAGGTTCAGCCCCCAGGCTTGGCCTCTGGTCTCGGGCTTAGCCCCAAACTCCAGCCCCATGGCAGCAGGTGCTTGCCCTGAGCTCACCTCCTCATTGTCCCAGCAGCTTCTGGTTTCCCAGTCTCCCTCATCCATTCCTGCACAGCCCCTGATGCCTCCCTACCCACCTCCCATCCGGGGCTTAATTTTTCACCAGGGTTGAAGAGGCTGAGTAAGTCTGCTGTGAAACGTTATATTTGTATGTTGTTAATATCACTTTTTACCACAGACTTAGTAGCTTGCTGGGAGGCTGTGAAAATTGCTATAAACATACTTTTCAAAATAGGAGACTTACTAGCTAGCAAGTCTAAAAATAATAAGCAACCAAAAAAGCAATAAAAACAACAACAAAAAAGACAAAGCTCCTTATGTGTGTTTCTATTCTGTTTAGATCCAGAAGAAAAAAAAATAGAGACAATTGTACATTATTGTAACTGAGTCTGCAAAAAACCCCTACATAATTAAATTACAATAATTTGGACTTAATTTTAGAACAAACAAACAAGTATTTTAGGAAAAACTGTCAAAGAGGCCACCCACAGAAGTTGGTAGCCATACTCTGAGGCCACCAAAAATTTTGTCGAGATAATCCCTGAACTAGCTATCCTGTCAAGATCCCTTGCAGCCCTACATTCCTATAATTTGATAATTGAAGCACAGTGTTCAGTAAAATTTCAAAGAGAAATATACAATAGCATTTGCAGTTACTCTTGCTGGAAATGAAATTAAAATAACTATCAATTGTTTGGCAAAATATTCAAAAGCACTTAAAGTGATTTGGGAGCGCAAGCCCCAGTGAGCACCTAAATCACTTTTGAAAATGGGATTGAAAACCATAGTAAAATATTATTAATACAAAGAACATTAAGTACAAATACCTAAAAATAATAAAATCTTAATGCTCATAGAAAATTAAAATGAACTGTTGGAATCTAAGCTTCAGGGGTTAGCCAAGTTAGTCCGTACAGGACAAACTTAAAAAACAACAAATGGTCTGCTAGTACTTTATAGATTTACAAAACATGTAGATGGTATCATGAGCTTTCATGGGCACAGCCCACTTCTTCAAATGACCAGAGCTGGAAACTATTCACCATTAACATACAGGCAGTCCCCGGGTTACGTACAAGATAGGGACTGTAGGTTTGTTCTTAAGTTGAATCTGTATGTAAGTCGGAACTGGCGTCCAGATTCAGCCGCTGCTGAAACTGATCAGTTTCAACAGCGGCTGAATCTGGACGCCAGTTCTGACTTACATACAGATTCAACTTAAGAACCCCAGGGGTCCCCAAGTCAGCCGCTGCTGAAACTGATCAGCGGCTGATTCCAGGAAGCCCGGGGCAGGGGCTTCCTGTAGTCAGCCACTGGTCAGTTTCAGCAGCGGCTGACTTGGGGACGCCTGGGGCAGAGCAGCTGGGGTGCTGCTGGGTTGGTTCAGTAGCGCCGCCGCTCCTCGGCGCTACTGGACCAACCCAGCAGCACCCCAGCTGCTCTGCCCCAGGCGTCCTGATTCAGCCCCTGCTGAATCTGACCAGCAGTGGCTGAATCAGGACGCCTGGGGCAGAACAGCTGGGGTGCTGCCCGGTTGGTCCAGTAGCGCCCAGAGCGGCGCTACGGGACCAACTGGCAGCGCCCCAGCTGCTGTACCACAGGTGTCCGGAGCAAAGCCATGGAGCACGGGGGCAGCGGGACAGCCCAGACGCGCCGTGGCTGTCCTGCTGCCCTCGGGCTCCGTGGCTTTGCTCTGCTTTGCTCCCCCGTCCCCCTGGTCTGCAGACCAGGGGGATCGGGGGGGGGGGGGCCGCAAAGCAGAGCAAAGCAGAGCCAAGCCGCGGAGCGCGCGATCAGCTGACAGCCCAGATGCGTCTGGGCTGTCAGCTGGCCGGGCGCTCCGTGGCTTGGCTCTGCTTTGCCCCCCCCCGTCCCCCTGGTCTACAGACCGGGGGGGGGGGGGGGGCAAAGCAGAGCCAAGCCTCGGAGCGCATGGGCAGCGGACAACCCTGTCCGCTGCCCACGTGTTCCGCCGCTTTGCTTCCTCTCCCTGGTCTGCTGGAGACCAGGGAGAGGAACGGCCCCGTTCGTAACTGCGGATCTGACATAAGTCGGATCCGCGTAACTCGGGGACTGCCTGTACAATTCAAATTCCAGCATCTCTAACATTCAGACAAGCATGGCAATGGATCCAAAGAGTTGGACACATTATCTTTAGCCTAAATATTCTCTTATACAGGGGGACTGGAAACCCCAGAGAAGCAAGGAATTGGCCTCAATAATTTGATCACTATTCACCTTTGGCCCAAGGAGTGATATGTAGGGTATCTGTTGCAGATCAGAGATCATCTGTTCCTATGCCTCATGCCAACATTGCATCTGGGGCCCTGTGTTTCCCTCGGTTCCCTGGCAGCCAAGTTTCACCAGCCTCGCAGGTTACAATACTGTGCTTAGCAGAAACAATGTCAAGAGGGAACGTGGGAAAGGAGAGTAAGTTCCAGAGTGGAGACCAAGACCCAAATAAAATCAGGCCAGACATACACTTTAAAGTTCATGTGTAATCCAATCTGAAACCTAGACTCATTTACATATGTGCCCAAAACAAACCACTGCTCAGTAAGTGGGCCGTCTTGTTCTATTATCGCTGAATTTCTTTATCAGTGTTCAAGTACATTTTTATGTACAGCATACAGCAGTAACCATCTCAAAAGAACATCATGGATGACTGTGGCAAAGTCTAATGCCGCCTCACCCCCCAAATAGTTTGCAAGCTGCTTGTCAAGTGAAACTAGACCAGTGCTCTTGTTCATTCCTACTAGGAACTCACAGCGCAGACAAGAAGTCCACAGGACACCTCAGTAACAAAAGAGTGGCCAAACTTCCTTAAATAGGACATTTCTTTCTATTGTTTCACCCAACATACAAGCATACTTCAATCATATCCAGACTGGGTTTCAGCAAATCAGTTTTAATTGAATGGCAGCTGATTGATTTGAGACAACACTTGATCTTTGTCCATTGCCAGGATGAACTGCCCCAAGCAAGTAGCTAAATACATTCACTTTTTGTTTAAGATTAAATATGCATTCTTTTGTATTTTGTATCCAGTAAGTTACTTCACACATATTTAAATTAGTGGAAAGTTGTTGGTGAATCCACTTATTTTGGATTTCTCACAAATATACCTGACACTATTTATAAAGTAGAGTTTTTAGGAATATTAATTGAAGTTATCACAAATGGTCAGTTTTCCCCATATGGACAATCTTACCCAAGTTTGACAGAGTTTGCCTGGTGAACTATGATTACAATACAGATTCACTACTGAAGTAGAAACAGAAACTGATTATTGTACTTCATAAAGTCTAATCTTTGTTACAGTATCATTAGCCCTCTCCACCATCTTGAATACAACCCATTTCCCAAAAGAGAAATTTTTGGGATCAATGAAAGTTCCATTTGCAGATGACTTACAAGTCCTCAGAGCAAGCAAAATAAGTTACAAAAGCTACATTTTTTGATCCAAATAAATAACTACTCTTCTTATTTGAAGCATACTGATTCAGCCATGTTATACATAAATACATTGCTCTAATTCAGTGGTTCCCAACCTTTTCAATCTGTTAAAATTTTACAGACCTCCCCAAGGGGAGAGGTGGGAAGCGGTGGCCAGCACATCCCTTGGCCCGCACTGCTTCCTCAGCTTCCACCTCCTCTGTCCCCTGCCCATTCATGGAGGATACGGTGAGGGGGCTCTCATGGCCAAAGGCAGCTCCTGCACCAGCACTCCACCGTTGGCTGGGCACGGAGGCCTGGGGGAGAAAAAAAAAGGAAAGGAAAAGAAAAGTAAGGATCAGGCCCACTGTGGGGACTGGGAAGGAGGAGAAGGCTGGAGTGTAAATGGCAGCACAAGCTGGCAGTGGGACGACACACAGTGCATCCTGGGGTATCAAGATCCCATCCTGAGGGAGGGAAGTAGCGTGCGTGCAGCCAGTCACGAACAGGGAGTCCTGGGTGAGAATTGCCTGGCAGAAAGTCCCATTCCCGCGGTAGGCCTGATCCTTACTTTTTTCTTTTTTTTTCCTTTCCTAAACTTTCCACGGACCTCCAACATTACCAACATGGACCCCCAGGGGTCCGTGTACCACAGGTTGAGAACCACTGCTCTAATTCAATGTCTCTTAAAGTGGTCTGCGAAACCACTTTGAGAAACATGTTAACTGGCTGCTCCGGATTGTTTACTTACTAGCGCCACAGTCACGGAGCCTCATGGCTGCCACAGGCTCTGTTTCACCAGTGGCAGCCAAAGGGAGCCATGGGAAGTAGACACCCAGCCAACGCCGCTTCTCACAGCTCCTCTTGGCTGCATATAGCGAAATGAAGCCAATGGAGCCACGCGGACCACTTTGAGAAACATTGCTCTAATTTAACCCAGTACAAGTCTATTCCATTGCAATTTATGATGGACAACTGAAATATCATTTTTTCTTCACCATCACAAATCAGGATAAAAGAGAAGATGAGTATGTGGATTCTTTTTTCTGGTCAGGTATATTACCATGACAATTTAAAAACAATAATTAGTCTGGTGGCACCTTAAAGACTAACAATTTTTTTATGGCAACTCACTTTATCAGATGCACAAAAGGAAAGAAAAAAAAATAGCAGAAATACAGAGATGAGAGAGTGTTACATCAGAGCTAATTCAATCAGGGTGATATAGATAAAATGAGAATACTTAAAGTGGAAAATACTTATGGTAATGAGAGAATCATTCCCAATCTCTATTCAGACCCATTCCGATGATGTCAAATAGAATCTGAATGGGTCTGAGCACAGACTGGGAATGGCTCACTCATTATCTTTAGTAATTTTCCACTTTATGTATTCTCACCTTATCCACAACTATCCACAACATACCAGATATTTCTGCCGTCTCACCAAATATTGTCCTTAAAGGTATCATGAATATTTTCTGAGAGAGAAACCTATAATCAGTTTCCACAGAACTTGGTCTTAACACATGAAATCTATCCCACTATGGAAGGGCCTACAAAAGCCCACTGAAGTATCTGTTATGCAGTGGGTGGTGGCAAAAGGATGAGGATGAAAATATGTGCAAAGGGAGCCCTCTCTATGCTACCTGGACATGGAAAAGGTTTTCCCTAAACCTTCCTACATTAGTTGTGCATAGACAGGAGTGAGGCCACTATTTCAGTGGCCAGGAATCTCACATATGTATGCAATGATGTTTTAGTTCAGAACCTAGAATAGTGCCCTTGGAAGATCTGTGCTGCTATCCAAACGAGTAGCCCAGTAACAGATTAGTGTGTAGACACGGGGTAAAGCAGAGGTCACCAACCAGTAGATTGGGATCTACTGGTTGATCTTGGAGTCTCTGACAGGTGATACTGAATGGTTTGGCTGGGAAGCTATCAAGTGCAGGCACTTCAGATGCCCCTCCACCCACTGCCCTGCTGCTCCTGCCCTCTGCCTTGGAGCTGCCCCCTGGGAGCCTCCTGCTTGCTGTGAAGGCTGTGGGAGGGAGGGAGGGGATTGATATCAAGGTGACCTCCCTGCCTTAACTCCTGTGCCCTATCTCTACGTAGAGAGAAGGGGATGGAGGGAGCTTGGCAATGCAAATCTCTGTAACTCTCATACTCTGTGTGTGTGTCTGTCATTCTCACGAACACACACTGTCCTTTCCTTTCATCTCCCGACCCAACACATATGTGTGTTGGGGTGGAGGTTGTTGTTGTTACTTCTGTTACTGCTAGCAAAGTGGTTTATTTTTAGTTTTGACTGACCTGTTCATTTCATCATTTTCATTTCTCTTACACTTAAATTTAATTCTTTTAGTTCTAAACTATCCATGATTACTACTCCTGGGAATGGCTGGCATGTCCCTGCAGCCCCTGAGAGAGGCAGAGCAGGGGGTCTCCACATGCTGTCCTGGCCTGCAGACACCACTCCTGCAGCTCCCATTGATCAGTAATGAGGAACTGCGGCTAGTAGAAGCTGTGGGCTCAGTGCTTGTAGATGAGGGGCAGCACGTGGTGCCATGGAGCCATTGCTGCACATGCCAGCTGCTTCCAAGAGTGGTGCAGGGCCAGGGCAGGAGTAAGCCTGCCTTAACCCCACTGCTCCTCCACCCGGAAGCCATCTCAGTTAAATGGTCCCCAGCCACAGCCTGCTTCCTGAACCCATCCCAGCCCTGAACTTCCTCCTGCACCCAACCTCCTGCCCCAAATGTGAGTCCTCATGCACCCAAACTCCTTGCCAGAGCTTGCACCCTGAAACCGCTCCTGGACCCCAATCCTCCACCCTGGGCTAAGCCCAGAGCCCCTCACTCACTCCAAACCTCTTGGCCCAAGAACAGAGCCTGCACCCCAGCCTAGTGAAAGTGAGTGAGGATGTGGGAGGGAAGGTGAGCAGGATGAGGCCTTAGAGAAGGGGTCGAGCAGGGGCACAGCCTCAAAGAAGGGGCGGAAAGGAAACAGGGCAAGGTTATTTGGGTTTGAGGTAGCTTTTACATTGCACTTAAACTGAAAAAGCGATCTTGTGGTTAAAAAGGTTGGAGACCACTGGGGTAAAGTTACAAATATACATAAGTGTTTGAAGGACCGAGGCCCATACAAATTATTATATGCTCTGAGGGCTAATATAGTGCTCAGTTAGTAATAAAAATGTTACTCTTCATATCAGGACCACAAGCAGCATGATAGAAGCACTTACAGCTCTCTGTATGAGGCGAAAAATGAAGAAGTGTAATTTAAAAAGCAAAAAAGCTGTCTTCTGTACTGATCCATTGTGATCTAAAAGCCACATTCTGATCTTAATCTCATAGGCTTTTTATCAGTGTAACTCCCCTGGGTTAAGTAATCACATTCCAAGTGTAAAAAGAGAGTTAATTTTCTACTGTATGCTGTCTATATTTACATAAATTGCTTACCCAAACTACTATATTATATTAATAGGCATTTAAGAATTTTCTGCTGGTTTATGATACAGGTTTGCTTAGTGGAATTTTTTTCATATTAATTTTCTACCTTTTTGATGAACTGGAAGTTTGTTTTCACAAGTTTATTCCTCAAACAGATACTTGTTTTTCAGATGATTGTCACTCTTTCCATTTATTTCTTTAGAAAGCTTATTTTTCAGTAGGTGGCTAAGTGAAATTTGTGAGTCAATATTTTAAGTTGCATTCCCGAAGATTTATATTCACTGCTATATAAATGGATTATTCACATTTTGTCACGTGATGCCCAGCATTTCTAGTACTCTTTAGTTTCATGATTCTATGTAGCATTAGAAATATAATATTTGAAACAAATCTTGCACACACTCCCCTCTTACATCCCCCAAGCCCACAAAATAGGAAAACACAAAACTGAAGTAATAGATGTATACTAGAAATACAAAAATGTTACCTGTGTGTTTCCGAAGGTGCTCTTTAAAATGTCCAAAATGGTCAAACTGTTTATCACAGTACTGGCATACATGTATTTTTTTGCCAGATCTTTGCTTCTTGCTGGCTCCACCTTCATCAAGGTGGTAACAGGTGAGGTGCTGTTTCAATGCACTCTCTCGTAGGTACCTTTTATTGCATATGTCACATTTGTAACTCTCAGTGGAGTGTGTTTTCATGTGTTCCTTAAAATGGTAAAACAATTTAAACGAACGGTTACATTTCTCACAGTGGAATAAATTGTTCACGTGTGACAGCTGAAGTTCCACAATTTCAATACCTTCTACCTGTTTGCATGTAGGATCAGCTGCATTGTCACCTTCTTCTTGGATCTGGCATTTTCTCTCCCCTTGACGGTACTTGCTGGTGATATCTGCCAAAAGAGCCAAAGCAGACTCATCTGACGTACCCGTAGTCTGTATATACTTTATAGACTGTTCTGCAGATGCTACTTCTTCAAGGGCTTCAATGCTGTCATCTTCTACTTCAATTGTCCCTTCAGCAATCTCCACCTCAATTTCAACAGGCTCTGATTCTGCAGATGGCAACGTTTCTGTGATGACATTGGAGGTTTCAGCTATCTTCCTCTTTTTGGGTTTACTTTTATCTTGTGTTTTATTTGATTCTAGTGGTGCTGAATTTTCTTTATTCCTGTAAAGTGTGTGCAATATTAAATAATAAGGTTCCAAAACTACTGATACAATAATTCCTGCAATATATAATTTACACAAGATCATTTAAAATCTATCTTTATATATTAGAGGTTTGTGTCTATCTGTGAGTCTTTTCAAGAACTCCCCTTAAATGGCAAGATCCATGATCACCAAATTTGGTAAGCAGCTTCCTCTTCTCCTAACTTAAAGCAAAGTCAGGGTTCGGTTGTGCCAAGACAACCAAAAGACCCAAGTAAGGGACTATTTTCCATAACATGCAAAGGGAGGTGCTGCTGTATAGAAAGACAATACCAAGAGTGGCCACTGGGGGGCAGTGAGTCCACAGGGGAGGACAATCCTGCTGAGCTGGGGGCAGCTGCAACCCCAAGGGAGTAGCCAGCAGGGCTGGGGCTCTACCATCTTGACTGCCAGAACACTGGATAAGTAACCCCTTGCCCCAAATCCTTCCCCTTTCTCCCAGCCCTTGGCCACAGTGCTGGGGGGCCAAAAGGGGAGGAGGGGAAGGCCCCAGGTAGCTGGGAAGGAGCTGGGTGGAGAGAAAAGGCTTGTGCCAAATGGCACTTGCCAGCCCTGACCCCTTCTTTACCTCCAACCTTCACTCTTCCCCTGCTCCCAGCCTCCTGCACTGCCCCTCCCCCCCGATATTCCCAGGGCTCTGCTCTGACTCCTGCATCCCCCATATCACCAGCTCCCTGCCCTGAAGGACCCCCTCAACACTGGGTAAATCTGATAGTATATAATAAAATCAGTAATAAACTGAAGGGAATCCATGTTCTGAAACTCTCTGCAGATGGTTACAACATAGATTCAGGAATGAATTAATTCTTAAACCATAAACCTTTTTTGAACCTTCTGAGCTAATTGAGTGTGGTCTATAATGGAGGATCTGGACCTCTCTCCTGATGTTATAATCAAGTGAGTAGACCAAGGTGTTGCTTTTTAAATATTCCACCCATTCTGGCCCATCAGAAACCAATCAGCTTCACTGGTTAGTAAAAAACTCAGACCCTGGAAAAAGCTGTAATTAAGGCTTCAGTGGAGAGAAACTCCAATGGGGGATGGAAACAAAGTGACACCTCACATAATATGGCAATAATCCTAGGACTACATACGTGAAAAAGAGGTGAGGAGAGAGAACTCAGTCTGCCTCTCTTTGGAGAAAGCATGAAGCTGAATCTCTGACAGGGTGGTAAAACAAGAGCGATATCTTTAAACATATAAAATTGTCCACCTTCTTTGTATCTGAGCTAAGGTTTAACTCTAGAGATGCTGAGAAAACAGTATAATTCCACTTTTCTCTCCATTTTAGTAAGTTGTTTTAGTTACTGTGTGGCTGCGTCTAGACCGGCAAGTTTTTCCGCAAAAGCAGTTGCTTTTGCGGAAAAACTTGCCAGCTATCTACACTGGCCGCTTGAATTTCCGCAAGAACACTGACGATCTTGTGTAAAAAAATCAGTGCTTCTTGCGGAAATATTATGCTGCTCCCGTTCGAGCAAAAGTCCTTTTGCGAAAAGGGCCAGTGTAGACAGCTCAGATTTGTTTTGCGCAAAAAAGCCCCGATCGCGAAAATGGCGATCGGGATTTTTTTGCACAAAAGTGCATCTAGATTGACCCCGGAGGCTTTTGCGCCAATCTAGATGCTCTGTTCCGCAAATGCTTTTAACGGAAAACTTTTCCGTTAAAAGCATTTGCGGAAAATCATGCCAGTCTAGACGCAGCCCCTATGTATTTCATGCATTTTGTCCCAAAAAAAAAAGAACACACTGCACTTGGGAAGATACTTGTGAAAACTATACATCCTTCATTCCAGCACCATGAACAAAGGTATTGGAGCCAGAAACATCAGGCTGCTGTACATGAACACCAGTGGACAAGGCAAAAGAATCCAACAGGAGATGGTGGTGGTAGGAACTGGTTTGCAAGGCGTGTTGTGCAAAACCCATTTTATTATACTCTGTGCATGACTGACAAGTCAATTAGTAACTCTGGTGTTCGTAACTCTGAGATTCTGGTGTAGTAATATTAACTTTATATTTTTTCCATATGAATAATCTTTAGCAGCTATTAGCAACATAAGTAACTTTTTCTCTTTTAAAAAAATATGCACTAAATGTGAAATACAGACCTATGCAAAGTGCCAGCACAAGGACTTTAGTTCTCAAAATAGGAACTGGGTGAAATTTATGTGGTATCTAGTAGGGATGTAAACAACTAGTCAACTACCCGATAAGCAAATGCTTATAGGATAGTCGAGTCGACTAGTCGCTTCTCACCCCCCTTACTGCCTCTATCAGAAAGAGGCAGCAAGGCGTGGGGGGGAAAGGAGTGGGTACTTTAAAAGTGGCAGCAGCAGGTGGAACCTGGGGCCAGAACCCGGGCGCCATGCAGCGTTGCTGCTTGGAAACACCACATGCAGCACGGGGTCAGCTGGGGCGCCCGGCGTTTCAAAGCGGCAGCGCTGAGCAGAGCCTGGGATCAGCTGGGGATTCACCTGCTAACTCTGGGCTCTGTCTGGCACTGCCGCTTTAAAATGCTGCAAGTTGCCCCAGCATCAGGCTTCTCGCCGCATTTCAAAGCAGCAGCACCACACGGAGCCTGGGGTCAGCGAGAGAGTCCCCTGCTGATCCTGGCCTCCTCATAGCGCTTTCGCCTTTGAAGAGTAGCAATAGCTTTTGAAGTGTTGCTACACTTCAAAGGTGGAGGTGTCCTATCAACTAATCGAAATTTAACATCCCTAGTATCTAGGCCTAGTCCACACTTAGTTGTATACTAATTAAACTATTTTGGTTGCTCTGAGAAGAGAGGGGTTATGTCCCTGCATTAAGTCCATATAATAACACAGGGGTGTTGGCATGGTGGAGAGTTAAAATGGTACTTCCTTACCACAATCCTAGTTCCTGGCAGCCCATCCTGCAAGTAAGAAGCCAGGATAAGGAAGAGTATTCAGCTCTCTTACAAAGCAGTAAAGAGCAAAGGTCAACCCATCCCTTCACCTTTAATATAAAATGTTACTGAGGGCTTAAAGCCATAATATGATGCATTTGTACAGCACATTTCACTTGAGAATATACATGTACTTCATTTTATTTGATACAGCATTTAACTAATACAATCCACATAAATTTGAAACCAAGATCTTAGAAATGCCTGAGCTTTGTAGTATGACTTGAAGCTCAAAAAATGCAGGTTCTAGCACTGGCCTTGGCAAGAGGTTGTCAGCAGGTCAGATCTGGCCCACTTGGCTCTTTCATTTGGCCTGCAACAGCTCCCAGCCCTGCCACCTAACAGATTGCCTGGGAGCCTCAAGCCCTTTCAACTCCTGCTATTTAAAGGCCCTGTGCCTTCCACCCGAGCCCCCATCCCTTCTGGGGAGGTCTGCAACCAATTCAGAAACTTAAGTAGCCCCCCTTAAAAAATTATTGCCTACCCCTGTTCTAGCAGAGCTGTGAGTAGCATCTCCTCACCACACTTCTCCTGCATTTAAGTCAAGGGAGTTCAGCTCATTGTAACATTTAGAGCTGTGCAAAGAATGGGCTTTTGGCAATTCTGAACATTCAGAAAAAATATCAGTTCAGGTTGAACAAAAAACACTCTCTCAGAACTTTCAGTTAATTTGAAGTCAGAAACATTTTGTATGGAGGTCTTTTTAATAAAAGGCCAAACAAACAAACAAACAAACAAACTCACTCCCCCCTCCCAAAAAAACCAGAGGGGATATCCATGTTCCACCCCTGCTCCAATGAATATATGGCATAGGGAGGACAATGTCACCTCCATCATTGAGCCTAAATCCTCTGGGGAATGTAGCCTGAAAAAAATGCTTCTTTTTGACATTGTAATGGTTTGTTTCATTTTTTTTTATTTTATCAGGAACAGTTTGCCAAAAAAAAAAATTATGAATTATTCAAAATGTTTTAAAGTAGCCCATCATCTATTTTCAGTTAAAAAATTAATCTGAAAAATTCTAGCCAACTTTATTAACATTAAATATTATTATTGCTCAATAACTTGTTTAAACATGGGTAAACAGCATGATTAAATGGACATTGTCAAGTAAAATTAAGAGTCTCATGTTGTAAAAAGCTTATTTTTGGAGAAACTAAATCCAAGTTGAATTAAAATATTTCTAAAACTACTAAACAGGCATTTTTTTTATAAAGCAAATAGTTATTTCCTTGCAACTTTAGCAACACAAATTATTCTAACATTACATTAGTGTCTTAAATCCTGAAACTAGACCTAAACAAAACTGCATTCTCTATTTTCCACTGTAAGATAATTGTAATAAGGAACTGTAAATACAGTAGTACCTCAGAGTGTCAAACATCTCAGGAATGGAGGTAATTCGTAACTTGGAACAAAAACAATACTGGCTATTCAAGAGTTTACATCTGAACATTGACTTAATACAGCTTTGAAACTTTATTATGAAGAAGAAAAATGCTGCTTTCCCTTTATTTCTTGAGAGATTTGGGCTTACCACATTACTATACTGTATTTGCTTTTATTTTTTGTTTCTGCTGCTGCCTGACTACATACTTCCTGTTCTAAACGAGACTAGTCAGTTCATAACTCTCGTGTTCATAATTATAAGGTTCTACTTTAGCAATATTAACTTTGTATTTTTTCAGTATAAATAAGCTTAGAAGTAATTTGCAATATAAGTAACATTTTCCCTTTTTTTAAAATATGCATTTTAATCCTGATAGCATCTTTTCAATCCAAGAATGAACTATGCAGTCTTGATTCTGATCTTTGCGATTACCATACTTCTTCCCTATATTTACTGGCAGCAAAGTTTAAGGTTATTTAAGGACAAATATTTGAAAATAAATATTGATGTTGAAAACTCTGCTTCTAATCTGCAGTGTCACCAAAGTTTTTTTTAACTAAAACAAAGTAATGCTACTACTATAGAAAACTATAGGCCTATGTCTGCACTCCATTATGCTAAATGTTAAGGAACATGTTATCTAATGAGGAAAAGGCCTTCATGGGAGATAAGAAGGAATACGAGCTTCTCCTCATTTGTTTATTTGGTTTCAAACAAACAAAAGGAAGTTTTTCTTCACTCAGAGCACAGTCAACCTGTGGAACTCCTTGTCAGAGGATGCGGTGAAGACTAAAACTTTAACAGGGTTCAAAAAAGAGCTAAATAGATTCATGGAGGTTAGGTCCATCAATGGCTATCAGCCAGGATGGGTAGGAATGGTATCACTAACATCTGGAAGTGGGTGACAGGGGAGGGATCACATGAGAATTACCTGTTGTGATCTCTCCCTCTGGGGCATCTGGTATTGGCCACTGTCGGCAGACAGGATACTGGGCTAGATGGACCTTTGGTTTGACCCAGTATGGCAGTTCTTATGTTCTCATGTTCCTCAAGTTTGCAGAAATCCCTGTGTGAATTCCAGAATGAAGAGTAGGTGGCTGTCATGGGCTTCCTTCTCATACAGAGAGAAACAGTGTATAGCCAAAGGAAAGATTACAGGAGAACTCTATGCATGGAGACAGAAAAGGTCTTCCAAAGAGCAGTGAGGAAGAAAGCACAGCCTAGGGTGTGCTCTGCTTTTCTCACACCTGCTCATGCTTTGCAGGCCAAGTCCCCTGATCTAAGTTCCAGCTCACAGAGTCTAAGACTTAATTTTACCTTTTATAGTATCCATCCCACCATCATAGGAAGAGACTACAGACTTTGGGAAGAAGAGGTGGATGAAGACTCTACAGCTACAACCGAGATTCCAGGAGGAGAAGAAACAGTTCTATAGAATATTGATAACCAAACCCAGCTAGAATTTTCTTCAGATATTGAATTCCATATTTCTAGAAGATGAATGAAAATCTACATGCCTACCTGATTTCAAGTGCTTTAATGGCTTCTAACATTTGTAGATACTCAGCTGCTTTCCATACATCATTTGCTTCTTCTTCACCTTGGACCATTAATTTTGCTGTGTAGGTGAACTCAATTAAGTGTCGAAACGCCATGTTACTTACACCTGTTTAGAAATAAATATACACTGATTTTTTTGCAACTCTTCAGATTTTAGTTGTTACATTTTATAAGTTTAACAAGTAAAATTTGCTGATAAATCTTTCACAAACTAGATTTTTGTTCACAATGTACTGTTTATTATTGCAAATCACCTTCAAGACATGTTCTCCCAGGTTTCAGAAAGTCTACGGTTGAATGAAGTAGAATCTGATGCAGCCTCTTCACGTTTGTGCCACAATTAAGATTAATATCCTTGCTTTACTTTCAAAGGGAGAATTAGATTGATAAAGAATCTCCCTCCCTGTGTCCCCCATATTAAACAGAACATCATTATCTTCATCATTGAAGATATGCTGCTAATCCCTTTCTGCTGAAGTAGCTGGTACTGAAGTTTAGAGAAACAGCAATCTTCACTGTGTGTCTACCACTACTGAAAATATATGAGACTCAACTAAAAATGGTTCCTTCAGATGTTATCTTTGAAAGAAACTTCCTTCTGGCAGCATCAGCTACTCTACAGGAGCCCTGAGCCTCTGACTGGGCAGGGCTGATTAATTACCTGTGAAGCTGTGCTGCCATGCAGCTTAGAGGGAACACTGTCATAACTACTATGGAGCTTGGTCTTGACAAAATGGTTAGTATCACTAAAGCCCACTGTCACTAACATTACAAAACGTAAGTATTTTGGTCATGTAAAATCATAGCAACAGATTACCTTCTATCTCTACTAAAGGTTCCTGAGTGAAATCCTGGAAGAATTTGTAGAAGAACTGGCTGCAAGCAGCAAGGACAGCCTTATGAGCTTTGAAATGGTGACCTAAAAATGAAAGAGATACAATCTAATGTTTTAAATCAACATACATTCATTAATAGTAGATTCTAATGGGTTCAGAATGAAGGAAGCTGCAGAATTCTGTATGTAACAGAGTGCAGTCTGAGCATGCCCTTTGTAGCACGACACACTGCTGCAGACATTTTTCTGGGCATTTAGTGATCCATACAACATTCAGCATGTTTAACTGCTTCCCCTCAGGCTGAGTTATGCAACAGTTTGCCAGATCCAGGGCATGAGAAGCCCAACAAACATACACAACCCCCTCCTCAACAGAACCTTTAACAACTATTGGGAAATACGTTCTTCCAAAGCCAGACCTCCAGATTTTTCCATGTAAAGAGGAGAAGATTTCAATGACCAGACAAGATGGTTAAAGGATTGTTTACGTGTGGGACCATTTGAGCATGCTAACTAAGGGCAAAACTTCACAGCAGGGCATAACTCAAAATAAGCTACACAAATTGAGCTACGTCAATTGAGTAACTTATTTCAAAATTGCTTATTTCGAGTTTTGGTGTTGTCTACACAGCACTTATTTCAAAACAGAGCACTCTTCCTCCAAATTCCCTTACTACACATAAAATGAGGGTTACATGAATCGGAGTAAGAAATAATTATGTTGAAATAATTATGTCAAAATAATTGCCGGCTGTGTAAACTAGTGTTATTTCAAAATAATGTTGCTGTGTAGACATAGCCAAAGAGGCTAAAACAAACCAAAGCTAGGCAGAGTCTCCTCCCCTCCGAGCACTCGGGCAAGTGAAAAGGAGAAAAAAAGATTCCACCCAAATGCATACTTCACAGTAAAGCACTAATCCTGATAGAAAAGGGTTGGCTTACACGTAGGAAATTCATCAAAAGAAAGATGGTAGAAAAAACAACAACAAAATAAAAGCTTAGTTCTCTGGTAACAGAATTATCTCCACCTGGTAAGGACAGGAAAAGAACTAAGTTCAATCAGACCTTCCTTTTAAAGAAGGGAAATGAGTCAGAAGATCTTTGGTATTTCCTCCCTTTTATCTACATCTGTTGTTGGTGAGCATCAATCCTCCTGCCAAGCTGATTCAGACAAAGCTTTCGGAAATGCAATTTTCAATTTCTGTTTTGCTATGAACACTAGTAAACAAACCTTAATATTATTCAGTACTGCTGATTATTTCACCATAGCATCTGAAAACTAGGGAAAAGTTCCATCTTCTACATCATTCAGGGTGAAAGTCTACTTGTAATTTGTAGTACTTCTGTATAAAACTAAAAAACATTAGCATGTGTTCTGCCCAGATTGAGAATACAATACATTAATGTTTTATTTTCAACAGGTCTGATCTATGGCAATCAAAATGAAAAATTCCATAGCATTTGTGTATCAGCAGATCCAGTATGATAATACATACCATCTACAATCAGAGTGATGTCCGTAAACTGATCCTGCTCACGCTGTTCATTCAGTCTGTCCAGAATAACTTTATAATGTTCTGGGAACTCCTGAATGCATTCCATCGTTTCTTCAGCTTCCATAGTGAACAGACTACAAAAGATTATTAATGAAGTAAGAATATTGCAGTACTCAAGAGCCATATCTGGCTTGTCGGAATGTTCTGTCCAGCCTTCAAGCTCCTACGTGGCCCCTCACATTCTGTTCACCCCTCCCTCACAGTATCAGCTTGCCATGCCACCAACTAGGGATGTTAAGGACTAGTCAACAGGATAGTTGTCTAGTCACTTCCCCCGTCCTTGCTGCCTCTATCAGATAAACGCAGGAAGGCGGGAAGAAGGGGAGTGAGAAGAGGGGGGTACTTCAAAGCAGCAGCGCTGCATGGAGCCTGGGGTCAGCTGCTCCGTGCAGCACTGCCACTTTGAAATGCCACCAAGGTGTTTCAAAGGGGCATCACCACCCTATCGACTAATCGAATAGTCCGTGCAAAAATGCATCAACTATTTGATTAGTCAGTTACATGATACTTAACATCCTTACCACCAACCCGGATGCTCTGGGCCAGAGAGCATGGCTGCAGCTCTGCATGCCCCAGTTCTCTGGGTGATGTAGTCAGGGGAGGGAGCAAGAGGGTTTGGATAGGAAACGGGTATTTTCTGGGGTGGTCAGCAAAGGGGAGGAGTTCCTTAGGGGGCAGGGATTAGGGTGCTGGGGTCAGTCAGCAGACAGGGAGAAGTGGAGATTGAATAGGAGGCATGGGGTCCAGGGCAGCAGTTAGGGGTGGGGAGCTGGATAGGGGGCAGGTCACAACCTGGCCCTCCATACAATTTCTGAATCCTGAAATTGGCCACCCTGTTTTACATCTTCAGTGTGCCATACAAACATGAATTAATGAGCTTAATTGCTTTAATTAAATTCAGTGTTTAAAAAGGGGCCATTTACTAGAGAAATGTGGTAATAACTAGGGCCCTACCAAATTTAAAGCCATGAAACACAAATCTGGTCTCCCCCTGTGAAATCTTTCTGTGCTTTTACTCTATACTATACTGATTTCATGGGGGATGGAGGAAATAGAATTTCTCATATTGAAGCCTGACCCAAAAGGGCTTCCGCACTGCCTTCAAAGCTGGGTAGCCTGAGGACAATAGCTGCTAGCCAGGCACCCAGCTGTAAAGGCAGTGTCTTGACACCAGGAGTGCAGAAGTAAAGTTAGCAATATCATACCATGCCATCTTTTTTCCTGAGCTGTTACCTTTAGAACTGTGCTGCCAGAGCGTGGTGGCTGCTGACTGAAGACCCAGTTCTGCAGGAAGCAGTGCAGAAGTAACAGTGACAATACCATACCATGCCATCCTTATTTCTGCACTGATGCTGATAGTTGGGCTCCCAGCCAGCAGCCACTACTCTCCAACTACCAAGCTCTGAAGGCAGCACTGCATCTGCAGCAGCGCAGAAGTAAGGGTAGCAGAACCACAATACGCCCCCAACTGCTTTTTGGGCCAGGTCCTCTATACACCTGAAATTTCAGTGTTGTAATTAAATAGCTCAATTCGTGCAATTTATTGTTTGTGAAATTGATCAATATGGACTGCAAATTTGGTAGCAATCTCCCTTTAAGGTTCTCTTTAAGCAGAATTCTGTGGTACACAGAAGTGAAGAAATCTGGAATAAGTCCCTGCACCTAACTCTTGGCTTTCTGTATAAAATGAATTCTCAAGAAGAGTCCCACTATCGAAGGGAGTAGCCCCTGTCTGTGGCAGGCAGGGAGCTGCTCCAACCCCCACCGGTTAACCAGATATACTTGGTTAACCTTTTACATCCCTAATTTATATGCTAAAATGGAAAATTGTAAATAAACTAAAAGAATGAATCTCTTAACCTGAAAGACAGAAGACGAGCATCATTGGAAGAAATACTGTGTGTTGAAACTCAGAGTCTAGATCTATAAATAAATATAGATAGAAATTGCTAAAAGTCACAGAAGTAATGATGGCAAAATAAATCATTTTGTGATCAATGAATAAAATGTAGCTATTATGTAGAAGCTATCTATTAGCTCAAAAGCCAGGATGCACAAGCAGCATTAGCCAAGTAGCCAATAATAACATATTTTTTAATAGCAGATCTATCTGAACTACTGTTACTCACTAAGAACTGTATGCTAATCAAAAAGAAAAAACAAACAAATCTTACACTGATAAATTAATTAGAATTACAAATGTTTCTTCCAAAAGAAGAGCATTGCACCGAATTGCGCAGTGATGTTGACACAATGGCAAAGAACCACATCAAGCTAACCTATAATCATTTATTACAGCCATCTTCAGCTTTATGTGAACATATGCTCACATTAAACACCAAGGCTATGTCTAGACTGGCATGATTTTCCGCAAATGCTTTTAACGGAAAAGTTTTTCCGTTAAAAGCATTTGCGTAAAAGAGCGTCTAGATTGGCACGGACGCTTTTCTGCAAAAAGTGCTTTTGCGGAAAATCGTCCATGCCAATCTAGATGCAGTTTTGCACAAGAAAGCCCCAATCGCCATTTTCGCCATCGGGGCTTTTTTGCGCAAAACAGTTTTTAGCTGTCTACACTGGCCCTCTTGCACAAAAACATTTCTGGAAAAGGGCTTTTGCCCAAATGGGAACGTCAAAGCATTTGCGCAGGAAGCACTGATTTCGGACAGTAGAACGTCAATGCTTTTGCGCAAAATCAAGCAGCCAGTCTAGACAGCTGGCAAGTTTTTGCGCAAAAGCAGTTGCTTTTGCGCAAAAACTTGCCAGTCTAGTCGCAGCCCAAGACTCTGAGCTCACTATGCCATCCTCATCCTATCACAGTGGGCTCAATTCCAGAAGACAGGAGGCAGGCCAAGCATAATCATATGCAAGGCCATATTCTCTCCTGCAACCCCTCAAAAAAGCATATGGCAGAGGACAACGCATTACAGTCTCGTCTACGCAAAATGCAGGACAATGTAGCACTTTAAAGACTAACAAGATGGTTTATTAGATGATGAGCTTTCGTGGGCCAGACCCACTTCCTCAGATCAAATAGTGGAAGAAAGTAGTCACAACCATATATACCAAAGGATACAATTTAAAAAAAATGAACAAATATGAAAAGGACAAATCACATTGCAGAACAGAAGGGAGATGCGGGGGGGTGGGAAGGGGGAGGAAGGAAGGTAAGTGTCTGTGAATTGCTGATATTAAAGGTAGGGAGAGTGGGATGTTTGTGAGTTAATGGTATTACAGGTGATAATTGGGGAAACTGTCTTGGTAATGGGTGAGAAAGTTCAAAGACTTGTTAAGTCCTTGTTGGTAAGTGTCGAATTTTAACATGAATGACAGTTCAGAGGATTCCCTTTCAAGTGCAGATGTAAAAGGTCTTTGTAGCAGAATGCAGGTGGCTAAGTCATTTAGAGAGTGTCCTTTCTGGTTAAAGTGGCAAGAAACTGTTTTCTCTTTGTGATCTTGTCTGATATCTGTTTTGTGGGCATTAATCCTTTGGCGAAGTGTCTGAGATGTTTGTCCAATGTACATAGCAGACGGACACTTTCGGCACATGATAGCGTAGATTATATTTCTGGATGCGCAGGAGCATTGGGCAGGATTAGACAAGTTATATCCTCATTCTATTGGGGGGGGAGGGGGGGAAGAGAAAGAAAGAAAAAAGAAAAGTCCTGTGGCAACTTGCAGATTAACAGATTTATTTGGGCATAAGCTTTTGTGGGTAAAAACCAGTCAGATGCATGGATACACCTCTAGAGACTGAATGTGTGTGCACACTCTAGGTTGGTATTTTAGTATTAAGAATACTTGATAAACTTCGATAGTGCCTTCTTCCAAAGCAAAACATCCCTTGGTTTCCATGATATGCATCACCTTCCTAAGCCTCCCCCTCAGAGGTAAAGTGGAGCAAGGCAGTAGCTAGTACATTTTTCTCTGCACCATCATCTGCCATCAGATGGACGGGGGAGGTCATTCTCATTCTACATCATACCCCCGCATGAAGGAGCTGGATGAGAGAGGAGGTTGTTCACAGCGTTTCCTTTTGTGTTGTCCCCTTGCAGTGGAGATGGAATAGGGTTGTTAAGGACTAATCAACTGTCCAATAAGCAAGTGCTTATCCGATAGTTGACTAGTTGCTTCCTCACCCCTTGCTGCCTCTATCTAATAGAGAAGGGGGAAGAAGAGGAGGAGTACTTCAAAGAGGCAATGCTGCAGGGAGCATGGGGTCAGCTGGGGAGTCCCTAGCTGATCCTGGGCTTCCCCTGGCATTTCAAAGCAACAGCACACACTGAACCTGGGGTCAGCTGGGGACTCCAGGCTCTGTTCTCTGTGCAGAGTGCCAGCTTTGAAATATACAAGAGTCCCCTATGGACTAGATGAATAGTCAATACTGGCCTAGTAAATTAATCACTAGTTCCCATCCCTAGAATGGACCAGAGAGGCAGAAGATGACACATTCTGTCCAACTGTGAGTGTAGCATGAGGCGAGCAGGGCTGTGTTAGGTCCCCACCCTGTTGTGCGTGTAGGAGGAATGCAGCACGGCGAGCGGATCCAGAACATGCCACAAGCCCTCTGCCTTGTGACTCCCCAAGGGGATGGAGCACAGCGGGGCAGGACACATCTCGGCCCACCACGCAGCAGCCCGATGTGGGGTCGGGCTTTCCCGCACCAACAAGGGAGCACAGTGCCCCTGCCTCCTGCCCAAAGAACGGAGCTCTCAGAGACGTTCGAACCGCAGCGCCTGAGCCCCGCAGTGGTCACATGACTTCAATACCCAACCTCAATGGGCAAGTCTTGGTGCCAATCAAAAATACTCCAGCCAATCGCAGGGAAGGAGCGACACACGGAGGAGGAGGGAGCCAATAGGCGCTTGCCAAGGGCCAGAGGCTGGGGAAGGCGGAAGGCCTAGGCAGTGCGGAGCGCCCGCGAGTCGCGGATAGCTGGGCGAAAGAACCACGGGCTGCCGGGCTGCCACGAGTGGGGACTGGGCGCGGCAGGGCCCCCAGCGCCACGCTGGTGGAGGGACAAGCCCGAGCCCGGCAGCTGGCGGCAGCTCGGGCCCTGTAGTCGTTATTACGTCATCAAAGCGCGCATTAAATGATCCCTTTTCAATCCCCCTCCGGGCCGGGGGTCGCACCCGGAGACGCGCGCGCCCCGAAGGGGGATGGCTGTTCCGCTGGGTACTCACCGCGAGGAGCCCCTGGCCCAGTCTCGCCGGCTCTGTCGCTTCCTGCTCCCTAGCTCGCCGAAAAAGCGGGGCGGGCGCCGGCCAATCGCGACTCGCATTCCCGGCCTGCCTCGCTTACCGGAAGTGACGGTGCGGTGACCTTTCGTGCACCAGGGCGCTTGGGACCTGCTGACCCAGGGGCCGCTGGGAGTTGTAGTCGTGGCCACGAGTCGCGGTGCATTCTGGGGCTGCGGGGCTGGGTTCATTGACTCCGGTTTAGGCGGCTGCTGGATAGGTTGGTTCGCGGTCTCTGCGCTCGCAGCGGCTGGTATCTGTTCCCCGAGCGAATTTCCACGCGCAGGGCCCGATTCCCAGTGGGGCACAGGAGGCTCGGGTCTGGGGGTGCCTGAAAGTTAAAAGTGGGTGAAAAGTTTCATTTCCGCAGAAAACAGGAGGGGGGGGGGAGGACTGAAGATGCTGCATCTAGGGGCGCGATAGGTGTAAATGAGGCTCAGTCCACCAGCGTCAACCCAGCGCAGTCCCTGTTCCAGCTCCACTCTGCAGCCTGCATGGCTGCTGCTTTACCTCCAGTCGCAGGGATTACACTGCAGAAAACCGTCTCCATCTTCATTATGTCCATCTTGTTTAAAGTTTCCTGCTGTTTTTTCAACTTTAATCTTGTTTTATCCGCTGTTCAGCAAGGGTCTGAGCAGAGCAAGGGGCTAGTCTCCCTGCTGCCCATGATCCTATCACCAACCTTGGTATCTGTGCCTAACTCCTCTCCCCTGTAGCCACAACAGCTCAGAGCACCACGTCCATTGACAGCACTTTATTCTACCAGGAGAAGGAGACTAGAGTTGAAGAGCATCTACTTGTAGATATAAACCTTGACAGGGTTTGTCTACACTTAAAATGATGCATGGCTTCATTGTAGATGCTATTTACACACATGGGAAAGTTTTTTCAGTCAGTGTAGGTACTCCATCTCCTTGAGAACTGATAGTCCAGTTGAGTGGAGAATTCTCCTACAGACCTAGGCTACGTCTACGCTGGCACCCTTTTCCGGAAATGCTTAAAACGGAAAAGTTTTCCGTTATAAGTATTTCTGGAAAAAGCATGTCTACATTGGCAGGATGCTTTTCCGGAAAAGCACTTTTTCCGGAAAAGCGTCCGTGCCACTGTAGACGCGCTTTTCCGCAAAAAAGCCCCGATCATCATTTTCGCGATCGGGGCTTTTTTGTGAAAAAGAAATCTGTGCTGTCTACACTGGCCCTTTTCCAGAACAGTTTTCCGGAAAAGGACTTTTGCCTGAACAGGAGCAGCATAGTTTTTCTGGAAAAGCACTGATGATTTTACAGTAGATCGTCATTGCATTTCCGGAAATTCAAGGGGCCAGTGTAGACAGCTGGCAAGTTATTCCGGAAAAGCGGCTGATTCTCCGGAATAAGTGGCCAGTGTAGACACAGCCCCCGGCTGTGTCTAGACTGCATCCCTTTTCCGTAAAAGGGATGCAAATTAGATATCTCAATTGCAAATGAAGCGGGGATTTAAATCCCCCCTGCTTCATTTGCATAAACATGGCTGCTGCTTTTTTCCGTCTCGGAGCTTTGCCGGAAAAAAGCGCCAGTCTAGACGCTGATCTTTTAGAAAATAAAGCCTTTTCTGAAAGATCCCTTATTCCTCTTAAAATAAGGGAAGTCTAGACACAGCCAGAAGGTTTCCTCCTCAAGGAGTGCCTTGTCAGGTCTCAAGTCTCCAACATTTTGCTGGGCAGGAACCTATGTCCCAGTTCTTTCTGACTAGGGTTTAAGGGCTGCACAGCCCCCTACCATACACTGTACCATACACAATGCCACACAGCAAGCCAATCTGCTAATGACCAGCTTCCGGGTTGTGTTTTCTCTGAGAACAATGACCAGTGTGGATCAACCATTACAAGTTACCACACAACTCTTCCAAAGCAAACTATGTTTGTTCATAGGACAAAAGCATTTCAGAGAAAACATAAAACAATAAAACGTTCTTGACTTTTAAACAAATTACTCAACTTCCAGCTGGTGAATCTGGAAGGCCAACACCCCTTCAAGCTCTTTAGAGCTGAGATCCACTTAGGACCCAAGGTCCTCTCTGCTGAATCAAAAGGAAGACCACAAGTCTATTCCAGGTCATTCTTTTATACCTAAAGTCTTTGTAGTTGCTGTTTTCTAATTTTGGAAAACCAAGTCTAAACAAGTATACATAAACCAGGATTTCTCAACTTTTTAATCCCCCCCTTCTATAAAAATGCCACGGTCTACCTGTGCTACGATAATTGGTTTTCTGCATATAAAAGACAGGGCTGGTGTTAAGGGGTAGCATACAGGGCAGTTGCCTGGGGCCTCATGCCATAGGTACCCCTACAAAGCTACATTGTTTAGGCTTCAGTTTCAGCCTGTGGTGGCAGGGCTTGGGACTCTAGGTTTCACCCCCATGCGACAAGGTTTTGGTTTCCCACTCTGGGCCCCAGTGAAGCTAATGCTGGCCTTGCTTTGCAGTCCCTGAAACTTGCTTACAGCCTCCCCAAGAGCCTTGGCTCCCTGATTGAGAATCACTGATTAAACACTCCAAAGGGCTGTGCTTCTCTGGAATCCCTATGGTAAACACCCCTCCATATTTTCAATTTCTGGAGGAGTTGTGATAACTTCCATGGAGTAGAATATGGTCACATGTAAATAATTCATAAATATACTACAGTGGTCCCTGAAGCTACTGCACAGAATTTCAATATCCATCACAGGCACTATAAACTCCAGTAAACCAACCCATTCCACACCCTGTAACTCTGAAGCCAGCAACTTGAAGCTATTACAGCTGTATGTCTAGAGTTAACAATAAAAGAGCATATTTGTAAACTTTCCCATAAAGTTATTTAAGTCAGTGGAGTTATGTCAATTTACATATGTGTGGCTATTATGACATGTTCATATGTTCTCACTTGCAAAGCTTTAATGGCCATTTGGCTGCTGCTCCTTTATCTTGTGGCACCACTCCCTGTCCACAGATGGAATAACTGCTTCTACTTTAACTGTGTTAGGGTGCATCTACCCACTACCCTTACCTTGAAATCAGCTACGTGATTTGCGCTGTATAAATTGCATGGCTTATTTCAATGTTATTTCAAAAGAAGTTGCTATTCTGAAATGTACCTTATCCCTCGTATAATGAGGTTTATGGGGATGTCGGAATAGCGAATCCGTTACATTTCGATCCACAGCTGTGTAGACATATCCCAAGGGATCAGAGATAGAACAGCAAAGCAAATGGCTCTTGTTTTGTCCCTTGGGGTATGTCTACACTACCACCCTAGTTCGAACTAGGAGGGTAATGTAGGCAACCGGAGTTGCAAATGAAGCCCGGGCTTCGAATTTCCCGGGCTTCATTTGCATATTGCCGGGTGCCGCCATTTTTAAATGTCCGCTAGTTTGGACTCTGTGCCCGCGGCTACACGCGGCTCGATCTAGGTAGTTCGGATTAGGCTTCCTATTCCGAACTACCGGTACACCTCGTTCCATGAGGAGTAACGGTAGTTCGGAATAGGAAGCCTAATCCGAACTACCTAATTCGTGCCGCGTGTAGCCGCGGGCATTGAGTCCGAACTAGCGGACATTTAAAAATGGCAGCACCCGGCAATATGCAAATGAAGCCCGGGAAATTCGAAGCCCGGGCTTCATTTGCAACTCCGGTTGCCTACATTAACCACCCTAGTTCGAACTAGGGTGGTAGTGTAGACATACCCTTGCAGATAAATGTCTCTTTCAAGTCATTTTTCCATTACTGCTTGTTTTCCCAACAGCCAGTTAAGCATTACAGTTGTACAGTAAACACCACAATAACCTGGTTATAGTATTCACACATTATTACATAGCAGCACCTTCTACCACAACAGCAGTGATGGGGAAAACATTCTGACTAATTAATTTTTCAAATATGATCTGAGGAAAACAGAATGTCCTGATCTTCAGTGGGTGAAAATTGATGTAATTTATGTCAATTTACTTCATGCTATAGATTTGGCCAACTATATCAGTTGAGCAATTTCATCGCTTTGTCCAAGAAATTTTAATGTTTTACTCTCTTCTCTTCATCATTTCTCCTCTGACCTGCTACAAACTTGAAACCAAACCAAAACTCCTGCTGAGTTTGTTTAACAAAGATATTGTTATAATTGTTACCAGTTTCAGTTCTTGATCCAGAGATAGCTTGGATCCTTTGTGATTTAAAATCAAATGTATGTACCTTCTGTTTCCCCTCTTATGGTACAGCGGATTTCCTAGTGCAGTAAAATTAAATAATATCTTGTTCATGGATCTGTTTAGACTAGAATTAAGGGCTAGAAGTTGTCTACCATGCCTCTACTTGTGTTCTAATTCACTGACTTGCTTTAGAAATGACAAGTCCTTTCATGATAGTATTCAGTTGTTTTTTAAAAAATGCAGCTAAAAGTTCAATATGATTATGAGTTTAATTCTTAATAAAAGAACAGCATTCTCAATGGTATGTAATCAAGCTGACTCAAAGACAACTAAGGTCTTGTGTTCACTCTGCAGAAGATCGATGCTGTCGCAATTGTTTTTTTGGAGTTCAATTTAGCAAGTCTAGTTAAGACTCGCTAAAGCAAACTCAGAGGACATTTCCGCTGGCATCCAGTATTCCTGCTTTTGTGAGGAGTAAGAGAAGCCAACAGGAGTGTTTACTCCCATTGGCCTCCTGCTGTGGGGATGCCATCATGCTCAGCTTAAGACGGTGGAGAACCCACAGAAAAATCAGTCAGGAGTCACACACAATTGAGAAGGTGCCTGACTAAGAAGAAAAAAGACACTCCTCACATTCTCCTCGCACACTAGAGCCTAGAAGGCCCCAGCCTAGTAGATTTTGTGTGCCCTAGCCCCATAGTGGGGCAGCGGGGCGGAGGGTGTTGGCGCATCAGTATGGCCTCCCCAGTGGAGGGGAGGAGGGAGGTTGAGCCTCAGGGGATGATCCAGGCGAGCTGGGGATCAAATGCAGCCCCTGGACGTGAGGTTCCTCACCCCTGGCTTAAGTTAAGCCCAGTCCACCTACATAGTCTATGTAGCTTGAGTTGCATACCTTAAGCCGACCTACTGGGTCTAGTGTAGACCTGGCTTAAGGCATCAACTACTGTGGGCTCCAAATGTTGTATATCAATTAAGAGAAACCAAGCATTCCCACAAAGGGATAATCTGATCATCTGCTCCCTATTTTGATAGGTTAGTTTGTTATTTATTCGTTTATATTTTTGTTTGTCTTTCTATCTTTTTTTTTTCTTCATCTTTCATAGCTTTGATTTCTTTCCTTCTTCCTCCTGCTTTACCCTCCTAATTGTCCCACTTTGGGACAGCTGGATGATGGATGTTTATACCAGTCCACCCACAAGATAGAATTTAATTCAGGAAAAAGAAGATGTGCTGTCCAGCACTTTATTTATTTTGGTGAATGTGATGTAAGGTGCTACTCCATGTAAAGGTCTTAGTTTATGTTTGCTATCAATTCAAAAAAATCTAAGTACAGTAAACTTCCGATGATCCGGCACCTTTAGGACCCAGGAGGTGCTGGATTATCAGATATGCCGGACTATCGGAAGGGGGGGGGGCTATGAAGGGTCTGGGGTGGGGTGGGGGGATGCCACCCCAGACCCCTCATAGCCCCCCCTTCCGATAGTCCGGCTCTGCCCCAGGCATCCCTGATTCGGCCGCTGATGGTCAGTTTCAGCAGCGGCTGAATCGGGGACGCCTGCAGCAGAGCAGCTGGAGTGCTGCGGGGTTGGTCTGGTAGCACTGACCCTTGGCGCGGCGAGACCAACCCGGCAGCACCCCAGCTGCTCTTGGGGATGCCTGGGGAAGAGCAGCTGGGGTGCTGCCGGGTTGGTCCCGCAGCGCCGTTCCTCGGCGCTACTGGACCAACCCGGCAGCACCCCAGCTTCTCTGCCCCAGGTGTCCCCAAGTCAGCCACTGCTGATAGTGATCAGCAGCTGACTCCAGGAAGCCCGAGACAGAGCTGCTCTGCCCCGGGCTTCCTGGAGTCATCTGCTGGTCAGTTTCAGAAGCGGCTGAATCGGGGACAGCTGGGGTGCTGCTGGGTTGGTCCCGCAGCCCCGAGGGGCAGCGCTACGGTACCTATCCGGCAGCGCCCCAGCTGCTCTGCCCTCGGCTTCCCCAATTCAGCCGCTGGTAAGTTTTAGCAGCGGCTGAATCTGGGAAGCTAGGGGCAGAGCAGCTCCAATGGTCCGGCTGCGGAGCACTTCCGGGTTCCTGATGGTGCCGGACCATCAGGAGTGCCTGACTGTCAGATACCAGACCATTGGAGTTTTACTGTACTTCCAGAAATCACAAGCCACCAAGCTGTCATCCCCCACAAAACTCCCTATCCTCCGCCAAAAAATGTTCTTTACTGTTGTTTGGAACATCACATATGGTACGTGTCTATTGGTAGCTAATCAATTTTTAACAATCTATGGTGAGCTCTTTTTAAACATGCCTGATTTCTTTACTGAATTCCTTTAGAACCATGTGATGGAGTGGATTTACCCTTGAGGCCTCCTGCTAGCGGTCTCATAGCCCTGCCATATTCCGCCCCAGAAAAGACAATGGAGAGGGCTCTCTAAGCTTCCTAGAGCAGCTGTGTGGGATGCAGCCACTCAGGAAAGGGGCCACAGGGAGCAGCTAAACAGGGTCCAGCAGGTTTCCATAAAAGGAGCTGCAGGGACAGAGGGAGCAATTGGTGTTCCTGGCTGGCTGCAGGAGCTGAAAGTCTGGGTAGAGCCGCTGCTAGTGGAGACTGGTGGAGCAAGGAAGGTTCCCCTGCTGGCTGCTGGGATTTGAAAAGTAAAGGCTGTGGGAAAGTAGCCCTGAAAAATGCAGTTAAAAGTAATGGGCTTGCCTGTGTTCCCCCCGAACAGCTCCTGGGGAAGTGGGTAGGCCCTGAGAAAAGGGGATTTAGGCAGGTCTAGAGAAAGGACTATCTGTGGTAATGTTACCGCTCTCTTTGGACCCCAATGCAGAAGGGTGCTGAACTGAGACTGACCCAGCTGGAGAATCAGGGCGAGAGAGCTATAAGACAGGTGAAGACTCCTCACTGAGGAAGTCCTGGGGGTGTTGCTCCAGCCCAGAGCAGGAATTTTTGCATATAATCTGGCCCATAAGGATGCTGAGATAAGCCCTGTTGGCTATACTGAGGACAAGAGCCTGGGAGATGTTGCCAAAGGCAGGAGATCTTGATGGCCCCTGCTGGACTGTGAAAGACTATTATTTAGGTTCGAGATAGGCCCAGTTAGACAGTATACCCCAGTATACCCCAGAAAGGGTTTATTTTGTCTGTTTTGCACATGCCTGTGTGTAACTAGGTTGGGGGACTAAGTCACCAAAGACCAGCCTGCTCACAGCAGCAAGGCGCACTGTGAGCAGACAAAAAATGATGAGCACGTGTACACTCACTGGGACACCACCCCATTATAAACTCTCATCTCTCTTGTGTGCGCTTGCTTTAGCTACTATTCTACACCCTCTCCTTTAATTTTATAGGAACAATTTTCTTTCCTGTCTCTACAGTTTGTTTGTGTTACTTTGTTTCTCAATGTTCTTTAGATTCTTTCTTCTGTGCCCCATCCCAGCCTGCTTCTCTCCCCCACATTCAAAGCTTCTGTCTGGAGCATCCTTCCAGTTATGCTCAGCTTTTCTTCATGCCCTAAAAGAGACAAAGGAGTTTTTCTCAGCAGAGCAGCCAACCTTGCAAGAACCATACATACATCACTCTCAGCTCTACCATGCTGCCTAGTTTACTAGGAAGCCCGTAACATCATACACACAAGCAAATACTAACTATGTACGATATTGGGCACAATTAATCATTGAGCTTTTTTACACGTATGCCATCAGCACAATGGGGCTATCAAGCCGGTGGTTCGGCCACTAAGGAGTTCTCCTAACATAGGGAATCCCTGCATGGGGTGGGGAGACATCTCTATGCCATCCTGCCTACATCCAGGGAGGTGGACGTGGTTGGGGAAAAGAGGATGTGGCTGATGTGCCACAGAGCTCTGGCTATTCCTCAGGGTAGCAACAACCACTGAGACCATCAGCACTGAAGCTGCTCTAAATTGCACTGGGTCAGCAGGACAGGGCAGTAGGGGTGCCTGGAGGGCAGATATGTGGGCACAGTGGCATGACTGGCCAATTGGATGACAGTCTCAAGGGAGGATCTCTGTGATCCGATCTGTCACATGCCATACTGACAAGTTATTCTTAGCCAGTACAGTGTACCAGAGACTCCCGGCTGGCCATCCACAGCCCCTCCACTGGCTGGAGAGTCTCTATGTGCACTGTCCAGGGCTGGGGTCTGGAGGTGGAACAGGTAGTGCTATGGCAGCCCAGTAGGAGCCGCTGTGTCTGTGTACAGGGCTGGGGTTGGGGGTTCTGCTCCTTTCCCCACTGCCTCTCAGTTGGGAAATGAGGAGAACTTCCAGTCCTGTACACAGGGGTGGCAGCTCTGTCAAGGGGCAGGGACTAGGAGGGACAGGAGGGAAAGGAGGAGAACTGTCAGCAACTGCTATACTGCCCCCCAGCTCTGCCCCTTCCTGGTAAAATGTGATGGGGGAAGAGAGTAGGGGTCCTGGGAAATGTGGAGTCACATTGGGGACAAGTGGAGAGGCCCTCCTCAGCTGAATTGCCTTTCCTCCCCCGTCCTTTGTTTGCTGACACCACTGCCTACTGCAAACCAGAAATATGCTGCTAAGTAACAGGAAATATTTATTTTGTAAAACCCTCAATAACAGTTTAGACTGAAGAGATTCCAGGTTTCAGATTGCAGTTTAAATTGTTTACAGAGGGAAGTAAGAGATATGCCTCATAGTGTTAGTGATGGTGGAGGTCAGTCTCAGTTCACTCTCCCCTCCAGCCATCTGAGTTTTCTATTTCAGTGCAGAAAGAGAGAAGTGCAGATTTAGTGATAGTCAGAATGATAGTTTTAAAATGCAATGTTCAGAAAATTGTAACTTATTTACTGAGATGTTTAAGAACATTGACGATCATAATTGGCTACATCTATAAGACAAAGGGATCAGCTTGTTCTTTTGTTATCATTAGCTTTTTCAAAAGAAATGTGCAGCTAGCACAAGATATACATTTACTTTTACTCAGTTGTTTGTTCTGCTTTTCAAACTCTGGGTGAGATCATAATCTCCCATACACAAGTTTTATACTGGTTAACTCTACTGACATCAGTGCAGGTACTCCCTATTTATACTGGTGTGAGGTCAACAATGGGTTGTCTTATTTTTATCTCCTTTGAACAGTTGTGCTCCCAAAACAGGAACTCAGTGCTAGCTTTTTTCTTCTAACAGCGGTAGTTTCTTTTTAAAAATCTATTTTTTCTGTTTTGTCAGTCCAAAAAAACCACAGACGGCCAATGTTTTAGTGTTTGAAAAGTATTGTCTGCAGCCTTATGAGGTGAAACCATTTTCAATGCTAAACATTTTGATGTTTACTTTTTTTCACTTATCTTAAAAATTCAGCAGGCAATGGCTGAGTCAGGATGCGAATGGTAGACCTTCAGAGAAACCCCACCCAGTAAAGAAAGGACACAGATTATTCATGTAAGATACATAGATAATGTCATTTTATATGGGTATTCACTGTAATAGAGGTATGTATATATGTTTGTGTAAATATATAATCTGATCACGAATTGTAACATACATTATTGCATCTTCAGTGGCAAATGAGATTTTTCACAAAGAGTTGCTTTGACAAAACTGAGATTTGCAGTTTTGGAGACCTCAGAATGGTTTTATCTTTGAAATTGTTTTGGTTCTCTGTAATGAATTGAAGAAATCTGCCAGTTTGTGGGGAATCCACATCAGTTATTAATACAACTGATTCTATTAAGAATGTTTTAAATATTAAAATTTGATCAGACAGTGATAAATGTGTTAAGAAAATGGTACCATATTACTATTAGTAAGACTACACCATAGCTGTAATGTTTCCCCCTTTCTAAACAAAACTTTTGGGAGTCAGAAATGCTGCCGGAGAAAAGGTGGTTAAACTAGGAAACTTGTATTTTCCAGTTTGTAGGTTTTGTCATTTCAGATAATAATGGGGCAAGAAATTTTAACCCTTATGATGTTTATTTTGTTTTATGATGTAAAGATTGGGGTGCAGAAAAAGCCTGGGACTATTTCTCTATCAACTCTGCAATTTCACACACATGCGCATTCAGACAGGTAAGTTAACCTTTAAATCCCAGCCTTTTCTTTCAGCCCATGTGACTCTATTACTACCTAACGAGTAACTCATTTGGCCTATGGACTTTAATATCAATCAGAGATAAAGTCTGACTGCCACATTTTTAAAATGACTGTCATGGATGAACTCTGACTTTGGAACCTGAGAATTCCTAACATGGGAGATAGTCAACAAAGTAAGATTTCACAAGTAGATTTCACCTGCAATTAATAAGTAGACGTATACAGCTCAGGGACAAATCCAGAACTCTCTGTCCAAAGCTGCAGTCCAAAGGCTTTAAGTACGGCCCAGTTCTCCTCCATACTACAGCACATGTGGGCTGTGATGTAAAGCCTCTTATCCCACACATGTAAGGCTTTAGGTCCGTGGATCTGTGATACACAGCCCATAAATTCCTCTCCACAGGCCCACACAGATTAGCCATAGTACACTGTTCTGTGATGTAAAAGGGACTTTGGTGTTTTTCATGCTCCCCGCAGTGTTTGCGGCCTCATCCATTAGGGAATCAGGGGAGCAGGATTTGACTTCAAGGACTCACGCCCCAAGAACATTATTTATACTAGAAACACTGACAATTATCACAGGTACTTTATACACAATAAACATTTCCAACCAGATGGCAGTTTTCAACAGTGCATTCAACAGAACCAAGATTCAACATGTAATACCTTGGCCATAAGTATGTATTATTGTATAATGGTTCTCTCAACTTTGAATTTTCTGTTTAGAAAACAAAATCAGTAAAAACTTTTTAAAAGAATAAAGGAGGCCAATGCTTCATGGAAGGTGAAGGTTAGACAATCCTTTTGGAGAATGATACTGGACATAGTTGAGATATCTTTTCCCTATAACATTCAAAATACCTTTGTATTTGCTACTTTTAGTATAAAGCAGAGTGAGGCCAATGCTGAAAGGTGAGCATATATTCATGAAATAATTGCTTCTCAAACAAATGACATATTTTGCACCTAACCTGAAATTTAGTAAATGCAGCTCTTAGGCAGGAGTGTCACTGTTATTGTTTTCACAATGAGGTGGAAACATTCACTTTTCAACCATAGAAATGGTGCCAGAAATGAAAAGCAGCTCTCAACAGAATCATAGAATACTAGGACTGGAAGGGACCTCGAGAGGTCATCGAGTCCAGTCCCCTGCCCTTATGGCAGGACCAAATACTGTCTAGACCATCCCTGATAGACATTTATCTAACCTACTCTTAAATATCTCCAGAGATGGAGATTCCGCAACCTCCCTGGGCAACTTATTCCAGTGTTTAACTACCCTGACAGTTAGGAACTTTTTCCTAATGTCCAACCTAAACCTCCCTTGCTGCAGTTTAAGCCCATTGCTTCTTGTTCTATCCTCAGAGGCCAAGATGAACAAGTTTTTTTCCTCCTCCTTTTGACACCCTTTTAGATACCTGAAAACTGCTGTCATGTCCCCTCTCAATCTTCTCTTTTCTAAACTAAACAAGCCCAATTCTTTCAGTCTTTCTTCATAGGTCATGTTCTCTAGACCTTTAATCATTCTTGTTGCTCTTCTCTGGACCCTCTCCAATTTCTCCACATCTTTCTTGAAATGAGGTGCCTAGAACTGGACACAGTACTCCAACTGAGGACTAACCAGCGCAGAGTAGAGTGGAAGAATGACTTCTCATGTCTTGCTCACAACACACCTGTTCATGCATCCCAGAATCATGTTTGCTTCTTTTGCAACAGCATCACACTGCTCACTCATATTCAGCTTGTGGTCCACTATAACCTCTAGATCCCTTTCTGCCATACTCCTTCCTAGACAGTCGCTTCCCATTCTGTAAGTGTGAAACTGACTGTTCCTTCCTAAGTGGAGCACTTTGCATTTGTCCTTATTAAACTTCGTCCTGTTTACTTCAGACCATTTCTCCAATTTGTCCAGATCATTTTGAATTATGACCCTATCCTCCAAAGCAGTTGCAACCCCTCCCAGCTTGGTATCATCTGCAAACTTATTAAGCATACTTTCTATGCCAATATCTAAATCGTTGATGAAGATATTGAAGAGAGCCGGTCCCAAAACAGACCCCTGCGGAACCCCACTTGTTATACCTTTCCAGCAGGATTGAGAACCATTAATAACTACTCTCTGAATATGGTTATCCAGCCAGTTATGCACCCACCTTATGGTAGTCCCATGTAAGTTGCATTTGCCTAGTTTATTGATAAGAATATCATGCGAGACCGTATCAAATGCCTTACTAAAGTCTAGGTATACCACATCCACCGCTTCTCCCTTATCCACAAGACTTGTTATCCTATCAAAGAAAGCTATCAGATTAGTTTGATATGATTTGTTCTTTACAAATCCATGCTGGCTGTTCCCTTCCACCTTACCACCTTCCAAGTGCTTTGCAGATGATTTTCTTAATTACTGGCTTCATTATCTTCCTTGGCACAGAAGTTAAACTAATTGGTCTGTAGTTTCCTGGGTTGTTCTTATTTCCCTTTTTATAGATGGACACTATATTTGCCCTTTTCCAGTCTTCTGGAATCTTTCCTGTCTCCCATGATTTTCCAAAGATGATAGCTAGAGGCTCAGATACCTCCTCTATCAGCTCCTTGAGTATTCTAGGATGCATTTCATCAGGCCCTGGTGACTTGCAGGCATCTAACTTTTCTAAGTAATTTTTAACTTGTTCTTTTTTTATTTTATCTTCTAAACCTACTCCCTTCCCACTAGCATTCACTGTGTTAGGCATTCCTTCATCAGACTTCTCAGTGAAGACCAAAACAAAGAAGTCACTAAGCAACTCTGCCATTTCCACGTTTCCGGTTACTGTTTCCCCCTCCTCACTGAGCAGTGGGCCTCCCCTGTCCTTGGTATTGTATTTATAAAAAGTCTTCTTGCTTCCCTTTATTCCTATAGCTAGTTTGAGCTCATTTTGTTCCTCTGCCTTTCTAATCTTGCCCCTGCATTCCTGTGTTGTTTGCCTATATTCATCCTTTGTAATTTGTCCTAGTTTCCATTTTTTATATGACTCTTTTTATTTTTAGATCATACAAAATCTTGTGGTTAAGCCAAGGAAGTTTTTTGCCATATTTTCTATCTTTCCTACGCAGAGGAATGGCTTGCTTTTGGGCCCTTAACTATGTCCCTTTGAAAAACTGCCAACTCTCCTCAGTTGTTTTTCCCCTAGTCTTGATTCCCATGGGACCTTACCTAACAAAGAAAAACAACTTTTCATTTCCTAGAGCCATGGGTCACTGAGGCAGAACTGTTGGGAGACAGAGATTAAATATTTTTTGAACTATAAGGGTTGTGGATCTGATGCACTCTTTGTGAATAAGCACCAGGGCATGAAGTCATTACTATATAAATTCAAAGTTACAAGACCCAGACCTAATTAATGCAATATTCAGATTGGAAGCAATGTGGATTTGATTAAATAAGGACTGATTGGTCCCTGTGGACAAATCTGGCCCATAACTGGCAGATGTGGAGACCATTGAAAGCAATGGCACCTGAGTGAGAAGCAGGATGTATGGAGATCTTAAGTGGGGCTGTACCCAATGCACGTTGCCAGAGCACACCTCAGGGCACCTGCTTGCACCGCACTAATAAGAAGGGACTTGATAGAAGCCAGGGGAATGGAAGGTGCTATTCTCGCTTACAGACAACCCCCCAACTTGAAACTTTCTGGTCACCACGTGTGACGGACTGGGCCGGGTCTGAGTGCAGCTGAGGGCATCCGTTCAGGGCGAATTGCTCAAAACTCGAGGCTGATTGGGGCACAGGAAGAGCTGGGGTGTCAGAGGGGTTTCACTCATGAGGCTTCTCACTGGCCAGATCGACAGCTGAAGCGCTCGGTGTGACTGGTTTGTGACCTGTTTGGAAGGTCTCCAGTCTGGGGCTGTAAGCAGCCCTGACTGTGACGGACCAGGTCGGGTCTGAGCAGAGCTGGGAGTGTCCGCTCAGGGTGAATTGCTCAAACTCGGGGCTCCTTATAGCCCCTGACTGGAGGCCCTTCCCAAATAGGCCACAAACCAGTCACACAGAGCACTTCAGCTGCCAATCTGGCCAGCAAGAAGCCTCACCAGGCTATGACACCCCAGCTCTTCCTGTGCCCCAATCTGACACCCCAGCTCTTCCTGTGCCCCAGTCAGCCCTGGGCCTAACACACAGGTGGGGGGTTATAGAACCCAATCTCACTTTCCCCAAATCGGTTCTTCCGGTCCCAAGTAACCAGCCACAGTTCCCAGGTCAATTTATACTCTGGATCTTACCCACAAGATCATGCTGAGCCAATCCTTTAGAATCTAAAATCTAAAGGTTTATACTAAAAGAAGAAAAAGCATGAGAGTAAGGTTGTTAAAGAAAATACATTACATGCATCGAATCACCCAGTTCTTGATACAGGCTTTTAGCAGAGATGTCATAAACTGCTATCTTAAAAGTCTCTGGTGTACATCCTAGGTCAGGATGGGCCCACGATTCTTCACAGCTTGTTGTTCTCTGCAAGGTTGAATCTGGGATCAGGAGCTGAACTCAAGACAAGATGGAGGGTGTCACATGCACTTATATACCTCCCCTGGCATCTTCCTGGCCAGAGCAGGCCACATGGTCCAGTGACCTATCCTTGTGTCCCAAGTCAGTAACCATTATTCTGGCTGGCTTGCAGGTATCCAGACATTCCTCAGGAGTGTTTCTGGCACTTAGAGATCTATTGTCTCTGGAGCCAATAATTAGCATAGCCACTAGCTGAACATTCTTTGCCCATTGCTCTGCCTCAGACAGAGAACCTTCCAGCATCAACACAGAGTACACAATTATAACTTCACATACAGACATTATACAAGTACATGAATAGCATATACAGAATCAGGAGAACATAACATTTCATGTGATACCTCACATGACCCCATTAGTACAAACTTTTGGGGCAGACACCCCCCTCCCCATGGGTGCAACAGTGATCTTTAGAATCCAATAATGTGACACCATGCTACACAACCACATCATAAGCATCCAGGAACCCCGCCCTGCAATCAACAACGGTGCCAACTCTGCCCACATATCTATACAAGCGAATTCATCACTGGAGCCAACAACATAAGCTACCAAATCAAAGGCTCATTTAACTGCACATCCAGTAATTTGAACTATGCCATCAAATGCCAGCAATGCCCAACTGCTATATATATTGGACAAACTGCACAGTCCCTACGGGAAAGAATCAATGGACAGAAATCAGATATACATAAAGGGAACATACAGAAACCTGTTGGAGAACACTTCAGTCTCTCTAATCACTCTTTAAAAGATCTCCAGGTGGTTGTCTTGTCACAAACCAATTCTACAAACCAAATACACAGAGAGGGATTGGAATTAGATTTCATCCACAAATTCAATTCTCACACTGATGACCTCCTCAATCGAGGTAATGGATGGCTGGGACATTATTAATCTAACATTCAATGAAGGTGCCAACAGCTCTTTGTGTAGATTCTTGTGTTAGTTCCTTTCCTATCTAATTGCTATCCTTTGATCCTTATTTGCTTCTTTTAACTATCCAATCTTTAGGTGCTTATAGGTTACCAGTTCTGCCTACTTGTTTTTCCCTTTGATATTTTCATACCTCCTGCTCCTTGTTTGCTGCCCTCTTCCTTTTTTTCCCTTCCCCCCTCTTTTTTCTCCCCTATTTATTTTGGGTCTGCACATCCTAAACTCAAGACTCCGGTCATCTGAAGAAGTGGGCTGTGCCCACAAAAGCTCATGATACCATCTACATGTTTTGTTAGTCTATAAAGTGCTACCAGACCATTTGTTGTTTTTATTTTTACCTCAGACATGTCAAACTGCTGGGTATGTCTACACTGCAGTTAGACACTGCGGCTGGCCCCATGACATAGGATTTATGCTCATGGGGCTCAAGCTGCAGCCCAAGCTCTTGGACTCTCTCACCTCACAGGGTCCTTGATTTCAAGCTCAAACATCTACCCCACAGTTAAATAGACTCATAGACTTTAAGGTTTGCCTCAGAGTTATTGTTTTAATTATTTATAAACTTCTATTTTAATCATTAATATTTAAAACCTTACTATGGAAAATACTATAGAAGTACATAGTGCTACACAAAGTTTTGTGTACCCTTCGAATGGCTGCTAATTGCACTGCAAGCAGCCTCTGATTTTATTCCCACTGCTTGTTTTAAGGATGACAAGACGTCCATTTCAGAAACAGATTTTATATTGCTTTCACAAGTCCTCACAGGAAGTTTGGCAAAGACTCCATGATGCTGGATCAGCAGAAATCGTGTTCTGTTTGTTTCTTGTGCTGCTTGGCAAAAGTTCAGAGAAATTCAGCTCTAAACTAGTTCCCCAAGCACACAGCTGTGGTTTTGCTTTTTTCCAGACACAAGCAGTTTACCAACGAGACATTAAAGAACATTACTGTATATTCCAGATACTTAAAGAGATAACAAGAGGATGTTTCTAACTAGCATCTCTGTTCTATACCTTGGTGTGTGAGCTGGGAAGGAAAACTAAAATGAGATTTGCTGAGTAGGGCTCATTATGGCACTTCTGTTTTCTTCAGGCCAGCAAGCTACACAGGCATCATCTATACTAGCTCCATAAATGCTCCTGTGTCTGGATCAGGAAAGATTGGAGGGCAGCTGTGGAAGTAGCCATTGACTCTGCTAGCGTGTTCCATGCTGCTGCTCTAAGGCCAGGACATCAGTCACTGTTCCAGTTCTTCAAGTGGAACTGATGCCATGGGAATGGGCTGATGAGCAGATCAAACAGAGGTACTCACCTGCAGAGGAGAGGATAGGAGACAGCCTCATGCTCAGAGGCATATAATGTCCCAAGATTTTAAAGTAAGGCTCTGAACCTAGGGTGATGGGTGCTGGTGATTACTAAACATCGTGTGTGTGTTTCCCAGGGGAAAGTGTGATAGCATGTGTATATCTCAACCAAAGATTGCCAGGAAGGAGTTAACTTTCTCCCTCTGCTTCTGACTAGACTAGAGGGAATGCCGCAGCTGTCTCCTCTGAGTGTACGCATGTGCACCATGGCCTTGATTCTGGAATTTCTTGCAACTCCACAGAGTCATAGAATCCAAGTGTAAAACTCTAACTCACACTGAGGACTACTCTGGCTGCTCTGTGGCCAGCCCCAGGAGATCAGAAACACGTGAAAGATAGGAGAGAGGGGCACCATCAAAATATGGCTAATATATCTATATTTTCTACAGTCTTTGTATCCTAAACACTTAAACCTCAGTTAACAGTGCCAGTAGGACCAAGGTCAAGCTCTTCAACAGAGACCCACCTGTTGGAGTTACTGATTTCGGCTCTGATCCAAAGTCCACTGCAGCCAATGGGCTGGGCTTCAAACCAGTCTCTTATTTGGTAATACAAACTTATCAGATATGTATTATGTACCCAAAAGGCAGAGTTATTGCAGTCTATCAGACAGATAAATATTTAACATTTTTATGAGGTATGCTATTTATCTAACTGATTAGAGTGGTGCCCGTTCAGTATTATCAGTGCGGAGTGAAAATGCTGATACCATGCAGCCACTCATAAAAAATGAAGTTTTAATTGTTTTTTTTTGCCAAAATATTGCCATCGGGGCAAAGGGAATAAGGTAAAATTATTTTGTTAACAGAGGCCAAATCCAGAGAGATTTTAAGCACCCACCGCTCTGATTGAGCTTTTAAAGGATTGGCACTGAAGTCAATGGGAAAAATCCCTTTATAAGTCAGCTGGTAAAAACCAGTAGAGGTATTTTCATTTACACCAGCTCAGGGTCTGGCACCACCAGGTTTGCTCAGCAGCTGTTTGATAACTCTCAAGATCTGGCCTATTGAAAGAGTCTTCTGTTGTAGTCAGCTCAGATTCAGAAAAACCTGTGAAGTCATGCACCCTAAAAGCAGGAGATTCTGGATTAAACGTGTTCTCATTAACAAACAATTCAGTGTTCTGACTCAAAATCTGAACTGTACAGTAAATCTTTTGAGCTGGTCTCAATTCTGAAAAGGAAAACTCTACCATTTATAAAACCATGGTACGCCCACATCTTGAATACAGCATATAGATGTAGTCATCTCATTTCAAAAATGATATATTGGCATTGGAAAAGGTTCAGAAAGGGGCAACAAAAATGGGTTTGTAATGGGTCTCATATGAAGAGATTAAAAAGTCTTGGACTTTTCATTTTAGAAAAGATGATACTAAGGGGGGCTATGATAGAAGTCTATAAAATCATGACTGCAAAAAAACTTCAGGACCAGACTTCAAAGATAAACTGCTGAGCTACAGTTCATCTTTAAGTTTGACACAATCAACTCTGGATTAAACAAAGACTGTGAATGGCTCGCTAACTACAAAAGCAGCTTCTGCTCTCTTGGAATTCACACCTCCAGATCAGCTGCTAGAAGTGGGCCTCATCCTCCTTGATTGGATCCACCTCGTCATCTCCAGCCTGATCCTGGCCTGCATATTTATTCCTGCCTCTGGAAATTTCCACTACCTGCATCTGACGAAGTGGGTCTTTGCCCACGAAAGCTTATGCTCCTACACTTCAGTTAGTCGATAAGGTGCCACAAGACTCCTCGTCGCTTTTGCAGATTCAGACTAACACGGCTACCCCTCTGATATTTAACTATTGAACTCATTGTCCTGATTCTGATCTCACTGACCCCAGTTTTATGTGGGTGTAAATCCGTTGATGTTGCAGGAATTACTCTCAAGTTACACTATTATGAAAAGAGAATCAAGCCCTTTAAGTCAACAGGAGTTCACCTGGCTAAGGATTGAATAAATTCTGAGGGTCTGAGTCTATACTAATTTATGTAACAGTAAATTAGGAATAACTCCATTATGGTCAAAAGGTTACACTGATGTAAAACCATCTTAAATAAGAGAAGAATCAGGCCCCGAGGAAAAACTTAAGGACTTGGCCAATAGATTTCAGCCAATGGCCTTTAAATTCCCATTCTCGCACATTCTTCTTAGATGTCAGCGTCTTTTTTACATCTCTCAGTCATTGATCTCAGAGTACAGTGTATTACAGGTCATCACTGCAGTCTTGCTCCTTTTACCAAAGACAACGTGCTGACAGCTTCTTATTTTGTGTTCATATCAGATTTTCAGAAAGGTCCATGTGGCACTCCAGGCTACAGAACTACCAGCAAACAAACAACTGATTTCAAAAATCTGACCCCAGGCAGAGCTCATATCCTTCTTAGTACACCACCCTCTGATGTATTCACCTGAGGTAAATTGAACAAGTTTACTCCCACATGATGTTATCAAAGCATTGATATCCACATGCAATGGCTTAAAAAAAAAGCCCTTGGTCTGAATTGTTCTGCCAGGTTTGGAGCTGATACAAGAAGCAAAATTGAATGAGACACTAAAAAAAGGCCCTGACATTCAGGAGGTATTGAAAATGATTGGTGCTAAGCTCAAATGTATTTAATTCCACAGACATTCTGCTACTTACTTAGTAAGAAATTAGACTTTGTCTTTACGGTACTTTGAACACAAAGTGCTATAGCAATTTAAAGTGTTATTGGCTTTATACGGTCACAGGAATTGCCAGACAGGATCTGACCCAAGGTCCATCTAGTCTAATGTCCCATCTTCATCAATGTCCTGCTCCAACTGCCTTAGAGGAAGATGTAAGAACCCACAGTGAGAGGTACTGGTGTAGTTATCTGTCCTCTATATTGGCTACCATCCCAATCTCTCATATTTAGAAATTGTTGTAAACTCTAACACAGAAAATGTAATATCTCTTCTGCAAAATTTATTTTCATGAATTATGGCAACTCTGGATACTATTGACACGCTCAAAGATCCATAGAAATAGCCATTCTCTTTTTGAATGTTGTTAAATTCTTGTCCTCCATGACTTACTGTGGCAATAAGTCCAATAGTTTAATCATATACTGTGTGAAAAAATATTTCTTTTTATCAGTTTTACATGTCATACCTTTTTAATTTTGTTGAAATTTTTGACCTTATGCTTTAGAGTTATCAGACAGGGAGAAGATAAGTTCCCAGCCTACTTTCACTATACCATAATTATTTTATATACTTTTATCATGTTCCCTCTTATCTGTTTCCTAAAGTAAACAATCCCAATCTCTCTTCAGAGGAAAGATTTTCCAGTTCTTTGATCATTCTCATCCCAACTCTCTGAACTCTCTCTAATTCAGCAATATCCTTCCGGAGAGGGGGTGATCAGCACTGCACAAAGGATACAGGTTAGGTGCTTATATAAGGGCATGATAACAGTATCTATATTGCTTACTACTCTGTTCTTTATGCAATCTAACATCTTGTTTGTTTGTTTTTTAAGCCTCAGATTGAGCAGAGATCTTCATCCAGCTGTCTACAAGGATGTCTAGGTCACTTGAGTTGATAGAGTTCATTTAGAACCCTGTAAGGTGTACAAGTAGTTTAATGATTTCCCTACAACGTGTCATTAGAAGCATCATAAATTTAGAAAACAACAAAATGGACAAAGGTAGATGTCCATGCTCTCTTACTTCCACATCAGCATTAAGCCAACTAATGCTCATCAGTTCTCTTCCTAACTACTAAGTCATTACCCTCCTAGGGAAAGAGCAGTTTTCGAGCTGTGACATGGCTGAAGGTTTGACTGAAGCATCTCATAAAACTAATTATCTTTAAGACCAACGAGTGGGGAACCATGAACTCCACCAAAGGCTTCTCCATTGCCCCTTCAAAATTAGAGAGTGGAAATAAGGCAACAATTAAAAAAATTATTGCCAGGAAATAAAACCTTTTCCAGATTAGGGTTGACAGCTGCCTCCTGCTAAGAAACAGGAACATGGCCTGCGGTTAATAAGTATTTACTCTAGAGGCCAAAATGAGGGTTTAAGACTAGTACTTCTTAGGAAGCTAAAGTAGAGGAACAGGGAGAGTGGGACAATTTTCCATACTCGAGGGGGATAAATGAGGGAACACAGTGGTCTGGACATTCTTCAGTAATTAGTTCAGTTATGGTGCCCTTCATACAATGGGAGTGTTAAAAGAATGAATATTGAGACTTCATGGGTATTCTAGATGAGTTTTATATGTATAATATACATATATACTAGAACTAGAGGGCTGTGCCCCCTGCTTGCTATGCTCACCAACCCTCCTTCTCGCTGGCTGCTTTCACGGCCAGAGAGCCAGTTAATCTTGCAGTGAGCCCAGCTGTACTCTCCATGACCCCAAGTCACCTGCACCATTCTCCGCTCCCACCCCACCATGCCCCTGGATGGGCCCCTCTATCCGAGCACTCTCAGCCCATCCTGCCCATTCCCCACAATCGCCAGCCATTTCCCCCCACCCCCTTCCCACTCCTGCCACACACGCCAATAAAATAGTTCGTTTGTGTGCAGAGTTCAGAGCCTCTCCTGGCAGCTAGCACTGGTCCACTGCTCTGTGGGCTTGTGGGCCTCACATATAAACGAAAACCAAACACAATCAGTAAAATGGGGCCCAAGTCCAAGTGAATCCCCTTTGTTCTGGGTGCTCCTGGGCACCTGGCTCACTAGTGAGGGGAAGGGGCTGGGTTATGTGCAAGTGGCCAGGTAGGGAGAGAATTCCCCACTCTCTATGTCCGGCAGCACTCCAGATGTGCCCTTCCAGCTGGCAAGTGAGCTCCTGCTGTGTGACTGGGACATTCTCCATGCAGACAGGGTGCAATGGAGAGACATGGAACCATGGGAGAGCCCTCAGTTTTACATGCCCACACCTTACTGAGAACGAGACGTGGGTCCCGTGGGAAGAGAGCTTGGTGGGCTAATCTGGGCTTCTAGCCCTTATCCTAGAGCTCCATGGCCCACAGCCCAACCCTCTCCTTTCATCCCTGTCCCACCTCCATTCCTATCCTCATCCATCCTCTTCAACCCCTCCCACTGCCTCTCCCTACCCCCACCTCCTTCCTCCATTCCTACACCCCCATTCGTCCCTAACTCTTTCTCCTGCACATCCCCACACTTCCTGTCCCCCTGCCTTTATTCCTATATCACTCTCACCCCCACCATCACTCCTTACCACACCTAGGCTGTGTCTACACTGGCACCCCTTTCCGGAAAAGGGATGCTAATGTAGCACGTGGGAATAGGCAAATCCGCGGGGGATATTTAAATATCCCCCGCGGCATTTGCATTAACATGGCTGCCGCTTTTTCCAGCTTGGGGAAAAGCCAGAGAAAAGCGCCAGTCTAGACGTTATTCTCCGGAAAATAAAGCCTTTTCCGGAGGATTTCTTATTCCTATTTGAAAGTAGGAATAAGAAATCCTCCGGAAAAGGCTTTATTTCCGGAGAATAACGTCTAGACTGGCGCTTTTCTCCGGCTTTTCCCCAAGCCGGAAAAAAGCGGCAGCCATGTTAATGCAAATGCCGCAGGGGATATTTAAATCCCCCACGGATTTGCCTATTCCCACGTGCTACATTAGCATCTCTTTTCCGGAAGGGATGCCAGTGTAGACGTAGCCCTAGGGTTGCCAGATTGTTTCAACAAAAATACCGGACACACTTGACATGACATCACAATCTACATTACATCTTATTTAGAAAATACTGGACATTTATATGTTCTCATTTATATTTTCTCAATTTGTTTCCTGAACAGAAAGCTCAAATACTGGACTGTTCTGTTCAAAATCGGACACCTGGCAACCCTAACCACACCACCCATCCCCAAATATACCCTATCCCCCGTCCTCCCTCCCTACACACATTCTGCCCCCTGCCACAACTTTGTTGAGCTGTGTGCCCCTCTGCCCAAGAGCACCATCAGGCTGGGCAGCACAACCCCTGCCATTGCAGCAGGACACAGCCCGCTCGCAGCCCAGCCTTTCTGAATGGGCCTGTTGGGACAGCTTTGCTCTGTGGCGAGCCCAGGGAGCCAAGAGCAGCCTTTCTGGAGAGCCAGGGAAGCAGCCACAACCGTGTAACCATGCCATCCCAGTTGCAGAGCAGGTCCTTTTGACCACGGCCTCGCACGCGCATTGCTCATTCTGCCACACAAAGGCCCCTCACAGAAAATATAGGCCGCTGACACACTCTGAGAAAGCATAACTTGTAAGTGCACAATGCAGCTTTCTGTGAATGGAATTTAACCTTGTAGGCATCATAGAACAGGGAGGTGAGCATGAAAAGATAGAGCACAGCTGCAAGAGATAAATAAGACTCTCTTGACCGGTCCTTGAAGGTAGGGAGGTAGGCAAAGGGAGATATGATGCAACTGCCATGCACACTGACCATGCCCGCACCCGGCACTTTCCACGGGGCCATCAGGTGGGCATCATGAAAAATCCTATAGAGCAATATTGCACATTACCTCATTGCCAGCCTATCAGACCCGGCCAGGGAACAGACCCTAATAAGGTACCGGATATCAGGTTATGTTATAAAAGACCCTCGACCCCTTTGTTCGAGGAGGTTCCGAGTGTTGAGGGCACATGTCTTTTTTGCCCGGCTGAAGGATTGATCACCCTGAGGCTGCCTCCCCACCCTTTGAGTCAAAGATAGGGGTGTGCGAGTCCTGAGCATGCTCCAATTTCTAGTGTGTCTTTATGTTGTTATCATTGCTGGATTTGTAAGTATTGCTTTAATATATTAGTTATTGGTTTAGTTAATATTTGAATCATGTTAATTTCACTGTGTAATTCTGTAGAGTGTAACTGAGTTCTATTAACCACACTGCATAAATTGTATAATCTTGTGTTGTGTAGTGGTGTTGTATTTAGGCCAAGTATAAGTGTTAGAAATAGAAACCTAGGAATTGTTAAGTTGTAGAGGTAGATTAATAACTAACTCCACCAGCTGCCTAAAATAACCATAGAGGGGCTGGCTGTGGACTGAGTTTTTATTATCATTATATTGGCTTTGTTTTTGTATTTTTTGCTTGCATGCTGTGCTGCCTTAAGCAAATTAGAGATAGTGATTTAATATAATTGAATTATAATCACAAAGTTTGTAATGTGCAGTTTGGTTCAGTTTTCCCCTCCTGTAAAAGCACTAGATAATTCCTTGTTTTAAAATTCATTTAAAAGACACTTGATTTTTGATAAAAGAACCATTCTGTTTAATAAAAAAACATTTGTTTCACCATCATCCAGTCGTTTTGACTGTGTAGTCGGCTTTAACCCCTGGGGGCTCCCATCACATCACTGAACCAAGTTGCGACAATCCCCAAATGGCCAGCTGTGTGGAATGGCCAAGAAGACCTGCCCAGCTTGTGACAGGCCTGGGAGAGCATGCCTGAGCCAGAGGCCTGGTGCTGGGTCACTGGCACATGCAGGAGTCACTCACTCGCAGGGAGACCTGCAGGGCACCTGCCAAGTGCTGTGGCTTGGACCGGGCCACACAGAGCAAAGCAGTGCAGCAGGCATGTAGGCTGCACAGGCTAAGGCGGGGGCCAGAGGCAGATGGATGCTGCTCCAGGGGACACCGGGGAATGGAGCTGCTTCCTCCCTCCCTGGATGATCACTTGGTCAGAGCTCCTGGGGCGAGGCCACAAGGGAGGGTTGAGGCAGGACATAGAGTGACGTGATGACATCACTCTGTTGTCCTGCCAGGACATTTTTTTTAAATAGAGAGTTAAGGGGTTGTGTAATTTTGTTTACTAGTAGAGGCTTTATATCCAACTGTTTCTTACTAAAAAAGAGTTTCGGTTCAGACTGAACATTTGGCAAAGCTTCTAGTTAATGCTTATTTTGTACAACTTGGTTTGTCTAGTCCTTCCCACACGTTTTTCTTGGAATTCCCTGTCAGGTTGTATTGCAAGTGGTTTTTCTCTTGACTCAAGATATATCTACAATACAAGTTGAATCTCTCTAGTCTTGCACCTTCAGGACCTGTCCTGTGCCAAGCAGAGAATTTACCAAACCATGGAAAGTCAGTATTATCTAGCAGCATTACCAACACTTTCACTGCTTACTGGGCTCTTAGAAGACACTTAGGAGTAAATTAGAGCTAAATAACAGCACAGAACACTGACAGCCAGGACTGGTGGCTGTAAACAAACTTTAGGGGACCATGGGAAATTTGGCCACAACCGTGATAAGTGGTCGGCTAGTTAACTAAAATCATGCCAGACAGCGCATGTGCTGGACCAGAGAGTGCCGGACTAGAGAGGTTCAACCTATAGAAGTGCTACATCAACACACTGCAGCTACACAGAGGGGGAAAAGGAAACATCTTTAAAGGGTATAGGGATCCTGGTCACCACTGCTGCTACAGGAGTAGTAGAAGCAGCCAAAGGCCCTTTAAATTGCTGCCAGAGACTCAGGTGGCACTGAAGGGCCAGCTCGGGAACTCCCCTCCCCCGCTTTGCCCAGGCTCAGGGAAGTCTGTTGGCCACTCTATATACTACTGTAGGGTAGACATTTGCTATGAGGACAGAACAATTTTTCTATAGTTGTAGTAAATCCAAACACAAGATATAGTTGTAAATCCAAACACCTTCAGAGGCGGCAGCTAGGTGAGCGATACCTACATGGGGGTTTAGGTCAGCTTAACAACCCATCATGGGAAGGTGAAGTAATGGTCACTGCAGTTTAGACAGAAAGAGTGAACACTTTAAAGCAAGATGGCTGTGACAGTAGCTGTAAACACTGCTGAATCTTGCATTTTAACATTTTGTCACAAATACAAAGAAGTCTGCCATCAGAAACTGTGTAATATCCAGAGTTATTTATTAGAACAGGGAGAATAGTTAATATCTCAAATAACACTTCATTGTAACAGTTGGCAGATGATGCCTTTTTAATGACAAGCCACTGTACCTTTTTGTTCTAAGCCATCTTCGTGGTCACAACTGAATCGTAAATTTACAGTTCTAAGACTAACACATCTAGACTCTGTATTCATCCCCATAGTACAGTTGCTGATCACCAGATGCTCAATGGCAATGTATATAGGCCTCATGTCAAACACCTCCAAACCAATACCACCACTTTTCTTTCTTGGTAAATGAAATAGTGATGGATGTGGAAAGTTGGCCTTTGTACTTCTGGTGTCTCAATCTGTGTGTAATCACTAGTAACTAGTCAAGTTTCCTGGAAATGTATCAGCTGAATAAATACAAATTCCACACAGGGTATTTGCTCATTTATTATTCCTGATGTTTATTACAATAGTGCCTACAGGCCAACTGAGAATGGGGTCCTATATGCTAGGCACTGTCCAAACACAAGGAGGGAGAGTCCTTGCCCCAGAAACGTTACAGTCCACATAGACAAGGTGGAAGCATGGTAGGGTATGGCACCAGCACATAGAGTGATAATGGCAAATGGCATATCAGTCTATGACTAGTTCCTCCCTGCAGTTTTTTTCCCAAAGGCCACATGGCTGCAGGAAGGAGGGTTCTTGGAAGATATGGGGGGCAGCCCCCTGCCCAGCTTTGTGGGGTAATGAAAAATAAGTTAATCTAACCCCCCTCCCTACCGCCTTCCAGTGGAAAAATATTAGCTGGAACTGCTTTCTGCATCTGTTGTGCTCATTTATCCAACTGACAGACCAGTCGTGCGCCTATTATTAACACTACTATTGAACTTCTATATTGCTTTTCATCCAAGAATTTCAAAGGGCTTTACAAACACTAATTAAACCACACAACACCCCTCCTAGGTAAGAAGGTTTGATGGAGTATTCAGCTCAGTGAATATACTGTCTCTAGGATTAACAACCAAGTGATATATCATCAAAGGTATGTGGGGTCATCTCCCTGCAGAACGCTGCAGAACATCTCCTCAGCAACACAAGCTACTAGGAGCACACTGGACCTGTCTTCCCCTTGATACCTTGGTTTCCCAGGGAATATCAAGTCAAGTTGAAGGTCTCAAGTTCTTACCTTTAACATGCTCAAGGGGCTAGGTCCATGATATGTAAAAGAGTCTAAGGGCTTGTCAATACTGGCAGGTTACTGTGCTATAACTCTCTGGCTCAGGGGTGTGAAAAAGTAACCCCCTGAGCGCAGCAAGTTACAGTGCTGTAAAGCATCAATGTAAACAGACTCCCAGCACTGCTAGCTACTCACCTCTAAGTCACTGGGAGAGAGCTCTTGCCATGATCACACTGCTGTATTAAAGCAGTGCTGTGGCAGAGCTTTAAACTTGAGCATGTTGACAAAACCAAAAGCTCAGTGATAAGGACCATGGTCAATACACCTGCTCTTCTGGCACAATGGAACTTTCTATAGAAAGTGTAAAGTTAAGTTATGCAAGAAACAGCTTTTCTTGGAGCCTTTCCATGGTTGTGGAATGAGCTCCCCTAGAAACTAAGGACCATCACAAACTTCACCACCTTCCATTCTAAGTTCAAGGCCCATTTGTTTGGCCTTGGCTTCCCTCCATAGGTACAGAACAGTGTGAATATTTAAAAAAACAGTCTCAGTACTCTATCAAAACAAAATGCTCCGCTGTACATCCAACTCTTTCTCTGAGGAGAAGATGAGAGAAAGAGCCATATGACACAGATGTTAGTCACATTGTACTACAAGAAGGTGTTCAGATACTAAAGTGATAAGGGCAGTACAAGGATATATATAGAATAAAATATTGTAAATCACTGTAGTTCCACTGGCTTCAGTGGGACTACACCAATTTTTATCAGCTGAGGTTCTGGCCCTTCCCCTTCAACAGGAGTAAATGGTAAAGCAACACAGAATGTCTATATGTACAAACAATTTAAAAAGCAAGCTGATGCAAATGACAACACTTGTTCACAAGGAACTTACCTTTTTACACATACAAGAGAGGGTACACCACAGTTGACTCTAGGACAAATAAGAACTAAAGGATATGAGAGCAAATTTTGCTGACTTAGCAAATATGTATATAAATTTTCCATAGTCTGGGGTCTGTTAGGGAAAGAGTGTGGCTTTCAAGCCCATCCTCCTTCTCTGACTGTACCACTGCCTCCAGATCACTGGGGTGGTTGGCAAACTACATAACCTGAGATTCATGTTTTTATAAAAATACCTCTCTGTTGAATGATAAATGATAAATGATTGCTACTTTCAGTGAGTTATTAAGAAGCATTTTGGCTGCTTTAGCTAAAAGGCTTTGCTTTGCTTGCAAGGTCGTTCTCAATGAATTCCCTGAACTTTGAACCACATCTGAGAAGTTAGATAAACAAGGCAAGTATAAATACCAGAGAGCAGCAGCTGTTGAGGCTGTTTACTTCTGCAAAACAGAGATAAGCAGAGCAGCCAAGGAAAGGGGTAAGTGTTGTTTTGCTATAAATGCTGTTGTGATTTCTGGTTTTGCAAAGTGTTTGTTTCTTTGGTTATTGAGTTTGATCGGGGAGCTAGAAGTTTCCATTTGAAACCAACTCAAATGCATTTAAAAACATCGAAATATAGAAGAAAGTGTAATTCATAACAAAACTTATTTCCAGTCTCTTGGGCTTGGCAAGCTGTTGTTGGGCTTTGTGAGCCAACTCTGCAAAATGCTGAAGTCATGGAACAAAAATCATGGAATTTCTTAAAGTTTTGTAAATTTCTGCAAGAGAGAAATATAAAAGAAATGTAGTTCTCCAAGTGTGTGCAGAGACCCAGAGTGAAATTTTGGCTCCAGTGAAGTCAATTGTTCTATCATTTCATCACTATATTATTTTACCAGCTTGCTTCCACAGAATTGGAGGAAAGAAGAGTTAGAGAATACGAAGTCTGACAATAAGGCTGATTTGCAGCAGTTTTGTCTGTGTGAGTTTGGTAATACAAAACTTTCCTTGCATTGGAATTCTCTGGGATTGATGGAAATGCATATTATTTATCCTTGTTTCATGTATTATGTATGTTACATTACAGAGCACAACTAAGTGATTGATCAGATTTTGTTATGAATGGGGCAATGGGATACCAATGTAATCCTGCATCTTGGGAGGCGAAAAGGAGTTTTTCAGTTTCTTTCTTTTATAATGTATGGTTTATAAATACAATAAGCCAGAGTCTTATGTTACTGTATCACTGGAAGAAAAAGAGATTGTTACAATATTTCTCATGTTTTATGATAGTCACAAGTATAAAATGCTCTGGGTGCATGCAGGACATTTTGTGAGATTTAGGGAATCCTGAAACTCTGGATTTTTCATTTCTGTCTCAGTGGTCTCTTGTGTCTGCATTATTTAGAGCTTTTACTAGCTAAAATCCAAATATGAAAAAGAGTCTTCTAAAAATCCTGGATTCTTTTATTCTGCTCCCAGTTTATATAGTATTTACCATGGGCCAACATATACGCCTATGAACCAGATCTCCGCCCGGAGTAAACTGGAACAACACCATTGACGTCTATGCACAAAGAAGTTAAAAGCAGCAGAATTGGAGTCATTTTTGCAATCATTAGAATTGCAGTTTGGTAGGCGTAGGGAACGACTCAGTTTGTCTCACTGAAATAAGAGATTATCCAGCTGGTCGGAATACTTAGATTGTCCTGTTTTCAATTAAGAAAATAGCAAGTTTGTCCACTATGTTAGTGCTTTCCCTGAAATCAAAGGAATATTGCCAATAAACATAGTGGGCCAAATTCTGAGCTTACTTCCTGTGTGAGCCCCAGTTAATGGCCTGCTGGTTTTGTTTTGAGAATTTCAGCAGCTGGAATTGCTATGTGCCTATATCTCATTTCTTTTGTTTTCTCATTTGCAGCTGAAGCCCAGCCATGTGGGGAGGGCTGGGACTGGCCCTGGTTCTCTGTCTCCTCCCAGGAGGAGGGACAGAGAGCCAGGGTTCAAGTGCCCGTTGTAAGGAACCCCCAGAATGGAAAATCGGGGAACACAGTCCAATGCTGAATTCTAGGGGCTCAGTGACAGTGGTGGCACTCCTCCAAGCCAGCTGATACTTGTGCCTGCTTCAGGCTTCCAGGTAAGGACATATCTCTCTTCCAAGAATATCTGAAAATGGGAGAGAGCAGTTTTTAAAACTGAACTATTTAGTTTCTACACATATGCAAAGTTTTTATATTATATATAGCTATGGTCACACACCTATGGCTTCTTCACTGGCTACTAAGGATGTTAAGAAGCGGGTATCTGACTAATCATGTAGTTGATAAATTTGTATTGACTTCATGATTAGTCGATAAGGCTACCCCTGCTGCGGCTCTGTAGTTTAAATGTAGTAGGAGCTGGGTGCACAGGGCTCCTATTACCTTTAAACTGCAGAGCTGCAGCGTGGGTAGGTCCTAGACATGGCATGAGCTGGGACTGAGCAGTCCTGGTTCACTCCAGGTCCCAGACCACTGCGCCTCTGCATTTTAAATGTAGTAAGAGCTGCCCAGCATTTACTACATTGAAAATGCAGAGAGATTTGGGATCCAGCACCTCTGCATTTTCAATGTAGTAAAAACCTACCTACTTTTAAGCTAGCCCCCCTCCCCCCCCCCCCCAGGAACCAGCTCCTGCTCCGCCTAGGCTTATCGGATAGTCGACTGTTCAAATAGTCACTTACACCCTACTGTGACAGGTAGGGAGGTGAATGTTTAATTAGTTAATCAGTTCACTGATGGAGGCTGGAGTAGCTTCCCGACTGCCACAGGCAGGGGGCTGCTCCAGTCTTGCAGTCCTGGGCTCCCTGCAGCCCACTACCACCTCCTTCAGCCCACTGCCCTTTTAATTGATTAACTGGTTAAACATATTGTTTAATAGTTAAACAATATGTTTAACTGTTTAAACCAATTAATTGGGATTTTACATTGCTAGTGTCAGGTGCAATTTCATTGGCTCAGTCGGGTTCCTAGGTGGACAAATTCGTGCCGGTAACTCAGATTCTTTAATCACTGACTCACTATTCGTTGGTAGATAAAACAACCATTTAAAAGCCTTGCCATCTTCCAATTACACCCCTATAAATAATAACTATATCTTTGTAAAAACTCAAAAATAGACTTTTAAGATCTTAGGCCATACAAATTAAAATGAACCCTAGCAAGCCCAGCAGAAACAGTTCTTCCAGAACTGTACTAGTCCCGCTAAAATGTGATTTAGGGTCTGATCCGATAGTCCCCCAAGCTTTACTCATAACCAAGAGTTTACCCTAGTAGTGGTAAACAAACTAATACAAAAGAAAATGGTGATACATTTGGAAGCTAGCAGAGGGCTACCCTGTAAGGCCTTAATTCTGCTCTCATTGAAAAACCGGTCCCTGAGGGTATGTCTACACTTTGCTCCCAGTTCGAACTAGAGATGCAAATGTAGCTGACCAAAATTGCTAATGAAACAGGGATTTAAATATCCTGCACTTCATTAGCATAATCTCACTTGTGTGTTATTCCGCTCGCCAGCTAATTCGAACCAGGAAGTGCTCTCTGGGAGTAATGTTAGTTCAAACCAAGGGGTTTGATTCGAACTAATGTGTCCCAGAGCCCACTTCCTGGTTCGAATCAGCTGGTGAGCGGAATAACGCATGGCGAGATTATGCTAATGAAGCACGGGATATTTAAATCCCCGCTTCATTAGCAATTTCAGTTGGCTACATTTGCATCCCTAGCTCGAACTAGGGCTCAAGTGTAGACGTACCCTAAGAGAAAAGAAAGATTGATCTGAAACCAGAATGAAGCTTAAGTTGAGTCTCGTGGAATGGGGCTTTCAAAGATGCTTACTCCTTCAGGCTCCTTTGCAAATTCTAGCCTAACATTCAGCTCTCTCCATTTCATTTGCAATGTGTGGATGGATTCACCCACTTACGGGCACACCCTTCCCTTGGCCAATTAAGACAATCATTGGTGGGCTTGATTCTCTAGTACCTTGTTCCTTGCATAGCCATCATTTACCCCCAGGCTCAGGCCCTTCATTGCTGGAAATCAGGGTTGCACGTAGGCAGCTTTGAATTTCATAGGAAACAGCTAGTTAAAATACAGAATTTTTCTTGAGTTGATAAAAGAGAAAATACAGGGCTGATCTAAGATTCACTAATTCTTTCAAACTGCCACTCATTCTGTCTTCTTGGTTATTAATTTGATAGAGATAATGAAGCTAAGTAAAATCATATTTCTCACATATATAAAAAACTACCTGAAATAGAGAGATCTTTATAGGTTTCACTCTTTTTGCCATCAACAAAGGTAAGCTGTCCTTGAAAGCATTCATGGGATGGATAAGGGTCCACTTGTAGAAGATAGGCCAGGGATTCCAGAGCCTGTCTTTTTGCATGCTTAGGCAGGAACTAGCACAATGGATCTGGGTCTGTTGCTACTACCAGAACACAACCCCCCCATAATAATAACAGGAACAGTTGGACAGTTCTTTTGAGTGGAATCAAACAGCAGTTGCTCCCCTGCTCATAACTTGGATTCATATTGCAGCTATGAAATCACTTTGAGTTGAAAACTGGCAGAGCTGGCTTCACAGCTTGACTCCTTTAAACCCTTTCTATAGGCCGCGTAGTTCTAATATTACAATGGTCCTTATGAGCTTTTCAAGAATTGCTTTTGAAACAGTAGGGATGGGATTCTGGATCAGTTTAACTTAATGAGAGTTTTGACACTAATTTCAATGGAGTAGACTTTTACCCTAGAAAAGCAAATTTGACATTGGGCCATGGGATTTCAAGCTGTTAGGATAATAAAGAACTTTAGTTTTATTGTAGTTAATAATACATTCATTCAGTTTACAGAGCAAATACATTTAAGAAAAGCTGCACATTCATTCCAGCAAGATATGAAAGTATGGAACATCGATTTTAGGGAAAAGAATTTGCTTATCATGTAATTCTTGAAGAAGATCATTAGTAACATAACTTTATACTGCATGAGTTCTGTTTCCCTCTTTGTGCTAATGGCTACCATATCCTTTTTCTGACTTTTTTTAGTAGCTGTTATGTCATCCAAATAAGTTGGAGAGTGAGGAGCTCTTTGTTGTAGGTACCCCTTCCTGACCATCTATAGTGAGGTGCTATTTGGACTATACATGCACTCAGACGTAAAACTGGTAGTCAGTCCAAAATCAATTATCACTCAAATACACAGATTATATTAAATATCTAAATATATATCAATAATAAAAAACAAAGGAATTGGAATAGCATTCATTTAAATCATGGCCATTAAAATCAATGACACCAATAGAAGGATTACAGTTATTAGATCTCAGATAAATCAAGGCAAATCATTGATCCTTAAAATAAAATGTCTATTTTAAAAGCATACTTTTAATTGTTGAAGAAAAAAAGATGATTCTTGCCTGACTAATGGTCTTTTTCTTTTAAAATCTCCATCAGATTGGAAGACCTGAGAGTGAAGTTAGAGGGTGAAGGATTGGTCAATATCTCGTATATCGTGGTTAATCATCAAGGAATCAATTCTCAACATAAAATTCACACACTGAAGGAGAAAGTATCAGAGAATATTACTGTATTCCAGCAGGATGAGAAACAACCTGATATCTGGACTACCTTAAATGGAAACAAAGATGATTTTCTTATCTATGACAGGTCTGTATATAAAGGAGAAATTAAAAATGATTTCTATTAATTTACACTGTTGTATATTGTAATCCAACAGAATGAATCTCATTTGCTTGTTATTCCGAAATAATGCTGTTGTGTAGACATACCCTAAATTCGAAATAAGATACATAATTTGCGCTATGCACATTGCGTATCTTATTTCAATTGTATTTGGAAATAGCTTATTTCAAAATTTGGTGCATCTACACAGTGCCAAATTTCAAAATAATGTGCTATTTCAAAACATCCCTTAACTCTCGTGGAACGAGGGTTACAGGGATGCCGAAATAGCGCTCCCATTATTTCTGAAAATATTTTGAAATAACAGGTTTGTTTAAAAGATGCAGAGTAGCTATTTTTCGGGCTACCTCTGGTATTCTGAAATAGCCGCATTGTTTAGACATACCCTTAGAGAATAACTAATATGGACCAAATGTTGCAGTTATTTAAAATCAGTCTAAGACTGGAATAGCTTCATTTTTTCCCCATAACAGTTACTTTGGATTTACAACAGTTGTAACTGAGAGCAGAATTTAGATCTAGGATTCCAATCACACTTCCTTATTTTTAATATTCATATAATACTATGATATCTGAGTCTGATTTACACAACATTTATTTATCATATTTAAACTGAGCCTATAAGGCTGTTTTATGAGGAAAAGAAGGGCTTAATCCATTTAGACATTTGCAGGTTTATTGAGTAGAAAATTTTTTGTCGCAGCTTAAAATAGCGTTCTTTGAAAAAGAAACAACTATGTAAATGAGTTAACAGTAACATAGGCTGATATCCTTATCTACAGCCAAATCCTGGAGCATACAGCAAAGTCCAATAAACATATTTTCCTAATGTGAAAACATCCTAGGTTTGAGGAACTAAATCTCAGCCCACTGATTATGCTGTCTGTGCCATGTGACATGGAGACAAGAAGCAGCTGTAACTCACTGCTCCTGTCCACATATGGAGCTTTCATCTAGAGCAGTGCATGGATGCATCAACTACACCCCTAGCTTGTCCACAGTCCCTTTTTCAGGGAAATTGTGAGGACTAGCTGCAATGATCTTTCTCCTGGAGAGAAACGTGTGCATGGTGTTTCAGCTACTGTTATCTTCGCCACCCCCTCGTATCAATATGCAGATTTACAACTGCTTTTGTGCTGCTGTTAAGAGCACTCCTAGGACTTGGCCCATAGTCTTTATTCAAGCAGAGCTGGGTGTATGGAAAAGTTCTTTTGTAAATTGAATTTACCTTTGTAATATGAGAAACTGCACATTATAGATATTTAGATTGTAAACGTCTGGGAACTTGGAGCATCTGTCAGTTCTATATTTGCACAGTGCCTCATTAAATGGGTTCCTGGTCCATAATTAAGGTTCCTGGGCAGGACAAATAATAATAATAATAATAGTTTTTTTGGGTTTCTATCAGAGGGAGCAAGGGGGGAGGGGAACAGGAACCTTTGGAAGGAATATCCAGTTTAAAAGCTGGTTCCCCCACCACTGTCTCCATGGGGTGGGAGGCAGGGGAGGCAGAGGCAGAGGCAAGGAAGGAGACTAGACGCGAACTGGGAATCAGCTGATTCCTGGCTTGTGCCTTGTCCCTTGTCCCAGGTGCTGCACCTTTTCTTTTTAAATGTAGTAAGAGCTGTCTAGCTTCTACTACATTTAAACTGCAGAGCCACAGCGGGGGTAGCGAGCACCCCCCAACTGACTAATTGAGTAGTTGATAGAAATTCCATCAACTAGTCAATTAGCTGATTATCTGCATTTTAACATCCTTACTGTAAATTTCCTTCTCTTATTAGGTGTGGCCGTCTGGTGTATCATCTTGGTCTGCCTTATAGCTTCCTGACTTTCCCATATGTGGAAGACTCGATTAAGATTGCATACTGTGAATACACGTGTGGAAATTGTTCTTTTATGGTACTTTCCTTATTTTATTTATATATATATAATGTCAGTGGAAAATGAGATTGACTAATCTTTAAAGGAATTATTTCTACCTGATTAATCCCAAATGTCATTGTTTACCATCCTGGGCCCTTTTATGATGCCTCATTTATTAAGCAATATGTCACATATTTTTCAAAATGCTAGGGCTGCTCCTGCTGGCCCCCATGTGGACACTTCCAGCTCCCAGTCCGTGCTGGCTGGGAGCCGGCAACTCCCATGTAGGCAGGGGGAGGGGGATCTGATAGGGCTGGAGCAGAGCTTGACTCATGGCTGGGCTATGAGCGGGGAGCTGTTAACAGGTGCCAGTTAACTGTTACCTGGTAATCATCTTCTGTTAAAGGTGATGCTTACCAGGTAATTGTTTAACTGCTTACCCATTAACATCCCTAGCTATGACAACACTTCATGCAAATACTCTGATTAGCCAGTATTTTATTTAGCTTCCTACAGTTCTAAATTAAGGCCCTAGTCCAGTGCTCATTGAACTTAGTAGAAAGATTCCTACTGATTCTTTCCTTGCTTGTTAATACTTTTAATTTCCTCCTTGCTTGGTTGATACATATTTACAAATAATGCACTGGGATTTTGTGGACATCACAGGAAATATAAGATCATGAAAAGGATGATAGCATGACTACATTTTTTTGAATACCAAGAGAAGATATTCCCTCTAAATTGTCAGTGATCCATGCTTTTGTCATATCAGCAGAGCCATGCTTCAAAATACATTGGCAAACACTGTCCCTCAAAGAAATCACTCAGACACAATTTCTCCACAGCTCCCCTTTTGCATTGGGGAACAACAACTGATGTGATCTTTTGCATAGTAACAGCACTCCTTGGAGTGCTGGGAGTTGCATGGCATGTTTTCCATTTGTAGTCACGTTATTTCCTACAAAATCTAGCCCTTAATTTATTTGTGATACAGCCATGGTTTTCAGAAACATTTTTAAAAAGGATAAGTTGAACACAAAAACCTTTGCAATGACACTATTTTATGTCTCATTTGATTAAGCCTTTACTTTCACTGAATGTATTAATGCTATTAGTTAATCGAGATTTAAAAACTAATTCTGCTCATTTTAGATGTGTGCATTTCCATTGTGTGAACTTGTATTTTCCAGACCCCAGTTGTTGAAGATATTTGCAAAAACATAAATCAGACAACAGACAAAAAGCTGTCTGAAGAAGCTCCGAAGCCACACTATCACCATTCACATCACCACAATCAACACAGACATCAACACAGGCACCAACACCATGAAGGGGACCAGCTTTCAGAAGATCAGAGTCAAAATGATTCTGCTGCAGCCACAAGACATCAATCCCCTCAGAGCAGTCAACGTAATAACAGGGTTGTGGGTCGTAATAGACAGGGTCAGAAAGATAACCAACAAAATGTAGAAACTGCCCCTCAAAGAGAAGTAGAGAAGGGTCCTACCCAGGTTAAGAGGCCTTGTAAAAAAGGAACTGCCAGCTGAAAAAATCAGTTAACCTGAAACTGGCAGAAAGTGTCACAATCAACTTCTAATAGCTGATGTTGACACTGACGTCACCTGTTGTTTGAAGAATCAGGAAATGCAGCCACCTGACATTGTCGGGGAGATCTTCCATCTACCTGCAGGTGACATGGCCAGCTGTTAGCAGAGAACATCACTGAATCTTGACAGTGACGTCTGCCCACAGCTGCTTGACATCCACCAGCAGCAGGTGAGCGTGAAATATCTGACACCTGACAGTGAGAACCAAAAGCAGGAAACTGAGCATGAGAAACAAACTAAACATTTTAACATCAGGAAAGAGCCCTTCAATTTGAATACATTTAATTGTAATATAACTCGTCAAAGCAAGCTTCAAATTTTCAAATTAATATCCTTGACAGGAAATTGAGAAGCATAGAGAAATTAAAATATAACACTGTAAACAATTTGATGTGTGTTACAATCCCATTAATAGAGGGTTGTTTTCATTTTAAAGTAAAATTACCTAAATTGTAGTTTGTTTTGTCCATGCCAGTTGAAAGGTGTCTACAGTATTTGGTTAATTTGTCTTTCTTGTTTCTCTCCTAATATTCTGTTTGCATTAGTGAAGACAGACGCATAAACTATAACCTAGGGGCTTCTGTTTGATGTTTAGCAACCAAGAATAGAAGAAAGCCAGAAAAGACATTCTAATCATGTTTTATTTCTGAAGAACAGGAAAATATTAAAAAGTTTATTTTTTCTCGACTCAAAAAGGAGCTACAGATGTGACCCAATCATTTTGTTTTTGATATATATGAAAAGTTTATTCAAGAGCAACTTGCCATAACAATGTTTTATTTCAGCTGCAAACTATATCCCAAAAATTGAGTTGTTCAAAAGTAATAGCTTCTGTGCTGTTTGATATTCTAATAGTTTTAAAACCAGGTCTTGTATCAGGATCCATTAGGAAGGACCCTTGTGCCTTTGTGGAGCACTAATGAAAACAGGATTCTGCATAGGCACAGAGGGCAGTGTTAGTAGATCTTGATGTGGAAGCAAGTCGTGATATAAGGCTGTGGATCGAATTCAGTCCTGGTATAAGCAGACACAACTCTGACTGAATTGCACCTATTTATGCCAGGGTTGAATGTAGGCACATATATTGATTATTAATGTGACTTACTAATGAAACTTGTATAATGTCTCTCTTGATGTAGTTAACATTCTTACAATTTGACTATCTTAACGAAACTGAAAACAATGTAGTATCTAATTTGAAGGATTATGTAAGTAAGAAAAGGATAGAGGTGAATGCTTTGGAAGCACATGCCATATAAATGATGGTTTTGTAGGGAAATTATGTCTCCTACAAAACCTGAATCCTTTTATGGTGAATGCTAATAAGCAAGAAAGCAGTACTGAATACAAGAAGAATATAGATGTATGGTACATTTGAAAAAGGAATTTTCAATAAAAACAGATGGCATTCCAGAGTTGCCTTATATTTTGTTTTCACTTTCCAAATACATAGCTTGTTCTATTACAACTGAAAAATATATTATAATGTATTAAGTCAAGAAAGCATTTCAGTAGAGCATGTTCAAATTTCTACTCAAAATCGCCTCCGTTTGAGGAGGGAATTTGGGGCATTGCTGAGACGTTGCTCTAAATCTCTAATAGTGTTACGGAGAATTTCAATTTCTTTGTTCTTTTCCTCTTGGAGATGCTGAAGTTTCTATGGAAATATAAGGAAATATTTTGGTAATTAAAGATTAGAACTGAAATACAGCATGGGTGAATCCACACAACATGCGTTACTAATGACAGTTATTCTAAGGATAATGCTGAGAACATAATTTTACAAAGATAATTCTCACAAAATCTCCTTTGTCAGCCTAATGACCCTAATCTATAAAAGCACGTGCAGATGTTTAACTGTAAGCACACAATACTGCCTTTGATGTTAATAGGACTATTCAAGGTAAAGTTAAGCACGTGCCTAAATGTTTTGCTGACACGTGCCTAAATGTTTTGCCTCAGCCCTATCCCCCAAACTCCATAAAGTGGTGCAAGAAGGAGACCATGGTAACTGTGATAGCCTCATAGTTTTCCACTGGAAGGAACATGATCAGAATGAAAGCTACAAGGCCATTGAGATAAAGCTGAATGGTGGGCATTGTTGGCAACGTGATAGCTCTAGAGAGAAATATTTTGGGCTTGAATCCAAACCCTATTAAAGTTAATTGAAAAATAGTCAGCAAGCTACAGTAGGCTTTGGATCAGGGTCCGGGGGGGGGGGGGGGGGGGGGAAGGGGAATGCACATATCATCAAATGTACTGATAGTTTTCTGTGATGCTGGTGGTTTGGTCAGAGGAAATTATGCCTCTCTCTTGTGCTTTCACTGAACACAATGGGTTTGTACAGGTGCAACTGATGACAGAAGCGTTAGTGCTAAGGATGACATGAGCTTCACTTTCAAATACATATTCAATAGGAAGTGATGGTGGTTAGAAAAAACACGGTTTCACATGGTAAACAAGCAACATGGTTAGGAGCCATAGTGGCACAACAAATAAGGAGTGGCACATTGTCCTTTGTAGAAATTCACTTTTCAACACAAGTTGCAATTTAAAACATTGCATATCATACAGAAATACCAGCAAGATACTCTGTATAAACACATTGTAGCAACAGCATTTGTGATCTATAGACATTTTTAGGAAAAAGCTATTAAAACACATACCCTTCTGTAGATGTTTTGAGGCAAGACTGCAGAATCAGGATATGATTTTGTTATTTTATTCTGAACTCTTGCGAATTTATCATTGAACTAAAAGGAAAGGACACAAATCCCTAATATTTACACTGACCGAACAGAAGAAAACATTATTTTAATAAAATAGACATTATCTCCACAATTTTTTGCATATATTTTGTACCTTAAATTAAAACTGGCTAAGATCCCAGTTCTAGTATTCTATGATCTAATTACTCAATTTAAAACAAATTAAATTTAACAAGATTACAAGTTGCCAATGTCCCTTTAAAAATATTGGCCAAGAGCCTTGATTTTGATGGTTCAAAGAGACTGTAATGTTTGTTTGCCAACCAGCTGAGGAGTTTTCCCAACTGGGGGAGTATGTCTGGGCAAAAGAAGTCTTAGCGAGATAGCCATGTTAGTCTGTGACTTTAAACCAATGAGTAGTCCTGTGGCAGCTTAGGGTACATCTACACTGCATGCATAATTGCAAAATAAGCTATTCTGGAAGAAATATTCTAAAATAGCTTATTTCGAAATAGCGTGTCTAAACTACAGGGAAGCCTCAAAATTAGTTTGAAGCAGGCTGCCTTAATGTGGACATGCTGCCTCAATTTAGAGCCCCAGGAGCCACTGGGGAGTAATTGCTTTGAATGGTTCTGGGGTGTCCACACTACTACTATTTCAAAATAGCTAGTTTGGAATAGGCATTATTTTTCATAGAATGAGGTTTACAGACGTCGGAATAAGCTATTATTTTGAATTTATTTTGAAATAACGGAATTGCTATGTAGACGCTTGCATTGTTATTTTGGAATAAAGGCCATTATTCCAAAATATTGCTACTTTGTAGATGCACCCTTAAAGACTAACAAATATATGAAATCATGTGCTTTTGTGGGTAAGACCCACTTCATTAGATGAGTATTTTTGCTATTCTCTAACCATTGGTCTACATTAAGAGATAAGTTCGAATTAAGATTCATAACTTCAGCTATGTTAATTACATAACTTAAGTTGAAGTATCTTAAGTCAAATTTTGGAGCAATCCACACTATGGGAGAAAGGAGCACACTCCCTTCAACTTCCAAAGTTTCAGAGGGTAGCCATGTTAGTCCTGAAGTACCTTGGGGTATGTCTATACTACAAAGTTAATTCGAACTAACGGAGGTTAGTTCGAATTAACTTTGATAGGTGCTACACTAGCGCTCCCCTAGTTTGAACTTAATTCGAACTAGCGGAGCGCTTAGTTCGAACTAGGTAAACCTCATTGTACGAGGACTAAGCCTAGTTCGAACTTACTAGTTCGAATTAAGGAGTGTGTAGCCCCTTAATTCGAACTAGTGGGAGGCTAGCCCTCCCCAGCTTTCCCTGGTGGCCCCTCTGGCCAACACCAGGGAAACTCATATGCTCCCCTCCCGGCCCCGGAGCCCTTAAAAGGGCACGGGCTGGCTACGGTGCCCTTACCAGGTGCAAACCTGCCAGCACCCAGCTAGCAGACCCTGCACCTGGCACGGCTCAAGCCAGCCACCAGATGCCCCCCAGCCCTCCCCCTCTTCCCGGGACCAGGCTGGCAGCTCCCGGGAGCTTGCCCGGGACCGCAAGAGGCGGGCACCCGCCTGGGCTAGTGCGGACATCGGGGACCTCGTCCACGACCTCCGCACTAGGCACAGGACAGTGGCCGTCTAGGGCAGGAGAGCTTCCAGCTTGGCCACCCAGGAACAGGTGTGCATGAAAATCAAGGGGGTCCACTGAGACCCCCGACCCTGAGCCCCGAGCTTACAATGGCCGTAGTGGGTCAGATCAAAGGTCCATCTAGCCCAGTAGCCTGTCTGCTGACAGAGGCCAACCCTAGGGACCCTGGAGGGGGTGGACCGAAGACAGTGACCGAGCCATTTGTCTCGTGCCATCCCTCTCCAGCCTTCCACAAACTTTGGGCAGGGACACCACTCCTATCCCCTGGCTAATACCACTCCATGGACCCAACCTCCTTGACTTTATCTCACTTCTCTTTAAACTCTGTTCTAGTTGTAGCCTTCACAGCCTCCTGCAGCAAGGAGTTCCACAGGTTGACTCTTTGCTTTGTGAAGAAGAACTTTCTGTTACTAGTTTGAAGCCTGCTACCCATTCCTTTCCTTTGGTGTCCTCTAGTCCTTCTATTATGGGAACTAATGAACTTTTCTTTATGCACCCTCTCCACGCCACTAATGCTTTTGTAGACCTCTATCCTATCCCCCCTCAGTCTCCTCTTTTCTAAACTGAAAAGTCCCAGTCTCTTTAGCCTCTCTTCATATGGGACCTGTTCCAAACCTCTGATCATTTTAGTTGCCCTCCCCTCTCCCACCTCCTTTTCCCAGTCTCCCCGAGTTTTGTTCAATAAAGAGAGTCTCTATTTTTGACCACATGTTTTCTTTATTTTGTACATTAGGAAGGGGGGCTAGGGAAAGGTAAGTGGAAGGAGGTGAGGGAGGAATGGGGTACGAGCCCCCGATGGGGAGGACTGGGCTGGCTCTGTGGACTTCTGGGGGTGGAAGCTCTCCTGCAGCCCCCCAATTGCACCCTCTCTCCAGATGGCAGCCTGCAGCAAGTGCAGCCGGACTGATGGCCGAGTGCTGTGATGTGCCCAGTGTGGGCACTCAGGGCACTCCAAGCCAGGACTGCTTTGCAAGCGGGGCACCCCTGAGAACTGTCTGTCTGGGGTGGGAGTCGGGTCCCTTTAAGCACAGCCCTCAGCTAGCCTGAGGCAGCAGCTCCACGCTCTAAGTACTCATCTGATGCACTGCCGGCACTGCTTCTGGCCATCCTTAACCCCGGTTCAGGGTCCACTTAATGTGGACATGCTAGTTCGAATTAGCAAAACGCTAATTTGAACTAGTTTTTTAGTCTGGATGCGTTAGTTTGAATTAGCTTAGTTTGAATTAACTAATTCGAGCTAAGTTAGTTCGAATTAGCGCTGTAGTGTAGACATACCCCAGGAGGGTGCAGGGGTAAGGGAAGGTTCAGGTGCCAGTGGATTCTGGGGGTGAAGCAGAAGGGCAGACACCTACATGGGAGGGACCAGCACCAGAGGAGAGAGGCGAGGGGGGTGTTAGACGAGGGGATGAGGAGGGGTAGCTCACATGATCAGAATGGGGCTACTGGAGGAGTGGGCACAGGGGGGAGAGAAGGGCTGGTGGAGGGGGGCAGGTCTCAGGAAGTCTGAGGGCAGTGAGAAGGGCAGGAGTCAGAACAGCAGAGGAGGGTGAGGGGTTGGGGGGCAGCAGGCAACAGGGGAGTTGATGGAACAAGGAGAGGAGACATGGCAGCAGCATGGAAAGGTAGATATTTTATTAATGACTTGGGTGCCACAATGGCACATCCAAACAAGCCACATGAATTCAGTACTGGTGCACAACACAAAATTAATTCGCTCATGAGAGGAAACTCTCAGAGGGAACACTTCCCACCCCCAGCCTCTCCACCCCCGCATTAATGTCACACACATTGGGTTAATGCAATTGCAGGATAGTTGCATGGGGGGGATTGGGGGGCGCCAAACTAATCCCTATTGGTAGGAGGATGGTGGGAAAAGTCCTTGGGGGGGCGGGTCACATAACACTTTTTACTTTTGGTCATTTGCCCATCTTGCCTGGAGAGGGTTACCTCCAGAGGCGTGGCTAATGGGTGGCAGGGGCATGGTTAACAGGGGTCAGGGCAGGGGTGTGGCTAATGGGGGGAGGGGGTCAAAGTACATTTAAAAAAAAATTTGGGTACACACCCTAATGAAATGTGCTGCACACGCCTATGCGTGTAAACATGGCCAAAGGTATCACAGGACTACTTGTTGGGCAAAAGAAGACATTGCATACTCTTAACTAAACTAGTTCCATGTTTGGGTCATGACCTGAGGCAAGCTCATCCTAATCAGATGTTCATGCCCCATTTATTTTTTAACATTTAGCAAATTTGAAGTCTTTGCTAGTTTTTCAATGGCAGTGGAGTGACTTTAAAACCTCAGAAAAAAACAACAAATGGTCTGGTAGCACTTTATAGACTAACAAAACATGTAGATGGTATCATGAGCTTTTGTGGGCACAGCCCACTTCTTCAGATGACCGGAGTTATGAGTAGGGGATATGAAAACTCAACATAAATAGGAGAGAGGATGGGGAAGAAGGACGGGAGGTGTGAGACACAGCATCATTAAGTATCTGGAGAAAGGGTACTTAAACCTAAGAAGATCAAAGTAAATAGATGCTAAGACAGGAAGGATACCACTCATAGAGCTGTTAGCACCTTCAGTGGTTATGAAGTAGGTAGTGTCCTAGACAGCCCATATCACGACTGAGTCTATTAGCATGTGAAGTGAATTTCTGGATGAAGTGAGATTCTAATCCTTCCCTATGTATTTGGCTTGTGGAGCTGGCCGGTGACAAGACCGCCACCTGCAGGTCTGTTAAAGTATGGTTAGGTAAGCAGAAATGTTTGCCAACTGGCTTTTGTGTGTTTCCTTTACGTATATCCGATTTGTGTCCATTGATTCTTTCCCGCAGAGATCGTCCAGTTTGTCCAATATATATAGAAGTGGGGCACTGTTGGCATTTGATGGCATAGATCAAATTACTAGATGTGCTGTCAAATGACCCTTTGATTTTGTGGCTTATGTTGTTTGCTCCAGTGATGAATTCATCAGTGTAGATATGTGGGCAGAGCTGGCATCTTTGGGGGGTTGTCTGTAAGCAAGAATAGGTTTTTCTCCTAAGGCCTCTGAGAGTGAGGGATCATTTTCCAAGATGGGTTGTAGATTGTGTATAATGATTTGGAGCAGTCTGAGTTGTGGACTGTAGGTAATGACAAGAGGAGTTCTGTTATTTTCTCTTTTTGTCCTGAAGTAGTTCATATCTGGGTATTTTTTTGGCTCTGTCAATTTGTTTTTTCACTTCCCCAGGTGAGTATTTCAGTTTTAGGAATTCTCTGTAAAGATCCTGTAGGTGATTGTCTCTGTTTGTGGGGTCGGAGTAAATCCAGTTGTATCGTAGGGCTTGGCTGTATACAATTGACTGAAAAAATATGTCTGGGATGGAAGCATGAAGGTAAGTGTAGCGGTCGGTGGGTTTTCGATATAGGGTGGTGGAAATTTGTCCATTATTTAACTGTACTGTAGTGTCCAGGAAGTGGATTTCCCTTGTGGACTGGTCCAGGCTGAGGTTGATAGTAGGGTGGAAGTTGTTGAAATCCTTGTGGAATTCTTTGAGAGTGTCTTTTCCGTGGGTCCATATGATGATGTCATCTATGTAGCGTAAGTAAAGTTGAGGTATTAGGAGGCGAGAGCTGAGGAAACGTTGTTCAAGGTCAGCCATAAAGATGTTGGCATATCGTGGTGCCATGTGGGTGCCCATGGCTGTGCCACTGATTTGGAGATAGAAATTGTTTCTGAATTGGAAGTAGTGGGTGAGAACAAAGTTGCAGAGCTCTGTAATCAGGTGTGCCATCCCGGACACATTTTTCAGTCGATACCCAGACCCATTCTCTAGATACTTAATGATGCTCTGTCTCACATGACCCTTCCTTTCCCCCCTCCTTTCCCTCTCCTATTTATTTTGGGTTTTCATATCTCCTACTCATAACTCCAGTCATCTGAAGACGTGAACTGTGCCCATGAAAGCTCATGATACCATCTACATGTTTTGTTAGTCTATAAAGTGCTACCAGACCATTTGTTGTTTTTTTCTGTAACAGACTAACTCGGCTATCCCCTGAAGCTTTAAAACCTCAGCTATTAAATAAAGCTCCAGTCTTCAAACTTATAGGCTGTGTCTAGACTGGCAATATTTTGCACAAATACTTTTAATGGAAAAGTTTTTCCGTTAAAAGTATTTGCGCAAGAGAACGTCTACACTGGCAGGGATGCTTTTGCGCAAAAGATGTCTTTTGCGCAAAAGCATCTGTGCCAGTGTAGACGCTCTCTTGCGCAAGAAAGCTTCGATGGCCATTTTAGCCATCGGGCTTTCTTGTGCAAGAAATTAACTTGCCTGTCTACACTGGCCCTCTTGCGCAAGAATACCTGAGCAGGAGCATTGGAGTATTTGCTCAAGAAGCGCTGATTTTGTACAGTAGAAAGTCAGTGTTCTTGCGCAAATATTCATGGCCAGTGTAGATAGGTGGCAAGTTTTTGCGCAAAAGCAAGTGCTTTTGCGCAAAATCTTGCCAGTCTAGACGCACCCATAGTATCTCTTCAAAGCTCCACTAAAATCAGTGGGCATCTGCAGATTCATTGATGGATTAAGGCTTCAACCTCTCATTTTCAACTAAAGATATATTCCAAACAATACAGGAACAATACAAATTTGAAAAAACAAACAAAAACCAAAATCATTTTTTCTTCATCTCTCTAGGTGCTCAAAAACATATAGGGCAAAATTTTCAAAAAGAGGACATAATACGGTGTGCTGGAAACAACTCTACCCTTCTCAAAAACAAAGTGATAGTTTATATTATCCTTAAAACACAGTCACATCCCCCAGTTGTAAATGGTAGTTAGCTACATGTGTATATGGAAGAGAGAACGGAATTCAACATCTGGCCAGCTCTGAAGGTTTATCCTCAGCTCAGGTGAAGCTCATAGAGCTATGAGTACTTACACCAGTTATGAAGCTGCCTTTTGTAATGATTCAAATCTATCCAAAATGCAAGTCTATTTGGTCTTTAAACTTTAAGCTTATGAAACCTAGTAATGTATACCTCTAGCTGCAGTTTGATTATCTCGTTCTGTTTTTCTTTATCTAGAGTTCTCAGCTGTCTGGTTAAGTCTAATATTGTCAATTCTTTTTTCTCTAGTTCTTCTTTATGTTCTTCTTCTTTTAGTTCAACTAATAATAAAATAATAGTATGAAATTATAATTATCAAGAAACTTTATCTTATTAACTGAATAGATTTCAAAACCAGCAGAAGCTGTAATGTGACAAATTCATAAACCAACTAAAACCAAAATTGAAGCAAAGTGAAGCACTAAAAATTTAAAAATATATTGTTATTTGCTTGGGATGAAAAAATGATTATTTTAAATATCTAAAGGTTCCGGTGTTCCCTCTAAGCTGTGGCAGCACAGCTTCACGGGTGATTAATCAGCCCTGCCCAGTCAGAGGTTCGGGGCTCCCTGCAAGGAGCTGACTGACTGGGCAAGTGTGATGAATCACCTATGAAGCTGTGCTGCCACCCAGCTTAGAGGGAACACTGAATGGCGCTCCACAAAACTGACTATTTGAAAGTCAGTATCATGATTTTGGCTGTACATTGTTGTTCCAGGCTCATAATCAGAGATGCAATCTGGTCACCACATTGAAAGCCATTGCAAGAAACATGCTGACAACATCAAAGCAAGCACCGATTGCCTTGGTTATGAATGCTGAAGACACAGAGGTTTTTTTTAACTTCAAACCTAACCTCAATGATTTCTTAGTCTTTTTTCTTGGCAGTCTGGTTCACAAATTGTCAGTCCAGATCAGTACTGCTCGTGCAGAACATGTTGCTGCAGAAACTCTGAGAGAGGAAGACACAATCCCAAATGTGTGGTGTCATGAAACGGCCCCATCCACTTTGGGAAAAGAAACAAATTCTGCTTTGCTACAGTTTGTATTATAGATTTTTTTTGGCACACCTGCACAATCTCATACACTTCACTGGTGTTTCCCATTCAGCCTTAATTACTTTCCTCAAAAATATTAAAGGGAATGTGTGTTGTTCAGATTTTGAACTGGTTGGAAAATGCCTTCTTGTAATTTCTATAAAGTCTTCTTCTTCCTCCTTAGGATTGTTTTGGGCTCATAATTGTTCCTGAGCTCATCACAAAATGACAATGAAAATGAATTAAATGATGATAAAGACGTCCAGATGCTTAAATGATTTTTTTCCTTATATTATTCTTTTTCTTTCTATGTATGAAAACTTTGAGCAGAATTTCTATTTATGGTTCCTTCTGGGGAGGAGTCGGTGGAACTGCTATCTCAAGAAGAAAAGGTCAGTTTTCTTCCAAGTTTCTGAAGCAATTTCTTGAATCTTTCTCCTTTTATAATTTGACTTCTTTAGGGAGATGGGGATTGGGGACCTGAGAAACATGAAGAGTCTTGGGAACCTCTTCTTTTACCAAACATCTATCTTTGCCCTTTGAGAGTGGTTAGAAAGCCTGTAAAGAGGCACTGCAACCACTGCCTGGGGCTCACAACTTCGCAGTTTCTGAGGTAAAGATGCTTTTTTGAGCCAAATCCCAAAACTCCATTGCCCAAGACGGAATTTCTTCTTGAAGGGGAGACTGAGTACCTTCTTCTCAGCTTCATGCAGAATTCCTGACTTCCCAGGGGCTAAGAGGAGACTGAACTGCCCAACGAGCCTGAGGGGGAGTAAAACCTGAGCCATGGGATGGTATAGACCCAAAATAATCTCTCTGGCTGCTCCTTGCTCTGTCTGTCATGGAATCAGCCAATCAGATTATAGTTTCCAATGTCGGGCCACAGTCCTTTGATGTAGCTGCTTCTGGAAACTGAAGTGCTCTCTATTTTGCTACTGTCCATTGAGATATGTGTGGCATTTGACTATCAAGCACCTGATTGGTGCGGAACTCCTGGGGAACTGAGTCTGGGGTTGGTGTGAGGTGGACAAAGTGAAACCTTTCTGAGATGATGAGATGGCTCGGTTGCACAAGGCATAATCCTCTCCTTCTGTGCCCTCTGGCAGGGACACAGCTCAGGAGAAACACAGTGTTTGGTCTCACTCCACCATCCTCCTGCCCTATTACCTGAACAGTCAAGACAAGGGAAGGCACTGTGCTAATTCCAGGCAGTAGACAACCCAACACCTTCAGGGTTTTTTTAAATTCTCTCTCTTGCAGCAAGTGAGGGATTCCCCACCCTCGCTACAGGAGACAAAACAACATGGAAGGGTTCCTCTCTGGAATGTGAGTGGGGGAGCTAATCCCTTCTCCCCAGTTCAATCATCTTTGATTCTGCACTCTCCAGCTACAGACAGGTGATGAACCGCACTAAGGAGCTGAGAATCTTGCCTTGATGTAAGCGGGGGAATGGTCCCGCTGTTACCCTGGGACGCAGTAACGATTAATTTAGAATTTAATATTGGACACGCCCTGACTTATATTAGAGATAGTAAATGTCCCAAGTCCCAGAAGACAGGATCGTCTGAGGCCGATTGCTCGTGGCCGTATCTGTCACCGGCGCGTGGTTTTCTAAACAAAAGAAACTTCGAGTCTTAATTTGGGGCCAAACCATATATTGTAAGGTTAAAATACAGAACAATTGTAAATTTAAAATAGAGAACAGCATGTAACAGCAATTTAATACCCAAATCCCAGGAAATAAAGCAGACAGTGAAGACCCCTAGGCACAATAGGGTTATACTTTACACACACTCTAGTTGCCTAAGGCAGAGGAGGTGCTCACGACCTCAATGCCGTAGCTAATTGGAAGCCGTGGCAGAGGAACTGTGAGGAGATCCCACGATGTCACAGGATCTGGCCTTCTAGTCGGGCAGCGGGTGAGGAATGGACTATGGATCAAAGGCCTTCTGCTCCTTGATGGTGGCCCAATGGGATGTAGCCGGTAATCCCCGGGAATTCTCCACAGGTAATAGGCAAACCCAAAATACCCACCACACTCACACCAACCTTACACCGTCCAGGCTCACGCTATCACTCTCTCTCTCTCTCTCTCACTCATTCACCCTACCATTCATACTACAACAGAGGGACATACACAGAACCGCAAGTACTGGAACCCAGGTAGGAAAAAAATAAAGGGAACCCCAACTGCCACTGAACTGGGGTATTTTTAGCTCTCTCCAGTGGGAAGAGTCCAAAGGTGCTGAGTGCACTCTTTTGCGGGTGGGGTGCATAACATTCTGAACCGTGTGCAGCTATTTGGTACAGAGTGCAAAGAATTAGAATGGGGTGCAGAGCACTAGTATCATGTGCAACTAGGGAAAAGGCGGGAACCCCCCCTTATGGCAGGCTTCCTTAGTTCGAATTAGCATTAATAGTTCAATTCACTGCCTTAGTCGGGTCAGGACAGCACTCATAGCACTACACCTTCCCATCCGCACAATCAATAAACATATAACATACAAACTGAGGTAACACCGCTATTGTGGGGAACTTTCCTGGCTTCTATACCATCCCGGTGAAATGGACCTGTGAAAGGATCTGAGTCCCCGCTCCCACTTCCTTTACCTCATGGCTTCCCTGATCCTGAGGGCTCCCCCTCCACTCTCCTGAGTAGCAGAGTCCTTGAAACCCCAACAAGGCTGGGCCCAGGTTTCCTGGGGCTTAATCCCCGACATTGTAGTCACTAGGGGCAGGAGTTAGGGTGTCCCCACTTCGAGGTGCTCTCTTCACACTACATGCTTTCTTGGCCCAGTGATCATTTCATAAGGTTCTAAGCAAATACAATTTATTAAACATCAACTGATTAAAGAGAAAATAATAAGAAAAAATGAGAATGGTTAAATGAGAACACACAGTCCTGCTCTGCAGCATGGGGACATCAAAACAGCAGTCTGCAGAGTGTAAGGACGGTTCTCAGTCTCTTCCTTATAGGCCCCTTAGAGGCCCTGCATGTGCTGCAGGTGGGCTACAGGCTGGACACGCTTGCTCTGGCAGTGACCACACAGCCTCAAGCTCTAAGTGGCCAGACCCCTCTCCCAGTCTGGCCTGGTGGGCCTCTTGGCTGGTGATATCTCCCTGCCCAGAGCCTCTCCCCGCACTTTGTTGGTCCCAGCTGCTCATGACACCCAGCTGCAGGCTGTGCTGCTTTGCCAGTCTCCAGCTCCTTGTGTTGCTTCTCTGTCCCTTTTGGCTCTCTGAACACTGCCAGTCTGCTGCTCAACACAGGGTCTGCGCTCCTTGGACTGTGTGTGCCTGGCTCTGTTGCTGCAAAACTGCCCCTCAGCACAGGGTCTGGGCTCCTTGGGCTGTCTGTTCCTGGCTCTGTTGTTGCAGGATTTATTCTCCACACAGCTTGCACTCCTCTTAGCTGTCTCTCAGCTCTCTGCGTGCTCAGAGAGACCCAGAACAATCCCAGCTCACAGGGAGGACGGGGCCTGGCCTCTTGCTTTCCTCACTGGCCAGTCCAACCTGTCAATCAGGCCGAGCTGGAGTGTTGGCTGCTTTCCATTGTCTCTGGGGTCTGTCAGTCTCATGGACCCTTCCCCTTTTGATACTGGGAGCCCGCGAACCAAAAACTCCCACAGAGTTTTAGTAAGGGGCTAACGGTCCCCTTACATTGAGAAAGAATAAGTGTTACCATTGCTATTTACAGAATTCAATATTCTACAAGCAATATATTTCAAATTAAATAAATATAATATGATAAGTGGAACTCATCTTTATCCCTTATTGTAGGCAGGAATATCTTTTCAGTGGGCTTTAGACCTCTTTAGAATCTTTGCTTTTTAATTACCTACAAAAAGGTCTCACATATGTGTAAAACATGTTACCTATTATTTTCTTGAACAATATGAAACAGTAAAAAAAGTACAGTAGATATTTGTATTTGGATGTGTCATATTCCAGCATCATTAAAACTTAGTGCGGCATTCGGAAAACTTACATTTTCTGCTCATGTCACCATGAACCTTTGTTAAGTCCAGCTTGTATTCTTCCTCTTTGTTTTTAATTTCTGCCACAAGTTTGTCAATTTGATTCTTATATTCCTGTGAATTTAAACATGTGAGTATTTGAATTTAAAGTTAAGTGCTTTTAAAGGAAAGTACTTTGCTGGATTGAGCTAGAGTTCTCAACATTTTACAGGATCTACCCTGGGTCTTCAAAACATCACCTCTTATCTGTGCTGCTCTGACTTGTAAACAGCTGCTCATATGATTTTATGTTCAAGATCAGCTTCGGAAGAAGAGCAATGAGAAGATAAATGAGAAGAAGAAGAATCCAGTTCAGCCACAGCCCTTACTGGAATGATTCATCATTCCAAAGCCAGACGGGACCACTGTGATCACCTAGTCTGACCTGCTATATAACAGAGGCTACAGAATTTACCTAAAGTTCAATACCATGCTCCCAAGAACACCAAGAATTGTAAACCATTGCTTGAGAGTCTCCACTAAAGGCAAAGATATGCCCTATTGCTTTGAATGATGAATGTCCATTATGTCTCACCTGTTCATTAGCATTTAATTTCGATTCCAGGAGTTGAATATTATTCTTTAACCTTTCATTTTCATCTGTATAAATTAAATATTGTATCAGATAATATTTCTGGTGATATTTCATTTTTTCTAATATCAAAATAAAGAAATATTTTTGTATTTATTTTTATTTTCCATCTAACTTTTAGAATAAAACTTATTTACATTTTTTGGATACCTTCATAACACTCTTGGATTAGATCTTTATGGTTTCTAATGCATTTTAAAACTTTTTAAATAACATAATTATTGTTTATTTATCATGTTTATCTCACTCTTATTAATTTGGAAGAACTTTAGCCTTATGATAACTAATAGTTGATCAGAATTTTAGATGCTAAACCTTTGCCTCAAAGACTAAGTCTTTGCAGATGTTTGTATAACAATTAGCACAATGGGACTCCAGTACTGATTGCAGCCTATGGGATGCTGCTATTATAGATAATAAATCACATACAAATTAACTGTTAAAAGAGCATTTTTAATATTGCAAAGTCGTTTTAAAAATTGAGGAAATGCCAGAATTAAGGTTGTCCATGTAATCTTAATTTTGTCCCTCTATTTAATTTACAGACATTGATTACATGATCTCATACTATTTTTGTGTGATTTAGTACCTAGAATGGATTGTGCTGAGTGAACTGAAGCACTTACCAATGTTTCTTTTTACCCTGATTATTCAATGTGTATTCAATTTATTCTTTATTAAACTTCATCCAAATCCTGCAGCGAGTACAGAATTACTAACTTCCTCACAGTCTTCCACCACAGAGCTTTACAAAAATTAATGAATTTATCATCACAACTCCCCTATGAGGTAGAAAAATATTTTTATCTCAGGTTTACAGATGAGCAACTAAGCTACAGAGAGTGCCTACTAATTCTGGGTGCCTTGAGACTTCTAGGACCTGATTTTTCAGAGGTGCTGAGCATCTGTAGTTCCCTGAAGTTCAGCTGCATTCATGAGTAAAGCAAAGATTTTGTCATGAATATTTTTAGTAAAAGTCATGGACAGGTCATAGGCAATAAAGTTCACAAAGTACATGACCTATCTGTGACTTTTACTAAAAATATCACTGACAGAATGGGGAGCTGCTAAATCCCCATATTCCTGGTGATGGTGGGACAGCTCCAGGCTCCCCTCTCAGGCTATGTCTAGACTGCAAGCCTCTTTCGAAAAAGAGCGTCTGGACTGCAACCAGTACTTTCGAAAAACCAAGTCGCTTTTTCGAAAGAGAGCACCCAGGCAGTCTGGATGGTCTCTTTCAAAAAAGCCCTGTTTGCATTACATAGCGCCTTTTTTCGAAAGAGCACTTTCGAAAAAAGGCGTTATTCCTCATGAAATGAGGAGTACCGCTGTTGAAAGAAAAGCCACATTCTTTCGATTTAATTTCGAAAGAACGTGGCTGTAGTCTAGATGCAGGTGAAGTTTTTTTTGAAAAAAGGCTACTTTTTTCTAAAAAAACCTGCAGTCTAGACACAGCCTCACTGATGGACACTTCGAGCTGTGGGATCTCCTCAGTGCTGGTGGTCCTGAGCTTCCTGCAACAGCCCTCCCCCCTACAGCAGCAGCCCCTGCTGCTGCCCATAGCACCAAAGAGCTTCAGAATTCCTTGCTACCCATAGTGACGGGGAGCTGCAGGGTCTCCCCCCACCACATTTTGGACAGGTCCCCCAGTGCCCACAGTGGCTCAGATTTTGGTGGCGCCTCCACTGTCCTGGGCAGCAAAGAACTATGGGGTCTCCCTAATACACATGGTGGCTAGGAGTTCTGGAAGTCCCCTACCACTCAGTGCAGTGGCACTCCACGGCTTCTGGCTGCTGTGGGCAACAGGGGCACTCTGCTGTTCCTAGCCACTGTGGGCTGAAGTCATGGAGGTCTTTGGAATTCACAGATTCCAGGAATTCTGTGATCTCTGTGACAAAACTGTAGCCTTAATCATGAATGCTCAGAATTTCTGAAAACCAGACTCTGTATGTTTCAGGCTGGGTATGCAGTAAATGAGGAACACACAATAAATGGATACTTGTGGAAACAGAAAGAAAAGGAAGTTGCAACCCAGTTTTATGACATTGCCTTCGACATAGCACAAAATGAGTAGTATAAAGAAATGGTTGAAGCATTTCACCCTGAATATATTTCTTCTGACAGATGTGAAATCAAGTCTGCTACTGTATGCTGCAAGTGAAAAACTAGAAGAAAAGCAAATGGAGAACTAAAAGAATCAACATCAACATTAATATAGGAAGTTTGGTCAAACATGAGAAATGGTACCCTAAGTAAATCTAAAATGAAACCTGAAGAATATTGTGTCCAAATTGCAGAGAAAACCATCCAAAATGTAAACAAAAGTATGACATGAAGCTCTTTGTCATTTGCTCAGACAACAAAATAAAATTAAAAGGAGGGAACCTCCCAGATGCAACTGTCCTAAACTTTTGAAGTATGAGTGTTCAGCACAATATTTAAACCTTCTTGAGAAAGAAGTAACACCTAATACAATCCTAAAGCATATTGCAGAAGTTCAGAAATTTGGCAACCATCATCAACTTTGTGGGCGAGTAGCTGGTTGAAAAAGGAAGATTAATATCAAGTTTCCCAATAACAGTTGGTGGAACTTTCAGTAATACAGCGTCTATACACATGCACCCAACTACTGTACATCTGTTGACATTTCTATCAAACTGAAGAGGTTTCTGATCAAAATATAGTACATATTCTGAAGAATAAAAGATTCTACAAAGAAGGAATAAAAAAAACAATTGAAGATTTTGGAGAGAATTGACTGATTAGAGGTCAACGACACTACTACCACAGTCTCTGGAAATCTGACTTCATTTCATTAATAATGAAGAATGGGAACCACACAAAGGTAAGCTGAAAAATTCAGTAGGTTTTTTTAGGCTGGGGAAATTACAACAATTCAGATTGTCTATGTCTTGCATTGTTGGATTTATGAACAAACTATTATTAAAAACCTAATATAGGCAGATGGTTTTCATGGTGATTCAATAGGCAAGAGAGGTCACAAACTGACTCTTCATACAGACATGTTGTATATTTTTCCAGAAATTCTAGATCCTATAATCACCTGATTCATAATCAATTCTGTAATCTTTGAAGTCTACTTTATTAGTTCAAGCCTTATAATAGATATTCTCACTGGATTTAATAGTTCATTATGTTATCGTGCCCTATTAGTGCAGTATTTTGTAAAACTTGTTGAATCAATCCCTTTTGATAGAATTAGTGAACACTTGCCAAGTTGGAAGGACTTCTAAACTTTATTTGGCAACTCAAACTTTATTAAAATGTCATGTCCTCCTAAGCTGTTTCATTGACTTTAGAAGTTAACATTTATTTTTATGGATAAAGACATTACAGTGACATACTGACAGTCTATTATAAAAACAATTTGATAGCTAATTAACATGCCTTTTGCTTGGGGGCAATCCTAGAACAGTAGAGAACTTTTTACATAATAGGAATCTAACTCTAACCCTGTCTTTAATTTGACAGGAAGTCTCCTAGATAAAGGTCAAATTTCTAAGAAAGAATTTAGTGATAGCCAAAGAGGCCTTTGAAAACATAGTGTTGTCAATGAATCACAGAATATACTTGATTCTTATTTAAGGCTGATTCTCACTGATACTATTGCCACTTTACACCAATGTAAACATTCTTAAAGTGGGAATAAATTATATATACATTCTATTAAGGTCCTTTACACTGCTGGAGTTCTGTAAAGTGGCTTTAAAATAAATGGCTGTGTCTACATTGGCAAGATTTTGCTGCGGCCAACCCAGCGGCTTCCCCACCCGCGGCCCACACCACGGGCTGCGGCTTGTGACGGGGTTGCTTCACCCCGTCACAGTTTCCCCACACAAAATTCCCATTGATTTCAATAGGAACTGTGGAGAAGCAGGGCCCAATTCTGTGAAAGGCAGAGAACCTCCTTCAACATGCTGAATATTCATAGTTTCCATAAAGGCTAATATGAATTTAAATTGCTCAGTACCTGACAGGAGCAATCCTCAAAGGTTTTTAAACATGTAAATCTCATGGAATTTAGATGACTCATTGACTTGAAGGATATGATCCTTTGCTATTAACTGATGTGTGTTGAGCAGACTCTTAGCTTGTTGTATATATTGATTTATTTTGCTTAGATTACATCCACATAAAAAGCTGCATTATGAATTATATATTCTAAAATCGACATATTTATTTAATTTGGATTAACATGATTCTTTTAGAAGGTAGGGGCTATTTCATCTGAATTATCTGCAAATGAATTTCCTCAGCTTTCAGTTTCATATATGTAGACACTTTTGCTGCTAAAAGTTGATACTGGAAACAAATCAATGTTATCAAACTGGAAACCAGAGACTGAGATTACAAGGTCATATGAAAACAGCGGAGTCTTTTAAAACAAATATTTCCATACAAATAGTACACAGAAAGAAACTAAGAAATTCAGTACATACCCACAATCATTTTAAATACTATGTACATGTAGCAAAGTCCATGACATTAATGTATGATGGGAAAAAATCAGATTTGTACATTTTTCTCTCACTGCATTCTAATTTTTGAGGATTGACACTGCCCCATAAATGAATTAGGCAGGATTACTTAGTCAAAAATCACACAAGGAAGATTTAAAAAATGGGTGAAAGCAATCACCATTTCTGAAGGAACAGCAGAAGTATTATCCCACAGGGTCTTTTCACTTGTCCCAGGCTGGCAGTAAGGGTACGTCTACACTGCACACTTATTTTGAAATAAGCTATTCCGCAATAGTTATTCTGAAATAGCTTATTTTGAAATAGCACATCTACCCTGCAGGGAAGCTTCAAAATTAGTCTGAGGCAGGCTTCCCTAATGCATATGTGCTATCTTGATTTTACAGCTCCAGAAGGCACCGGGGAGGAATAACTTAGAATGGTCCTGGTTAGGGTTTATTTCGAAATAGCAGAAGTGGAGCATCTACACACGCCTTATTTCGAAATAGGTGCTATTCCTCACAGAATGAGGTTTACAGATTTCAGAATAAGCCTTCCGTTATTTCAAAATTATTTCAAAATAACGGAATTGCTGTGTAGACGCTTGTTTTGTTATTTTGAAATAATGCTAATTATCTCGAAATAACAGTGCAGTGTAGATGAATCCTAATATTTTATCAGCATTATGAGAATCTCTGTATGTGTGTCTTTGAAATGAGCATTGCAGATGATATTTTAGAGATAAACAAAGTTGTAGGGTAAATATGGGGAGAGGGCGTAAAGTAGACAAAAAGAGAAAAAAAGCATGGAGGAAGTGTCCCTAAGAGTGTCAATGTCATTTAAAAATTAAAAAAAATGCTGGACAATTCAAATGTGGTAACACAGAATAGATAATTTATAAGCCAGTAGCAGTTAATTAGAATTAACCAAAGTTAAAGCCTATACATGTAAAATATTGGGCAAACTGACAGAATACAAACTGAGGTGATTAGAACTGGATATCATACTTTCATTAGTGTGAAGCCATTAAGTATAAGAGAGATGGAATTCATTCTATGGAAAATTCACCTCCCGGCACAAAACCTTAAGTACAGGCAGTCCCTGATCTGCAGGGAGATGGGGAGCAAAGCCTTGGAGCACTCCCGCAGGGGGTGCTGGTCTGCTGGTCGGGAGAAGGGGAGCAAAGCCGCGGAGCACGCCCGCAGGGAGACAGCTCAAGCACACCCGGGCTGTCCCGCTGTGGGTGTGCTCCAAGACTTTGCTCCCCATCTCCCTGGTCTGACCAGCAGACCAGGGAGACGGGGAGCAAAGCCTCGGAGCACGCCAGCAGTGGGACAACCGCGGCGCGCCTGGACTGTCCCGCTGCCTGCGTGCTCTGCGGCTTTGCTCCGCGTCTCCCAGGTCAGCAGACCAGGGAGACCGAGCAAAGCCGTGGAGGACTTGGGCGGTCCCGCCACCCCCGTCTCCCTGGTCTGCTGGGGGGGGGGAGCAGCTAGTGCCCCCCCAAGCAGACCAGGCTTTTCTTGCCTACCCCTGGGGTAGAGCAGCTGGGGGCTGCTGGGTTGGTCCCGCAGCGCCGCTCCGGACCAACCCGGCAGCACCCCAGCTGCTCTGCCCCAGGCGTCCTGATTCAGCCGCTGCTGGTCAGTTTCAGCAGCGGCTGAATCAGGACGCCTGGGGCAGAGCAGCTGGGGTGCTGCTGGGTTGCTCCAGTAGTGCCGAGGAGCCGCGCTACTGGAGCAACCCAGCAGCACCCCAGCTGCTCTGCTCCAGGCGTCCCCAAGTCAGCCACTGCTGAAACTGACCAGTGGCTGACTACAGGAAGCCCGAGGCAGAGTTGCTCTGCCCCAGGCTTCCTGGAATCAGCCACTGATCAGTTTCAGCAGCAGCTGACTTGGGGACGCCTGGGTTCCTTAAGTTGAATCTGTATGTAAGTCAGAACTGGAGTCCAGATTCAGCCGCGGTTGAAACTGATCAGTTTCAGCAGCGGCTGACGCCAGTTCTGACTTACATACAGATTCAACTTAAGAACAAACCTACAGTCCCTATCTTGTACGTAACCCGGGGATTGCCTGTACCACTTAAATCCAGAGGCTCAAGGAGCACTTAGCAAGCACACAGAGTTTATGCTGGCTCTTCATATTCTATGAATAAGGAGCTCTGGCTTTATATTTAAGTTGTAAGTAGTAACATGGACAAGTGACAATTCAGGAGAAGCAGAGATTTTACAGAAATCCACATAGTTTTCATATACAGTCTGCTTCTAATTATGATATGTATCAAAATAAGACTAATAATGATAAATATATTTGTAATGTAATTTCAGAATAATATCTAACAATAACTGCTACCTAGATTAGGTATTTCTGGAAGGCAGCTGTAATTTAGGAACTAAGGCCTAGACCCAGGGTGTGTCTAGACTACAGAGTTTTGTCGACAAAAGTGGACTTTTGTCGACAAAACTATACCTGCGTCTACACTACCACTGAGTTCTGTCAACATAACGTCGACAGAACTCAGCAGTTTTGTCGATGCTGGTAAACCTCATTTTAAGAGGCATAACGCCTTTTGTCGACAGAGTTCTGTCGACAGAAGGTGTTATTGCATCTAGGGTTGTGTCTAGAGTACAGGGTTTTGTCGACAAAGCAGCTTGCTTTGTCGACAGAACTGAATGTAGTCTAGACGCTCTTTGTCGACAGAAGCTTTGTCGACAAAACTTCTGTCGACAAAAGCCTGTAGTATAGACATACCCCCAGTAAATTACTAAAGCATGATTAAATGCTTTCCAGAATTGCAAAGCACTTAAAAAAGTAATTTACATTACCTTGCTTACTTTCAAAATTTCTTGTGCTGCTAAGAAATAAAAAACAAACCAAAAATGCAATGAAATGATAGGATCTATCAAGTTTGTTTCTTTTTCAATTTAATTTTGTTGTTTCTGATGAGAAGTTAGATATTGGCCTAACAAAAGGATTAAATGTAAACTAGAAATCTCCTTATTTATGCAGCAGATGTATATTTGTTCTATAATGTAAGGCAGTATACTTTACAGGATTTTGATTGTGTTTGTTTACCTCTCAGATTACACTGATTTTCAATTGTTTGTCTTAGACCCTTTATCACATTCTGGAGAGTCGCATATTCTAAACAAACAGAAAGAAATATAAAGATATTATTTTTCAATAATTTCTTCATTATTTTCATTTGAGGATCCCACTCTAAGCATTTGAACAGAAATTTTCTACACTTGATGTTTGCCTCAGTGTGATTTCTCTTTATTGAAACCTTCAGCAAAACTAGTTCAGCCATTTCTCAGAACAAATTTAGGGAATAATACATTGTTTTCTTCCATGTTAAAAAATTCTCACAACTCTTTTGTGGAGCAGTTCTAGCACAGTGAAAGGAAACCTCTGCCCCATGGGCTGGATCCAGCCTTCTGCTTAATTTCATCCAGCCTGTGGCAAGTCTCTGCCCTGCAGGCCTGAGGCCCTGAGCCTTCGTTCTCCACTGCTGGCTTGCAGCGATTAGGGAAGATCAGCACTCTGCCTTTCATGGGCTGTTTCCCACAGTTCACATTGGCTGGCGAGGGCAGGGTACAGAACCACCTGTTTCCCTACACCTCCCCAGACTGCAGGGACATGCTGGCTGCAGCTGCTTTTGGAAGCAGCGGCAGCACAGAGACAGAGAGATTTAGAAGACCGGGACTTTTTAGCTTAGAAAAGAGGATACTAAGGTGGGATGTAATAGAGGTAAATAAAATCATGGCAGATATGGAGAGAGTGAATATGGAAAAGTTATTTACTTGTTCCATAACATAAGAACTAGGGGCAACAATGACCTTAATAGGTAGCAGGTTTAAAACAAAAGGAAGTTTTTCTTCATGCAGCACACAATCAACCTGTGGAACTCCTTGTAACAGGACATTGTGAAGACCAGGACTTTAGCAGGGTTCAAAAAAGAACTACATAAATTCGTGGAGGTTATGTCCATCAATATTTATAAGCTAGGATGGGTAGGAATGGTGTTCCTAGCGTCTGTTTGTTAGAAGCTGCGAATGGGCGATAAGGGATGGATCACTTGAGGATTACCTGTTCTATTCATTCCCTCTGGGGCATCTGGCACTGGCCACAGTCAGAAGATGGGATACTGGGCTAGATGGATCTTTGGTCTGACATACTATGGCTGTTCATATGTTCTTATGAATTTAATTTAAGTTTTGAGATTAAAAAGAAGGTGAAGGATTAATTTAGACATAGTTCTATAATACACATGTTTTTTGTTTTTTGTTTTTTATTGTCCTACCTAAAGTTGGAGAAATTCAAAAAGTATTCAAGTCTGCTACTTTGTTCCAATTTTTTATCTGCCATGAATATTTCTGTGGTAGGACATCCGCTTTAGGCTATGTGTTCTTCACTCTCCTTTTGCAAAGGCAGGGAGTCTGCAGGTTATCAATCCCCTCTCCTGAGCTGGAGAAGCTCAACGGTCTGTTCCCATACCAGGGGTGCCCTCATCGGAATGGGATGTTATCTTTTTAACTCCCCCTCCTCCCAATTCTGATATGATTTGTGGGCAGAAGGCTGGGGGAAGAGCAGAGCCACTCCAACTCAAAGAAATTCCTGAAGCCTTTCCATGCTAGTGCAGGATTTATATACACAGCATTTTAAGTAAAACCACTATGAAAATACAATTTTGTATTTGTTTGGGAAACAGGCCATTTCTTATTGATAAATACTTTCAGAAACAATAACTCATTTATAAAAGCAAAAGATTACTCTGTTGTTTCAAACATTTGCAATATTAACACATGAACACAAGATGGACCTCCTGTAATATGTTAAAATATAAAATCCTCATTTGATATTGTGTACATGACCCTTTTATAAAAGTCATACTGTAGAAACTACACTCAAAAACTCCATTAAAAGACTATTAAGTTTTTAAAGAGGAGCACTCAGAAGTCAGGAAATGCTAGAATAAAGGCCATACTTTATTTTCTTGCAATCCTATGTCATTCTCTATCTTCCAACTTCTACACTGGGGTAGCTTAGGGGATAATGCATTCACCTAGGCAACATAGGGTGGTGAATTCAAGTCCCACCCACCCTGAGAGCATCTGGAGAGCCAACACAGGCTCCCCCAGGCATGGAGCTAGCTCCCATATTAGGAAAGCAGGATAAAGGACCCTAAGAAGGTGGAGTGGCCTGGAAGAGGGCTGGCTCATGGGCAGGGGTCCAACAAACCAAAACCTCATTCACTGTACAATCCTGATACATCCCTGGTGCACAGGCCAGTCTCTGCACTGAATGAAATGGGGTTAGGTAGAAACAAATAGTATGTAATCAAAGACTGTAACATAATGCATGTACATAAGGAGCTGGATTAACTCCCAGGCTAAGAGTTATTTCAGACTAAGCTATTCTGGAATAGTTATTCTGAAAGGCTACGTCTACACTGGCATGAATTTCTGAAAATGCTTTTAACGGAAAAGTTTTCCGTTAAAAGCATTTTCGGAAAAGCGCTTCTAGATTGACAGGATGCTTTTCCGCAAAAGCACTTTTTGCGGAAAAGTGTCCGTGGCCAATCTAGACGCAGTTTTCCGCAAAAAAGCCCCGATCGCCATTTTCGCAATCGGGGCTTTTTTTCGGAAAACATTACTATGCTGTCTACACTGGCCCTTTCGTGCAAAAGTCTTTCGGAAAAAGACTTTTGCCTGAACGGGAGCAGCATAGTTTTTCCGGAAAAGCACTGATGATTTTACAGGAGAGCGTCAGTGCTTTTCTGGAAATTCAAGCGGCCAATGTAGACAGCTGGCAAGTTTTTCCGCAAAATCATCTGATTTTGCGGAAAAACTTGCCAGTCTAGACACAGACAAATAGCTTATTTAAAATAGAATGTCTACACTGCAGAAAAGCCTCAAAATTAGTCCAAGGCAGGCTTCCCTAATGATTTGGAGTCCCAGGCAGAATAACTTACGGTGTGTCTAGACTACAGAGTTTTGTCGACAAAAGTGGACTTTTGTCAATAAAACTATACCTGCGTCTACACTACCGCTGAGTTCTGTCGACATAACGTCGACAGAACTCAGCAGTTTTGGCGACGCTGGTAAACCTCATTTTACGAGGCATAACGCCTTCTGTCGACAGAGTTCTGTCGACAAAAGGTGTTATTGCATCTAGGGTTGTGTCTAGACTACAGGGTTTTGTCGACAAAGCAGCTTGCTTTGTCGACAGAACTGAATGTGTCTAGACGCTCTTTGTCGACAGAAGCTTTGTCGACAGTATCTGTCGACAAAACTTCTGTCGACAAAACCCTGTAGTCTAGACCAGTGGTCCCCAACCTTTACAGGCTCCCAGGCGCCTGTGGGCGGGGCTACATGCACGCCGGGCGCCCGGGGGCGGGGCCACACACGCGCTGGGCATTCGTGGGCGGGGCCACACACGCGCTGGGCGCCCGAGGGTGGGGCCGCGCGTCCTGGGGCACGCCAGGGCCGGGGCCACCCGAGCCCCTTGTGCCGTGGGCCCGGGGCTGGCGCCGCCACCCGAGCTGCGTGTCTGGTGCCGCATGTGTCCCGGGACTCAGGCCGCCTGAGCGCCGCGCACCAGGCGCCGGTGAGTGTTGCGCACCTGGGGCTGGCACCTCCAGTGTGCTGGGGGCGGGGCCAGCCCGGGTTGTCGGCGGGCGCCTACAAATGCCCCGGCGGGCGCCATGGCGCCTGTGGGCACCGCGTTGGGGACCACTGGTCTAGATGTACCCTTAGAATAGCCTGGGGAAGGGCTATTTCAAGTAGCAGAAGTGGAGTGTCTACACATGCCTTATTTTGAAACAGCTATTTCAGCTATAAATCTCTTCATAGAATGAGGTTTCAGAAGTCGGAATAAGCCGTCCATTATTTTGAAATTATTTTCAAATAATGGAAATGCTGTATAGACGCTCACATAGTTATTTCAGAGTAATGGCTGTTATTTTGAAATAACTTTGCTGTGTAGACACCCCCCCAGTGTCGCCTCCCAGTCTTCCCCTAAGCTTCCTTCATGACCAGTGTTGGCTCGAGCCATTCTTGCACCCCGGGCAACGGGTGCGTGGCGCATGCGTGGCTCTACCCCGGGCATGCGGCGCATGCGCGGCCCCTGCCCCTTGAGTGTGTGGAGCCCCATACAGCTGTAATCAGGCGCCACGCGGCCCCCGCCCCCAGGCTGTAAGGGGCACCGTGCGCCCGGGGGTAGGGGCTGCACAGCACTCCTTACAGTTGCAATCAGGCGCCTCCCATAGGTTGGCACCCCAGGCAACTGCCCGGCTAGTCCCCCCCCTTAATCAGGCCCGGCCCAACCCATCTAATCCCTCCACTATCCCTCTGTTTTTCTAGTCCTTGCATTTCAGTGGCTACTTCCCCCTCCTCTTCACATTGCTTCCCATGGGGGGGGGGGGGGGAGAGAATCAAGAGCACAGGAGAGACAATCTTCTTATTCTCACTTCCTGGGTTTATTGCCAAGCATCCACAGAAGCCAGAAGCATCAATTGAATGAACAATAGTACCAAACTAGAATACGCTCTGTACAGAACAACTCTTCAGAAAAATACCTGTCAAACTTTGAAGTATCTATTGAGATTTGTCTCTACTGTGAACTGAGATTTTTCAGAGGCTCAGAATTTGGCCAAATTTTGGAGGATTTTTAAAGAGATGACAAAAGATACATCTTTGACATTAAAGATGTCAAATTAAATGCCTTCCAAATTAAATGCCTGTTCTAATGCGTGAAGGAACCAAAGCATCTCACCAAAAATGTAAGATTTTTAATGTCTAAAATAATGTATTTTCCTCTCTTTATTTTGAGAAGGAGCTCAACTTTTTTTGCTGAAAATTTCTAAAAGAATTCAACCCAAGGCAGATATATAGATTTGAAAATTTCAGGACACACTATTTGACAGAGCAACTGAAACCAGGTTTTTGTAATGATTAGTGTCAGATGACCTTAACTATAGATGGCGCTCTCAACTCTACCTATAAATCACTGGTGCTCTCCCTCTATAATTTATATCTGAAGAAAGTAGGTTTTCCTTGGATTCTAATAACAAAACATTGAGATGTGGTATATAATCTATTTTCTTGTATGAATAAATATTATTACTGAAAATAAGCCTGTAAGGACACAAGACACAGTTTAAGGAACTGAAATTGAAAGTAAGTAAAAAAGAATTACAGTAAATCATTGTTTGATTCCTGAATAAAAAGGGCAAATATGTGCTAAGTACAGAATAGTTTGTTAAACACCACTTCAGTGTTTGGCTTTAATTGAATTCATTCTCCACTAAGCAGCACTTGAAGTTTTTGCTATTAATGTTTTTAGAATTGCTATGTGTAAGGAATTAACACTACATCGATATCCCTTGTACAAAATGTAGGGAATACTGACAATACTATGATAATATTATTTGAGTGATAAATTTGGTATAAGATATGGGAGGGATTTTCAAAAGTACTCAGATTTGGCCTAACCTTCCTCCCATTGGAATCTTCTTGAGAGATTGTACATGGGCCTAAGCCCCACTACATCAACTGAGGTTGATGGATCTGTAAATGTCATTGTCCCAAGATAAAATGTTGACAGTAATGGAGGTAGGACCTTCATTAGACAGTGCCTTTGGTACTATAGGTTGAACCTCTCTAGTCCAAAACCCTCGGGACCTGACTGGTGCTGAACCAGAGAATTTGCTAGAACATGGTAGGTCAATATTGTCTAGCAGCATTATCAACACTTCCACTGTTTACTGATCTCTTAGAAGACATTTATGGGTAAATTAGAGCTAAGTAACAGCACAGAACATCAAGAGCCAGGGCTGGTGGCTGTAAACAATCTTGATGGGACTTCAGGAAACTTAGCTACACTCATGATAAATGGCCATCCACCTAACTAAAATCATTCTGGACCATGGATGAGAAGCTAGATATGAGTCAACAGTGTGCCCTTGCAGCCAAGAAGGCTAATGGCATATTAGGATGCATTAAGAGGAGCATTGCCAGCAGATCCAGAGATGTCATTATTCCCCTTTATTCGGCTTTGGTGAGACCACATCTGGAGTATTGTGTCTAGTTCTGGGCCCCCCACTACAAAAAGGATGTGGATGCATTGGAGAGGGTCCAGCGGAGGGCAACCAAAATGATTAGGGGTCTGGAGCATATGACCTACGAGGAGAGGCTGAGGGACTTGGGTCTGTTTAGAAGCGAAGAGTGAGGGGGGACTTGATAGCAGCCTTCAATTTCCTGAAGGGAGGTTCCAAAGAGGATGGAGAGAGGCTGTTCTCAGTAGTGACAGATGGCAGAACAAGGAGCAATGGTCTCAAGTTGTGGTGGGAGAGGTCCAGATTGGATATTAGGAAAAACTATTTTACTAGGAGGGTAGTGAAGCATTGGAATGGGTTACCTAGGGAGGTAGTGGAGTCTCCATCCCTAGAGGTGTTTAAGTCTCGGCTTGACAAAGCCCTGGCCGGGTTGATTTAGATGGGATTGGTCCTGCCTAGAGCGGGGGGCTGGACTTGACGACCTTCTGAGGTCTCTTCCAGTTCTATGATTCTATGATAAGGGGATGGTTGGATGAAATAACATGATCTTGGTAACTAATTGACCATTCATTATCAGTTGGAAATAGGTCAATGGAGGGATGATAGGAGTTGCTATAGGGAACTTTCTGGGTGTCTGGCTGGTGAGTCTTGCCCACATGCTCAGGGTTTAGCTGATTGCCATATTTGGGGTCAGGAAGGAATTTTCCTCCAGGGTAGATTGGCAGAGGCCCTGGAGGTTTTTCGCCTTCCTCTGTAGCATTGGGCACAGATCACAGCTGAAGGACTCTCTGCATGTTGGGGCCTTCAAAGTATTTGAGGGCTTCAATATCTGAGACATAGGTCAGAGGATTATTCTAAGAGGGGTGGGCGAGATTCTGTGGCCTGCACTGTGCAGGGGGTCAGACTAGATGATCATAATGGTCCCTTCTGACCTTAAAGTCTATGAGTCTATGAGTCTATGGATGTTGCCAGACCAAAGAGTGCCGAACTAGAGAGATTCAACCTGTAGAACTCTCCTTTACCTGATTCATAGTAACTACAGAATATCAGAGGGCTGCTCAACTACAAATGTGATATAATAAAATAGAATATTCCTGGAAAAATGTTTACTATGTAGCTTTAAAGCTATATTAACTATTAATATAAATATTTATACAGTAAGTCTCCAAGATGCTCTGAACAAATTCACCTATGTGTGGCCAAAAAAAAAAAAAGTTTCTGTGTCCAAGACTGGTGAAAAAAGCTTTAGATTGTTTATTTTTCAGGAATAATAGAAAAGAACTAAATCCAAAAGAATATCCCTGTAGCTGAGTGACAAAATAGCTGTAGCATTTTACCAGCAAACATTAATAACCCTTCCATGGGAACTGATTTTGTTAAGGAAATCTGCAGCATATATGAATTTAATGTGATACATGTTCATAATAACTTATTTCAAACATTAATATATATCACTTCATATAAAAAAAATCTCATATGAATTGCTGAAAAATTACTTATAAAAAAGAGTAATCTCCAGAATAGTAATAGAAATGTAGCCGTGTTAGTCTAGTCTAGCTGAAACAAAAAACAGGACTATGTAGCACTTTAAAGACTAACAAAATGGTTTATTAGGTGATGAGCTTTCGTGGGCCAGACCTACTTCCTCAGATCAAATTGTGGAAGAAAATTGGCATGACCATATATACCAAAGGGATACAATCAAACAAAGTGAACACACATGAAAAGGACAAATCAGATTTCAGAACAGAGGGGGGATAAGCTGGGGGGAGGTAAATGTCTGTGAGCTAATGATATTAGAGGTGATAATTGGGGAAGCTATCTTTGTAATGGGTAAGGTAATTAGCATCTTTGCTTAAATTTGACACTTTACATCAAGGTCTCAACACAATCAACTGTTTTTGAACATTAAAATGATACTTACCTTCTTTTACTGAGTCTTCCTTCGATTGGCTTAATGTTAATAACCTATTACATTTTTCCAGTTGAAGATTCAGAAGACTATTCTTTCCATTACTTTCTAATATTTTCTGTAAAAAATTGAAATATCTTTAGATTAATATTAAATTAAATCCTCTTATTCTAAATTTTCTATCAGGTTTTTCAAATAAATGTTACAAAAACAAACAAACAACAAATAAACTCAAATCAAATTAAACAAAAAAATTCAGCAACACTGAGCTGAGGTTTACAGAATAGTTCAGAGCTTCCCTGTCTGAGATCTGTTCTACTGACACTATGATTTAGCTGTAAAGAAATGAATGAAGTTAGGCTTGGTTGTAGATAATTAAGATTTAGGCTCCACACTGATAATGGTTACCATAGAAATGTTCTTTCAGAATGTTGCTTCTCCATATTCAAGCTTAAGGATTTTCCCTCCTTGTGCTGCAGAGTTCTGGGAATCTTTGGGAAGCAGGACCCATTTGGGCTCCATGAGCTCCTTCTTGCAGAACTAAACATTCAAGCCAAAGATTTTGCTCTATACTGAGAAAACACCTTGTCCGACTCCCTTAAGATTTTGGGGACCAATTATCAGTCACCTAGACTTTGCAGAAAATATTGTAGTTATAATGCCTCTGGGGGGATACAACCCAAAAGTTGCAACTAACCTGTACACAACAGCCAGAGAATGGGAATTAAAAAAGAATGAACAAAAGCCCAAACTAACAGTATCATCAAAAATCAAGGAACAAGCTAAATTAATCATTATTGGTGTAAACATTGACCAAGTAGACAGCTTTTGCTATTTGAGGTCCATCATAACACTTGACAGCCACTATAAAGATTACATCAACAAATGGATGACTATTGTCAACAGAACATTGTGTGCCTGAATAAAAACATTTGGAATCTTAAAACAGTGTCCATGATAGCTAAAACCATACACATCTATTATTCCCACATTACTTTACAATTAGGAAATGTAGGCACACATTAACTGCCCGGAGCAAGAGCTGCAAATATTTAAAATGAGGTGTCTATGCCATACAAGTCAGCTTAACTTTGTCATGGCCAAATTATGATACAGTAAACATTTTCCGGAATATTTTATTTTATTACATCACTGGAATGGTGCTGAAAGATATCACATTTGTAGTTGAGCAGCCCTCTGATATTCTTACTACAACAAAAATTAACAATAAAAATTAGAGAAACTTTTGATAAACATCCCTTCCAAAATTGCTGTGAGCACCAAGAAGGTGCCTAGCCAAGCAAAGGTGATAATCAAGGTAACTGGGGTGAGAGTCCTTTTACAGTATTGGCTCCAAACAGTAGGTGATGGGAGAGGAAATTGGAAAAACGTAAAACAACGAATAGTCTTGCAGCACCTTAGGGTATGTCTACACTACCACCCTAGTTCGAACTAGGGTGGTAATGTAGGCAACCGGAGTTGCAAATGAAGCCTGGGATTTGAATTTCCCGGGCTTCATTTGCATAAAGCCGGGCGCCGCCATTTTTAAATGTCCGCTAGTGCGGACTCTGTGCCGCGTGTGGCTGCGCGGCACGGAGTCCGCACTAGCGGACATTTAAAAATGGCGGCGCCCGGCAAGATGCAAATGAAGCCCGGGAAATTCAAATCCCGGGCTTCATTTGCAACTTCGGTTGCCTACATTAACCACCCTAGTTCGAACTAGGGTGGTAGTGTAGACATACCAGTAGATGGAATCATGAGCTTTTGATATGGAATGTAGTGGGCCATTTTGGATGAGTTTTGGGGTGCAATCGCCCTCTACCGGTTGGCAGGGGGGTTCGGTGAACCCCGTCGACCAACTCTGCGGCGCCGTTTGCCAGGTCCGGGCCCAGGCCAGCACCGTCGGGTGCAATCACCCCGCTTCCATAAGTCCGGGGATCTGTGAACCCAGAAGTCGCCCCCCTCCTGACAGGGGCATTCCTGTCTGAATCGCTCGGGGAATTTGCTCTCATGGGACTGGGGTGGCACCGGCTCTCGAGGTGGTGCGAGGGGAGGGGGACCCAGGCCCACCTTCTCCTCCGGGTCCCAGTCCGGGCCCTAAGTGCAGGGGTCTACTAGCCCTCTGCACGGCAAACATGGGATGAGCTCCCTCAACACATCTGCCCACGGTCCCCAGAAGAGCCCCGCCCTGGGCTGCTTCCTCCCCTCCGCGTGTCCCTGTACCCCGTCAGGGGGGTCTCCGGAGCCTACCGCGGTTCTGGCATCTGGTCCTGTAGACATCTCCACTCTGCGTCGGATCCTGGATTCAGTGGTGAGAGGCGTCCGCAGGGACCCCAGGTCTCCGCGGGGCTGCATCCAGCCACCGGCCACCCTTAGGGGTGGTGCCGACCTGACTCCGACCCAGGGCTCCCCTATGGCCGGCCCTGGAGGCTGCCCCTGCCCTTGCTGCCGGCGGGCCCTTTTGAAAAGGCCCGCCGGTCGTGACGTCCAGTTGGGGTCCCGCCCCTCTCTGGATGCAGCAGGCTCGCCCGCCTCCCTCCACCCGTCATTCAACACATCCACCCTCCACGGGCACATGCAGGGAGCGGGGCCAGCTGCCGCTCGGCTGCACAAACGCGGGGGTAAGCCCTGCCGCCTCCGCCCACTCCCAGTCCGCCCACTCCCAGTGCGCCCACTCCCAGTCGGACAGCTTCCTCCGGCCCCTCCCTGCCGACTAACGTGCGGGTCGCTCGTGACCTGTCACAGCCATCTAGCCAATGTCTTTGTTTAGACTTCTGTTGTAGGAATCAGTGTGGCCAATACACATGGCTGAGAGGCATTGCTGGCATTTGATGGCATAAATCACATTAATGGATGTGCAGCTGTACAAGCCTCTGATGTGGTGGTTTACGTGGTGCGGTCCTATGACGATATCTATGCCAACAAATGCCAGTAATGACCCTCTGCCATGTATATTGGCCAAATTGGACAGTATCTACAAGAAAGAATTGATAGACACAAATCAGATATCTGAAAAGGCAGCACACAGAAACCTGTTGGGGAACATTATAACTTGCTTGGGCACTCATTAATGAATCTCAGAGTCACCATATTATAGAAACCAATTTCAAAAGCCAGGTCGACAGGGAAGCTACAGAACTTAATGTCATTTACAAGTTTGATTCCTACAACACAAGTCTAAACAAAGACTTTGGCTGGATGGCCTGCTACATTCCACATCCTAGTGACCTAAAATACCAAACAATGGGTACTTAGAGTGGGTACTAAGTATTCTTATCAGCTTCATTTAGCATGGACACTCTAATGGACAATTTCTTTCCCCCTTCCTCCCCTGCTTTTTCCTTCTCTTCTCCCCATCCTCTCACTGTGCTATTTATTTGAAAACTGGACCCCTTAAACTCCATTCATCTGAAGAAGTGGGTTGTGCCCACAAATGCTCATGATACCATCTACATTTTTTGTTTGTCTTTAAGATGCTGCAAGACTATTTGCTGTTTTTTAAGTTTTTCCCGTTAGAAACCAACATGGCTACCCCCTCTGAAACTTTTGGGAGAGGATATTGTGTGGCTCAAATAGGCCCAGCTTTGCAGCAGATTTCGAAGTTGCATATTGCAAGGGTGCACATTTTGTAAGTATGACAACTGCAGATGCCATATAGACGAAAATTTCAAAAAAAAAAAAAAAAGAATGTAAAAAGATGTGTCTGAAAGTATTAACAACAACAACAAAAATTCAGCTTAATTTACTTTTGTAACCTACCTTTTCTATCTGTGAGAAGTCTTCTAAAAGTTTATCAAGATTTGCAACATTGATTTTCTTCATATTTGCTTCACTGGTATGATTCATTTGTTTCTGGAAAATAGCAACCAGTATTTATTGTAGAGCTTTATAACCTATACAATGCTACTGATATTAGTGGGATATTACAGATTAATACAAATTTGGCCTACTTATTTTACATTTATAATATATATGTTGCCATACTTAACTACTCAGTTTACAATCATACGTAAATTCACTTTTATGTTTTCTTTTAAACCATGATTTGAGTGCAGACCAGTAAACCTTGCATTTTCAGAAAGTTATGTACAAAATGAGGTTAGCATTACAGAATAAAACTATTCTTCCTAATAAGTAATTTAACCTCCCTTGGAAACCTGTTTCACTATTTAACTATTCTTATATTTAGAAAGCTTTTCTTAATATCTAACCTAAATTTCCCTTGTTGCAGATTAAACTATCATTACTTATTCTCCCTTCACTGGACATGGAGAACAATTTCTTTTTCTAACAACCCTCAGGATATTTGAAAACTGATATTAAGTCTTCCATTATGAGCGTACATATCTTCCATTTCTGTAATCCTGTTATGTCTTTTATTTAATATTTACATCACAAGTTTTGGGTAAGTGTATGAGGATAGGCACCTTCTCTATGGCTATATCTAGACTGAAGAGTTATATCGGAAAAAGATATGCAAATTGCGAACTACAATTTGTGTATCTTTTTCTGCTCTTTGTTTTGGAAGAGACTTTTCCAAAATTTGACCTGTCTACACAGGGCCAAATTTCGGAAAACCCTCCTCTTTTGGAACATCCCTTATTCCTCATAGAATGTGTCTGGTTTTTCAGAAATGGTTCCAGAGCTTTTCAGGGATACCACCAGGAATTGCAGTGTAGACAGCCAGTCACAGCTACAATGTGGCACTATTTGCCTGATCTTGCAAGGGAAGACCTGCCCACACTTAAAGGGCATAGAAAGTGACAGGGAGTACTTGAAGGTGTTTTAACCCATCCATCCCAAAGCTTCTGGGATGGTATCATAAGGGAAGTTTAGCTTTATCCTGACTGCGCTTCAGCTTTACAAACAGAAGTAGTAATCTGTATTTCCCTTTCAATGTGATCACTCTTAATATGGTACTGGCGAGGTTCAGATCATGCAAAGACTTCTGCTTAATTTTACAGTCTGATAGGAGTTCTACTGACTTTAGTGGGACTGCTAACTTCATAAAGTTAAGCATGTTTAAGACTTTGCAGGATAAAGGCCTTAATATGCACAGTCCTCTTCCTGCACATTTGTTGTTTTTCCTGATAGGAAAAGAAATAGAAAATTTAAATAACTGCTAACAGGCATAAAGAAAAATGAAGGCTATTTATACAATTAATTACACTGTGCTTTAAAAATATTAAATATATTTGCATTGAATTAAAATAATTGTTTATTTTGTGAAAGTTTTAAATTTCTAAAGTACTTTCTCCCTTTCTGTGTGTATTTTTAGACTTAATCTCAGAGCAGGAACAGCTGAAGTATGGCAGCTTTTAGGAGTAGTTGAAATATTGCAGAATTCATTTGCAGCAGACACACTGCTCCCTTTGCCCTCTGTTTGGGATTATGGGCCACGCAGTGCTATGAGCAGCTATGCAGGGCTTCACAGTTGATTGTGTACCCAAATGTGAAGATTTAAGTAGAGCTGTGGTGGAGGTTATGTATTCCAGGATGCAATGTTGCATCATGACCTATGGTACCCACCCAGACTTTCTGTACAGAGTTGCCCGCAGTGGAGAACAGAGGTCCCTGGATACAATGCTCTTTGTTGAATCATGTTTCCATTGGAACTCTCAGTTCTAGTTGTGGCTGTAGCACCTGTGCTAAGCATCAGTAATAATCATCTGTCACTCTCACACAGTGCTTTTCCTCAGTAGCTCACAAAGCCCTTTCTGAAGAAAATCAGTGTCATCACCCAATTTTACTGATGAGTTTGCTGAGGCACCGGGAGGAAATGTAACCTGCCCAAATCACCCTACAGGCCAGTGACTGTGCCAGTCTTTTGAGAGCCAGTCTGGTGCTCTGTCCCCTAGCCTGAGCCTGGCGTGGACTCTGGGATCTGGGTGGATGTATGCAGGGGCTCGCCACTCCAGCCACCAAAGAGCTACAACCTTCAGGGTGGAAAACGTCAACCCTCTCTCCCCCCAGCAAAGGCCCAATCAGTAAACCTCTCCAAAGCCAGACCACCAGAAGGCTGGCACCCTGGAGTGTTGGCAGCCGGCCCAGCACCTCCCAGTGCAGGCTCCCTTTGACCTCTGCAGGGCCAGTACACCCACGGCTCCATCGCCTGCCAGCTGGGCAGGGGGCAGGCTCTGGGTGCCCCTTGGGGCTGCAGTGTGTGACTGCGGGGCAGAGTGAGAGTGCTCCGTGTCTGCACCGGCCCCTCGGGAAGGAGCTAGGACCCAGCTCACCTGACTCCCTCTGCCCCCCTCAGCCTCCTGCCCCCTCGTGCCAGGCTGAGGAGCAGCTCTTGTGCCTGCCTTCCCACACAGGCGGGAGAACACCTCAGCACCACCCGGACTGTACCACTAGTGGCCTGGGGGGGACAGGAAGGAGAGATTCTACACTCCCCTCTTCCCCCCTGCACCAACCAGCTAATGGAAGTGGCCACCTGCCCACAGAGCTGCCCACTCTGCCAGGGGAAGTCAACGGTGGGAGGAAAGCACAGCACAGTGTGTGGGGATGGAGGAGCATCAGGGGATTGAGCGTGGCTGTGGGGTGGGTGCAGTGCTCTGGCTGCATGCAGCCGGAATGCATGGAGCTGTTGGTTCTTAGCCTGGGGAGGCCCAGAGGACAGATGTAGCATGTCTGGAAACTGGAAATGGGCTTAGGTAAGAAAGAAAGATTGTTTCAGTGCTGGAGGGCCTGGATCTTGCTGGCTGTCAATGAATACGGGCAATGCTATTCTAAGATTCCTTTAGCTACCCTGGTAAAAGGCTTGTCACCACTGGACTCTTGGTAGTGTGTAAAGAACATACCCGCTAGCACAGGTATACATTGCATAGGTGAATGAAAACAAGCTTGTGGGTAAGTATCTTGCACTGTTTTTAGCAATGCAGGCTATGTCTACACTGCCGGCTTTTGCCAGCAGAGTATGCTAATGAAGCGCGCATTAGCAACTTCTCACACTTCATTTGCATACTCTGTTGGCAAAAGCCAACAGTGTAGACATAGCTGTAGGGTCTCCTGCTTCCCTATTGCTGGAGCTTTCCACTGCTGCCTCCCACCCCAGCAAAGCCATACGTCATCATAGTGAAAAGACATACCCTATGGTGCCACTCATTGTTTTTAAAGTTATAGACTAATACAGCAACTCCCCTGAGATTTTTCACAGTGAAAGACTCTTATCAACAGGGAGCTACTGAAGCCTTTCCCCCTTACCTCCCACCAGGCAGAGCCTTTCACTGTCATGTTTAAGTTCATACCACTGAGTGGATGAAGCTTATTTTTCAATGTCATTGGTGCACAGTATAGACATAATATAAGCGGTATCAGGCTTGGTGTAGGGATGAATGGCAATGAAATAGAAAGAGGAAGGACATTTTATGCTGATGACCTAGAAGAAATAGGACAAAAGTCATTGCTGCTGTGTAGTGTGGTCAGACCCATAGTCCCAGTCTGAGCTTATGAATTGCTCTTCTGTACATGCTGCTGCCACTGGGTGTGAAAGGTAGACATAGCCTAAGTGTCAGGGCTTATGAATACAGTCTGATGTGTTTAGAGACAGGGAAGCAGCTAGTGGATTATTTTGGAATGACTTTTTCAGAGTACTTGTTCTCTCAGTAGCAGTAGTAGTCTTTAGGGATCTGACATGTTCAGGTATAGGGACTGATCATGTGAGGTACTGAATGCCTCTGGAAGGTGGAAGCATTCTCATTTCCCAGCGATATCAATGGGGTTTTCATGGGAGTTAAGAGTATTGTGCACCCCTCCACAGTAGGTCCTTAAACAAGCCAAAAAATTTACATGAATACAGAATACAGTAATTTGAATGTATTTTACCTGTAGTTCTTAAGATATGCAAAATAAACAAAAGGAGGTATTTCTTCATGCAACACACAGTCAATGTGTGGAACCCATTGCCAGAGGACATTGTGAAGACCAGGTCTTTAAGATGGTCAAAAAAGAACTAGATACATTCCTGGAGGAGAGGTCCATCAATGGTTATTAGCTAGGATGGGTATGAACTGTGTCCCTAGCCTCTGCTTGTCAGAAGCTGGAAATTGGTGACAGGGGAGGGATCACTTGATGATTACCTGCTCTGTTCATTCCCTCTAGGGCATCTGGTATTGGCCACTGTCGGTAGACAGGATACTGGGCTAGCTGGACTTTTGGCCTGACCCAGTCTGGTTATTCTTATGTTCGTAAGAGACTATGATCTCCAGTAGCATGCTTTCTGCTTGGAATGTCACTTTTTAAGTTGATCATCTCTGTACAAAGGATTTCAATGAGTTCTAACCCCCTCCCTACATTTTCCTTTGTTGCTGTTATTATCATAAGAAACTGATTACACTTTTGCTGATGTTTATTGATATTCATATTGACATTGGAGGAGTGCTGGGATAATATTGAGCTTTACACTTTGCCTGCATGGGTATGGCTACACTGAAGTTAGATACCTGTGGCAGGCCTGGGCCAGGCTCATGGAACTTGAGATAAGAGGTGTTTAATTGTGGAGTAGATATTCTACCTCATGCTGGAGTGTGGATTCTAGGACCCTATCAGGTGGGAGAGTCCCAGAGCAGAAAATACTGTTTAAACCCAAACATCTACACTGCAGTTAAACTCATTAGCTCAAGCCTCGTGAGCCTCGTGAATCAGCTGGCACAGGCCAACTGCGGATGTCTAACTGCAACACGGTTATACTCTATAAGGTCACAGAATCAATCATTATATGAAGACAGCCACATATGGCATAACACAAACTATTTGGGACAAGACAGTGGGGAATACAGGCTTTTAACTATTAGTTTTCTCAAACAATCTTTTTAAAATTGCTCTTACCTCAGTAGAGCTCATACCACATGGTTTTCTTTCAGCCTTCTGTAAAAAGTTCTCTCAAACCTGGCATCTCCTGTAGTCCCCAATGCAGAGAAGAGATAGACAGCACACTCCATTTCAAGATAAGCCCATTTCCTAATGGTATCAACAGAAGCAGCAGGTACCAGCCTTCTCCCCTTGAGAATCAAATTGTACTTTCAGTATTCAGCCTCTACTAGGAGGCATCTGAGCATACTGATCAATTAGTCTGCAGATTTGTTCCCAAGATTAGAACAATGACTACTTAATGGAAGAAGAAAAGTTCAGGGTATCATAGGGCTGGGAGAGACCCCAGGAGGTCATCGAGTCCAGCCCCCTATCCAAAGCAGGACCAACCCCAACTAAATCCCAGCCAGGGCTTTGTCAAGCTGAGACTTAAAAACCTCTAGGGATGGAGATTCCACCACCTCCCTACGTAACCCATTCCAGTGCTTCACCACCCTCCTAGTGAAATAGCTTTTCCAGATATCCAGCCTAGACATCTCCCACTGTCACTTGAGACCATTGCTCCTTGTTCTGCCATCTGTCACTACTGAGAGCAGCCTCTCTCCATCCTCTTTGGAACCTCCCTTCAGATAGCTGAAGGTTGCTATCAAATCCCCTCCTCACTATTCTCTTCTGCAGACTAAAAAAGCCCAAATCCCTCAGCCTCTCCTGGTAGGTCATGTGCTCCTCTCCTAAGTGCTTGCAATCTCTCCCAACTTGCTACTCATTCTATACGTGCACTTTCTATCCCATTAGAGAGATAATTTAAGAAGCTATTGAACAGAACCTTGTGATGATGACTAGAAGTCCATGACAAAGTGGAAGTGACATTGTTTTGTTTTGCACCAAACTGACACTTGTCTCTGATGTCTATTTGCACTCTGTGATTTGATTGTAAAATCTCAGGTGCTGATTACATGCAGGAAGAATTCAGGGAAGAAAATGTAGTAACATTAGGGGGTTGACCATCCTGTTTCACAACAGTGTCCAAAGGGATTGATTCTCACATTCTTATATTTAGTTATGTGTGTTACTTTGGGACTGGAAAGACACTACTTCATGTATACAGTGGCAGCACTGGGTCCTCAGAATAGATCTACAAAGGATAGATCCACCCAACTGCCTCTTTAGTTGGCAAAGTTCAACATTTAGGCACCACTGATATTCTGAAAACTATCGTACAGCTGCCATCTAACCCTTACCTAAAATCCCCGTGTAAGGAAGTGTAAAGTTGTAAAGTTCAGTCCTGAGCTGCCCCAGAGCTAATACATTTGTCAGAGCTTGCTAAGCCCCAAGAGGATTGTCAGACAAGCCATTGGCTCACTTAACACCCCAGCAGGGCTCTATCTGGTTGGTGTTCTCAGAGCAAGTCTCACACATAAGACAGCAGAAGGCAAGCAGGTAATGAATTGTCAGGTGACTGTGGTGTGCATACTCTGCCGTCTGATTTGAAGTAGACACTCAAACCTTTCAGGAATGTTCTCTGACAACCAGACTAATGGGATTTTATGGGCAGAGCTCTCCATCTCCCCTGCTGAAGTTATTCCACTTTGTATTAAAAAACTATATATTTCTTGGGCTAAAAAAGAGATTTGATTCTATGGGCTAGGGATTAGCACACTTATCTGGGATACAGGAGATCCAGCTTCAAGTCCTTACTCCAATAAATATTTAATTTTAAGTGTTCATACAAAGTGGTCCAAGTACAATTAATTCTACCCTCACATTTAACTGTATACATGTGGCCCAGAGAAAACATAGGTCTTAGCATACAATGCTCCTAGTCCTAGTCCAAGAAACAGTGGCTGAATTCTATTTCATATGATGGATAATCCTGGCTTTCTATCCGATAAAATCTGAATATGCTGGTATAATTTACATACACTAAAAGGTATTTAATGCATCTATAATAAAGAACTCCATGTCAAGATGGATCAAAGAAAATAAATTTATTAAACTTTGAAAGAAAAAAACAACACAGACATAAGGAAAGTTAAATAGAATCTGAAAGGCACAAATCTTCATACTGGTGTATAATGACTTGTGTAACCACTAAAGTACCAAAATGACATTCTGAGATTGATTGAGGTATCTTCTATTTTTGGCAATTGACATATAGTAAGAAACTTTTTTCAAACACATACACAGCTGTTAATTGCATTAGTGTCTTACACTTACATTTCATATGAAACTAAATAATATAGCTGTTAGCAGAATATCTAATAAACATTTACCATAAAAAAACTTAAACAACAAATAGTCTAGTAGCACCTTAAAGACTAACAAAACATGTAGATGGTATCATGAGCTTCCGTGGGCAAAACCCACCCTGCGCTCCCCAGGTGAATGCCCTATCCACTAGGGCCACTCCAGAACCCATCTCACTTCCCTGCCTTCAGGACATCCCTTATCCTGCCTTTCTAATGCCAGAGCCTGCTCCATCCCTGGGAAAACTGGTTTTGCCCACAAAAGCTCATGATTTATTTACTAGTCTTTAAGGTGCTACTAAACTATTTGTTGTTGTTTAAGTTTTTCCTGTTACAGACTAACTCAGCTACCCCTCTGAAGCTTTTATTGACCATAAAGTACATGTTAAAGTTAAATCCCATCCAACTGTAGGGTTCAGTTCTGCCATACTTAGACACAGGCTGAGTCCCACTAAATTAAGTGAACATCCTCATGTAAGCAAGGTCTGCCTGATTGGGCCCATAGATTGCTATTCAGAAGGGAAATTAAAATCCCTGGTTATGCTTTCTCTCTAAAAATATTTCTGCCAAGATGGAAACTGTTTCCTATAAAGGCAATTTCTGAGGCAAATAATGGCATCACTTTCTTAACAAATCCATAAGAATGAAGAAAGCTTTCCCACTGAATTTTGTTTTTTTCTTTCATAGATTTCTGAAAGTCTTCCTAATGTTGCTGCAAGAGACTCTAGATTTTGCGCAAAAACTTGCCAGCTGTCTACACTGGCCGCTTGAATTTGCACAAGAGCACTGACGTTCTAATGTAAGAATTCAGCGCTTTTTGCGCAAATACTTCGACACTCCCGCTCAGGGATAAGCCCTCTTGCGCAAGGGGGCCAATGTAGACAGGCATAGGGCCAATGTAGACAGGCACCTTAATTTTTTGCGCAAGAAAGCCCGATGGCTAAAATGGCCATCGGAGCTTTCTTGCGCAAAAGCGCGTCTATACTGGGCACAGATGCTTTTGCGCAAAAGCAAATCTTTTGCGCAAAGGCACTTGCCAATATAAACACTCTTTTGCAGAAATAACTTTTCCATTAAAATATTTCCACAAAATCATGCCGGTTTAGACGCAGCCTCTCTGTCTCTGGTAGGCTGTGAAAAAGAAAACACCCTGTTGGACAACCCCTTACTCAAACTCCTTTTTTTGTTAAATTCATTTGAATCTGTTTTAGCTTTAAAAATGAACTGTTGGCCAAATCCTGAAGTCCTTACTTACCTTTTAGTCAATACTCAGTCAAAGCTGTGAGTGACTTCAACAATAGATTGGTATGAGTGAGCACTTCAGAATTTGGTCCCATGTGAAGAAATAAAGCTGCCAAGTCACCAGAGCTTATTCAGGTGTATCTGAGAATCATTCAGTAAAAGCATAATTATAAATCTTTAAAGATCTTGGCAAACAAAAAGCCTGCTATTGTTTCTACTGCTATATAAAATGTGTATTAATGACACTAACCTGACTCTGGTGAAAAATTGATTCATTTGTTTTGTACATTATGAAGTTTTCTGAAAAACCTAAATGTATTAATACTTTTCTATACATACTGTAAGAAATGAATATCATCAGATAATGTAAGTTGCTACAGTTTTTAAATTTCTCTACTGGTTTCTTTGGAGGTATAAAAATGGCTCTGTAAAAAACGAATTCTTTCCTTTGCTCTCTGCAATTACCGAAGCAGGAACAGACTCTTATCTGACTGCAGCAAATACATTCCTTAGATGGATCATTATATTTAAACTACAGTATGTAGTATAATATAAAATATCCATGCCGTTGTCTAGAATATTAAAATATTTATTAATGTATATAATCATTCAAAATAAATGTATTTATCCAAACTACTTTTACTTTCCCACCTATTTTGTATTTTCAGTTGCCCATTACTGATATAAAGATCTCAGCATGTGAAAATTTGCATTAAATTCTCAAACTTCAAAAACCACCTGACATTAGCTTTTTCAAAAAGCATGATTTACTGTATATTAAACATAGTCATTGAATGCTTAGTATCACAAAATCAACACCCACAATAACAAGACAGTCACTGCCATTAAACAGTCTTTTGAGACAATTCATAGATAATATTTACAATATATAATGGGAATATTTTGATTTAGCGTTTTAACTTTTCAGGTAAAAGCTTAAGAAACCACAAAAAAAGGTTTTAAAACACTGATTTTGGTTTAAGCATATAAGCCCAAGCCAACTCTATGCCATTAAATACATACGGTACGCATATTATCAAAGAAAGGCTATGGCAGGATTTTGTTCAGTTGGTCTGTGCTCACGTAGCCACAAGATAGCATAAATTCTTTGTCTGGAACAGGTAGCGCAGTAGCATTGAGCACAAGGCCTTGTGGAGAGTGTATTATGTGAATGGAGGTATAGTCTGGGACAGGCATCTCGGAACTTGAGGCTTCTACTATTGCTGCACCTGGATTCTCAGCAGTGGTGGTAAGGCTCTCTGTGGTGAAGTAAACATCCTCATTAAAGCTCTGCTCCTGAGCATGTGGCTCAACTGCATCACAAGATGTCACAGCAATACATTTTTTCACATCTGCCTCACAAAAATAGGCATAGTCTGTGGTGAAGTTTGGTTGACATGGTATAGCTGGTTCTGTGTAGGCCTCACACTGTGTTCTCCTTCTCTTGTTTGTTTGCCCCGGTGAAAGTACAACACTTCCTGCTGGGGTAACATTACTTACTTGTGCATAAAAGTCAGTATTTGCTCCTGAACTCTGGTTGCTTAGTTGCGTATGGACAGGTGGCCTAGTTGATTCGATACTGTCAGCAAAAGGCAGCTTTGACTGGTTATCTTCAGACTGAATATTAGTATTAGGCTTCTGGGCAGTTGGGTCATCAGGACTAGCATGTGACTCATTATTATCTTTTTGATCAAGGCACAAGAGATCCTCTTCTTTTTCACTTGTCTTTTTGGACTGATCAATATCTGAAGTGCCATCACATGTATCACTAGCACTGAAGTCAGTCTCTGGAATATCTGGTTCACAACAACTGGCACGTCCGGAATCATCATCTTTCACTCCAAGACAGTTGTGAGACTTACAATGGTTGTCACCCAGGAGCCTGTCAGTGTCCAGGCCTTCTGTCTTCTCATCGGGGTCGTCTATATCCAATTCGATAAACTCAACCCAGGAATTGTCATTATACAGCTGTGGCTTGTAGCTGTCATGATTAGCTAAGATGGAGTTCACTTCATCTAGCTTTCCTTTCTGCAAAGCAAAACCAAAAATGAAATGTGGTAAAAATAGCCAAGAAAGGCTACAGTTTTTAATGTAACACGTAAGTTCAAGCAGAAGTAACCGTGGCAATGTTAGCAATGGCTCTTACATACTTGGGTATCTCTCTCACCATGAAACACTTCTATCGGTTCTTTTCTTGCAAAATCCCACTGCATGGGCAGGTTTTTCCCCCAAGTATCACCACTGAACTGATGCCCACTCTGCAGGATTATATTGTACAATATAAAATTACCTTCAAGAGGTCTGGATCAATCCCTTTAATCTTTGGAGCTGGAACCGGAGGTAGAATCAACATTTTTAACCTTGAAAAAAAAAGGAGCTCTTAATTCCAAATAATTTAAACTGTTACTTTTTGAGCACACAGAGAAATAAGATTTGACATTCCATCTCTTTATGCTAATTAATTCCAAGACTTCAGTGTGATGGACTCAATTTAAAAATGTTACAGAAAAAATGCTATTTTCTACTCTGATTTCCAATAAGAAACAGGTTTTCTGAAATCTGGCTTCTTAAAGTCAAATAAATGTATGTTCAGATCGCACACATTTTGGATACAGTCTTCAATAGTCTATGCTCTACAAGACAGCTTTTGAATAAATTCCAGGAAAGTCCCGTGGAAGGTCCTTCTTATATAATTAAAAAAAAACCCAACAACTTGTGAGTCAGCATGAATTACTCAACATGCCAAGCACCATTTGCTAAGCATCTTCAGGGTCAAGGGACTCCAGTAAATAGTAAACAGAGGAATGGAAAGGGTCAGGCAGTGAAAGGGAGGGAAGGTATTTCAGGCATGATAAACAAAACCTGGAGTCATGAAAGTAAATGTTTAAATGATTGTGTTTGTAAATTCAGACATCCACTAATGTAACACATTTCCATAAAAGCAACGTGCAGCTAATCATAATGGGAAAAGGGCTAGCATACTCTGTGCACCATTAAGTGATATTAAAATATCAGGGCTATTGTATCAGAGAACTAGTTTAAGAACTTCAATGACCTTTTGAACTAGTGGTTCCATATTGTGGGCCTGGCGTTGAATTTTTCTCATCTTGGCATGTGAAAAACACTTTAGTCTACATATTTAAATGTGAATATACAAGACCCTTGTGGGTGGTGTGTATGTTGGGCGATTTACAAAAATATTTTAAATAAGTTATGCTTGATCACACCCTTGCTCCTTTTCTTAAATGGGTGCTCAGATACCAACTGAGCTGAGTGAAATCTGTAAAAGATATCCATGAACATACATTTAAACGAGAGCCATGAATTCATTTAATCAGTATTTATGTTCTTTTTATCCTTGGTTACCACGAACTTTCTTTTTCTCTGTTTCAGAGGGGTAGCAGTGTTAGTCTGTAACTTTAAAAACAATGAGTAGTGCCATGGCACTTAGAAACTAACAAAAATATATACAGCTTTTGTGGGCAAAACCCACTTCCTCTGATGACCCTTTGTTAGCCTATAAAGTGCTACCAGACCATTTGTTGTTTTTTCTGTACAGACTAACTCGGCTACCCCGAAGCTTCAGATTATAACAGAAAAAGAAGGAGGGAAAAAATGTACCTGTCAATAGTAGTGCTGGTGCCAATGAGGCTAACTTAGTGGGCTGGAAGTGTCCCATACTTAGCTTTTGAGGTCATTGATATATTTAATGTGCATCACTGACATGAAAAGCTACATGTGGGACACTTCCAGGCCACTTGATTAGCCTCATTAGCACTGGCACTACTACTGACAGGTCCATTTTTCCTCCCCACTTCTTTTACTGTTATAATCTGAAGCTTCAGGGGGTAGCTGAGTTAGTCTGTACAGAAAAAAATAACAAGTGGTCTGGTAGTGGTAGCACTTTATAGGCTAACAAAACATGTAGATGGTATCATGAGCTTTTGTGGGCACAGCCCACTTCTTCATCTGTTTAAAGTGGTTTCAAATATCTGACCATACTTGAGAAATAATACCATGTGATTTAGGTGTCCAAATCCCCCATATTGAGTAATGAAGAAATGGACAAAGTTAGAGAGATTAGTCTACAAAAAGCCCATAGACTAAAATATTTTTCTAAAACACATTTGAACAACAAAAATGTAAAAAAATCAATGCAATATTTGCAACTGGGAAAAAAGGAGCTAAATAAATTATTGCACATTGTCTAGTTCTAGTTACTAGTAGCACAGACATGATAACTTCAGTCTGGAAAGTCAATCAGTATGTGAGGCTATCCTGCAGAAGTTCATACAATGTTCAATATAACCAATGAGTTCCATTAGCCACCAGTAAATGGAATCTGCTTGATCCTGAAAACTGTGTAAAATCACCCCTCTTACTTTTAAAATAAAGATCTACAGATTCAGTTATTTTATGGATAAATAGTACAGGGACAAGTTCCACAGTTCAGAGACAAATAAAAAGTTCAGCTTCAGGATGAAAAATCTCAAAGGAATAGATTATTTCCCTTCTTCCTTTTTTCCAGTGTAAATTTCTAAAACCTGACAATTTTTTAAAAATGCACTTCCATAATTCAGAACATTTTTTGTTCCACAGACCACTGCAGATGAAGCATACAAACCTTCGGTGTTTAGAAAACAGAATTAAGAACATCACCACTATCAGCCCAAATGTTCCAAAGACGATAATCAAGAGCCATGGAAACTGGATTTCTGAAAAACATAACAAAGAGAAGTCCTGTGGCATCTTAAGGTACAAAACAGCTACCCCGTGTCTTTTAAATGCGTCCGTTATGTTGAAATATTTTTCAAAATAACAGGTGTGCTACTCTGGCATCCCTGTAACCCTTGTTCCATGAGGGCTAAGGGCTTTGTTGAAATACGTGTTATTTCAAAATTTGGTGCTGTGTACATGAGCCAAATTTCAAAATAAGCTATTCGAAATACAATCGTATTTCACAAACTGCATATCTTATTTTGAGTTTAAGGTGCTGTGTAGACGCACCCTTAGAGACCAACAAATTTATTAGGTCATGAGCTTTCCTGGATAAAACCCACTTCATTAGATGAGCTGGAGTGGAAATTACAGAATCCAGGGAATAAAATATAACAGTGATATTGGCAGAAATCTGCAAGGCTTTCATAGACTCATAGGGTTGAAAGAGACCTCAAGAGGTCATGGAGTCCAACCCCCTGCCCAAAGCAGGACCAATCCAAACTAAATCATCCCAGCCAAGCTGAGACTTAAAAACCTCTAGGGGTAGAGATTCCACCACTTCCCTAGGTAACCCATTCCAGAGCTTCACTACCCTCTTAGGGAAATAAGGCTTTGGCATTGAAGAGGAAATTAAATGTAAATTCACAGCACAGAATTCACACAAGTTATGTATTTTATGGGAACTTTGGTCACTCAACTAGGAGGGAGGAAGGAGAAGCAAAGGTGGCAGCTGCCCTGGGGCCTGGTGGTTCAAAAGGGCCCAAAGCTCCTAACCACTGCTTCAGCTGCTACCACAATGATGGTGCTGCACGGAGCCCCACACCCTTTAAATTGCTGCTGGAGCACTGAGCAGTATGCTCTGAGGACTGGCAGGAGATCAGGGGTAGAAGCACTGCACACTCTGGATGGTATTGAGGGCTGGCTGCTCCAGCCCTGTGGCTTCTGCCCAAGGCCCTCCTCTTTTGGGAGTGCAGAGCTCGTCTCCCCTTCCTCCTCCTTGACCAGGGGACTGGTAATTTTGTTAGCTTCCTTGCATTCAACTTACAAATTTTGTACAAAAACCAAGTAAAAATATCCTTTCAATGTCAACCTTTTAAATATTGCATTTCATGGGTCTAGTTACAGGCACCTTAAAAACAACATGAAGTTTCTATTGTTGAACCAAATCCTGGCAAAGGCAGCATGGGCTTGACTACACAAGACAGTTTTAAATTCTCTAAGTTGATGGGTTGGTTTAACTACTCCAGTTACAGTCGCTATGTTGGTGTAACTTATTGGGGGGTGGATTTATTCAACACCCGAGTAACACAAATTATGCCCACATAAGCTGTAGCATAGACGTAGACTAAGAAGTAGACAGATGCATGCAGGGAAGAAGATATCTTGCCTTCTCAGGGCCTGACTGTTGTAATACTGCCCACAAACCTTACTGCAGGGTGTATTTTGCTGTTTTCCTAAGCAAGAGCAGAGTGCTCATTATTGACAGTAGATATATGCACCAAACCAAAGATAAGCCATCCTCCTTTCTGAGCACACTAGAGGTTGAACCTCTCTAGTCCGGCTCCCCCATGGGACCTGAGTGCTGCCTAAAATTTGCCAAAACCCGCGTGGTTAATATTGTCTACCAGTACTACCAATGCTTCCACTGTTTATTGGGTTCTTAGGAGATATTTAGGGGAAAAATAGAACTAACACACAGCACAGAACACAGAGAACACAGAGTGTGCCGAGGGAGGTTCAATCTGTATAGCCTTTGGCCCAGGCAGTCACGTAGCAATATAACGTGATGCAACAGCCAGCATGCGCTTCTCCACAAGGACAGGCTGGTCCCTTATGTTTTGAGCAGCCTCGACTGTCAACAGGTTGATGGCTTTTCCCTCCTTTTTTTCCTCTGCCTTGTAGCCTGGCACATGCAAGGAGAGAACATGTGTGGCATGACAGGAATGAGAAACCATTCCCGTAAGTGAAACATTCTTTTTTAAAAATGGCACTTTATTCTACTGAACTTGTGATTGTAAAGGGAAACATACATAAATCTATTCTGGCTACAGCCTTTAAGTTTCCTTTTATTCCGTTTTAACTTTAGACCTCACTCATTTTTCAGGTCACAAAGGAGCTTTAAAATGGCATGTCAAAACTTAAAATATAAACTTTATGGGAAAATATTTTCAGAGACCACTTTCCCGATTTTGTTAACAACTAAGCTTTTTGATTTTTAGGTCAAATTTTCAAGCCTGGGTACCTGAAAGTAGGCACCTAAATCCATCTAAATCCATATGGAGAAATCTCAATAACAGGTCCCATTTGAAAAGGTGAAGAGCACTCAAAAATCCCACTGAAATCCATGGGATTTCTGGATGTGCAGCCTCTTTGAAAAAATTAGGCACATGCACAAGGATTTAAGTGTCTAACTTTAAAGCAAAAAATTTCAAATTTAACTTAATGTTCCAGAATTGAGGTATGCTAAATACAGAATAAATCAATCATGCCAGACAAACTTGATTGCTTTTTTGTGGGGGGCAAATTAGGAGGTAAAGAAGTCTCAGTCTCCAGTCTGATTCCATGCAGAGGTACTCTCACCAACTCAGACCAACATTGAAGTCAAAGGGACAGGTGCCCCCATTAGCTCCCAGAATCTGGGATGTAATGGGAAAGGAAACCTAGGAAGTACAACGTATTTGGACTTTATTTAAGTATTTTGGTATTCTATTTTCACAAAATCTTACTTGAAAATTTAATTTGAATTGATGTGACTAGGAAAAACAATACCATGTGGACAAAGGGATGGCTCACTGTCCATAGAACTGGCAATATAAATAGCAGAAGGGAGCTGTCTAGTGGTATTTTGGTGGGATCATTGTTTGGTTATGTTTTATTTAACATCTCTGCTGGTCACCCAGAAAAGAGAGTAAGACAGCACTACATAAATTAACCAATGACACCAAGTTTTCAGTTGCTAAATGTGCAGCTCAGGCCTGATACTGTTTCAGAGTACAGGCAGTCCCCGAGTTACGCGGATCCGACTTATGTCGGATCCGCAGTTACGAACGGGGCTTTTCTCGCCCCGGAGGACTGGAGCGGCGGGACACCCAGATGCGCTGCATCCCGCCGCCCCTGTCCTCAGGGGCGAGAAAAGCTGCTCCACGTCTCCCTGGTCTGCTGGGGGGGGGGCAGCCTTGGAGCACGCCCACAGCGGGACAGCCCAGTCGTGCCCGGGCTGTCCCGCTGTGGGCGTGCTCCGCGGCTTTGCTCCCCATCTCCCTGCAGACCAAGGAGACCGGGAGCAAAGCCTTGGAGCACGCCCACAGCGGGACAGCCCAGGCGCGCCTGTGCTGTCCCGCTGCGGGCGTGCTCCACGGCTTTGCTCCCCAGCAGACCAGGGAGCCGGGAGCAAAGCCGCGGAGCACGCCCGCAGCGGGACAGCCCGGGCGCGCCTGGGCTTTCCCGCTGCGGGCGTGCTCCAAGGCTTTGCTCCCCATCCCCCTGCAGACCAGGAAGACCGGGAGCAAAGCCGCGGAGCATGCCCGCAGCGGGACAGCCCGGGCGCGACTGGGCTTTCCCGCTGCGGGCGTGCTCCAAGGCTTTGCTCTCCGTCTCCCTGCAGACCAGGGAGATGGGGAGCAAAGCCTTGGAGCACGCCTGCAGCGGGACAGCCTGGGAGCGCCTGGGCTGTCCCACTGCGGGCGTGCTCCGCGGCTTTGCTCCCCGTCTCCCTGGTCAGAAGACCAGGGAGACGGAGCAAAGCCGTGGAGGATGCGGGCGGTCCCACCACCTGCGTCTCCCTGGTCTGCTGGGGGGTGGGGGTGCAGCTAGCGCTCCCTCTCCCCCCCCAGCAGACCACGCTTTTCTTGCCTACGCCTGGGGTAGACCAGCTGGGGCACTGCCGGGTTGGTCCCGCTCCAGCTGCTCTGCCCCAGGCGTCCTGATTCAGCCGCTGCTGGTCAGTTTCAGCAGTGGCTGAATCAGGACGCCTGGGGCAGAGCAGCTGGAGTGCTGCTGGGTTGCTCCAGTAGCGCTGAGCAGCGGCGCTACTGGAGCTACCCAGCAGCACCCCAGCTGCTCTGCCCCAGGCGTCCCCAAGTCAGCCACTGCTGAAACTGATCAGGGGCTGACTACAGGAAGCCCGAGGCAGAGTTGCTTTGCCCCGGGCTTCCTGGAATAAGCCGCTGATCAGTTTCAGCAGCAGCTGAGTTGGGGACGCCTGGGTTTCTTAAGTTGAATCCGTATGTAAGTCAGAACTGGCGTCCAGATTCAGCCGCTGTTGAAACTGATCAGTTTCAGCAGCGGCTGACGCCAGTTCTGACTTACATACAGATTCAACTTAAGAACAAACCTACAGTCCCTATCTTGTACGTAACCCGGGGACTGCCTGTATTTAGTTCCTTATTTTTAGATACAAAAGAAATGGGAAGGCTCATATCGGCTGTTTTTTTTTCAAGCAGGAAGAGGAGCAGGAGTCAAAATGTCACTATCCCTCACCATCTCCAGGAGGAAAGCAAACTGCTTTGACAGTGAACAGCAATGCTCTACCCTGAAATGAGACGTGTCTGACCTCCGCAGTGACCAGCTTACTCCCTGAAATGCAACACTGATTGGTCTTATTTGTATGGCATGAACTACAGAACTCACCAATGATCCTAACATTCATTATTTTTATCTCAGCAAAGTTGGGAAACAACCCCACTGAGTTTGTTTCTAAATCTGTTCTTCTTATACCACCATGCAAGGGTCAGTCTCATCATGTGTTTTTTTTATTGCAATCACCTGAGTTTCTAGTATATTCAAGTACTAAACACTGAAGACAGGCAGCAATGGAAAGCAGGGCAATGTTTAGTATGACACGTCATTGCAGTTGTTTTCCTCACTTACCTTCATCACACAGAACTGAGCTAATCGAAGAAAGAGAAACATAAAGAGTTTCACTAAATCCCCCAAATTTTTCAGAAGCACGTTGTCTTGATCGTACTCGAATCTCATAGTCTCTTCCTAATTTCAAAGAATACAATGGAACCACTGTTGTGAGCATGGGCTCCAGCTACAAAGACAAAATGACGGGTACTTAGTTGACATATACGAACATCTGTAGCCATATTTACTTATGTGGAACTTCATGTTTACAGTAAGGAGATATAGAGAGTATATGTCAAACTGCAAGCCTGTTCATTGTTCCAATACTATTCTACTGACGTCCCAATGAAAACAGTCTTGTTATAAATAACAGAACATACTGGAAATAAAGAGGTCACGGTGGAAGGGACCTTGATAGTACATCTAAGCCTGCCCTCAATGATGAAGCAGGGTTAGATATACTTTCCAAACCATCTCTGACTAAACTTTGCTACAGAGTCCACTCTTCAGCACAGATCTTGTGAACTAAACTTTTAAAAACTCTTTCTGTGCACAAACACCAATCTCACTGCATATCTTATAAGCACACTCATTTTAGGAATACTGTGTAAACCTCTCCTCCCAATCACAATGTAAATAAAATATGAGGGTAAATATGAATACTGGGAACAGATTTCATATATACAAAGATTAACCACAGATCTTCCTGTTTTGGTATTACCTATGTGCTGAACCCTCCCTTCCTTGAGAGTAGTTTCCTTCTTACATAATCTAGTTCCAACTCCAACATCAGAGTACAGGCAAACAATGAAAATGTGCTTTACATACAATTCCCTCTGATGGGAGTTATGCTGAATTTACGGTTGCAGAACCCAGTACTATTACTGGAAAAAGTGAATGTGAGTTAGAAAACCAGACAGCGCCAGACAGAGCAGAACAGATTAGCTTGAAATCATTTGGCAAAGACAGGATTTATGAACACACAGATTTGGATTAAGTTTGTGCTTGAACTCTGCAACCTAAATAAGCACTGTGTTTGCATAATGCATACTTTAAAACATATTCTCTCTGTGGTTATGAAACTGTGATCTTTGGACCACAATTGCCTCTATAGATTGAAATACCTAGAAAACAAGACAATCAGGAATCAGAGCACTGAGAAAAGCGAGGGTCTTTCCTGTCTCCTGTGGTTCATAGATCAAAATTAGGAGAACCATGGCATTATGTCATACTGACTCTCAGCAGGCAAAGCCAATCTGGTTGGAAGGCAGCTGAGAGAAAACATAATCCTAAACTATCTTAAGCTTGCTTGTTTCATACAGCTGTAGAAATGCAGAATCTTTTCTTTTACGGAGTATAGTTTGGAGATCTCTAAGGATGGAAAGGACGGCTGTCGCGTCAAAAAATGGTCACAACCTCTCTAGTCTTCTCTAGTCCCAAAGGGCCAATGTAACCTCATACATGAGTAATGTTGTCCTGGGCAGTCAGAGAACACATTGAATTCATTCCCTTAACAAATTCATATAGGGAGGACAGTCTGAATGCTTGATGACAATGTAAAACTGGCCCTCTCCAGCAGAAATTCAACAGGAAAGGCTAGACAGCAGCAATACCATCTATCTTCCTTTGCACAGTTTTAATCACAGCATGGAAGCATGTCCTTTGAAATGGTGGTCAAAGCAAAAAAGGTAATACCATATGTGGCATGTAAATACCTTGCAGCATGGGCTACAACAGTGCCAGGCATATGTCTTTTCTCACTTTCAGGTGACAGTGTAAATAAAAAGTGGGCAACATTATCTCCACAAACAAGGACTGAGGGGACTTACAGGCGCTAAAATTTGACATTGTTTTGTTTTTGGGTGCAGTTATGTACAAAAATTCTACATTTATAAGTTACACGTTCATGATAAAAAGATTGCATGACAGGACTTACAAGAGGTGAACTAAAATACTATTAGGTTATCTTTTTTTACAGTGCAAATATCTGTAATAAAAATAATATAAACTGAACACTGTAAACTGTATTCTGTGTTGCAACTGAAATTAATATATTTGAAAATGTAGAAAAACATCTAAAATATTTAGATGCAGAGCTGCCACGATGGACCATTGTGACCCAGGACTGCTCAGTCCCAGCTTGCACTGAGTCCAGCAGTCCCGGAGTAGCTTCAGTGTGCAGCATTGTGCTAATAGATATTTAAATCCCGGGCTTCATTTGCAACTCTGCTTGCCCTCATTACCCTACCTAGCTCAAAATAATGAGCTAGTGTAGCCGTACCCTAAGATATTGTTTGTGACACAGAAAAAAATAAGTTTTTTTTTTAAAAAGTGAATTTTAATTTGCTAGTATCCATAGAAAAAAGACAAAGTGACTAATTTCTATCTGAAACAAAAGGCAATTGCCAAATGAAAATTGAAGCAAATGGTAAAGATGCAAAGTTCCATTTTCAAGATTCAATATATGCAATGAAAAGAAAGGAAAACATAAAATACTAAAAAAAATTACTAATACTCTTTTAAATCAATGCATAATTCCAAGAATTTTCCACAGAATTGCATACAGAAGTACAGGTTGAACCTCTCTATTCCAGAACTTTCTGATCCGGCAATATCCGTGGTCTGGAATGATTTTAGTTAGCTGGATGTCTACTTTTCATGCGTGTGGCCATTTCCTGTGGTCCCATAAAGTTTGTTTACAGCCACTAGTCCTGTCTTTCAGTGTTCTGTGCTGTTCTTTAGCTCTAATTTACCCTTAAATGTTCTCTAACAGCCCAGTAAGCATGGAAGTGTTGGTAATGCTGCTAGACAATATTGACCTCCCATGGTCTGGAAAATTCTCTGGTTCAGAACCAGTCAGGTCCCGAGAGTGCCAGAGTAGAGAGGTTCAACCTATACATTAAAATGTAAGCAATTTTAAAAGGTCTAACCCACATGTATAAAGCCTATAAACTGCACAGACTAACTTGAAAATCTGATATCCTGGCATCAAACTAACATTATTCAGCCAGAAAACAAAAACATAGATAGAATATAATAGCTTTTTTAAAACAGCTAAAATTTAGGAAATTAATAGGAAGATTATTTTATTACCAGAAAATCTGATATCACTAATAATAATCATATTGTACATTTATCCACCAGAGTCACTAAGACTTTCATTATCATATGCGCCTATTACCACTTCATTCATCTTTAAGATGTAAACACTTTTGGGGCAGTAAGTAGCAGATATCCTGCACTGAGAAGTCCTCCACTCAGCAGGACCAAGAAGGGAAAGGGAAGGTTCATTTTTCTAATTTAAGTAGACAAAAAAAAGCAACTTGTTGAACTGGAATTTGGTCCTAATATCAGGATCAAATATCTCTTGTAAAACATGGCACAAAATGTTTACCAATCACACAAGTTATCAGAAGCTTGGTTTTATGTCTTATGTGAAAGGCAGGGCCTCCAACAAAACATGTGCAATTTAGTTCAAGCTTAGAAAGAAGAGTAAAAACTGCTACATAGCCAATACTATCTGGATTTTCTTTGGTAATTTCCAATCCAAATGCTGACCAAGTCCCACAGTACTTCACTTATGAGCTCTTACAAAATCACAACCAAGGATGGCTTGCCTACAGGTTGTAGAGAAATATTTATATTACTTGTTAAAGGCTTTGGGTATATTACCTAATTGTACAGGAATTTCCTTTCTTTCATATTAGCAGGATAAATGTCTTAGGGCCAGATTGTGGCTACTGAATCACTGTCCATACCAGGGAGGGTTTATGGAGAGAATTACCAGGAAAGAATTCAGGAGAATGCACAATACAATAATTGTAACTAGTGCAGGATAGGTTCTTCTCCATGCCTTGCTAGCTACACTGCTCGGTGTTGACTGGGAGCAGGGCAAAGGCCCTACCATCACTCTGCCCTCTTTCATTTGGCTATTAGTAGTACTATACAACAGGAAGCACCTACTAGCTGCCCCCTGGTGGTGTAAGTAGAGGTGTATTCCTTTCAGAACCAGGCACAAGTGAGCTCTAAGTATACTTGTTTAGATATTAACATTTCCTTCATACCTCCCTCCATTTCGTCTCATTTACTTCTTTGTACTGCAGTTCATACTCCAGTGTAATCCATCCCTTCTGTACATCTGCTGATGGCGGTGGGTCCCATCTCACTTGGATGTCTGCATGGATCCTGGTCAGGCTGGTGTTCAGTAGGGTCCAGTTGAGACCAACAGGTGGATCAGGTTGCACTGTTCATTTAACAGAGTATTGGAAATAGAACAGTTTTCAGTCTGAAATCACTATTTTTGCTAAACACTGTTCACAAATGAAGAAATATTTGAACCTCACATGCAGTAATTACAGTCTCAACCTACAAATTAGTATCAGCATGATTGAAGATTTGATAACCTGTTACATTTTCATCTGAGCTAGACATTTGGTGCCTAAATCTCAGAGGGTCCATCCCACAATCCTGATGCAGGCAAAACTCCTGCTGACTTTGAAAGTAAAATCCTGGCCTCATCAATGTCAATGGCAAAACATTCACCCTAAAATTCCATAGAGGTTTAGGGAAATCATATATGTATGATGTTCAGAATTTTTAAACTCCAGGCACAAAACTTTCCCTGAATTCCTAATAATATTTTGCTCATAATATTTAATGGATTTATACTATATTTTAAAGCTAACCTCTGCTGATCTGTGCATTTAAAAGAAAATAAAAAATAGAAACAACCTCCCCCATTCCGAACTAAGTAAAAGCCACAGGATTTTTCCTTATGTTGGAACTATAGGATGATAAAACAATTTTACAGTTCAAATCTAGTTTTCATAACCTCAACTCTAATTCCTAACAGAACTGCGGGACTGTTATTTTTTTGACCTGCACAAAGAACAAAAGAGGCACATCTTGTTTAGTTACAAAACAGATGATAGCTGTCCATTAATTCAGGATCCAATAGATTCCTCCCCTCCCTACTTTCTCTGAGGCCTCTTCCCAAGTAAAGCTTCAGGTAAAATGTTCTTTTCTATAGAGTTCAGTCCGTAAGAACACAGGTGTGTTCATTCATACTAATATCAAACGTTGTACAGCACTAAAAATGTCCTTTCTAGCAACATGTTAACTTGCAATGAACATAACCTTCAACTAGAAAATGTTACACTCTCTAAGGGTACATCTACACAGCAGGGCTTAACTCAAAATAAGCTATGCAAATTAAGCTATGTCACTTACGTAGCTTATTTCAAAATAGCTTATTTCAAAATTGGGAGTGTCTACACAGCACTTATTTCAAAATAGAGCACTCTTCCTCTGACTTCCTTACTTCTCATACAATGAGGGTTACAGGAGTCGGAGTAAGAAGTATTTAGACATTATTTCAAAGTAACTGCCTGCTGTGTAGGCAGGGACCAAGCTATTTCGAAATAATGTTGCTGTGTAGACACACCCTAAGGGTGAACAACCAGCTCTTTCTCTATGCTACCCTATTCCTAGGCTGCTCTTGAGAAGTGTCTGTACTTAAATAACATACAAGATTTATAGGGTACTTTAACTTCCTGCTCAGGACAAGTCTAAAGTCTTTGGATGGAAAGAAGTGGAGTGCCAAAGGTGACAGATTACATGGCAATTGCCTTTTCAACTAGGCAAACTGCCCAAAACTTGAAAGTAGCTAATAAATTTTAGTGGTTGGCACAGTACAACTCTATGCATGGAGACTTGGTTAACAGAGAACAGTTGACCCTGTAATGATTTAGGATTCTCTAGTTCTGATTCAGAAGCCAAAATCTGTCAGCTTCTGCTGCAGACCTCAGTCAGGCTTTTCCTCTAATTGTCCCCCCTCATGCAGAGTGACAGCATCAACATGACTCATTTTAATATGCCTGAGGGACAGTGACATTCACCCAAGAAGAGGGAATCTCATGGATTAGCATCTTAATGAGAAGCCACACATCTGCCTCTCTCATGTCTGCATCCTTCCAGCAAAGGCAAAAAATATTTCCTGATACAGCTTGCAACCTTTTGTATTTATGTATTTACTTTCACATATTGAAGACACTCCATGAATGCTAAAAACTGACTGGTGAGTAAAACTAGTCCCATTTTTGTAGGCTGTACTTTCAAGCTTTATACCATGTATCTATTTCTTCACCACAGTATGAATTTAAATAAATAAAACTCCCAAACTGATGAAAAAATCTCGGTAACCAAACCACTGTATTTGATTAAATGTATTCTATTATAAAAATCAAACAGTTTAAAATATTGGAAATGTACCTATTTCATCAACACTGAAGCATTTTTCATCTAATACGTCATCTTTATTGATAAGCTTAACACAATAAGTTATCCAAATAGAGGTGTATGATGTGTTGAAATAACAGCTGTTTTCTCCGGCAGTTATATAATCGGGACATTCTTTCCATTCTTCATCATTTCTAGAATGACAAAATACACATTATAATGTGGCTAGTGGTAAGTCACAGTGGAAGAAGCCATGTATACATTATCATATGGCCCTTTTTATGGACTTTGGTGAAATTCCTGAACAGGCTGTTAGATAACATTGTTATGCTGGAAGGTATTAAGAACTGCCATCAACTGCTAGCCTGGGTAAAGTTTGTGTGTGCACTATGCAACCTTCAATCAGGCTAGTTTAAGGGAGCAATTAAATGCTCCATTGTGTAGTAAAAGATGAAACAGTAGAAGCCACTGCCCAAACAATGGCCAGCTTCTATTTTTAACTGAAACAATCTAGCAGACTCCAAATATTGGCTAACCAGTCACACAAAGGGCAATAATATTTCTAAAGCTTCAGTTTTATATGGTAGGTCTGAACTAAGGGTTTTAAGGACTAGTCAATCAATTAGTCTCTTTCCCCCCTCCCCCTTGCTGCATCTATCAGGACTCCCCAGCTGACCCCAGGTTCTGGGGAAATACTGCACAGAACCTGGGTCAGCTGTGCGGCGGCTGCTCCTTTGAAACACCAAAGCAGTAGTCAACCCTGCACTCCAGCCCCTTAAGCAATACTTAGCTCCACCAGGAAATCCATGATGGATAGTACTTATTGTCCATGCAGACTGGCGGTTGGTGAGCTAAGGAGTGAATTAGCCCACCAACTGAGTATAACCAGTTAGATGTGCAGCACAGGGCCTGTGATGGAGATTTGGTAATGGTGATCTTAATAAAACTCTGAGGTCTCAATCGGCTAGAGGTGTCCAAGATTGTTTGTGAGAGACCCCAGCATGGGAAAGAGCCTGCACTGTCACTAGTTCCATAGACTAAATGACAAATTTAAATCAGTATATAACTGTTCAAACATGGAGGCTCCAGATTCTTCCATCTGCCTGCTGAGAGAGGTGTGGGTATGTCTACACTACAGGACAAAGTCAAGTTAAGATACTCAATTTCAGCTACGTTAATTGTGTAGCTGAAGTCGAAGTAGCTTAACCTAGCTTTTGGTGCTGTCTACACTGCAAAGAGTTGAAGAAAGAACCCTCTTCCTTCGACTTCCCTTACTCCTCATGAAAGCAAGGCTACCAGCATTGACTGGAGTGCCCCTCTCACTTCGAATTAGCTGTCTTAACTAGACAGCTAATTCGAACTTGGAAGATTGACAGTGGCAGCTTCAATCTTCCTCTGCAGTGTAGATGTAACAGGAGTCACAGGCGTGCTGAATGCTTCCTTGACTTTTCCTGACTTCAGTGATCTAATTGAAAATGACTAGGACTGTGGTCACCAACCCGTCGATCATGATCGACTGGTCAATACTGGGGGCCTGACCAGTCAATCACAAGGCTTTTGGGAGGCCCCCGCTTGCTGCCCCCCCCACCAAGATGAACGCCACGCTGATGCTACCTCCATGAACAACGGAGGTAACAGGGGCTTCCAGCGGGGTGAGGGGGAGTTCTGTAGCTGTGCGCCTGGTACTGGAAGTGCACGGGCTTCTCTTCTTCCCCCCCGAACAGCCGATGCGGTACCTAAAACGCCGGTCTGTCGTGCACTGGGGACTTTGTTCCCCTGCTGCCTTCCTGCACGCAGGGAAGAGTGTGGGGGTCCGGGACTGCACCGGCTCCGGCTTTTCAGGCAGCACGTGCTGCTGTGGGGAGGGAAGGAGCAAGGCGTGTGCGCCCGAGTGGTTGGGGTTGGGGTGGTCCGGGACTCCCCCTTCCCACACCCCCCCCACAGGAGGGCAGCAGGGGAATAAAGTCCCCAGCACGCCGGTTCCAGCTGCTCGGGCAGCGCGCGCTGCCGTGGGGAGCGGAGGAGCAAGGCGCGTGCTGCCCAAGTGGTTGGGGCTGGTGCGGTCTGGGACTTTCCTCTCCCCGTAGGAAGGCAGCAGGGGAATAAAGTCTCCAGCGTGTCGGCTGGAGCCGGCACAGTCTGGGACTCCCCCTCCCTCCATTCCCATCCCGCGCAGGAAAGCATCAGGCGCGTGACGTACCAGTGTTTCACATACTGTGCCGTTGTTTGGGGGACAGGGGAGCAGCTCACTTCCTGGGCCTTGGTCTGCAGCTGCAGGATCTCCAGGTACCGGTCCCTGTCCGCTCCCCCGACCCATATCCCCACAAGTACCCTGCCCCAGCACCCACCAGCACCCTGTCCCTTGCCCCAGCACCCTGTCCCTTGCCCCAGCACCCATTGGCACCCTGCCCCAGCATCCTGTCCCCTGTCCCGGAACCCACTGGCACCCTGCCCCAACACCCTGTCTCCTGCCCCAGACATTGCCCTGGCACCCACTGGCACCCTGTCTCCTGCCTCAAGCCCCTGCCCCAGCACCCACAAGCACCCTGTCCCCTACCACAGCATCCTGTCCCCTGCCACAGCATCCTGTCCCCTGCCCCCACCAGCACAATTGGGGCCACATTAGTGAGGCTTGATGGGTTTGGAGGGGTTGTGTTTTTGTATCTCACTTGTGTGGCCCCGACTGACTTTTCTATGGGTCAGTGACTCCTGACTCAAAACAGGTTCCCTGCCCCTCTCATAAATAAAGACAATGCTGAAACCTTTTGTGTTTGACATATTTTATTTAAAAATGAAGCCTAGCCAACAAGCCCCCAATTGGGGCCAAGCCCTTATCTGGCCACAGCATCATAACATTCCTGTATCCTGCACCCTGACTCCAAATCAGGAGCCTATCATGTACTGGAATCCCCTGACCTGAGCCTCTCACATCCCCAAACTCTTGCACCCCCTCAGTCTTCTGCCACAACACTCTTGCACCATTCACACAATGCAAATTTGTGTCCTGAGCCCATCATAGTCCCAACCTCCGTGCCCTGAGCCACTCACACATCCCAACCCAAACTCCTGCACCCTCACATCCACAAGCCTGTGGCTTGCTCAGCACCCCAACCCTCCACCTGAGCACAACACTCCCTGGAGCCCGCTCCCTGAGCCAGCATCCCCTTCTCCACATCCTGCAGCATCCAAATTCTTTCCCAGAGCTTGCACCTCTCACCCTTTCCCACACCTAAATCCCTCATTTCCACCACAGAGCCCGCAACTCCTGTCTCAACCCAGTGAGGCTAGACTGCGGGAGTTTTTCCGACAAATATGCTCTTTTGGCAGTCCCTGTATTCCTCGTTCCACGAGGAATGAGAGGGCTTCCAAAAGAAAGAGTTTTTCTGACATTTGGCCCAGTCTAGATGGGCTAAATGTCGGAAAAATTTCTTCCAACAGAAGGATCGAAAAAAAGTGGCAGTGTAGCCGTACCTTGAGAGTGTATAAGGGCCGGGGATAGCAAGTGATGGAGAGAAGGGGAACGGAGAGGGCGGGGCCTTAAGAAAGGGGTGGGGTTTTGGGGAAGGGATGGGGTAGATCTTGGCTTGTCCTGATATTTAAAAAGTGATCTTGGGTGTAAAAAGGTTGGAGACCACAGGACTAGGACATAAGGCTGCCATGACTATGCTCAGGCTGCCCAGGGAAAGCTCCAGCAGCAGTGGCTTCTATCTGAGCTAGTGCAGAGCCATACTGCAATGCACCTCAGCAGACAATGCTGAGGAGAACTCCAACACCAGGGCCTCAGCGGGCCAGATCAGGCACACCAAGCAAGTGGGTCTGGCCCGCGGAGGCCCTGCTACTCCCATGCCCCCAGGCCAATTAAGGCCTGGGAACGGGGGAGCACCCAAAGCCTTCCCCGCTCTGCCCCAGCACTACTCGCAGTGCGCAGCACTTCAAAGCACTGTGTGCTGCTTGCAGGGCTGGGGCAGAGCGGAGAAGGCTTTGTGCACTCCCCCGCCCTCAGGCCAATCAGGGTCTGGGGGCAGGGAAGCTGCGTGAAGCTTCCTTCGGCCTGACCCGGCCCTGTGAGGAGCCCACAGCACTTCAAAGTGCCACGTGCTCCTCGCAGGGTGGGAGGAGGCTTCCCGTGTTCTCCCGCCCCCAGGCCCTGATTGGCCTCGGGGTGGAGGAGCGTGCCAAGCCTCTTCCAGGGCATGGGTGCCTAGTGGGTAGGTGGGGGCAAAGGGGTTCCCCCACCCCCAGACCAATCACAGTCTGGGAGTGGGGTAGCCCTGCCCCTTCATGTTTAGGCCCTGACCCTTCCGGGGTGGCCCGGGGCTACTTCAAACATTTTTGAAGTGGCCCCCGGGCAAAAATGATTGCCCACCCCTGTCCTTCACAGATTATTTCGTATCCAACACTTTAGCTATATAATAATGCAGGCCAGGTTGGGTGAACTCAGCAGTGCCTTCTAAACTATGAACATACAATAAGTGGCATTAATTTGCAAATATATATATAACATTTGCAGATGTATATAAGAACATATCCTAATGACCTCTTTTACCATTCAGTTCATTTTAAGAGGGTTCTGCTAAAGTTGGAACCAGAATTTTAAATGGGCCTGAAACTTTAGTTTCATAGCTGGCTGTTAGGAACAAATCAAAGCTCCCTATCCTAACCCACTTCCCCAGACTGTAAGATGTTCAAAGTCCAGATTCTGCTGCTTGGGCCTATTTATACTAAGTATGTGCCTGGCACCCCTGAGAACGCTCTACCCCCTTCAGAACATCACCCCAAAGACCCCTCTCCAGAGTAGCAGCTGCACACCAGAGACACCCAGAACATCCAAGATTTAGTAGGGGTCTGTAGTATAAATCATGGTCAGGTCACGTGAATTTTTATTTATTGCCTGTGACCTTTCCATGATCCTTACTAAAATTACCCATCACTAAATCTTACCCTTCCTTATGTGAGTTGGAGGGTCAGTAAGTTTGACCATCCCTAACTTAAACTGTGTCTTCTTGGCTTTTTTCCATGACATGAAATGAGTTAACACTGCATTTTAATGAGCAATACAGTGGCGGTTAGGTAGTTACACTTCATATTCTCTTTACCTTCTCATGTACAACAGTTGTATTGTTCCCGGAGCAGTGAGGTTGTGAAAATCTTTATCAGTCCAGTGACATGAAAATGTTTCCTGTTCAGGTGATCTGCATTTGATAGTGTGTGGCCGTCCCAAAATAACTGTAATGAAAAATGGGAAGGGAAAAGAAAGAAACAAAACATATAAAACCAGACAAATATGGTGCTGTAATACTGGGAGGCTCCAGTTCTATCATCACCATCTTTAGATAAAAACCACCCAGCATATTCTTATTATTGTTACTAACAGACATTCCCCCACTCAACTATTTGTATACACAGGGAGGTACACATTGGAATGTGACCAGAATACAGACTCCTGATCAAAACACTCCTTATATTGTGAGACAGTTCCCCATCCAAATACAAATTCATAGAAACCTTTTACAAGTGATGCAGATATTGATAAGTGGTCAAATCAAAAGCTCTGATCTAACACTGTCAAACTACAGTGTGCCTGAAATAAGATCCAGGGTGAAATTCCATCCCATTGAAGTCAATGGGACTTTTGGCACTGACTTGTATGAGTTCTGGATCTTACCGCTACACTTTTCCATTTTTCCTCCAGTTTTAATAAGTGCTACTTAAAATAATAAATGCAATGTGGAAATCATAGTGTTGACATATAAAATCAATTTAATAGAGACGGGGCAGTTTTGAGCATATACCTATTTTGCCACCTAACACTTCAATGTTTACAAGTCTTGTTCTCCATCATTACAGAAATATCACAGATCCATAAAATTAATGGTGCAACTTCAAGTCAACATCTGAAAAGTTACCATCACTAGGGAAAAACTGGGACAGGAGTGGGAGGGGAATAGGTGCCTATAGAGAACACCAAAGAGATGAAGTAGAAAATGTAAAATTTGAATATCTGCATATGTTCAGAACATCTCAAATTACTTATAAATAAAGAGCAAGGAGTAGGACTACCTGATAAACAACATGAAACACCTAAATCTGACCACCATACGTATATTTAATTTACACAGATTATTTTACCACATATATAAACATTTCCCCCTTGGAGCCCTGAATGTTCATGCCCTATAGTATTAGGTGCTCCTTAAATAAAAACAACACTTAGAAACAATGAGGCACAACTGTGAGCTTTAATGATTACATACACACATCATGGGTATCTACATGGCACCACTCTCAACTTTCAAAACATATTCATAATTTTGGGCGCCCAATTTGAGGGCATAGCTTTCTCAAAGTGCTGTGCACATCCACTCTGAAAGTCAGTCCTTTTAAAGAGATTCTTAGGCTGGGCACCAATAAAAATGAAGCACTTCATAAAATCTTGGAACGAAAGACTTGTACTAGTGTTTACTAGACTCAGGCCACATCTCCACTTACTGGAGGATTGATGCTCTGGCCATCGATCTTCCAGGGTTCGATTCACTGAGTGTTGTAAGGACCCACTAAATCAAATGCTGAGGGTACCCTGTCAGTGCTGGTATTCCTTGCTGTCATGAGGAGTAAAGGAAGCCTACGTGATCATTTCTCCTGTTGACCTCCTGCTGTGGGGCCGCTCCAGAAAGTCAATGCGAGGAATGTTGACTCCAGCTATACAATTCATGTAGCTGGAGTTGCATATCTTGCATGAATTTTCTCCACTAGTGTAGACTTGGCCTCCGTATAAAACACAGAAAATTCTCTTTGGAGGTGGTCACTTTAGCTGTTTCAAAGACATGGTCAGGAATTGGCATGTTCTAGCCTCATCATATTATATCATCATGACCAGCAGATAGTTTACATGAAGCATGAATTATTTTCAGTGTATTTAATTTGTTACCATTAAAAGACAATCATGATGCACACCAACAACTTAAAACATGTATTATAATCATTTTGTAAACATTTTGTATAAAAATACTTTCAAAGAATGTTAAGCTTGCATAGTGATACTCTCAAAAAGTTGGAAACTACAAAGTTAAGGCCCCCTCATGTAAACTATACCTGCCCTTAATGTATTAAACTATTTTTTCCCTGCAGGTCCCTTCCTTCATTTAGCGTTCAGGATATTCACTGAATGAGGTAGCTATTAATATTTGTAATGTAATGGTTCAATGTATAGCCTCATGTTTCAAATACTGGCCACTATCCAAATCCTGTAGTAACCCGGGAACTGGTGATATGGATGTGAGCTTCATTCACTACAAAACCCTGCCTCATGTACTAGCCATTCAAGCAAGATTAAATATTTTCAGGGAATAGTAAATTTGCTGAAAAACACATTCTCAAGGCACTGAACTTATTCATGAATTTAGGTTGAATTCTTTGAAGAAAAATCAATGTTGCAAGTGTCAGAACAGTTTTGAAAATGTTGGTTAGAATCCTTATAACCTGAGCAAATAATTTTGTTTATTTGGACTAGCTGAGAAAAACAAAGAAACAAAAAAACCCATTCTATTTTGCTTCTAACATCATAGCTGTATTTTTTTTTTATTTTTGGTTCAGCCAGTAGACCAGAAAAATAACTAGAGAGTACAGTAATATATATATATATATATATATATATATATATATATATATATATATATATATATATATATATATATATATATATATATATATATATACACACACACACAAAAGGTGCATAGGTAGAATAAAAACTTTTAAAAACAGCTTCTTTCATTTCTTAACTTATGACTGCTTTCTGTTTACAAACTTAACTTCTATTAATGTAGTTTATCCAATGGAATTTTTTATGTTTAAAAATAATTTGAAGAATCAAAGCAATGTCAACATATGCACCTATGAGAACCAGGAGTAGAACTCTCTCTGCTACATAATATAGGTAATCAACAATCCCTATTCCGTGGAAAGAGGCCAGGGCCCTAATATCTATTCTACCCTCACTGACAGAGAGAGAGAGAGAGAGAGAGAGAGATCAACTGTCACCAATTTCAGTCAAATAGAATAATATTGAAGAAAATTATATGCTGAAAAGACCCTTCCTACACTATGCTCACACTGTTTAAAAGAAGGGCGTGTGTATTTCAGCTTTGTAACTCTACAACAGCTCATTTCCTTAATTCCAGATGTAGAGAAAGTCTCATGTTCACTTAATATGAGCACAGTGGAGGAAAGCCACAATATGCTGATATGATAGGGTATGTCTACACTACAGCACATATTCGAACTAACTTAGTTCAAATTAGTTAATTCGAACTAAGCTAATTTGAATTAGTGCATCTAGACTTAAAAACTAGTTCAAATTAGCGTTTTGCTAATTCGAACTAGCATGTCCACACTGAGTGGACCCTGAACTGAGGTTAAGGCTGGCCGGAAGCAGTGCCGGCAGGGCATCAGATTAGGATTTAGAGCGTGGAGCTGTTGCCTCAGGCTAGCAGAGGGCTGTGCTTAAAGGGACCCGACCCCCACCCCGGACAGACAGTTCTCAGGGGTTCTCCGCTTGCAAAGCAGTCCTGGCTTGGAGTGCCCTGAGTGCCCACACTCGGCACATCACACGGCCATCAGCGTGGCTGCACTTGCCGCAGGCTGCCATCTGGGGGGGGGGTCAATCAAGGGGCTTCAGGAGAGCTTCTACCCCGAGGAGCCTGCAGAGCCAGCCCAGTCCTTCCCATCGGGGGCTCGTACCCCATTCCTCCCTCACCTCCTTCCACTTACCGCTCCCTAGCCCCCCTTCCTGATGTACAAAATAAAGGACACGTGTGTTCAAAAATAGAAACTCTCTTTATTGAACAAAACTCGGGGAGACTGGGAAAAGGAGGTGGGAGAGGGGAAGAGAGAGGGTGGGAGAGGGGAGGGCAACTAAAATGAGCAGGGGTTTGGAACAGGTCCCATATGAAGAGAGGCTAAAGAGACTGGGACTTCTCAGCTTAGAAAAGAGGAGACTGAGGGGGGATATGATAGAGGTCTATAAAAGCATGAGTGGTGTGGAGAGGGTGCATAAAGAAAAGTTTTTCATTAGTTCCCATAATAGAAGGACTAGAGGACACCAAATGAAATGAATGGGTAGCAGGCTTCAAACTAATAACAAAAAGTTCTTCTTCACAAAGCAAATAGTCAACCTGTGGAACTCCTTGCTGCAAGAGGCTGTGAAGGCTAGAACTAGAACAGAGTTTAAAGAGAAGTGAGATAAAGTCATGGAGGTTGGGTCCATGGAGTGGTATTAGCCAGGGGGTAGAAATAGTGTCTCTGGACTCTGTTTATGGAAGGCTGGAGATGGATGGCATGAGACAAATGTCTTGGTCATTGTCTTCGGTCCATCCCCTCCAGGGTCCCTAGTGTTGGCCACGGTCGGCAGACAGGCTACTGGGCTAGATGGACCTTTGGTCTGACCCAGGACGGCCATTGTAAGCTCAGGGCTCAGGGTCGGGGGTCTCAGTGGACCACCTTGATTTTCATGCCAACCTGCTCCTGGGTGGCCAGGCTGGCAGCTATCCTGCCCTAGATGGACACTTTCCTGTGCCTAGTGCGGAGGTCGTGAATGAGGTCCACGATGTCTGCACTAGACCAGGCGGGCGCCCGCCACTTTCGGACCTGGGCAGGCTCCCGGGATCCGCCAGCCTGGTCCCGGGAAGAGGTGGAGGGCTGGGTGGCAGCGGGTGGCCGGCTCGAGCCATGCCAGGTGCAGGGTCTGCTCGCTGGGTGCTGGCAGGCTTGCACCTGGCACAGGCACCGTAGCCAGCCCGTGCCCCTTTAAGGGCTCCGGGGCCGGGAGGGGGGCAGAAGAGTTTTCCTGGCAGTGCCCAGAGTGGCCACCAGGGAAAGCTGGGGAGGGCTAGCTTCCCACTAGTTCGAATTAAGTGGCTACACAGCCCTTAATTCGAACTAGTTAATTCGAACTAGGCATTAGTCCTCGTAGAATGAGGTTTACCTAGTTCGAATTAAGCGCACCGCTAGTTCGAATTAAGTTTGAACTAGCGGTTTGCATGTGTAGCGCCTATCAAAGTTAATTCGAACTAACGGCTGTTAGTTCGAATTAACTTTGTAGTGTAGACATACCCATAAAGAGAACACTGGTTTACATACAAAATGAAACCAGATGTTACAAGTGTTTCTGTTCATTAATACTGAAGCTTTAACATTTAAAATAGTTTCTACTATATCCCACTGAGCATGCTTATTCTGCCATGGTCAGAGAAATAATCAATGCCTCATCACTGCCAATGCCATATCTGCAGGATGTCAAGTGAACATATTATTTCCTCTTATCTGTAGTATTGCTGCATACATAATTTCCCAGCTTCCCATGACTTGGACACCAATGCAACGGCGCTGACTTGAGTTCTATTCTCTTTGATAGAATATTAATATACTTCAAGAGCACTGAGTAGGTGGATCGTCTTTATCAATGATGATGGAATTGCAGGAAACAAAATATTTGTTAAATCACAAGTGTTTAAATGAAAACCAGCTCTTATGGGCCCAGTTCTATACTAATATTCTGTATTTCCATGTTGCTAACTCCCTAATCCCAGGAGAAAATTTCTTTCAAGTCTCTTCCCAGTGCTTTCAGCCCAGGAACTGAGCCTTATGTTTATTTCAGGGCAATCTTTGAATAAATTGATACTTCAATCATCTCAAGAGCTTTTAGGCCCAAAAGAGATTTCCCTACAACACATGTGTGCTCAGTTTCTGGATTTGAAATGTATGACTTTGTTTTTTTATATCAACGCCAGAGTTTGCAATAAATTTTTTTTCTAGCTGATCACTTCCAGCCTGTGTCAAGTTTCCAGTCTCCACAATAGCAAGTCTTAGTGATTGCAGGAAATGTGAACTTAACTAATTAATGCTTGGCACTCTTTGAGCAAGTCTCTTGAGAATTCTTTACTTCCCACCAAAAAATCAATTATCAAAATTTCACAGGGCCCTGATTGAGCTCTGTTTCCCTGAATGCAACCAAAATGAGATAAATGAACACAATAACTAAATTGACATTGATTTAGACAGAGTAAGCAGGTTTAGGCTACTGACAATAAAGGTTAAAGACAAACATCTCAGAAACTTTCAAGATGAGATTTAAAGCAGACTAAAACAGCAAAACAAAACACTGACTACCTACTCTAGTTTTCCAACTTGACCATAACAGCTAAACTATAAAATAGATGCAGTGATCAAAAATGTTCACTCTGAGTACTTTAACAGATATTAGAATAGTTTGTAATCTCATGCTTGCTAAATATCCAGCCCCAACACTAGAAGGTATTATGCAGCCGAGAACACTCCAAAGAATCTGTGTCTTCCATTATAATCAAGTAAGTCTGCCTGGTTAAAATTTCTTAGTGTCTGCCAGTGGGGGTCAGTGGTAGAATGTACAACTACAACAGTCATGATACAAAAGTCAGACAAACACTTCAGCTCCTGCTGTTTATTTTGTTATGACCTCATATTAGCTATTGTCTGAGCTCTGGCTCAGCTGGAAGTAGCTGCTCCAATACAGTACCAAAGCCAGTGTATTTTCTGGAAATAATTGAGAATGGAAGCACCTGTCTATTGTGGTTATCTATGGGTTAGTGGCCAGATTGATGTTCTTTTTCATAGAGCTCAGTTTCAACTGCACATAAGGTTTAGCCCCTCAAAAACTAGACTTCTGTAACTACTGACCAATGGAAACAATATGTAGAGGCAGCCCTTTAAACATAAATCCTAAATGTCACTTAGGGCTAATGTCTATATACAGTAGGAAGAATGTAGCACATGCAAAAACACGATACTTGTACCTTGATTCGTGGCAGAACTCCCCTGACACCAGTGTGCTAATATTACTTTGGTAACAATAATAATATAGTATCCTAGATCAAGAACCCTGAAGGACTGTGAGTTCAACAGATTTACTGTTCATTACTCCTTCAAAGAATGCTGGGATAACCTTTGTCTTTTCATCTGAAACCCTCAACTTCTTCTTCTTATCGTAACCTGGCTAATATAGTACCCTTGTCCCCTACTAGAGGACATCAAAACTACTCATTTGTTTGTCACAGGTCCAAACTGCTTACACAGAGAAGAAGATTATCCTTTAGCTAAAGTGTCAGGGACCAGGGCTTTTAGAGCTAGTGGATCCGAGGTCTTCCTCCACTTTCACCATCACATTTTAAATAATTGATTTGTTATGTTCACTGTATTTTTATAGTGATATATTACAGAAAGATAGGGAACAAACTGATCTCCATTCCCAATCTAACTGTTGCTCTAAAAAAAGCAAAAAGCAAAGTATAAATTTTTTTCAGCCAACAAGCCTTATATACTGAACACTAAGGGTATGTCTACACTACAGGACAAAGTCAAATTAAGATATGCAATTTCAGCTACGTTAATTGTGTAGCTGAAGTTGAAGTAGCATAATTTGACTTTTGGCGCTGTCTACACAGCAGGGAGTTGAAGAAAGAGCACTCTTCCTTTGACTTCCCTTACTCCTCGTGAAAGCAGGTTTACAGGCATCGACTGTAGTGCCCCTCTCACTTCGAATTAGCTGTCTTATCTAGACTGCTAATTCAAACCCTGGAATATCGACAGCAGCAGCTTTGATCTTCCTCTGTAGTGTAGATGTACCCTAAGAGATCCTGTACTCAGTCAATTCAATGGCAAAACTCTCATTTATATCAATGAGAGATGGATAAAATCCCAAGCATTTCCTAGCGTAGTTTCAACTATGGGAGATCTTATGAACAAGCAAATACTTTGGTTACAAAAACAAACAAACAAACAAAAAAAACCACACAACACCACAGATGTTTCTGTACTAGAAGAGATTAAGAAGCTCTAATTTATTTAATACAGGGTTTGGGTAGATGAAAATGTAATTGTAATTATTCAAATAATACACAGGATCAAGCTACCTGTCTATAACAGATGCAGAAGGCCATATTCCTCCTTAAAATGAAAAGCTTGGTTGTCTATTTAAAAGGTTTTTTATGAATTACAAAAACAACTGATTATGTGGAACAAATGCTCATCAAAATCAGAATACATATATAAGAAACAATGGACAACATGTTGTAAAAAAAATCAAGTGATCTTAGGAAAAGGTATTTCATGTAACAGGAAGTAATACTTTCATTTAAGAAACTCTCAAAATTATCACAATATAAAATTAGGGAGCTTAATAGAGAAGCATGGAGGAGGAAGTAAAGGAAACGGCTTTATGGGAAATAGACATCAGGAGCTGAGAAACTATGTATTGTAGTTGGGAGTTCATATAATGAACCCAAATGCTCAATCTATTAGAACTTTCTCTTATTCTACATTTATTAAGGTAAATAAGTTTGGACATTTAATGGAAGTGGGATGATGTCTATTATGTTGGAAACCAAGGGAATATGTTCTGAGAGTCTAACTCAATGACTGTTTCAGGATGCACAGAGAAATGAACAATGCTTGTTGTCAATGGCAGGAAACTTCAAATATACACAGCCTTGGAAATAAATTAATAAGCACCAAATATGGGGCAATTGTAATTTTCCCTCCAGATGTGGTAACAGATACAATACTACTAGCAAATTAGATCACTTTCTAGTTAATTGTTACCAAGGCTCCTCTAATTCTAAAAGATCTGGTCCCTGACACTTTAGCTAAAGGATAATCTTCCTCTATATACTAGCAGTTTAGGACCTTTGAGAAACAACCCTTGCATGAACAAATAGCAGTAAGGTTCTGGCTCAACTCCTCTTCTGTCTGGGAAAGCGTATAACTTTTTTCATGAATGTAAACCAGCAATGGAAGAAAGAAAGTAGAATGTTCCTATCCATCCATCCATCCATCCATAAAAGGTGGGGGGTGTTACTGAAGCTTCGCCTATGCTACTTGATCTCAAAGTGTAGTCCACAGCCTGCTAGTGGGTCTGCGACTGTCTTGCAGTTAGGCCATGGGCTCCGGGCTCAGCCCTCTATGCTGGTGCTTCAGTCCTGTGAGACTCCACTCCCGTGAGGGTTGGAATGCCAGCACCAGCTTCTCACTGTGAGGGCAAGGTGAGCCTCATGGGTTGGATCTGGCTCATGGGGAGAGGAAGCAGCTCTTCACGCTGCCACTTCCCCTCCTCTTGGCTCGGGGAACAGCAGCACAAGAAACCACTCACCGGAATCATGACCAATGGAAGCAGCGGGGGCAGTGCCTGGGTGCAGTCGGAGGCACAGAGCCAGGTAAGTGCCCCCATCACATTCCCATACTCCCTCCTGCTCCTGCACCCAACTTCTCTTCCTCATCTCCCAACTTCAGCCTGCTTCTGCATTCTACCTCCCACTCCAACCCCCCAACTCCCAGCCTGCTCCTGCACCAATTTTGTCATCATGGGTGGTTGGCTGGTGGTCCAAAGAAAGATCTGTGTTGAGCATGGTGGGTTGTGAACCAAAAAGTTTGAGAACTAATGGTCTACACCACAGAATTAGGCCATTGTGAGGCAGCTCAAGTCAACCCCACTTTGTAAGTGTCTATACTACAATGTTGCTTCCGTGAAGGTATGTCGCTTACTACACCAATCTAATAACCACTGCAGCAATCACTGCAGTGGCAATAAGTTGACTTAACTTAGGCTGACTTAAATTCTGTTGTGAAGACAAAGCCTAAGACTGTTACAGGAAAGGGCTAGGGTTGCCAGATGGTTTCAACAAAAATACCGCATATACTTGACATTACATCACAATCTACATTATATCTTATTTAGAAAATACCGGACATTTATATTTTCTCATTTATATTCTCTCAATTTGTTTCCCAAACAGAAAGCTCAAATACTGGACTGTCCGGTTCAAAACCGGACACCTGGCACCCCTAGAAAGGGCTAAAGCAGAGAACATTCCCAGCACTGATTTGCTGCTAACACTTAGGATATCAAAATGGCCCATTTGCAAGGTTTTGTTGGTCATTTTTGCCTTGGTAGCACAGAAATTCTTGGTCACATAGCTTCAGATATACTGAACCAGAGATAGACCAACTCTAATGTATGCAGTATAAGGTGGGTGCTGAGGAAGGCTGAAGAGCAGTGGATTGAAGTTATCCATTTGTAGCCTATGTAGGCATTTGCTAGATAGGGTATAGGAATAAGTTAAGGCAATAAACCAACGAACCTACAGGCCTTAGGTCTATAAAACAACAGCTTAGCTAAAGAAGGCATAAGACCCAAATGCCTTACAAATGCAGTTAACCAGGAGTAACCCTGGATCATAAGCTATCACAAGACACATTGCTGGAATGACTCAACTGTTGGCAGGTAACCACAAGATGCTAATTTATACCAGCTTGTCATATTTTAAGTTAAGAACATCAGCAAATGTCCCACCACAAGAATATCATGGTAACAAATTGACATAATAGGATAGTAAGCTTGAGGTATGTGCACTAGCAACCTATGGGAGAAGGTTACCCCAACATTAATCAGGTGAGCAAATAAAAATAAGGAAAAGAGAATGAAAACTCTACTGAATATGCATTAGGTATGATCGCATCAGTGTAGTGCATTATAAATGTTGTATCCCAGTCTGTGTACTCTGGGAGCTGTAACACCCATGATGAGGAAGATGATTAAAAATTCAGTTTCTTTTGTAAGGGATGATGAGAATATATGGATGCCCTGTATTATCTCTAGCTACCTTGCTGTGTTGGGAATGTTTGTAACTTTGCTAATTGTGTTAGTAAAACTATTACAAATACAGAGTGTTTTTCCATGCACATTGGGGTTCCCAAATGAATAATTTTAATATACTGGGCCTAATCTTTGAACAAGAGCCTACCAAATATCAGATTGTTAATGGAAAATTCTTAAATAATCAATGTAATTAATATGCAAGCAAAATCAAGTAGCAAGTTCTCATCTTTATCTCTTGCTCCACATTAAAAGGATCAGTAATAAGTATGTTTGTAACTGAATCCATAAGCTAACCGCATGGGTTTAGTTCCAGGAGCTTTTTTCAGTATGGGAATGAAATTAGGATGGAAGACCAGTGACTTAGGGTACTTAGCAGAATTCCTCAGTAAATATGTGGCAGACATCACTGAAGCTTTTTGCCATGTGATTGCAATAAAATCTCCATTGAAGGACATAGTAAATATCCAGCTAGATCACCTTAAGAACCTAACTAGATATCAATTCTAGTTGAAGTCAATCCACACAAGAATCAGAGGGTAAGCTGTGTTAGTTTGTACCTGCAAAAACTCACATGCACCGTGTGTGAGATAATACTGGCTGGGTCAACCAAGGGCTCATGTCCTATATTTTGGGCAAAGGGAAGAGCCAGTGTGTAGATTGAACAATGAGGAGTCCTGTGGCACTTTAAAGACTAACAGATTTATTTGGACTTCAGCTTTCATGGGAAGATTTCTGCCCATGAAGGCTTATGTCCAAATAAACCTATTAATTTTTAAGGCTCCACAGGACTCCTCATTGTTCATTCTACACACTGGCTCTTCCCTTTGCCCAAAATATAGGACATGAACCCTTGGTTGACCCAGCCAGTATTATCTCACACACGGTGCATGTGAGCTCACACTGCACAGAAGATACCATTTGGCAGAGCATGGTGCCCCATTCCTGCTCTTGTGAACCTGCATGCACTGGCTGTGCAACATCATGTTGGCAGAAGCCCAGAACTGTATGCTCTGTGAAGTGGCATCCTCCATGGGTGATACCAGACAAAACCACACCCAGTTGTACATCAGTACCAAAAGGGACAAACTCGAGAAAAACAGGATCTCTGGCTTAAGCCCAGACAAACGTACTCACCCACCTGCACAAAGACCACGCAGCAGGGTGGAAAGAATTTAAGGGTATATCTACACTACAGATGCTATAGAGCACAGCTCTGGTGCTGCAGCCGAACTGCTGTACCATTCCAATGTAGAGACTTACTACAGCAACAGAAGGGTTTTTTCCATCTCTGTACTTAATCCAGCCCCTCAAGAAATGGTGACTGGGTCAATGAAAGAAATCTTCTAGCAGTTTCTATAACAAGACTTGGGCTGGCTGAACTACATCTCTCAGGGTATGAACCTTTGAGTGACATAACTAGGTTGACCTACATATTAAGTGTAGAACAGGCCTGAGATAGATTAATGGAAGCCACTCTGCAGCAATAACAGCAGCTACTGAGCTCCTGCTGCCCTTGGGCAATCATCTTATACCCTCGGCCCAACAGAAAGCCCCACCTTGCAGGGATGTGATGCATCCCTGTGACATATTCCCTCCAAATCTCTTCCTCCCTCTCCTTACAATGTGCAGTGGAGCCGCACTGTTCATGCAAGCTAGCAGGATCCTCCTCCAGTAGCCTTAGAAGACTGGTTAGGATTTGTCCCTTAGAAAACTTGCCTGCAGATGAACAACACAGGGAAAACTAACTGCTTTAGTAAGTACAACAAGAGTTTGTTCTTTCATTACAAAACAGTAAGGATTACTTTACGTTTCCAATTATTTCCCAATTTATTGTACACTGAACTGAGTGACTCAGTTTGCAATTATGTTCCGAGGAGTGATGGGAAAACAGATGCTTGTGCCTTCATATTATCTGAAATTGAATTCTTTCTTGTGAAAAAGACTAGCAGCACATTTAAGTACTGCACACAATTAATGTAGTCAATCATAATGTAGGATGATATTTTCTAGTAGGATGTGATTAGAGCTGTACTCTCATCAAAAGGATAAATAAAGGGCACAACTGATGAGTGCAGTGTAGGCGGTAAATGAATATCACAAATGATTAACTATGCTCTTCAACAAGCAAACAATGGCCCTGAAAGAGCATAACTGTGGTTAATTCTGTCTACTCCAAAATGTGCATTTTAAGCCCTCCGTAAACAGGTCTCAAAAATCAAGATTGATTTTTATTGGATTTTATATTTAACTCCATACTCAGACGGAAGAAGGAGGCTTTCCTCTGACCTGACACCCTCACTCTAAATTGTTTTCCTATTAAGCACATTTTTCCATTCATGGATTATGGCCAAAATGGTTCCTCTGTGATGTTTCAAATATTGTATTTGAAGGCTACAATTGTCATCCCAAAACCATGTTTATAGGTCAAATTCAGGCCCGTAGCACTGTTGACACAGCATTACTGTGTGCTGACATTCACATTAACTGCTGCTTCCTGTGACATCATCTGCAGTAAACACGGGCAGCTTCTTTGGGGGATGTAGGCACTAAATAACAAGGACCTGATCCCAGGCCTCAATGACATATCACACCATGGAGGACTTGAGTGTTTTGGGAACAAAGAATTCTTATCCTCTTTTACATTGTGATCACTGACATATCTGGTATTTTTGGTGTATTTATATGCAGCCATAGGAATAAAGTTTTCACTTTTTGTTGTCCCATCTCAGCACAAGTACCTTTCTAGAAGAGGACAGAAGATTAGTAGGCAGGGCATTAAATATTTAGGCTATAGACTTTTATATGCCTTCATGATAGCCTTTAAGTTAAAATGACCATTCCTCCTTCCTTAGCAGAACTTCATTGCCACAATTTCTTTCTGGACAGGGATCCCTCTAATCTGAAGCTGCACTAACAGAACTTATCTAAAAATGTATTGCCTTAACAATCTCCACTCTTCTTTATTATTTAACAATACTGTATAATGGTTACATATTTATTTATTGGTACGATTATTTTCCTGGAATCAGTTATCTGATGAGAATCTGAATTTTTAATTAGGGATTAAGTGTTCTATATGGTAGTGATCTGAAAATGTCAGGATTCTGCACTATACTGATTTTATCATTTAGTATAAAAAGTGTATTGGGGAAAAATAATTCTGCATATAATTCATTATGAAGAAAAATAACATGTATGTTCAAAAGATAAATAATCTATGTTGACAAAAAAAGTATGAGCAAATTAATTAAATTAGTCAGTATCACAAATCTTTCCCAATTATTCTTCTATTTAGTATTTAAATAAACATTGAGTACTATAAAAATAACTGCTGTTTTCACTTGCCAATGTAAGTTCTTTTGAGGAGGAGGAACTCAGCAGAAACAACACAACCGGTTTTCAACATTTGTGTAACTCGTGTTAGTATATTGTATCCTATTTTTAAAATTTCTTATTTGTTTTTTTGAGCACTTGAATGTGGGACGTGCTATGAAGAGCAGCAGTGGCTGGTGAACTTTGTGGCCAGTGGGCGTAGCATAAAAAACAAATTATGCTTACCTGCCCACATGGACTACTATCCATACTCACACCCAAATACAGCAAACAGTGAGGGGTGGACCCTAGGAAGGTTTCCATTTATGCTGCCTAGGGACTTTACTTACTCTTCCCAGGATTGTGGTCATCCTCCTCTTCTCTTTCCTCTGTTGAGTTCCCTTTCTCCACTGCCTCATCCCCTGCAGGTTGGACAGTGAAGCTCTGTTAGGGTATGTCTACACTGCCACCCTAGTTCGAACTAGAGTGGCTAATGTAGGCATTCGAACTTGCAAATGAAGCCTGGGATTTAAATATCCCGGGCTTTACTTGCATGTTCCTGGGTCCTGCCATTTTTAAATGCCCCGTAGTTCGAACTCCCTGCCTGCGGCATTTAAAAATGGCGGTGCCCAGGAACATGCAAATAAAGCCCGGGATATTTAAATCCCGGGCTTCATTTGCAAGTTCGAATGCCTACATTAGCCATGCTAGTTCGAACTAGGGTGGCAGTGTAGACATACCTTTAGGGAGGCAAAGTGTGACTACTGTGAGAGGGGTTCAGAACATCACATTCACTGCCCAAGCCAAAGACTATGGTGAATGCAAAGTGCTCTACAGTGTTGCCCTCTAACTGCACCTTGCTAGCGGGCTCTAAAAGATACCCTGAGCACAATAATATAGTTGAACGTGTGGCCTGGACAGTGAATACAGCATCCCAAACCACACTCACAATTGAAATGGGTTTCCTTCCTAAGGCCTTTTCTCAGGAGCCTGTGCAGGAACCAGAAGGGGGGTTGTAAAGAACCTTGCTATTATACAAATCTCAAACAACAAATATATAGTAGCCCCTCTCCATGTATGCCTTACTTTGGGAGAGAGGCAATGCCCCAGTGTCCTCTGTACATGAGCTTCCGTAGCTCAAATATAAATACAATCACATTTCCTGATTGAAACAGTTTGTAATTTGAATCCAGATTCATAATGAAAGGATCACACACAAACTTAAAAGTCAGAGACAGGGGGAGATATGACTAAAGTGTTGCAATTTGGCTTAATCCTGCTTTCTGAATGGACACCAATTGTTGTGATGGGCTCTAGCCACTGAATCCCATGTGGTTCCAAGCCGCTTCGGACTGGGCAGTGGCTGATTATCGTTCCTAGGTCTGGGTCTCTCAGGTGTATTCCCAGATAAAGACCCTGTATCTGACACCCTTCTTGGAACCCATGAGAGAACACAAACAGGGGATTAGAGTTGGAAGAAAAGACAGACAATGGAAGGACCATAGAACAACTGTGCAACCCAGGAAAGATCTCAAAAAGTGAAACAAAAATATAAATAGTTTAAATTACCAAGGAGCCCTCACTGCAACCCTGCATAATAATACAGAAACAGCACAGACATTCTCATATAAAAGTCCTCTTAGAATCAAGCAAGATTGTCACAGTGCAAGGAGGGTGAGGAGCTGGAGTTAAGACATTAAGGCAACATGTATTGGGAAACTAATATCCACCCGGATGACATCTCAGCTATATGAGTCCAAAACCGCATTAGCAGACCCATTCACAGAGCAGGGCACACGTGAGGTTCCAGAAGGACCAGCTCCATGATCATGGCCTTCCATAACAGCTGTATTCTTTAGAAACAATGGAATGGTCAGTTACAAAGGTGAGCCTACCAAAAATAAGCTATCCACGAGTCAAAGAAACCCAGCAAAAAGAGAATGAGAACAAATGATTCTTGTGCTCATGAGCTCACATGTTGATGTTATAAGGTCAGTCTAATATCTAATATATGGTGCTTTCAGGGTTGGCTGACAATAACCAAGACCTGTAACCTGACTCACTATCACAGAAGCCAACCCGTTGATAAGAAAGGAAAAGGAAGATAGCCCCTCATAATGACACAACTTCTACCCTGTAACAAATGTTGTAGTTTCCCAGTATTGTTGACACAGAAGATGAAATCATGGTGAGACTGAAGTCATTGAGAGTTTTGCTATTGATCTCAGTGGGGTGAGGCTCTGCCCCTGTTAAGTCTGGCACTGCTCTCTCATTATTGTCTAAAGGATTCTAGCTATTAAATTTGCAAGGTGAAGGGGGCAAGAGATAGACAGCTGTACATTATTATTTTACTCATGACACTTTATACTCAACTTCAGGACATCATCAGCAGGACTCATGTTGAGCACAGAATCCTCCCAATGATTCAAGAAGTCGGAGATGAAGAAATTACAATACATTGGATGTTTCCCCTGGGTAACTACTAGTGATATTGTGCTTACATCAGAGCTCATTATTTACCCCAAGATGTCAGTGGAGTCACTCCTGCATTAGATCAGGATCAGGCTGATGATACTTGAACTAGCCTTTGTTTAACATTCAAGCTGCTTCTAATTTCTGCAGATAGTCATGTAGGTTAATGGCAAGAGCCATTTGCCAAAACAATGATTACCTAATCTGTGTAGAGCAATGTTATCTGACTGTCAGACAGAACAATCCCACTTTATATTCTCCATGGATCTTTTAGGCATGGTGGGCACTAACATTTTCCAATGGCTACTCAAAAACTAAAGAAACCAAAAACATGGCTATTTTTTGGCAAAGGAAGAGTGAAAATAGCAGCCATCACTACAGAATAATCACCTATAGGAAGTTAATTAATGGCAAGAACTCAAAATTTGTGAGCAATAAATTCTCCCAAAAATCATTATATAAAATTGTCCCGAGTTGACAAACCACAGAGATCCAGTTTTTCAGTTAAAAAATATATTCACTGCTAAATTAGACCTGAACAAGAGCTCTGTATAAAAGCAAAAGCAGGTTTCTTTCATCAACGAAAGTTGTTCCAATAAAAGATAATACCTCACCCACCTAGTTAGCCCAAAATCAGATACCTAGCAGCTGCCTTCTGCAATTATAAACTTTCTAACACATTTTGTACAAAACATTGTCATTCTATTATCTTTTCCTACCTGGGGTATAAAACAATCAATCTGTGTGTGCGTGCGTGCGCGTATGGAGGGATGAAAATTTCATTAATTGAGGGCCTTCTTTGATGTTCTACAACAACATTATTCTTTCACTAGAAAACATAGATCACAGCAGAAAAGAAAACTGTATAAAAAAAAGAGATTTCAAAGCCATGTAAGGGATTACGAAGCCTAATTCCCATAAATTTAACGGAATATCAAAATATTTTAGGCAACTTTGAAAATTTCAGACTAAGACTTTTTGGGAGGAAAATACATGTGATTTGTCTTTTCAGGGGCCAGGAAAGCATGCATTGTATTGTTATTCAATGTTCTTTTTACATATACTATTTGGACCTTATAGTCTTTCTTGGTTTAAGAAATAAGCATAATCAGTTCAGTTTTGGTACTGTAGAAATCTCGGGTGCATTTGTCACTTTTAAATTGTACGATTAAGCAATATAGCAGGGAAGTTTATTGATACAGCAATTCAGAGTTTCATTACTTCAGTGGATCTTTAGTTATGATTCCCCCAACTATAGGAAGCTCCAATGAAATTCTGAAGAAATATAAAATAAAGAAATAACAAAGTACTGTTTTTTCTCTAATTTTCTTCTTAAATTGTTGATGAATCTTCATTTCTTCTTTTTGAAATTACTCTTAGCAGCCCCCTCCTCCAAGCATTTAAAAAAGAAACTGACAACACTGTCTTCTATATACATCCTGTTCTTTGAAGTTTCTGAGAAGTTTACTAAAGATTTTTACTTTAATAGGGTTTCTAAAACAAAATCCTCTCGATTATATCACCATTTTTAAACAAAACATTGGCTCTGCATAGAGAACCTAATTATCGTGAAGTTCAGACTACCCAGGAAGTGCTGTAGCTAAATCAGCAGCCTGCTTTTTGCATATACTCTTTCGTTGCCACCTTGATTCCTGGATTCACTTGGATTTGTGAGCATTAAGGAAAATAAATTCGGTCCCGTTAGCTAAATTTTGTTTAAAATAAAATTTCCTAGAACAGGCCAATTTCTACAAACGATTAATCTTTTTTTAAAGTCCACCTGATGTTAGAATTTTAGAGGGTATAACACAAGGAGTAATTATTAAAGTGGCAAAAGCACCTATCTCTCAGAGAAACAGGATTAAATGGAGAAAGAGGAAATTTAGGTTGAATATCAAGAAAACCTTCCTGGTAGTGAGTTTTATCAAATTGCAGAGCAGTCTCTCAAATACCAAAGGAAGAAGTGGACATTTAAATTAGTTTTGACAAAGGAATGGAGACTACACAAATGGAGGCAGCCTTGCTCCAGAAGAGAGGTCGCCAATGTGGCCTAGTACACAGTCCCTCCGGCATCTTTAATTTCTGTGATCCTCCAGGATACACACGCCAAGAGCGGGTTTCTGATCATCTGCAGTGTTGCCTGATTTCATGTGTTCAAGCCTTATATCACTGTTGCATTTGGCGACTCATATGCACAATTTTATACCATACAGGTATGAGCAATCTACAGTAAGGAGATCTGTACAATGAACACACTTCCGACACACTTCCAAGGGTGTTTATATTTTATGTATCCTCCACAGACCTCTGATTTTCACATGCTCACTGCCTCTTTGTGAGAATCTAGTGCAGCTGGTTTTACATTTCAGTTCTGTCCATTCTCAGTCACAGGAAACAGAACGACTGGGGCAACAGACCGCTCCCCTTCTGGTCACTGAACTCTAAATATGGGCTGCTGGGGACAAATTTACCCTGGTGTCAGTGCAGTGACCTCTGAAAGCAGGGGATTTTCAAATAACAGGAGGTGGAGTTAGAAGTAAATCTTCAGACTGGTCATCTGAAAACACGACCATCTCATGACTAGAAAAAACAAAACCAAATGTGACCTATAGCTCAATAGCTCACCAGTGCCAAAAGATAGCATGAGCCCTGCATCTGCAGTAACTGGCACCATGTTACTCTTTCCTTACAAAAGCTACACTCAAAATTACTCCAAGGGGTTTCAGTGTTTTGTTTGTTTTTGTCAGAAAGGGATTCATATTCAAAAGGTTGTGTGACACTCTTAAAGAAGCAGTACTGCCACTGGTGTCCTGTGCTCATTTTTTATTTCAAATTAATTAAACAAAAAAGGAGGTGCTTCTTTGAAAACTGCCTTAACTACCTAACAAATATAATAAATCCAAAGAAACAGCAATCCCACCACACTTACTACATAAGCGGGGTGGGCGGGTGGGGTGGGGGGATGGCGGGGAGGGGGACTCTATTCCTCAGTACATCAGTTTTAACAAAAATTGTTTCTCAACTGCCCTTTTTAAAAGATAGGGCTTTCTGTATGCCCTAAAGATCAACAGTCTTGGGCTATTTCAGATCAAGAGACCATAGTCAATACATAAACAAACTTAGCACTGAAATGGAAGGTGCTATATAAAAGTGCTTCACAAAAAAAGAACTTTGTAATCCATTTAATGCTACCCTAAAGTATATGTTATCTGTCTCTCTTATAAGGGAGGAAACTGAGTAAGAGAGATTAATCAGCAGATGGCTCCAAAATCAGACAGGGGAGATGGAAAGAAAGGGAAGTTGTCAAAGCCAGACCTACCACTTAGACATTCACGACACCAGCTAGTCAGCCAGCCAGGAAATTCCATTTATGTCCAGATTTCTGTAGGTACCCATTAATCATGTATATAGTGCAACAAATTTACACTATATTTTTACACAATAGTGCACTTTGTAACCTAATACAGATAATACAGAATTCATTGCCTTTGGCAGTGGAAATCTGTAACCTTGCTTTTGTTCCCCACCCCTTCCCTGTTCTCTCTCTTTTGCCCTCTGTTCTCTGTTTACTTTGTACAGCTCAAAGACAACATTCAAAATAACTGTCTATACTCCAGTACTTTAATTTGGAAATGTTGCTAATGATGTGCCACAAAACGATTGAATAATTAAGCCAATGAAAGTGATTATAATCCCATATATGCCTCTGAACTGTATGACAGAAGGACTTTGCTATGACAGGTCTCAAAAATATTATAATTATATCACTCTCTCAGCCACAGGCACTGTAGGCTATAATTATACAAAATGTTTATAAGGCATTGAAGTGCATGGAATTAAATGATTAATTCACCTCCTCTGCCATTAGCTGAACAACATGGTGAGTCCAGGGAGTTTTATCATTTTAACAATAAATACCAATAGAAAGATGCAGAAGAATAATGTGAGAATGTGTGCTAGTCAAGTGATGCCATCTGGATGACCAGAGCAAATGAGTAGTTTTTAGTGAGGAGCTGAAGATAGGTAAGTCAGTGAGGATTTATAGCTTCACTTGTTCTCAGTTTACATTGGAAAAAAATTCACTGACTTCAGAGTTGCACCTGATTTACAACAGCAAAATGAAGATGAGAAACCAGCCCTTGACCCTCAGTTTGGGTTACAAATGATCCTCTGTGTCTCTTGATATGCTCAATTTTGGTGGGTCTGTCCCATCTCCTGCAAGGGCAGGGTATTGGTAATTACTGTATTTAATTCAGTGAGAAAGACATGTGAACACATCAGAATATGGAACTAGAAAATGTTCCTTCATTCTCTACTCTTGACTGTCCTGCTTCCATCTTTAGGAGCGTGTGTCCATGAATTGTGAATATGTTCAGTTCCTACCTCTGGCTTGAGGAAGGTCTCATACTTTCCCCCGATTTTACTGCTTCTGTGGATGGTGTTAATCACCAAACTCTCATTCCCTGCCTTCACTGCTGTCCATCCCAGAACAACAGAAGACCTGCCTCAGTAACTTCCAACGTGGCGGCTACTGTGGCTTCATGTTAAACATTGAAGGAGACACTGGTTAGCAGGACAGCTTCCAACACACTGGAGAGTCACCACCTCACTGTAACTTCACTAAGGTTGCCAAATTAGTACTATCGAAAAGCCAGACCCTCTAGAAACAGTAATGGGATGCCCCTTCCACTGAGGCTGGGGAGATCAGACCCACCTCAAGAGGCAGTGCAGAAATGAGCGTGGTACATCCCCACTTCTGCACTGTAGCAGCCTGAGAGCTGGACTTCCAGCTCCCATTTTCCTGGGACTCCTGCTATGGTTTGGTGCACAGAGCTTAGAGATTCCTCCCCTAGGCAGCTACATCCAGCGATGGGGCTTCTGTTTCAAGTGGCTGCAACCAGGGCAGTCTGGGTTCTGGGCTCCCACCTCAGCTCCAGCTCCAGATTGGGGTTCGAAGCTTCCTCCATCAGCAGCTCCTATCAGCGCAGGAGGCTAATACTCCTGGAAGCTGCAACCAGGCTAGCCTGGACTCTGGGCTCCCCTTCAACTCCTGTGAGGCTCTGGGAGAGCAGCTCAGCACTTCTTCCCCCCAGTGGCTCTTGCTGGGCTTGGAGCTTCCACCGCCTGCTGCTCTAGCTAGGGCTTGATGCAGCCCGAGCTGGAAGTTTCTACCCATGGTGTCTCCAGCTGAGACTTGGGGCTTCTTCCCCCATGGCTCCTATAGGAACTTGGGTGGACCAGGTAGGAGATATAACCTCTGGGGCTTCTTTTGGAGATGGGGCACCATTTTGCTCAGGGGCCTACAAACTGGTCACCTTCATCTCCGGGAACCTTCTCTAGCCCAGCCCTGAAGGCAGCACAGAATCGAAGTTGGCATTCTTGAGACTCCCCTCCTCATGACTTTGCAAACTGCCCCAACCACAATCCCATTCTGGGTCAGGATCCTCACGGTTGTGACATTTCGGATGTAAACTTCTGTAATTGTGAAACTGACCAATTTGAAAAGCCCTCCGGCAGTGAAATTGCCCAGAATGGAGCATGAATTTGGGAGGGTCCTATTTATGCTCAAGTCTCAAAGTTTATGAATAAAATATGGCAACATGTTTTATTTTTAATGAGAGAAGCCTGAAGCTGGAACAGGAGTTTTATAAAGCATGTCTGGGTGAGGGGAAGCCAAGGCTTCTGTGATCTTTAAAGATGCATTGAACAGAAAGTCCCCCTGGAACCTCTGTTCCTGCCCTCACAAATACTTTACATATCAGCAAATGATTTCATTTGAAAGATGGCAGAGTTCATAAATTATGTACTTAGACATTTGCCTTGGATAGTGGTTTTATGCCAGTGTACTAAGAATAAAATCCAGAGCAGGTACAAGTACCAGGCAAAAGTTTCATTATAAAGCAAATATTTGGTCTTGCAATAGGTTCAGTCTTTGTGCTTCTGATTATCTAGGAAAAATATTTGCTAGTGGTGGGGAGGGAGAAGCAAAGTCTAATTTTCTATGGAAACTTGATATACAAGTAGCACAATGGCCAGGTGGAAATAATAGATTAAACACCCCAAGAAGTCCCTAATCAGAGGAATAAAAATAGATGGTGAAAACAAGCTAATGAGTATGTCTCAAGATTAAGATTTACATGGATCCATTGGTATGTCCATAATGACAGGCTTTTTATTAAGACTTTATCATGTTTGTGTTTCCTCACTATCTTTGTGACTAGAACGAGCTGATAATTACATTAGGAGCTAATCTTTAACCTTTAGCAGGTTTTTGTCTCCAAAATCAGACAAAATGAAGAAATATACATTTACTCCACAGATGTTCAGCCACTCAACTTCGCTGAACACTGTTGATCCCGGTGGACTAAGTGGTCCCCAACGTGGTGCCCGCAGGCCATTTCTGTGCGCCCGCCGAGTGATCAGGGTGGCCCCGCCCGCAGGCACGTGGTGTATGAGTGGAGTCGGCCCCCTGGGCACACGGTGTATGGGCAGCGTCGGCCCCAGGCACGCAGCACATGGGCAGCCTCACCCCCGGGTGAGCAGCGTTTGGGTGGCCCTGCCGCAGGGTGCGCCGTGCAAGGCCTGTGCCGGCTCAAGGTGAACAGCATATGGGCAGTGCCGGCCCTGGGCACGCGGCATAGGGGTGGCACCAGTCCCAGGCGTGCAGCATAGGAGCTGCGCTGACCCCGGGCATGCAGCACATGGGCGGTGGCGGTCCCGCTCCCGGGTGTGCGGCGCATGGGCTGTTCCAGCCCCCGCACACAGCGTATGGGCACGTGGCACAGAAGCGGCCCGGCCCCGGGCGTGTGGCATATGGGCAGCCACCACCCCTGGGCATGCGGCACAGGAGCGGCGCCAGGCATGTGCGCCAGGCATGTGCACCAGGCATGTGCGTGGCCCCACCCCTGGGTGCATGTGTGGCCCCACACCCGGGTGCTCGGCAGCCCCAAAAGGTTGGGGACCACTGGACTAACCTCTGAAAGCATATTCAGCACTTCAAAGCTTGGATTCTTATCCTCCAAATGAGGCTACTCCCTTCATTGATGTACATTCTGCTGAAGCCAGCAGTATTGCATGAGGCATAAATAAGTACAAAACTTGACTAGTGATCTGCAAATCAGAGCTGCAAAGCTGAGCAATGTCTCAAGAGATTTCCAATGCCACCCATTTCCAGCCAGGCTAAATCATAATATGAACATAATATGATCATCTAATGAACTGGGTTTTGCCCATGACAGCTCATGATACACTATATATTTTTGTTAGTTTCAAAGGTGACACAGGACTACTCATTGTTTTTAAAGACTAACATGGCTACCCCTCTGAGGCCTCACAGCACAAAACAGAGAGAACTTTCCATCCTCACTACATATTCCAGAATGTGTTACAGACCTTTCAAAAAGTCAAGAAACTACTCAAAATCAACTCTTGTCCATGAAGTGTTCAAATTCTCACGACCAGATGCTGCACGTTGTCCATGTGGGCTTTGCCTTGTTTGAAGTATCTGTCTAGACATGTCTTCATTGGCTATGCTTCTTTTCATGTTTCTATCAGCAAGTTTGGTGACAGAACCAGCTAAGTGATCAAAGATTTCCTGGATACCATCACAGAATTATTCTCCTTACCAAACAGGTGCCAAATCCACATTCAGGCGTCTTGGTGGAGAATGGAGGGATGGGAGAAAGGGATGCTACACTGCTACTTCCTGTGCTGCACTTGTACAGATGGAGAAAAAACATCAAACTCCAGTACCATTGGTTGGTTCTGGCATCTCTCTCTGAGCACTGAAATAAGTAAAAATGTAACAAAACAGAACCAGCCAACCAAACAAAAATTCAGAGATTGCAAAATAACGTGTTATGTTGTCATATAGTAGTTATGGTTTGGAGAGAAAATTAATTATCTCTGGGGCTTTGAATTCAACCACTTTGAACGTTGCAAGTTTATAGTTCTCTTTTACTACATTCTTCCCATATCAATGTTGACAAACAGGGCTGCAACCAGTCTCATACATTCCTCTGTCATTTGCTGCTGCTTCCATTTGCTCCATAGTGTTGGGATGAAACTATTCTGCCCTCTCTGCTAAGGCATCTTCTCCAGGTTTCCCTTGGGCACACTCATTTCCTCACCCCAGTTGGTTTCCACTCAACAGCTTTATGTGGGAAACTGTGCACTAGCATTCAGAGTACATGCCAATGAATTCTTCCTGATTCTGGTGGAAATGAGCTGCTGGTTGGTGACTTCTTGGTGATTTTTCATGCTAAAGGCCGATAGTAGCAAGGTTCCACACAATCCTGAGTACCCCTGGGAAGCACTGGAAGACAGTTTTGTAAATTACACAACTCCAATTATGCAAACTTCAGCCTTCTAAAGCTATGCTCTGAGGAGAAAGGTTTTGGCTTTTTGTAACAGCTAATCATTAGACAAAGATCAAGGGCCTGAGCAGTATAACGAAATGACAGGGAGCTTGCCAGTTCTGTTGTGCTACCAACCAGACTTTTATTAACCTGGTCGGTGGTGCTGACAGGAACCATCAGGGTCCCTTTTAGGTCAGGTGTTCCAGTCGAAAACTGGACATGTGGCAATGTATGCTGACACCTTTTATCATCATCTTCCTTGGGCTCATTTTAACTTGGCTTCCACTCACACTTTTTGTCCCTTCCTTTCTGATTAAGGGTCTGATCCTGACAGGGACATCACTAGAGCTGAAAGTTCTCAGCACTGAAAAGAAGGCACTTTGGAATTAAAAGATAACTTTCTATATCGGTGACTGGGGTATCCATTAACATAGGCCCAAAGCAATCAAAGTATTGAAATAAAGGCTAGGAAATGATGCTTTTTAATAAAAAAAAATGTTGCTAGAATATACCATAGCTGCATGAAGGAGAATGCTTCTTGTGAGTTGCATCCCTTGGCATGTGCAAATTAGAGAACAAGCAATTCTCTCTTATGCCTGTCTTTTTAGTGTACTGGATACACAACAAACAGCATGGCACCTATTTTTATCAGTCCTGAAGTGCTTCAGATATGGAGGCACTGTGGGATTGCTTCTTTTCATGTTGTGAACTCAGTGCCAAGTCAGCGAACACAGCCTGAATGGGGGATTTGCAGACTCTGGCTCTGAATGCGAGTGTGTAATTGCTGTCACAGGTGACAGCTCATTTATCTAGATTCTACATGATGACTGCTTTAGAAATGCTGAGCAAGCTGAATGTTAAGAAGCACTCTCTGCAATTTGTGCACTATTACAGACAGGTGAGGTGGCTTCAAGGCCTGGAGACAAAGGGAGTGAAGAAGAGATACTAGTCTACTTATATTGGTAAAAGCTGTAAGCATTCAGAATTAGGGACTGTGAGGATTAATTGTGTACCGGAGTTGCAGAATTGGGCCAATGATCTTGTATTCCCTCCAAAAGGATGTGGGCTGAAAGAAAATGGCCCAGGGCCCTTTCTCTGACATGGAACCTTACTGCTACAGCTAACTGTTCCTCTACATCTACAGCTTTCCCCATAGAGACCTATAAGCAGAGGTCTATTGTGGGTGTTATGCACCCACGGGCAAAAGCAAAATTTGTGCCCTTTCCCCCCCACCACCACATGACAGAGCTCCAAACCTGGTGCACAGCTGAGCCCGACCCTGGGAGGAGGGGGGAAGCTTGTACGTCTTCCCCCAACCCCTCCAGTTTGGGGCGGGCACTATCCCCCTGTTGAAGAGGGAGGAGGGTGCACAGAGTCAGGGAGGAGGCTTCAGCAGGCAGTGGTGGGCGGAGGAGGAGCAGGCGAGCCGAGGTATGATAGGAAAAGCAGAAGGGCAATTACCCCCCCCCCACACACACCTTCTTTGCTCCGTCAGTAAATGTAAGAGATTAACTTACCTGTTAAAATAATACTCAGAAAAAACTTTTAAATAAAACTAACACACAACACGAGAATTGCCCTTGCTTTCTTGAAGGCACTTGAAGCAATAAGTAACCTAAGGCTGAAGATACACTGCAAGCATGGCTTTCTGTCTGCCACGAGGACTTTTTCTTTCAGGCTGCCATGAGATTCTGTCTTTAAGTAAAGGAGAGAGGTCTCTCTGAGCTGCTCTTCCAAATTTCACACAAGCCACTCAACTGAAGCCATAGATATCAAGATTCAAGGCCAGCCTTGCCTTTGGCAGACTGCCTCGCCAGATATTCACAATCACAACGTACAAACATGTATAAGACTTCTAGTTCAGAAAGCCATGTTTAATCCTAAGTCTCTGCTATGACTGGGAGATGTGGGCGACCTATAGAAAACACCAGCATTTTCTTTGGAAAATCCACAACAAAACGTGGGGGGATTGATCACCTCAGTAATGCCAGTTCCTTTAGAATTGAGGCTCTGATTATCCAGCACCAGTTGAGGTAGAGCGGACACTGTGTGCACATGTCTAATATATTTTTTCCAAAACTGCTACCTACCCAACTTGTCAAAGGAGAAAGGAAACAGGGAGGCCAAAAGGAATGGTTTAGAGCAGTGTTTCTCAACCTTTTTTATAAAGTAACCCTTTTAAAAAAAATTATAAGTACCTACAGTACCTCCAGTTTTCAGATACACAATTTTTTCTACCATTGCAACATATTTATTAAAACAACTTCATTGTATCCCCATCATTCCTTACAAGGTATACTGTCCATGGAGGTCAATGGGGCTGGGCTATTTTATACGTAAAAGTACTGAGAAATGTATATGTCAATCCCATGATGGCAATTGGTCTCAAGTTGCGGTGGGAGAAGTCCAGGTTGGATATTAGGAAAAACTATTTCACTAGGAGAGTGGTGAAGCACTGGAATGGGTTACCTAGGGAAGTAGTGGAGTCTCCATCCCTAGAGGTGTTTAAGTCTCGGCTTGACAAAGCCCTGGTTGGGTTGATTTAGTTGGGATTGGTCCTGCCTAGAGCAGGGAGTTGGACTTGATGACCTTCTGAGGTCTTTTCCAGCTCTATGATTCTATGATATTATGTAAATACTGAATAATAATTGCCAAATGAGACCACTTCCCAACCTGCATACAAAGGGACTGATACAATTTACATTTTAAGCTAGGTGTGAGCCCAAAACAATCTGTTGATATGATCCAAAAAAATCCAGATAACATTTAGTCACCCTTCAAACATATAAGGGACCAATCAGTAAAAGCCCTACTGCCTGGTAGAGGTGATCTTTGAAGAAAATTGGAGAGACTTTGAATTTACTTTTTCTGACAGCAGTGCTTTCTTTCACTGAATGTGGGGTCTTCGGCACAGGTTTCACTTTATGTGTCAGAATAACACAGAAATGCGTTGTCACAGCTAACTCCATTCAGGTCAAAGCAATGTGCACTCCAAAGACAGAAGAACAAATCCCTTGAATTTGGAAGTCAAAACGTCTCACCTCTTCACAGAGCTCACAAACGGTCTTGTTCACCCAGAGACACAAGTCTTGACAACTCTCTCTGGAGAGATAAAACATCCTGCCTGTCTGTGGACACACCAAGGGCATGTCTAGACTACAGGGATTTTTTTTAAACAGTGGATTTTTTTGAAAAATCTTTACCTGTGTCTAGACTGCCGCTGCATTCTGTCGACACTAAATTGAAAGAACATGGAGCTTTTGTCAACAGTGGTTGTCATGATCATGAAGGTTTGCCAGCAGCCTGGGAACTAAGGGTATGTCTACACTACCCCACTAGTTCGAACTAGCGGGGGTAATGTAGTCATCCGCAGTTGCAAATGAAGCCCGGGATTTGAATTTCCCAGGCTTCATTTGCATGAAGCCGGCCGGCACCATTTTTAAATGCCGGCTAGTTCGGACCCCGTGCCGCGCGGCTACATGCAGCATGGGGTCCGAACTAGCCGGCATTTAAAAATGGCGCCGGCCGGCTTCATGCAAATGAAGCCTGGGAAATTCAAATCCCGGGCTTCATTTGCAACTGCGGATGACTACATTACCCCAGCTAGTTCGAACAAGCGGGGTAGTGTAGACATACCCTAAGGGGTTAACCTTACCTAAGTCAGGTAGATTCAGCCAATAGGAATGTAGGTAAGAATTTCAAATCAGGACAAAGGAATTTTTGGTTTCTCCCTCTTTTGTCCTGAGCAGTTTCTCTCTAGCTACTGAGGGAGTCAGACAGAATGTCTCCCTCTAAGAATAGACTCTTCACTCTTCTGTAAGTAGGGTAGAGTTTAGATAAATCCGTTAGGTTTTATTGTTTGGGAAATGGAATCTGATGTCTGTGCATTTAAAAATGGGCTTTGCTCTTTTTTGTAACTAAGTTCTAGGCCCATGGTGGGGTTCCCCCACCATGAGTAATACTTTGTGACTTTTCCATCTAGTCATGATGCTTGCAAAAGGAATATTATGGTGATGATAAAAGTTCTTTCTCTTTTCTTTTATTAACCTGGTATTGGTTAATTTGTGTGTCCTGGTTATACTTTAGGGGGTGAGATTTCCCAAGTAGTCTCTCTCTGGTTTCTTTACTATTACTTGGGTGATGGCAGCAGAGTTTTTATCCCCAAAATCTAGGTTGTTAAGATTTTGGGGGAGAAGTTTTTTTACCAAAGCCTGGAAAGATAAGGTTTTGGGGTACTTTTGCGGGCCCCTACTTCTGCATTTATCGTGCTAGAGTGGGGAAGGAGCCATGACAGTGATAAATCTCATTTTATGAGGAAGAACGTCTTTTTTTTCGAAAGTGCTCTTTCCAAAAAAAGGTGTTCTTAATGCAAACAGGGATTTTTCAAAAGAGAGCATCTAGACTCTCTTTCGAAAAAGCATGCTGCTTTTTAAAAAAATCGGCTTGCAGTCTAGATACTCTCTTTCGAAAGCAGCTTTTTTGAAAGATTCTTTCAAAAAAGCCTCTTTCTAAAGAGGCTTATAGTCTAGACTTACCCCAAGTGTTTTCACGTGGCATCTTACCATGCTGTTTAAATCCACTGCTTGGATGAGGAAGACTCACAAAGAGTCTGTCCATCATCCACACTGGAGCAACATGGTGATTTCACCACTGTGGTAACAGACCTGATCTCTCTGTGGGCTCTCATGGAGCAGCAGGGAGCCTGCAGCACTCTCATCGGGGGAGAGGCCAGGGGTGCCTTTGTTGCAGTTGTTCTCAAGCTTTTTGGCCCATGGACCACGTGTCTCAATGTACACCTTTCCGCAAACCGCCAGTTGCTAATGGAAACTTATCTTTAATTACACAATTATGCCCAAGCCATTTTGCTAGTGCTGCAGCTGGGGAGAATAGTTTAATTTCAGTTATTAAACAGATTAAATGTTTTAACTTTCTCATGTTAGTTTATCAAACTTCATTTTAAATCAAGTAAAATATTATTTTATGTCCAATACAAAAGGTTTCAATGTTTTCTTTACTTATGGCAGGGGTAGGCAACCTTTTTCGGATCAGGGGCTACTGATCCACAGAAAAATCAGATGGGGACCACACAAGTGAGAAACAAAAAAACGCCTCCCAAAACCCCAACCCTCATTTAGGTGGCCTCCAACTGAGACACCTCACTCCTCTGGCATTCCAACCCCAAGGGGCGAGGAGAAGGGACAGAGAAGTCTGAGATTCAGGGATTTCCATAGGCTAGATTTGCTTTTCTGAGGAATTTTATGGACCCCTTAGGTTCTAAAGTGGGGACAAAAATAAGGGGTTCAGTGTGTGTGAGAGGGCTGCCAATGAGTGGGACAGGGATGGGTACAGGATCTGGGAGGGAGATGGGGCATAGAAGGGGTTGAGGTTGTGAGGCCTGGGTGGGAGGTAGAGTGCAGAAGCAGGCTGGATGTAGGATGTTTGGCCAGGAGGAGGGAGCAGGAGCAGATTGGGGGTAGGATGTCTGGCTAGGAGGGAGGGTGCAAGAAGGGGACTTGAACCTCCCTGGTCTGGCACCCTCTGGACCTGACTGGTCCCAGATGAGGGATTTTTTGGACCGGGGAGGTCATTTCAGGGCTCCTGGTGCCCCCCCCCCCCCCCCACTAGGCTTCTTTGCACCTCCATCCCCTGCAACCTAGCTGAGCTGCCCAACCCCGCTGGTTCCCTACGCCTTCCCCAAAGCCATCCCTCATACTCCAAGGGAGTGCACCACCAGTTCCCTACACCTCCCTCGCAGCCCAGCTGAGCTGCCTGTCTGTCCTCTATGCCTCCCCCCATCCACTTCAGCCCAGTTGAGCCCCACACTGGTTCCCTGCATGCCTCCCCCACAGCACAGCTGAGCCCTGTTTCCCTACACCTCCCCCAATTCCCGCAGACCTGCTGATTTCCTGCCCCTCCCTCCCTCCACTTGAGTCTAGGCCTGGGTTCCCGGAACCTTCCTCCTCCTGCAGCCAAGCTGAGCTCCGAGCACTGAACCTCGCCACTCCCGCAGCCAAGCTGAGCCTAGCACCCCACACCTCCTCAGTCCCGCAGCCCAGCTGAGCTCCGTTTCCCTGCACCTTCCCCCAAACCGCGCAGACATGCTGAGCCCAGCGCTGATTCCCTGCCTCTCCCTCTCCCTCCTTGAGTCTAGCCCCAGGTTCCCAGAACCTCCCTCCTCCTGCAGCCAAGCTGAGCCCAGCGCTCCGCACCTCCCCCCGACCCCACAGCCCAGCCCGGCGTCCCCCTCGCGAGGCGCCCGGGGCAACTGCCCCCCCGCTCCCCTCTCACTATGCCTTTGCCTGTAAGGGTCATCTGTCACCACATCACTGACAGAAAGTTACTGGGAGGACTAGTGAGAGCATGAGCAGCACCATCTCCCTCTTTCTCAAGGTCTAGCTGAAACAAACACCTGGAAGAATTTGCAAAAGATGAATGCAGGCAAGATTGCAGTGTGTCTGGTAAGAAGAGGGACATGCTTCAAAATAATTGGCCTCCTTTAGAGCATCCCTCGCTAATGAGGACATTTGTATCCAGGTTAAATCTGGCCACTGGACTTTTGGCTTCCTCAGTGATACTGAATATCCAAACATGGGAAACAATTCCCCTTCCATCTGTGGCTGGGCAGAACCAACTGAGTACAAAGCTGGTCCCAGGGATCCAATATTCAAGAACTCTAAGCTTCAATACTAAAACTAAAAATGATACCATGCCCTCAGAAAAAGCACCAGCTGGCACAAAAACATAGCCGCCCATCTGTTTAACACAGATCACCCAGTCATCTGCTGACTACACCATTTCCCTGTTGAATAGTTAGTCCAGTTTGAGGTGTCTGTTTCAGTATGTTTCACAGGCCAGTTCTTAGATACCTGAGACCTCTCCATTCGCTTTATAGTCATGACCTTCTAGAAGAGCTATGTTTCAACAAGAAAAACGAAGGTGACAGTAAGAGAGGCTCAAAAATGCCTGGGATAGGACCTAAAGAACTCACTCCCACGGGGGGTAAAAATGACATGGTGCTAAATGCTTTGAATTACAGGCAAACTGATTTCTTCATCTTAGCTTTCCTCCAGCAAGGTCTTAACACAGATGCAGATGCCCCAGATTTGCCTCCCCATCTCCTAGAAACAAGCAAGCAAAACCAATCAAACAAAACACCAAAACCAAGATCAAGGTATTTCTCCTATTGGCTGGACTGGAAGAAAGAGACTGAGGGTTTGTCTTTGCTACTGGCAGATCAATGGGGCCATGATCCATCTAGCAGAGGGATTGATTTATCAAGTAACTGATTGCTCACCCACTGCTTGTGTCGACTCATGTACTCCACTGGTCTAAGAAATGCAAGGGGAGTCAACAGGAGAGAATCTCCTATGGACACACCACAGTGAAGACACTGCGTTAAGTAAATTTGTCCACTTATTCATGTAACTGATCTCCACTCACAGTGTTGATGAGGCCAGAGAAACCTATTTCTGTTTTGAAATATAAGAGGGCATTATGTTGATGAAGGGCATAGACAGAAAAATATCAACATTATTTGGGGTGCATTTGTTTTTAATTTAGTGCCTCTGAAGAAATTAGTTTATTGATTAAAAACATTTTTTGCACAGTTCAACCTTTAAAGGAAGAACTCCAATACAGGTCAATCTCTGAGGTAAAGGCCCGACAACCTTGATAGAGTCCTTTAAGAGTATACTTTATTGATTCCCAAGAACTGATACCTAATTAAAAAATAACCCTACCAATCTTCAACTGATAGAAACTCTCCCATAGTAGTGTATGGGTATTTAAACAGAGCCACTTTACACATACACTGCACAATGTTTGGATAGGCTACGCATGTATCTTATCACCTTTAGCTAATCAAAACAAGTGTAGACCAGGGCTTTGATATGCACTGATATATGACTACAGAAAACAGTACAGATCTTGTAACATTGCAATGCAAACATCTTAGCAGTAAAGGTTTTCATTCTATTTCTCAAATCACAACTTATTTAGAGCAGTACTTCAAAACTGATGGGAGTTAAGGGTCTAAACACCTTTGAGATCTAAATCAAAGCGCTGGAGCAAGGGACTAGCAATCAGAAACACAGGCTTCTATTCCCAGCCTTGCTTCTTACCTGCTGTATAACTTTGAGCAAGTTACTTATTCCAAAGTATTCCTTTCTATAAATATGGATAATATTTTATCATCATTCATTATTTTAACTGTACTAAGACGTGCCTACAGTCACTATTGAACATGAGAGCTCTATCATGTTAGGTACCCAAAATATAGATATGAAGAAAAAAGATAATCTCTGCCCTAAGGGTTCACCATCTACGTTACTCATGTTCAACCCAAGGGTTTGTGGAGGTTGATTTAGTTTTATAATAGCAGATTGTGACCATTTAAAAAAAAAATCTCTATTAGTAGGAGTAATATTAAGCTGGACTCTAATAACTGCACACACTAAACATCCACAGAAAAACTAGCTCAGAAAATAAAAGTTAACTAATTTGTTTTGTTTAATATTTGAAAAAAGTGAGGTTAAATTTTTTAATCACTCCTTTTGCTTTCTTCTGCCTCTGAACTATCCCTAGGAAACAGAAGTAGAAATACCAAGCTATCATGAGAAATTAAAAAAAAAAATTCGAATCCAATCAAACCCAGAAACCATAGGACATTTTATATGAAAGCCTGCTTTTGCAACATTTATAGTCTAATTGTCAGACCAAAGAGGTTTGGCTTAGCATCCAAAAGTTCATCCTAACTTGAACCTTCAAACCTAATTTGAAATCAAATGAGGAAGTATAAACAGCTTAATTTTGTAAGAGAGAAAAAAATTATGTCAGCTAACATGGTTAAGGGGCATAGTATGGAGTTCAAGAACTTAATTATTGCTGGAATGACATATGAGCATTCATTGAGAGAACTCCTTTTGGAAGGTCGAAAGACAGTCACAGTATCTGACTGTGCCAAAATCTATCTATATATTTTAGAAATGTGTGTGTGTCTGTCTGTCTGTCCGTGGATTCATTTGTTCAAGAACTCCTCCTTAACAAAATTTGGTAAGCTGCTTCCTCTTCACCTAATTTAAAGCAAGGTCAGGGTTTGGTTGTGACAGGAAAATGGGATGTGCTTGGAACTCAATTGTTTTCCAGAACATGAAAAGGGAGAGGAGCTGATCGGGGGAGAGTTATACTGCAGAATGACCACCGGGGCAGCGAGTGCTGCACCAGCAAGACAGTGGCCAACTGTGGCCAGGGCTTGCCATCTTGCCGGCCCTCAGACCGGGTGAGTTGCCCTCCTGCCCCAAACCCTCCCCCCCTGGATGGGAGTAGGGAGTCCCACTGGCCTCCAGCTTCACCACCATGGCCCTTACAGGACCAGCCTCAGGGCCGGGCAATGCAGCCCTGGCCCCCTCAAGCGACGCTGGGGATGGTATAGAAACTGTAGCCCAGCCCCTCATCCTTCTTGAGGAGATGCTGTTGGGGCTGGGGGGCCAGGAACTGCAGCTCGGCCCTGGAGGGAAACATGGACACCTGCAAGCAGATGCCAAGGGTGGGGAGGAGGGGTGCTGGGAACAGCATCCCTCTCCCTCTAAAGTAGACTCTGCTTTCAACAGTTATAACTTTGCCAATCTAACCATCTGGGCTAAATATTTCCATGCTAGTTGTCTGCATCCAGTTGAAATCTTATGGAAATGTTCACCCCAAGCAGTTCAGCCATTTCTGACAATGAAGTCAAGGAAACAATCTCCCCCACCTCCCACTTTTACAAAAAAATCTGAAAACCTTTTCCTTTAAAAGAACTAGCACCCCTGTGCTTAGGAGCAGGGACTTCACATTTGGGGTTGTGTGTGGTGGTGGTGGTGGGGAGGGGGGGAGGAAGTGTTGCCTTTATGTCAGGGATGTATCTTTTGCCACCCCTGTGAAAATCTATCCAATTTAGCAGCTACATCCCCGGTGGGTGGGTGGAGGGGGAGGGTTCATACCCCCCCAGATATCTGTATACCATAATTATGTATAAGTGAAATTCACCCTCAAAGCCCAATTCTGTTCTCACTTACCTTCACATTGGAAATTATTTAGTGCAGAACTGAGCCCTGGAAGCCTAATTTTGCAAAACTACTGAGCATAGAGATGACTGAATACTCTTCTCTCTCTTTCTCCCTCTCCTCCAACATAGCACTAGAGATATTCCCATATTGGCAGCACCACCCTGCAGAGAATTTACTCTGCCTGGTGTTTCAGAAACACTTGACATTTGAATCTGTTCCTTAATTAATACTGTTGTTTCCAACAGGCTTGGCACTTTTGTGAAAAAAGGGATCCCCCGTTCAACACAACTAAAAATATTTGCTCAGCAGTTTCTAAAAGAAATCTTGTGAACATGTACCTGGTGAAAATAGCAGGCACTTTGTGTGCCCAGGTGAAGATTAATCTGTCAGCGATTCTCCACTATTCCAGGAATATTATGACATGTGCTGTTTGCGTTATGTGCCTACAGCTTTTCTAAGGAAGGTCATTTCCAGGCTTAGTTTCCTAGCTCATATAACTAAGTATCTTGCCAATACACAGACCTACAGTGACCTACAAAACCATTATATAATTATCCATAATAGTAAAAGAAAACTATTTTGTTACCCCATTGAACAAATATTTCCATGAGTAGGGCCCTACCAAATTCACGTCCATGAGAAACATGTCACATACCATGAAAATGGGTGTTTGTGTGCTTTTATCTTATCCTGAGGGATTTCACAGGGGAAAACCCAGTGTTTCTCAAATTGGGGGTCCTGGACCCAAAGGGAGCTGCAAAGAGTTTGCAAGCTTATTTAAGGGGAATCCTAGCATTGCCACCCTGACTTCTGCACTGCTTTCAGAGCTGGATGGCCAGAGAGTAGGGGCTGTTGTTCAGGTGCCCAGCTCTGAATGCAGTGCGCCCACCAGCAACAGTGCAGAAATAAGGATGGCAATGATTATGCATAATAATTCATTAAAGGGTGACATGTAAGGTGTGATAGCCAGTAACTCACTCTTTGCAATGGTTATGCTGACCAGTAGGTAAGGAAAATATTTAAGGAGCTATGCACTTATATTGGAAAATTATGTATCAGTGAGTTAGAGCAGGTTATTGGGAGGTGACCCAACATATTCCTTTTAAACAGGCAATGTTACTAGAAAAAGCAACGAGGAGTCCTGTGGCACCTTAGAGACTAAACAGATTTATTGGAGCATAAGCTTTCGTGGGCAAAGACCCACTTCGTCAGATGCACATTACCCGAGAAATTCTTCAGTGTGTTTTGCATGCCTGATTTTTATTCTGAGCACACAAAAACTATCCCATTCTAAGCTGCCGATGGTGAAAAGTGCAGATAATTGGCAGAAATCCCAGAATTTCTAAAACTGTGGCTTGGGGGGGAGGAGAGGGAAGAGAGAGAGAGAGTGTGTGTGTATGTGTGCCGCACGCGCGAGAGCTGGTCACAACCCACGCATACTGATTACAGCTTGGCTGATACTGAGCATGTGTGAATTGCTTCTAAGAATATAACAGTATCAGTATATTAAAAAAGAGCCAGCAGGCCCAGTTCGAGAGAAAGAGTCGATTGAGAAAAGACGGATGTATTAGAAGCCAGCCAGGGGAATCAAAGAAGAGCTGCTGAAAGAAGTTAGAAAAGCTGCAACAGAGAGAGAGAGAGAATATCAGAGCAGAGCAAAGCTAAGCAAGAGCTGAACAGCAACAATGATTAAAGAAAAATACCAAAGGATTTATAAAGCAGCCACAATAATTTTTAAAGGGACAGCAATGGATTTATAAAATAAGCCTGCCAGTTTTTTTAAATAAACTCTAGCCATGGCAGAAGGGGGGATGTGAGGGGCAGGGTGGGGAGCAGAGACCGCTTCAGCCCAGCTGGGATGGAGTGGTACCCCTTAATTGGTTAATTTGAACTTCACATTTAACTGATAAACCAATTACATGAAATTTTACATCCCTACTGGATCCGTGATATTATAGCCCAAGACCTCATCTAAAAGTGGAAAACTGAAATTCCATTGCAGGGTGGGTGCAAGCAAAAAGCTTGAGATCTGAGGAGGTGCACTGAAAGATCGGAAGGGAGACAGAGGTGAAAGTTAACCCTATATGATAACCCAAGTTTTCCAGGGCCTGCCTCTACATCAGCTATTTCTAGCCTCTGTAAGAGACAGGCTGTTGGATCAGAGGGACCATAGTTCTGATCCACCAGGTTCATTTTTATGTGACATTGTTCCTGTAATGGAACTAGTTGCATAAGTCAAATCCGGAGGGATCACAATACAGGAATGTGTCCAAAAAAAAAAAAAAAGAAGCCACTATTCCAAATTTAAGAAGGTCATGCTGTTTTTCTTTGCACTTTCCTCTACCTCCACAGTATCAGTCACACCCTCTCAGATTCCCTCATATGTCAATGCACATGTAGGACTCCGAGAATGTATTTGTAAAAAGACTCAGGTTAGACTCTTTTACCCCAAGTTAAATCACTTTTCACCTCACCTCTAAATTTCACCCATGGACTCCGACTAATTTCCATCTAATTGCAACGTCATAGAGATGAATATAGCAAGCTATAAAAAAGGCAGCTTAACAAGCCTCAAACATCTGACCGTAATGTTGCTCCAATAAAATGCAATGTGCTGATCCTTGCTTATAAAAACCTCTTTAACTTCAGAGTTAATATAACACATTGAGTGTGATTTTTTTAGATTGCTTCCCAAGGCACTTCCCAAACTGCATGCCTCACATCTGCATCTAAAAGCATCATGGCCAGGGTCTATGGTTACTTCAGACTATAAACTCTGCATATGCTGTATGTGAAATTGTAAGCTTTTACACCATTAACACTTTTCAGCTGGCTTTTTTTCTGCTATTCTCTGTTTCTTGCCAATTTCCAGTTACCTCCAGAACCTGATCCAAGAAAAACATGGTAAAGATTAATAACCCTCTGGGATCGCTGACCTACCTACCAACTTCTCTCTTAACTATTTCTGCCCCATCCTGTGGTGAGACTTGTGCACTACAACATGGACAGGTTCTTTTCTGATGCTTCAAATATCAGCCTAATACAAGGCAGGCATAAGGGAACCACCCATATACATTCAGCCTCATGGAACAATTGGTGTTAGAGCCTGATGTGTCCTCTCCATGTTCCAGAAGCGAGTAAAAGAGAAGAACCAAAAAGGTCCCTGAAGCAGTGTGGAGGTGGGAAGCACAAGCAGCATGCTTACACCACCTCTGAATGATGCCTGTGGAACAGGACCAGCCTTTGGAGCAGATGGAGGCACTAGCTGAAAGAAGTTGCCTTTTGTGGTGTGGCTCCCTGTAAGCAATATCCCACTTCTGAGTGGAAATCTCTGTAGCATTTAACATTCCTGGAAGCAGCAATACCTGTCCTCTGTGACTTCAATCCCACACACAGAGTGGGGAAGAATGATTCAGAAGCAGCAGTACAGGGAGTGGGGCTAGGAGTGCAATGGCTGCCAACCCTGCTTCTGTGGAGTATCAAATACTTGAGTAACTGTTAAAATTTGATGCAGTTACATGACTATTCAATTGCCGTGTTTTAGCATATATAACCTACACTCGTGTGTAACCCGCACTCATGTATAACCCATGTTTTCTCTTTGCTGTGTATAAAAAATGTAGATTACCCATGGACGTGAATAACCCACGGGATCTATAGGCTAATTCACGGTAATTGCACATACCAGGGGAAACAGAGAGTGCAGCGCAGGCAAGTTGGCCAGCCTGCGGGAGGGGAGCCGCACTAACACCCAGGCCCTGCGCAGCCGCAGCCAGGCACAACCCACCCTCCTCCGGGCGGGGGAATGGAGAGCACAGCACAGGCATGCTGGAATCAGGCATTAAATTCTTTAATTTAATTCTGTATTCATTATCAGAATTTTTCTGGCTGTTATGGGCGCTATTAGGGTGGCACACCTATCCCCCAAAGAACACCGATTTCATGGGGGCTTCCATAATCTGGGGGGAATGTGTGTGCATTGCAGAAATGGCTGACATTCCCCTTCCACAGAATAACCAAGGCCCAAATTTCAACCCCATTGGAACCTATCTGAGTGTTCTCCTCTTTCTTTAGAGCTGCAACTTCTCTGCTAGCTTGTAAAGGGGAGGGGTTGGAAGGGTGGAACTTGCCATGTTCAAACAGATTTACTTACAGATCTGCAGAAGGTGTTTGCAGTTATACAGTTAGGCTGCCTAAAATAACTGTGCTACACAATAGCAAGTAGTTACCGCTAGTGTTAGACAGTAAAAAAATCTAATTGGACTATCATCAGGATCCCAGGTTGCAATTGCAAAATGAAATCCTAAGGCACCCGTGATAACTGGTGATCACTTAAAAGATCCTGAAAACTCATGGAACCATATTCAGTTTTAATACACTAAATGAAATGAGCTGCCCCAGACTTACCAGAGAGAAGGCAGTAAATCCTCTAACTCCTATAAAATTTCTCCCTGAAAGCTGTTATGAAGGAATTTAGAAGATGTTTCCATCCTCGTTAAAAGCCTTGTAGAATGCAGCTGTTGCAGCATTTCAGCAATTTGTTATGTAGTTGACAGACAGGTTTATTCCAAGCAAAGGCTCCTTGCTTAGCACAACACATGGTATAAGATACTACATGTCAAACTGAGCTTCTTGTAAGGCTATAGGCAAGACATATTTGAGGGTACATCACAATTTCAATTAAAAAAGTTGGATGATAAAATGTATGTTCCTGCTCATATCAATTCCTGAACAATTTGATTCTAAGCACATATACTAAATTGGGACAAATTAATTATGGAATAAAAACAACTTCCTTAACTTTGCTTTCAGCTTTTATAGCCTTAAAATGCTGATTCAAAGCATGGTTGCATGGGGCAAAATAAATGCACACGTTACCTCAAATCAGGTGCACTTCTGGTACAACATTCACATGAATCTGAGCTACAACAGAAAATAGTGGTTGTAGTGCAGCTCTAGTGCACAATGGAAAAAATGGCAACTAGCCAAGAAGAAAGTGAAAATGCTAAACTTGTCAAGCTGATCAATGCTAAAGAACAGCCACTGCCACTATCAGACAGACCTAAGTCATTTATTCAGAAGAAAACGAGACAAAACTTGCCAAGAGATAACCAGCAAACATTGTGTATTAGTAGATTGGGGTATTCAGAATCTACTTCCTCAAGCAGTGACTGAAATTGATGGTGATTAAGAGCTTAAGCAAGAACGCAATTGACAATGTGAACAACCAGACCCATTGCAGTTCTGAGTACAGTTCCACAAGATTGTTCACAAAGTGCCTTCTGATGCAAAATGCAATGAAAGTTCAAAAGTGGGTGGTTCAGCTGTTCTGACAAGAGAAAGGAATCCCCTGTATTTGCCAACCATGCTAGGTGTAACGTCTGTACACACAAACACAAGATTATCTAACTGTATTTCTTTCTTGTTTACAAAGTTCATCACAGTTTTACAGATGTCTTCACCCCTTGTTTGATTTTTCATTGGTAATATCTTGATATTTTCTTCATGTACAGCATTTCCACAAATATATCATCCAAGAATACACAACTGATTAATATCACGTCAGCTATCTTGTTCAAAGCAAATGAAAAATAAGTAACTGCACTCAAAGTTTGCATTTGTTCTTTGTCAATTTGATGGGCCATTTTCACAGCTGTGTCATGAACTATTTATGCTGATAATGACATACCTTGAATTTTCTGAACGATTTTTGTCCTTGTGAAACTCGTCAAATAGTTCATGCCCATTTTTTAGCATGCATCTCTTAACGTAATCCCCATAAATGAAAAGCTTCCCCTCTTGAATAATGCTGTATGAGCCCGCAAAACTTGTGGAGTTTAAGTTCTCACACCTTTTTTTTGACCAGGCCAGCAGGCTATTTTGTCCAATGTTCATTTTCTGTTGCAGCTTCCTGCAAGCTTTTTTTCATGTGTCGCCATTGGGGTGCAAATGCTGCATGTTTTGTCATGAAATTTATTTTTGTTTGTTTGTTTGAGAACAGTCTCTCACTACAAATGAGACTGTGTGGAGATCCAGACTGAAGTTCCCTCTAAGCTATGTGGCTGAGCAGCTATGTTCTGAGCCCCATGCAGAGATTCACAGCTCCACCCACAGGCAGGACGATCAGCTGATCATCAGGGACTGGGCCTCCATGAACAGAAGCTAAATGCTGCCTGTCCCCTGCTTGAATGGAAGACTATCAGCAGAGATAAGCAGGGAATGAGTGGCTGGGAGGAGGAAGAGAATAATTAATTGGCTTGGAGGAAAATCCATCTGCCGGAGGGGAGAGAGAGAGAGACAGAGGCAGAAACCCAGCAGTCTCTTCAATCCTCCTGGGCTGTCCTGTAAGGAGCTGTCTGCTTGGGATAGGTGGGGGAAAGAGGGAATGATTGAGTGCTGGCATCTGTGCAGTGAGGTGGAGGCAGGGGGCAGTTTGTTTGGAGTACTGACTCACTGCAATGCTCTCTGCTAGGCTGGTTTGGGGGGTGGAACCTGGGGTGGGTGTGTGTTTGCTAGGAGGACATTTGCATGATTACATTTCCAACAAAGGTTGCATATAGGTGTTAATGACTTAAGATAAGAAAAAAAATTGTTAACAGTTTCAGAGGGGTAGCCGTGGTAGTCTGTAGGTCAGCAGTTCCCAACTTTTTCCAGATGGGGACCCATGTTGACAATTCAGGAAGACTTGGTGACCCAAGGTAATTCAAAAACAGGGGGAGGAAAGGGAGCAGAGCCACCTGGGGAGACATATGGCGACCCATATTTGGGTCCCAACCCACAGGTTGGGAAACCCTGCTGTAGGTGAAAAAATGTTAAAAAACAGCAAATAGTCCTAAGGTGGGGTAGGACTATTGGTTGTTTTTTAATTCTTTTAAAAGAATTTTTGAAAGTGTTGCAGATATCTAAACTCTGAACTTAATGATTTTTTTAAAATTAATACATAGTCAATTGTGTTTCATTAAGGCCAGATCTTTGCTATCTGCTAGAGTTCTGGCTTTTATGAGTTAGAAGTAGCAAGTACTAGGTGTGATGCTAGTTGTTTTGTAGGATGAAACCTTCTTTGTAAGTTCTTTGAAACATGCATCTGTCTACAAACCTTGAAGCCAGGTGTTAATTTGTTCTGGGGCTTCTATTCTTTCTCCAGCAGAAAAAGGCTCATTCCCTACCTTTGTACAGCACCTCTGTAGTCACTAAGGCTATTTTAATATATAGGCTACCCTAATTATTAAAATAGCTGATAACTAACATCCCCATTGCTATGTTAATTTCTGAAATCTGATGGCTTCTCAGAGGCCTATGTAAACTAGATGATTAACTTAGCCTAGTTCCTAACACAAAACCAAGTACATCATAAAGACTATAATTAGCAACTGTGGGTGAAAGCAACTGTTCTCAGCTAAGCAGAAATCCTGACTTGGAGGGATAAGACAAGTTTAAGAATTTTCCATTCCAATTTTAAAGACAGGATATGTTGTACAGAGATGTTCAGTGATTTGCCCACGGTCACATAAAAAAAGCCAGTAATTGTACCCATATTTCCTGATAACCAAACTTATGCCTTAGCCATAAGAGCAACCTTTGTCCAGTTAACTAAATTTCAGTTAATTTTATTTTTTTTCTTGTAATATTTTTGATCAAATCCAGTCACTGGCAAAAAATTTCTTGGCTTACCATATTGGAGACATTAATCCTTTAAAATATATATTTCATCCAAATTTTAGTAATGGAATGTTCAGAGTCTTTTCAACACAATTTAATAGATTTATTGACTATCGTAAAAATAAACTGCTTTTATTTGGGATTAAACATTTGGTCACATCCCCAGTGAGTGAAAGGGATATGTTTGAGAGACCAATAAAGCAATTTACTAGCCTAAAAGTTGCACATTTATGCTTCAATAAACACCATAAACTTAAGTCACACTTCTGTCTGAAATATTTTTACAGTATTATTAAAAGTAACTACTAGATTCTGAAGAAAAAAAAAGTTTCTCTGTGTTCCCCAGGTCCACGATGGATACATTTGACAACACTTTGCATTTAGCCAGTTTCACTGCATTCCTTTGTATAGTCAGACAATTTCCTCATTGCTTATGTACATCTTTCACACAGCAACATAGTGGTGGAGGGAGAAAAAACTGCATTCTTTTTCAAAAATTGTCCGGTGGACTCAGCGGTAGGTGTAAATGTTTGAAAAACTTTAAAACACATTATTAAAAAGTATCTATATTGATTTCCATCTCACTTAAATGAAGCTCTTTTATGTTTGCCTCTCTCAAATACAGAAAGGATTAAGAAAAAAAGCATCTTTCTACAAAGTCCAATTTGTACAGGTAGTAAACTTCACTTCTTAACAATTGCCCCTGTGACTCTGCCACTGTACAGAACAAATGTTGAACTTTCCGAACAACTCCCAGCTTAGACTTCACATACTCCCTTCCAGTCTGGCAACATGCATTCTGGTATGTTTTCAAAATGTCCTCTTGACACATGCTTTTGCACTTAGAGCTGCATCTGCTACCAATTAGCAGTAGATATTGTAGCTTGGTTTTTAAAAGCGGCCTCTCAATGGATAGAAACTAACCTGCCATTGAGTGATGCAGTCCATTTACATTTCTCTCTCTCTCTCTCTCTTTTGCAAGATACATTTGGGTACTGCACATGCACACAGAACAATCTGAATCCTGGCAAGGGCACCACCAGTTCATCTGCACAAAAATTTCCAGTATTTTTAGTATTCCCAAAATGATTTCTCTTGCTTCTCTGCAAATTGCAAGTCATACAGGCATCATTCCATACACACCCATCACAGACATTTTCTAGTCACAGCAGTTAGATTGGAATCTAGATTGTTAGCATTTGAGGCTTTTCTGTGTAGAATTACAATGGGTGTGAGAGCTGAGGACTTCTGAAAATCAGGTCAGTTCTTTTTAGGTTTATAATCTTTGGCCATGTGTTTGACACCTACACAAATGCATTTTATATATATATAAAGGGTCCATGCAACTGCTGCTATAATTTGGCTTCAATGGTACATACAATATGATGGGGACTAATTTGGCTACAACTATTCAAGAGAGAGATCTTGGAGTCATTGTGGATAGTTCTCTGAAAACATGCACTCAGTGTGCAGCGGCAGTCAAAAAAAAACAAATAGAATGTTAGGAATCATTAAAAAGGGATAGAGAATAAGACAGAAAATATCTTATTGCCTCTACATAAAACCATGGTATGCCCACATCTTGAATACTGTGTACAGATGTGGTTGCCTCATCTCAAAAAAGATATATTGACATTGGAAAAGGTTCAGAAAAGGGCAATAAAAATGATGAGGGGTTTGGAATGGGTTGCATATGAGGGATTAAAAAGACTTGGACTTATCATCTTAGAAAAGAGGAGACTAAGGGGGGATATGACAGAGGTCTATAAAATCATGAGTAGTGAGGATAAAGTAAATAAGGAAAAGTTATGTACTTATTCCCACAATATAAGAACTAGGGGTTGCCGAATGAAATTAATAGGCAGCCCGTTTAAAACAAAGAAAATGAAGTTTTTCTTCACTCAGCACACAGCCAACTTGTGGAACACCTTGTGATGCAGTGAAGGCTAGGACTTTAACAGGGTTTGAAAAAGAGCTCGATAGATTCTTGGAGGTTAGGTCCATCAATGGCTACTAGTGATGATGGGTAGGAATGATGTCCCTAGCCTAGGCTTGTCTGGAAAAGAGTGACAGGGGAGGAACCACGTGAGGATTACCTGTTGTGTTCCCTCCCTCTGGAGCATCTGGTATAGGCCACTGTCAGCAGACAGGATACTGGGCTAGCTGGACCGTTGGTCTGACCCAGTACGGCTGTTCTCATGATAGAGAAACCTGCTTATGGGTTGCTGATGCAGCTATGTAACAGAGCGAGAGGTCATTCCATCTGCTGCATTCTGCACTTTTAAATATACAGGGATTTTCCTGTGGCTTAGGGGGTTATTTTGAGTCAGTTGCCCAATGGTACTTGTGTTCTATCCATCTCAGGGAGAGAGTTCACATTGGTTAAACTTAAAAAAACAACAACAAATACTCTGGTACACTTTAAATACTAACAAAACATGTAGATGGTATCATGAGCGTTCGTGGGTACAGCCCACTTCTTCAGATGACCGGAGTATTGGATGTCCAGAACCATTCTCTCTTTGGTTGTTTTTCATTAAATATGGCAGAACTGGCCCCTGGAACATGGGGAGAGCGGGAGAAGTGAAATGATATACTTTTTTCCAGTTCCATTTTGTGTACCTGGAACAGTTGGAGAAAGATTAATTGCTGGACATATGGCAGATTTTGAAGTACCCCGTTTCTCACAGAGGGAGCTCTTCTTCAGTGAGGCACAGCAAGGATACAACATTGTCTTCCCTAAGTATAATGCTCTTGACCTCATTGAAGTCAATAGGACTTTGTCACTGCCTTTAACTGAACTGAGATTTGTCACAAAGTGAAGCATTTGGGGTGGCTTCACACAACTCAGTGGAATGAAGACATTTCTAGGAAAAAACAAAACAAAACCCCTCCACATTTTTGAACCGCTTCAATGCATTTAGCAACAGAATTCTATTGTCTTTAACAGGAGTTCAGTAGCTAAATACACAGGATGGGAAAACAAATCCAGAATAGAGACAGAGGAGTCTTGCCACCCTTGCAGAATTGCCAATGCCACCTTATTCTGGAAAGTTTGGTGGCTGGGATTTCAAGAATGTTTTGAAGAAGGGGATGAGAAAGGGTACTCCTGCTTAAAGCCACCTGTTTTTTAAAGGTGCATTTGACCAGAGAGGTCATGGCCTCTTTAACAATATTAGCTGCCAAAATACATTCCTGGCAGAAAATTCTTTACCCATAAGCATTTTCAAAACTGTCTTTTGCCAGAGAGAACATCCCAGAATATAATGGAACAACAATTTTAGTGCCTAATACTTAGTACAGAAAACACATACCAAATTAGGTGTCAATAAACATGCACACATCAAATGGGACAGTCATATAACTCAACATTAATTAAAAGACTGCAGACATTTTAGTCCAAAGCTGTAAGCATGGAATATTTGGCACCAGTAATATATTTGTATTAAGATTCAAAGCATATACATTCTGGTTTTTCAAAAGCAGGATTTTCCCAAACGGAATCATTCCAGAGTTAAAGCAGCAAGATGCATTTTCTCAAATGAGCTGGTTAACAACATGTACTCATGAAAAAACTAAAAAACACTTTTGCAGCCTGAGACAGACAGTTTCTGCCCCCACGCTCTGCCAGCTTTTTCTGGAACTCTCTTCTCTTTTGTTCCCATACTTTGACCCTGGTGCTTTCCAAATGAGGATTCTGTCCCACCCTCCCTCCTTCCTTTCAATTGCTCATTCTTTTACATTTTTATTCTCTCATCCACCCTTTGCTGACCAGACCCATTCTCTCTGTAGACGCTAATGGTATGAACTAACTTTTTCCTTTGGGAAACCAAGTATTTTCTCTCTCACTCTGACATTTATTTGCCCCATCTAGTGGTCGAAAGTTGTTTACTTTTTAAAATATTGTTACAACTGTCCATAGAGGTATAATTTTTGTATCATAGCTAGAAGGATCCATTTAGAATACACCTCTCTACATTCATAGCTACAAAATGGCACAGATTTGACATTCTCTCTCCACACATTGCACTTTTATTTTACCTTTCGAGCAGCCACCCTTTCAATTTTGTCTGTAAAAGCCATCGCCGGCTTTCAGTAAGGACAATATTAAAAATCACAAATTATACTTCATAAATAAATTAAGCTGTCTAGACATGATGTGCCAGGAGCTTTTGATCTCAGTAAACAAATAGAGATATAAAGCTTTGCATGCCCTGTAAACACAAGTGAAAAGCTTAATATTATATTTAGTTGCAGGCAAAAGACATCTGAAACAAGGGGCGGACATAAGCTAGACAGGAGATGCAAACTACAGATACTTTTCAGTCTCAGCATGAATGCAGCTCCCTTTTATCAGCACATTAGTATTTCTGTATCAAATGCTTAAAGAGGAATGTACATTATTAAACTAAAAATCATACATAAAAACATCTGAAATAAATAACAGATTTAACCTTTCATTACAGGTCACACAAGGGTTTGATAAATAAAATGGTTTAGTATTTAAAACATTGCAAATGTTTCACACTAGTGAAAAATGATTCCTCAAAGAATTATTTAACTTGATCTACTGCGGTTATTCATGCTTTTAAAAAATAACACACACTACTAATGGGAAAAATATAAGTCATATTTTTCTAGACTTTGTTCATCTGAATACTTTGCCTGCAACATAAATTAATTGTGATTAGAATTAATCTGATTGTAGCTACTGAGCTGTACTTTAAAACAAAGGCTGAAAATTTATTTTAGTAGCCGCCTTGTTGTGTATATAAAAAGAAAACCAAACAGACAAAAAAAAAGCCAAACAAACAAATAGTGAGACAGTTTACATTTAAAAATCGAAAGCAGGACCTACTTTAGTTACAACTTTCATGAAAGGTGTTGTATAATTAATTATTTTCTGTAACATCTTCGATATAAATTGTATTCTCTCCTTACGTACCTGAAAACACCACTGCCACACTCCCCCACTAATCACCACAACAACTCCATAGTAAAACACTTGAATCTGTAAGGCTTTAGATCAAATAAATTATTCTCAATTCTCGAGAATCAGTGAACTGGAATCATGCAGATCACAAAACCCATGATGAAGCACCCGTTGGTTAGTACAACCCACCCTAGGCTACGTCTAGACTACAATGGGGTATCCGTAGTCTAGATGTAACTCCAGTGTAGATACAGCAGAGCTGAGCAACCTAAGCTAGTGACTAGGCTGCCTGAGTGGCCCTCCATTTCACTGGGCTGCAAGATTGTTGTAACCAAGATGGTCTCCTGAGATAGGATACTTGCACTTGCATACTAGGGATGTAAGAAGATAGTTACCTTTTTAAACATGTAACTGCTAAAAATTTTAGCAGTTGCACATGCTGTGGGCTCTGCAGTATAAAGCTTAGATGTTTATACTTGTAAAAACAACAAGGATGTGGTGGCACCCTAGAGATTAACAGTTTTATTATGGCATAAGCTTTCATAAACCGCACCTTATGCCATAATAAAATTGTTAGTCTTTAAGGTGCCCCCCCGAACTTGTTTTTGCTGAAACAGACATGTCTACTTCTCTGAAACCATTTATATTTGTGTTGGCTCGATTAGAGACAATGTGAATATGCATATACAAGCACCATACTTCTAAATCATGGTGTGTGGAACCTGTGCCAGTGTTTGGTGGGAGTGCAAGGGGAATCATTACCTAGATGTAGGGTTGCCAGATGGTTAGATGGTTTAATCAAAAATACCAAACACGTCCCCCCCCCCAAAAAAAACACCTGGGAAAAAAATTCTGTTGGGAGGGGGAAAGGGGGAGACCAAAGTTGTTAAACAACAACAACAACAAAAATTAAATACAATTTTAAAAAAATACAGCATTAAAACAGCATGCCCTTTTAAGTGCGTGCAGAGTACAATAGGGATAGAAAAAGGGAGCGGTTGAGCACTAAGACCCAGGGAAGGCATTGCTTCCCCTTGCTTCAGGTCTTGGGCTTTTGGCAGGTGGCCATCTTCTTTTCTTGGTCGAGCCAGAAGACAGCTTCCCTGTGGAACCAGGTAAGCAGGGGCCCGGGAGCGGGAAGGCTGGGCGCTGGGCCCAGTTGCTGAGTGTGAAAGGGAAACCCTCCCAGAAAATAGCAGACATTTTCTGAATTTTTTTTAATCAGACAGTAGGCGAAAATACCGGACAGTCCGGGTCAATACCGGACAATCTGGGGCAATACCGGACACCTGGCAACCCTACCTAGAAGAGTTCCTTCTCTCCTTACAAAATATCTGGAAACACCATAGTCCCCTTCACTGCATGCTCTCCAGATGACTTGAACTACTATAATTTTTTTATTTGCTCAGTAGGATTTTACCATTACAAAGCAAAATCCATCCCAATTTAGCAACTATCATTTATCTAATCTGATTTGCAATATTTACAAATTCATAAAAGATTTGCTGATTACAGTAGAGTGTGACAGTGTGTACTTTGCCACAGAAACGAAAATTCTTCTCTTTAAAATGTCCATTTAAAAATACTAACTAAGCTGTTAAAAAAAAAAGATTTTTGCCAGATGCATGCAGTTATGCAATGGGTCACGCCTATCTTATGTGGAAAGGTGAATCACATAAAGGAATCTAAAGACAGATAAATGGTACTGAAAGTATTTTCGTTTTAATGGTTTGAAAGACATAAGCATTTTCATTCATCTGGTGATATTGGTAGTGTAATCTGTCACAGCTCCACTGACTTTTAATGATTTACAACAGCTGAGGGTCGGGCCAAGGTTCCCTCTAAGCCCTTGTTTCTTAAACTGTGTTCTGCGGAACACTGATGTTCCATGGAAAACTCACAGGTGTGCCATGACTGTTTGAGGAAAAATAATGGCTGCTAGAGCCGCTGAGACGCAGCAGGTGGTGTCAAGGGTGGAAGAGGTGAGCGAGTGGTGATGCAGCTGGAAATAAGGCAGGGCTACCCCCATTCCTTCTCACATGCTTCTGTGCCCAGCTTGCAATCGCCTGGGAAAGCTCCACGCCTCGGCTGTGCCCCTTGTCAGAGGGGAGGAACATTGCAGGGCCAACAGCAGGGCCAGCTCTGATTGGATGTCTCTACTGCTGGTCTGGGGATCCTGCCTGCCAGGGGAAAAAACTGCCCTACAGCTGCCACCCCAACCGGGTCTTTGTACTGCTGCCTTTAGCCCTCATTTATTACCCAGGACAGCTGAGGCGGACCAGATACAATGTTCCTTCTTTGTTGGACAACTTTTTTTTTTATTTAATGGATAAGCGATTGACAGGTTATGTTTGGGATATTTAGATTAAAAAAGATGTTCCACTTTTCAAAAGATAATTAAAAAGATACTTAAATTATCATTGGGCAGTGAGAGAATATTGTCGTTGTCAATAAAAGTACTGTCTAGTGCTCAAGGGGCAAGGTGTGTGTGTATATGATTTTTTTTTTGCTCAACCAAAAACTCTTGGTGTTTCTCATAAAAAAATAATTTGGTGTTCCTCGATCTTAAAAAGTTGAAGAAACACTGCTCTAAGCTGTACTACAGCATAGCCCCACAGATGCTTAGTGAGCCCCACCCAGGGCTGTCTGGTAGGGACACCTCCCACCTGGGAAAGACTCACTTCTCTGTCCTCAGCAGGGAGCTGCTGCTGTAGCTGAGAGAGAAGTGCCCTTCCCCCAGCCAAGCTGCTCTGTGCATGAGCGTCTGGGTGGGGCTCATTAAGCAGCTGTAGGGCCATGCAGTTTAGAGTGTACCTTGGATCTGGTCCATCAAATTTGACAGATAGTAAATTGTGATGAATAATAATTAATCATATTAGAAAAGGCTATTACACCCCACTTTGTGGGCTTACATGAAACTTTAGAACTCACACGTTTATGTTTATATATGGATTTTGATAGTGCATCCTGCCAAGGTTTTAATGTCATGTCAGATAGCATCAGGAATTTACTGAAACAACACTCCCTCCCCCGTCTTTGTAAGGATGTTCATTCAAGGCTACACTGCCAAGGCAAGAAATGTGTTGTGTTAACTTTATTCCAGTGGAGGGAAGTTTGCCTTTAAAAAGATTTGTTTCTCCACAATATTTATTTCTATATTTTCTCTACCCTTTGAATTTATGTAGCTGACTGTTTGTTTAGCTTGGTCACTGTCTTTGGTCCATCCCCTCCAGGGTCCCTAGGATTGGCCGCTGTCGGCAGACAGGCTACTGGGCTAGATGGACCTTTGGTCTGACCCAGTACGGCCATTGTATGCTCAGGGCTCAGGGTCGGGGGTCTCAGTGGACCATCTTGATTTTCATGCAAACCTGCTCCTGGGTGGCCAGGCTGGCAGCTCTCCTGCCCTAGACGGCCACTTTCCTGTGCCTAGTGCGGAGGTCGTGGACGAGGTCCACGATGTCCGCACTAGACCAGGCGGGTGCCCGCCTCTTGCGGTCCCGGGCAAGCTCCCGGGAGCCGCCAGCCTGGTCCCGGGAAGAGGGGGAGGGCTGGGGGGCATCGGGTGGCTGACTCGAGCCGTGCCAGGTGCAGGGTCTGCTGGCTGGGTGCTGGCAGGCTTGCACCTGGCATGGGCACCGTAGCCAGCCCGTGCCCCTTTAAGGGCTCCGGGGCCGGGAGGGGGGCAGTAGAGTTTCCCTGGTGTTGGCCAGAGTAGCCACCAGGGAAAGCTGGGGAGGGCTAGCCTCCCACTAGTTCGAATTAAGGGGCTACACACCCCTTAAGTCGAACTAGTAAGTTCGAACTAGGCTTAATCCTCGTGGAATGAGGTTTACCTAGTTCGAACTAAGTGCTCCGCTAGTTCGAATTAAGTTTGAACTAGAGGAGCGCTAGTGTAGCGCCTATCAAAGTTAATTCGAACTAACGTCCGTTAGTTCGAATTAACTTTGTAGTGTAGACATACCCTCAGGCTTCAGCTTCATTCCCAGAAGATGAGGCTTGGGGTGTTTCACTGCACTCCTGTAAATCCAATGCCTGCCATACTTGACGGATGATCTGAAACTTGCTCACAGCCCCCAGTGGGCCTGCAACGCCAATAGAGAACCACTGACATAGATAAGCCCAAAGTTACAGTTTAGTTCAGGTTGGACCTGCCTGGTCCGGCACCCTCGGGACCTGAGCTATCCCAGACCAGTTAGCTGGACCAGGGGAGGTCAATGCTGCCCCACTCCCAGGCTCCTCTCCCTGGGGTTCCCTGACCTGCTGCTGCCTGGCACGGCTCTGCACCTTGCTGCCCACCTACTGTCCCAGGGTCTCTTGGGGTTCCTGGCACGAACCCCTGCCAGTCCCACTGCCAGCGAGTGTTCTCCGGGGTTCCTGGCTGGGGCTCCCTGCCTGAAGGGTTCCCTGCTTCCAATGGGGGTTCCCCAGCTGGGGCACCTCCAGACACCACACCCTGCTGCTAGGGCCGCCCTTCTGCCACTGGGGATTCTGTGGGTTCCCCGGCCAGGGCCACTTGCCTCCACTAGCCTCGCTTCAGCTGGGGGTTTGCCAGTGGAGGCTTCCTAGTCACCCCGACCCCGCTGTCACCAGGAGTTTCCCAGGGTTCCTGGCTACAGCCACCCAGCCACATGCAGCTCCACTTCAGCTGAGGGTTCCCTGGCTGGGGCCAACGTTCCTCAGCCACATGGCTCCACTAAGGCTGGGGGTTCCTCAGCCGGGGCTGAATTCCCCAGCTGCGCCTGACCCTGGTGATGCTGGGGACTTCCCAGCAACCACATGCTCCATTGATGCTGGGGATTCCCGGCCAGGCTGGAGGCTACCCAGATCCCCAGATGTTCCTGTTCCTGCCAGGGTATCCCAGCCCCTGTGTTGCTCTGGGGCTCTTTGGTCCAGCAACATCCATGGCCCTACGGACCAGAGATTCCCAGATTTGGGAGGATCAACTGTATCTTTCCTTTTTTGCTGGCAGTAGAGCAAAGCAGTCAAATGTTGATTTGGCCTAGAGTCTGAATTACCCGGTAGCAAGGAAGGATGATCACACAAGGCAAGGCTTGAAGCATTTGGAACATATGTGCCCATGCTATCCCAGTTCTAGGGACTTCTGTTTCTAGGACTGCACCTTTAAAGATATAATCAGGAAAGAGATCTTGGAGTCATCATGGATAGTTCTCTGAAGACATCCACGCAGTGTACAGCGGGGGTCAAAAAAGCAAACAGGATGTTAGGAATCATTAAAAAAGGGATAGAGAATAAAACAGAGAATATCTTACTGCCCTTATATAAAACCATGGCACGCCCACATCTGGAATACAGTAATTCCTCATTTAACACTATAGATGCCTTTCTGAAAATGTTTGTGTTAAGTGAAAACGTGTTATGCGGGGTCAATTTCCCCATTGAAGATAATGGAAATTATGAGGGTTGCGTTTGCGCTTGCGGCTCCAGCTTGCACTTCTGAGCACCTGGGACTGGGACAAAAGGTTGGGGGAAAAAGGGGACTGGGAAGGTGTTTGGCTCTGGGGAAGGAAGAGGAGGACAGGGGAGGGGGCTTGCAGCCGGTGACTGGGTTTCCCCAGCTGGCTGGTCATGGGCAGCTGTGTGGGGCTTCCTCTGCCTCCTTACAAAGAGGCGGAGGTTTGCCGCTCGCCATGCAGTTTCCCAGTGACCTGCTGTGGCCAGACACAAGGCATCTGGCCAGAGGGGGTCACCGGGGAACGGCACTGCGAACGGCAAACCTCTGCCACTTTGCAGGGAGGCAGGGGAAGCCTCACGCAGCTGCTGGCCACTGGCCGCCCTGAGGCGAAATCATATACTTGCGGGGACGGGGTCGTGCTGTTTGAAAAATGTTCCCCCCAAAAAAATCATGCTATCGCAAAAATGCGCTAAGTGGGCACGTGTTAAGTGAGGAATTACTGTACTGCGTACAGATGTGGTCTCCTCATCTCAAAAAAGATATATTGGCAGGGCTTGACAAACTATAGAATCTACTCACCAGTGGCGAGTAGATTTCAGCCGCGCGCCTTATTTACCGACGGTGCATGCATGCGCAATGCGGCTCTTACACATGTGCAGTGCAGAGCTGGCGAGCGGCTTTCGCCGCTTTTTGTCAAGCCCTGTATATTGGCATTAGCAAAGGTTCAGAGAAGGGCAACTAAAATGATGAGGGGTTTGGAATGGGTCCCATATGAGGAGAGATTAAAGAGACTGAGACTTTTCAGCTTGGAAAAGAGGAGACTAAGGGGGAATATGATAGACGTATATAAAATCATGAGTGGTATGGAGAAAGTGAATAAGGAAAAGTTATTTACTTGTTCCCATAATGTAAGAACTAGGGAGCCACCAAATGAAACTAATGGGCAGCAGGTTTAAAACAAATAAAAGGAAGTTTTTCTTCACACAGCGCATAGTCAATCTGTGGAACTCCTTGCTTGAGGAGGTTGTGAAGGCTAGGACTAGAACAGGATTTAAAAGAGAACTAGATAAATTCATGGAGGTTAAGTCCATAAATGACTATTAGCCATTATAGGTAAGGAATAGTGTCCCTAGCCTCTGTTTGTCAGAGGATGGAGATGGATGGCAGGAGAGAGATCATTTGATCATTACCTGTTCGATTCACTCCCTCTGGGACACCTGGCACTGGCCACTGTGGGCAGACAGGGTACTGGGCTGGATGGACCATTGGTCTGACCCAGTATAGCCATTCTTATTGTTATTATGTTCTAAAGAATCTGCATTCCCCCCCCACTCCCAAAACCATGTGTGAAATGGTTTGAGACAGATTTTTTTTATACCTCTACCAGATTTAGTTTACTATGTTTCACTATGCTTTGTGAACCAACTATTGTAAACATCTGGAGTACCAAATAATTCTCGCTGTTTATAAAAGCCAACAGAACATGTTCAAACTTTAAACAACGAAGAGAAATGAATTCTGTTCAAAGGATTTAAACTGTCTTAATATATGTACAAAGTAAGGCAGTTTGAAAAATGGGAACACAGCATATCTTTAAGGCTAAGTTAACATGATGAAAGCTCACAGACATGGATGGAAAAAATAAATCAAATCAGAACAAAAATGTATAAAAATCCACACTGATGTTTTGCACACACTTTAAATACAGGGATTTTATTTCTTAAAACACTTTCTAGTTATTTTTTTAAATAACTTGTTTATAGGTTACTGATTCCATGGGCTGTCCCGCTGCCCGCGTGCTCTGCGGCTTTGCTCCTCGTCTCCCTGGTCTGCTGGGGGGGAAGCCCCCCCCCCCAGCAGACCAGGGAGACGAGGAGCAAAGCCGCGGAGGACCCGGGCGGCGGGACCTCGGTGCGTCTCGGTCCGCCGCCCGCGTCTCCCTGGTCTGCTGGGGGGGGGGGGGGCGCAGCTAATGCGCCCTCCCCCCCCCCCCAGCAGACCAGGCTTTTCTCCGGACGCCTGTGGTAGAGCAGCTGGGGCTCTGCCGGTTGGTCCTGCAGCGCCGCTCTGGGTGCTACTGGACCAACCCGGCAGCACCCCAGTTGCTCTGCCCCAGGCATCCTGATTCAGCCGCTGCTGGTCAGTTTCAGCAGCGGCTGACTTGGGGACGCCTGGGGTTCTTAAGTTGAATCTGTATGTAAGTCGGAACTGGCGTCCAGATTCAGCCTGTTGAAACTGATCAGCGGCTGATTCCAGGAAGCCCGGGGCAGAGCAACTCTGCCTCAGGCTTCCTGTAGTCAGCCGCTGGTCAGTTTCAGCAGCGGCTGAATCTGGACGCCGGTTCCGACTTACATACAGATTCAACTTAAGAACAAACCTACAGTCCCTATCTTGTACGTAACCCAGAGACTGCCTGTATAACGTCAACTATCCTATACTATGAGATATTGCACAAAGCAGAAGCAAATACTTTACATCATACACATAATTATGACATCACTACATGTCAAGTATGATCAGAAAACTCCAATTAATCACCAGCATGATTTTAGTTACCAGATGTCCACTTACCATGTGTGTGTCCCGCCATTTCAGTTTTAGTGTTACTTGTCCATAAAAAGGTTCAGAATTTTAAACAGACAAGATTTTCTAGGTGACAGTGCCCCATTATTTTTTATTTTAAGGAGGGGGAAGTATGGGAGTTAGGTCCCTCATGGGATTTTCAAAAGCTCCTAGGTACCTTTAAAAGCCTGGCCTAATGTTACTACATGAATCACACCCCATACGTTGTTTGTTAAGGAAACCCATGTCAAACTTGGCCTCTTCCATTCCCTCTCTCATAAACAAGTGACATGCCAGTCATGCATTTAAATGAAGAGGTGCAAGTTTTTTCCCCTTCATTATTCTGGATGATACATTAAGGAAGAAAAAAATCCATGTGCATCACGTCCTCCCACGTTTGGCATTTTGAGCAACAGCCTAGGGATGTTAAATTTAGATTACTAGGCTAATTGAAAAGTCAATGCAATTTGCATTGACTATTTGATTAGTCGATAAGGATGCTTCTACTTAGTCGATAAGGATGCCCTGGGCATGATACTACACTTGAAAGGTGAGAGTGCTGGGGGAAGCACGGGACCAGCGCATGACTCAAACAGTCCCCCACTGGTCCCATGCTCCCTGCGGCATTTCAAAACGGCAGCGCCACATGGAGCCCAGAGTCATTGAAGGAATCCCCAGCTGACCCCAGGCTTCACACGGCACTTCTGCTTTCAAAAGGAGCAATGTGGAAGTGCCTATCAACTAGTCGAGTAGTTAGTGAAAATTCCATTTACTACTCGACTAATAAATTAACCGATATTTAACATCCTTAGTAACAATGCAGCTTTCTCCATAAACCTGACTTGGGGAGAATGTCTAGAGCAATGATTCTTTAAAACTCTTTGTGTTGTCGACATCAAGCGTCTGAGTGCAATCCCATGTCTTAAATTAAAAATGTAAATACCAAGCATATAAGCTTATCGTTTTAAAAGAATGTATCTTTTCTTACTGATTTTAAAATACGAATTGAATTAGTATTATAAGCCAAAAAAAAGTTGTTGTAAAATAATACTGGGGAGGATGCAAAGAAACTTTGTCAATATCACTTTTCACAGCAGACCTAAGACCCCATTGACGCTCTTACTTCTATGCTGCTGGTGGTAGAAGGCGCTACCTTCAGAGCTGGGTGGCCATAGAATGATTGCTGCTGTCTGGGCATGAACCAGCAGCAGGGCAGAATTGCAGAGGTAACAATGGCAATGCCATAGCAGGCCACCTTCACTTCTGTGTAATGTTTGAGCCTTGTGCTGGTAAGGGTTGCTACAGAGAAGGAAGGGAGTTAAGGCAAATTATGAGATGGCTGTAAGTTCCACATGTTCCCCCAGCACTGCCCCACCTTTGTGTCTGACTGTTAAATTATAAATCACTTCTTTTTTTTTAATTACTTCTTTTTTGGGAGGCCGGGAGGAGGGGGAGGGGCGATCTCAGTGAATTGATTGATCTGCAGTTTAATGCAACTCTTCAGCTACTGAACAACGAAGCTGTCTAATGTTATCTTAGTCCCTTCTTTTTAGTGTCAAGACAACAAACTTGATACAGGCTGGACTTCCTTGGTCTGGCACCATCAGGACCTAACAGTCCCAAATGAGAGAATTTGCAGAACGAGGGAGGTCTCCAGCTGCTGGCTCCCATGCCCATTGCCTGCTGCTGGCAGGCTGCCCCAATAAGCACCCTGCTTTGTACTCTCCCCAATCTGGCTGGGCTGTTGCCCAGCTGCTGCTGGGGTGACACAGGCTTTGGCTCCTGCGGTGGGGCTCCAGCTCCACGCATCTGGGAGCAGCTACAGGGCTCTGGATCTATGCTCCAGGAAGCTGCTGGTGGACCCTGGCCTCAGCCTTGGCCTTGAGCTCCTGGGGGTTGTCAGGAGACTCTGGCCCTGCACTGCCGCAGGGCTCTGACCTCAGTCCCATGCTCCCAGGGGCTGCTGCAGGGCTCCAGCCCTGCGCCAACACGGGCTGTTGGGGGACTCTGGCCCCAGCCCTGGGCTGCTGAAGGTTGCTGCAAGGCTCCGGCCCCTAACCCGTTCTGCCCTCAGTTAAGCTGCCGTCCCTGCTGCCCTGCCCCACTGGTCTTCCTGCCCTTAGGCTCCTGGGCTCCCTGGTCCAGAAGCATCTGTGGTTCTGCTGGAGCACAGATATTGCCGGACCAGAGAGTGCCAGTTTTCAGAGGTACAACCTGTATAATAGTCTCCAGAGTCCAATTTCCTTAAAGTAAATATATATTTTGTTTAGGAACAATGATTGCTGCATTATTTGTTTATAATACTTCTTGAAGTCAATATACCACGTTACAGTGGAAAAGTGTATGTAATTTTATAAAACGCTAAATATAAATGATATATTTCATAGAAGTTGCCCCATGTTTTGTGCAAGCCCGAGTTTGAGAACCCCTGGTCTAGAATGATGACAGAACATTTAGATTTCTATAAGTCTTCAGCTTGCACCGTGGAGATGCCAACAAAGGAGATAGCTTCAGGAATATAAAGTTCATGGATTCACGCAACCTGGTTTCATACAGTTATCTAAAAGCTTTCAAATGGTTATGATTAGTCCTTTATTGCCATGGGGTTAGATTCTAACTGATGAACTAGAAGTGAAAGGCTCTGTATCCTATTACCATTCCCTTAAGCCATCATTAGGGCTGCAGGTTTGTCACAATGGTAAAAATATCACATATGCAGTCATTTTTCTGTTTGCATCTGACATGTCTCCTGGATCTTAGTGAAGCAGGCACATGAACACTATATAGTATCGTTAGGAATGACCAATAAGTTTGGAGGCAGGATCCAAACAGGGGAATGAATGGAGAAAGAAGAAGAGCTAAAATTTCATTTTACTGGCTGCCACCTTCCTACATGAAACCAAGAAGAACCAACCAATGTCTACAGCAATGGAGCCCAGCGACAGAAAGCTGCAGTCTGGGTGTCCTAGATCAGTGTTTCTCAACCAGTGGTACGAGTACCCTTAGAGGTACTTGAGAGTAGGGTGGGGTACGTCAATACAACTTAAATTTGGAGAAAACTGATTTTTTTTTAAGTTTTACAACACTATTATTTTTGTACTTTTTACACCGAAAAATTTCATTACCCACCCAGCTATAATCAAGTTGTTTAAACAAATGTGTTGCAATGGTAGAAAAAAATTGTGTGTGTCTGAAAACTGTAGGTACTGGGGGTACTTACACTTTTTGTTTTTTTGAAAAAGGGTACTTCCTAAAAAAAAGTTGAGAAACACTGTCCTAGATTTCTTAAATAGCCCAGTGGGAAAATTCTTAGAGGTTTTGCCAAGGATCTTAAAGCTACAGGGTGTCTTTATGTTTCTGTTTGAACATGCCTGGGGAGAGGGACAAGATGAATAGCAAAGGCATATATTTGCAGAAATTGATTGAAGAATGTGCCTAAACAAAGGCTATATTCAGATACAGAAATGAACCCCTTCCATGGCTTCCAAAAGACCATTTATTATAGAAGAATGCAAATTACTGTTCTTGCATGGAAGGGATGTATGGTTTCTGCAAGCACATAGTCTTGTGTAGAAATATAGGGACAGGATGACATTTTTTCAGTCACCCATTGATTGAAGTTGACTGAGCAGCAGTCATTTATACCAGCTATGTATATAGCTATGACTTATTTGAAATATGAAAAGGAGTGAATTTAATGCTGATGCCAGATTTATAATTTTTTACCTAGGACTTAAATGGTTCCATCTCCATAATATCTGAGCAACTCAAAACACTAACAAGTTTATTCTCAAAGCACCTGTGTAAAATGGGAAATTATTATCTTATGTCACTGATGGGCAGCTGAGGCACTGAGATTAAAGTCACTATGAAAGCTCGGTGGCAGAATCACGAATTGAACCCTTATTGCTTAACTTCTATACCAGTGCCTAAGAAGCTATAACACCATCAGTCCTTTCTGTACATTTAGTGGTTTTGTTCAGTACAAGACAAGTACAGAATGGTCAATGGCTATGCAAGCTTCCATATCACCTTACCAATATGCTAGTAGTAACTGTTCATGACCACTCAGTGATAAAATATGAAATGAAATATTGTGACTATCAAATTATTTTTATATTATTTTATTTTTAGAGTCACACAGAGCAACTGCTACTTTAGAGGTTTCAATCAGTGCTCTTTTTAGATCAAAGTTTGTTTCAGTGAAATAGCTAGACACTGAAGAAAGTGTGGTAAGAACTCAATCTATTAATTAAAGGAGTGGCTGTTTACAATGTTTTTGTGTTAGTCTGGAATAATTTTTCTAGGATAATTAAAAGGGCTCTAATAAGTACAGTGAATTCTTCTTTCTGATGAAAGAATCAAAGTCTTTTATCACAACACAAAAGGGAAACGCTTTGATCTAAAATATTCGCATCTCCACATCAAATGCTGTGAATGAGACACATCCATCCTACAATCAACAGGTAACATCTTTTTCTGTTATATATACCCCAAATACTGTAATTTCTACTCCAACTCATTTGATTAAGTGGGTTTTACCCATGAAAGCTCATAGCCTAATACCAAGGTCTCATAGTCTCCAAGGTACCATAGGACTATTTGTTGTTTTTACAGTTAGGGAGTGTCTAGACTACATGACTCCATCAACGGAGCCATGTAAAGTGGTTTACCCGACATAGTCAATGAAGCGGGGATTTACATAATCCATGCTTCATTAAAATAAAAATGGCCACCGCGCTGTGCCAACAATCACGAGGCATAAGGGAGCAGTCAACAAAGGCTTCCCTTGTCGACCGATCTGCATCTAGACTGCCGCACTGCGCCAGATCAGCTGATTGTCGGCACAGCACGGCGGCCATTTTTATTTTAATGAAGTGGGGATTATTTAAATCCCCGCTTCATTGACTATGTCGGGTAAACTACTTTACATGGCTCTGTCGACGGAACCATGTAGTCTATACATACCCTTAGGCTGTGTCTACATTGGCACCCTTTTCTGGAAAAGGGATGCTAATGAGACCAGTCGGAATTGCAAATGCCGCGGGGGATTTAAATATCCCCCGCGGCATTTGCATGAACATGGCTGCCGCTTTTTTCCGGCTCGGGGTTTTGCCGGAGAAAAGCGCCAGTCTAGACGGGATCTTGCGGAAAATAAACCCTTTTCCGCAAGATCCCTTATTCCTACTTGGGGATAAGGGATCTTCCGGAAAAGGGTTTATTTTCTGCAAGATCCAGTCTAGACTGGAGCTTTTCTCCGGCAAAACCCCGAGCCGGAAAAAAGCAGCAGCCATGTTCATGCAAATGCCACGGGGGATATTTAAATCCCCGTGGCATTTGCAATTCCGACTGGTCTCATTAGCATCCCTTTTCCGGAAAAGGGTGCCAATGTAGACACAGCTTTAGAGACTAACACAGCTACCCATCTGAGATTCAAATAAGGTTTTTTTTCTTCATTTAAATCACTGTTCTGGGGTGCGGCTGGGGAGGAGGGGTTCAGTATGCAGGCTGACCTGGGAAGAAAGGACTACCCCAGTCCACCACAGCAGGTTGGGGCCAGGTGAGAAGCACTTGTCCATAGCCACTGCAGCCCCAGTAGGCACAGCCAAGGGAGGAGTGCATATCTCTTGGCTGGGGGACTGATAGACAGACAGACAGACAGACAAGTGCTCTCATGTATATAGTAGACAACTGTCACTTTCTCAACCCCTGCCCCTTCCAATGGGGTTATAGTTCTCCTGGTATCCACGTCTGGCCCCTTGCTGCTCCCATGGTCATTCTGCAGTATAACTCCTTCCTGCCAGATTCTCATAAAATGGAAAGGAAAGTAACAATTGAATTCCATGACACCCCATTACAATGACACCCCATTATCCTGGCACAACCAAAACATGATCTTGTTTTAAGTTATGATAAGAGGAAGCTGCATACCAAATTTGGTGGTCCTAAGTCTTACATTTTAGGAGAAATTATTGAATAAACAGACTCACAGATGGATGGACAGAAAGACGCACATTTCTAAAACATGTAGTAAAGATGATGTGACACACTATACCTGGGGGGAGTGCCCTGCAACACCCATGTTCCTCAATTGTATATAATTGTGATATTGTATATAAAGAAGTAGATGGCAGGCTGTGGCCCATTGGGGTTTTATGTGTGGCTCACAAGACATTTTGTTTACCGTTGCCAGATTCTGCTGTTTTTTGTCCACATCGTTTTTTTCCTACCAGTATTATAAATGTGACACGTAAGTAAAGAAAGGACACATGAAGTGAGATGCATGCTGATTGCACAGAACATTGTGAGAGCGATGCACTCCTTCTGCATCCAAATCAAAGTGCTGCTACGGTTCAATCGGCACACCCCACAAATTCTAGGTATGTAAGCACAGTTAGCAAAACTACCCTATCCCAGAAGACCATCTTGGTTACAACAATATTGCGGCCCTCTGAGATGAAGGAGGGACATTCATGAGGCTCACTCGCTAGATCATGCTATGTGAGAGAGATATCGGGGAAAAGTAATGATCAGCTCACAGTCACTGTTTTATCTAAATATGTGTATCTTTAGTGTATATGAAATCATCAGATTGTATTTTATGGCTGCCACTAAAACATGCTGTAATATTGGGGAATCAGCCAGATATTAGCACTCCAAAGACAACAGCAAGGAAAGTAACCAATGCCCAAGTGCGGTGCCAAACATCCATCAACAGCCATTGTCCAGCAAGGGAACTACAATTCAATGACTCACCAGCATAAATCTACACCTAGGAAATTGCTCAACTTTGCCTGATAACTCAGCAATACCCTACACCCATGCCTGGACTTGTGTTCTGCAAGCCCATGGACAGAGGGGGAAAAACAGAACACAGGGAGCCCATGCTTTGCCTTTCTCCTGCCCCCACCTATGCTGCAAGCAACAAGGACACTGAGATACCTGAAGACTCCAAAAAAAGAGACTAGCCCAGGTTTCTGGGACAAACCTGTATATTAAGGACTGCAATATCTAGTGGGGTATGAAGAATGCCTTAATCTAAGGGCTGGGGATAGCAAGTGATGGAGAGGAAGGGAACAAAGAGGGCAGGGCCTCAAGGAAGGGGTGGGGACTTGGAGAAGGGATGGGGTAGATCTTGGCTTGTCCTGACATTTAAAAAGTGATCTTGGGGGTAAAAAGATTGGAGACCACTGATCTAGATGTTTCCTAATCTGAAAGGGTTGAGAGTTTAGACTGCATGTTTATATTTATTTTCTTTTGGTAACCACTCTGACTTTTTGCCAATAATTTTAATCTCTTAAAAACTATCTTTTGTAATCAATACATTTGATTACCCGTTTATCTTTAACAGTGAGTTTGTCCAAAATATCTGGTGGGGTACATCCATTTTCCATTGATGAAGTGATGACCCAATTAACAAATTTGCCCTGCTCATCTTGAGCAGTGCAAGATGGTATATTCCTGAGGTACAGTGCTGGGAGCTGGGGATCTGGCTGGTGCTTTTCTCCGTGTGATTCATGAGTGGCTCTGGGAGCATTCATGCAATGTAGCTGGGTGTGGCGCTCCAACATGTAATTGTACTGAGTTATAACAGCTCCTGGAGGGGTTTGCTGCTTGTCACTAGCAAAGCATTGAAAGAGACTGTAGGTAGAGTTAAGGGGGCACAATAGTCCCACAGTTCCAGGCTGCAAATCAAGAATCCCATCATAGTATAGTTTATCAGAATCATTTTGGTTTACCTCTTAATCTCGAGATAGAAGCTCCAGTTCTGCCAAACACTTAGCATGTGCTGAACTTTAAAACATAAGTCTAAAGGCTTTGGTGAAAAAGGTTTATACTATTGCTGGGTGTAAACAAAGCACCGAACACATGGACCTAAAACTGAGTGTAGAGGGATTATGTTATCTATTATACGAGAAGATTTACCTAGCGTTGTTCAGGTCCTTAACTCAATTAACATTTTTTTTTCATTTAAATCATTACTCTGGGGTGGGACTGGGAATAATGGGTTCAATGTGTAGTCTGCCATGGAAAGAGAGGACTACCCCAGGCCTCTCTCACCACAGCAGCTTGGGTCCAGGTGAGAAGTATCTGTCCATGGTTGCAGATGCTGCAGTGAGTACAGCTGAGGGGGGTGGGGGGTTGCATGTCCTTCAGCTGTGGGAAAGGCACACAAATAGACAAACTCTCTCAAATATATAGTAGATAGCTGTCCCTTTCGCCACCCCTGCCAGCCCAATGGGATTATAGCTGTCCTGGTCCCCATCTCAGGTCCCTTGCTCCCCCCCTTGCTTCCCTCCCCCATGGACATTTTACGGTATAATTGTTTCTGCTAGCATTCCCCTCTCTTTCCGTTTTATGAGAAAATTACATTCTAGGCATATCCTATTGTCCTGGTACAACCAAACCCTTACCCTGCTTTAATTTATAAGAGGAAGCTGCATATCAATTTTTGTGGTCCTAGCTCTTACTGTTCAGGAGGAGTTCTTGAACAAACAGCCTCACAGACAGACACACAAACTCTCTCAAATATACAGTAGAATTATAATTATAAAGTACCAATTGCTACAATATGAGGGCTGTAATTAATGTGCACGATTCCCATTATTATATCACCTTACTGCATCAGAGAGAATTAAACATCAGGAAACTCTATTTATACTACATAATACATCTCTCATATATGGCTACACAATTGCACAGGAGTACAACAGAATTTGTGGTGTGCGTCTAAGTCCAGAACTTCTTACCTGAAATACTTATTTACTATAGCCTCACACTGTCTCTCTATTTATAGTTGTCAACACTTCTATCACAAAATCATAAAAGTTTATAGAGAGTGAAATCATTCCAAACTCAAACCTAGCAAGGAAAAGCCTCTGTCCACAAACACTCAGGCTACGTCTACACTGGCGTAATCTTGCGCAAAAACTCTTTAGCACAAGAGTTCTTGCGTTAAAGTAGTTGTGCAAGAGAGCGTCTACACTGGCCTGTGCTTTTGTGCAAGAGCATCCATGCCAGTGTAGATGCTCTCTTGCGCAAGAATGCTCTGATGGCCATTTTAACCATAGAGCTTTCTTGCGCAAGAAATTTATGTTGCCTGTCTACACTGGCC